>NC_084852.1:14330684-15544680 GCF_951802175.1 Populus nigra
TTTGGTTTGGTGGTTGAGGGGGAGTCCTTGGCTTTTGCGCTACACAACAAGCTGGAGAAGAAATTTTTGAATCTTGCACTTGCTTGTGCTTCTGTTCTATGTTGTCGGTCCACTCCCAAACAAAAAGCTCTTGTAAGCATCATAATCATGCTCATTTTAATGATTTGTTAGCTAAAAAATGACATTTTTTGTTGCAATTAATGTAAAAAATCTAAGAAGAGTATAGAAGATATGCAGGTCACGAGACTGGTGAAAATGGATTCTAGTAAAACAACATTGGCAATTGGTGATGGGGGGAATGATGTCAGCATGCTTCAGGAGGCTGATATTGGAGTTGGCATTAGCGGTGTTGAAGGAATGCAGGTCAATATTACATATTAAAAAATCCACGTGTGGTTAAATTTTTTCTGTTCTCAATACCATTCAGAATTTAAGCTTAAATTCCATTTACTTGATATAGCTCCACAATATAATATCTTTGATGCCATCCCTTGTCAATTAAATAGATGTGTGTTTCATGTTAATATGGCATAAAACATATTTATGCACGAATTTATTATGGACTATGAAATACTAGCTTTCTTTTTCTGATATTAGCTCTATGTGTAACTGTTATGCACGAATTTGTGCTGACTTTCTATTTTCATTTTAATCTTGAAGTTCTTAACCATTTCTTATGGCTGTTTAAAGTGGTAATACAAGCTCGGTTGTGGCATGATGTTGTTACAAGTTTTGAGTGTGAGGAAAGATCTGGTGACTGATCCTTTGGGTTTAGAACTCAAAATTAAATGGTTCAACCTGTGGTTTAGATCTCCTTCCCTAGGATCTTTGTTTTGCGGGACCAGAACTCCATGACTTGGGCATTAATCAGCTTTCCATTTAGCTATTTCCTTCTTCAAATCTTCAGCTTCAGCAAAGTACTCAATATATGAAAAGTTTAGCTTTAGATTTCATAAAATTAACTAGAGAAATTGAGCTTTGGCGGAGTCCATTGCTTGATGGTTACGAATATGCAGTTTAATCATCTGTATGTCAAGTTGGTGACGTTATTTCCTGTCTATTTATCTCCTCACAAGCTTGATCATAGGTGGCAATATAAACCTTTTGTATTGTTGAAAAGGAACAAATTTTTTGCTGTCTAAAAATCAGATCCTGTGGAAAAAGGGAATGAGTGGGCGAGATTTGCTTAATTGATGCTACTGTTTCCTTCTCTGTCACATAATAAATTCCCCTTCCCATGTACCCTTGCCTCTGACTCTCCATTTGCAAACTATCCCACATATTGTTCCTGTTGCCATTTCTAGTATTAACAGTTGCATTGCTTTTTTAAGTTGCAATCCTCATCTTAAGGCATTAACTATTTCCTTGAACAAATACCACTGTTATAGTCCTCCCATCCATGATCTCTATTTAAACATTTCTCAAAATCAACTCATGACCTACTTACTGATTTCAGCTATTTCTTCAACTGCAGGCTGTGATGTCAAGTGACTTTGCAATTGCTCAATTTCGTTTTCTGGAACGGTTATTGCTGGTACATGGCCACTGGTGCTATAGGCGAATAGCAATGATGGTAAAACTGTTTGTTCCCAAGTCATTCTCATCTTTCTAGAAGTGCATGTTAAATATATGGAGAAATGAAATTCACATTTCCCTTTGCAATCAGCTTTTTGTCATGCAATTAGAGGTTTTATGCTGTTTGTCATTTGTGCTTTTTTGGTTTCTGTTCCAAGAATATAATTCCTTCAAAAGAAAACGAGCATTTGGCATTATGTGTCTCTGCACATTATGGAGAGATTTTAAAATGTTGGCCACCCAAGGAACTTGAAACTCTTGCATCCATCTTTACATTGTCATTTAGAGAAAAGGAATCCATATAGGCGGTCCAGAACTTGGGCTTAATTGAACTGAATTTCTTGCCATAATTTGTTTTATAGTAAACAATCAGGATCACATTTGTTGAAGAGGTCATTGCAATATTTTAGGAGAGCTAAACAAAATGTGGGGAGGCTATTCCATCCAAGTTGTAAAATGTAAAATTGTCAATTAAATGGCTGTTTTAGCTAATTAGTGTGCTACTGCATGTTTTTTGTTTGGGTGGATGCAGGTATGCTACTTTTTCTACAAGAACATCACATTTGGGTTTACTTTGTTTTGGTTTGAGGCCTATGCTTCTTTCTCTGGTCAGCCTGCGTATAATGATTGGTACATGTCATTCTACAATGTATTCTTCACTTCGCTTCCTGTAATTGCTCTTGGTGTTTTTGATCAGGATGTTTCTGCACGGCTTTGTCTCGAGGTAGGGAATTCTTGCTATATAATATCGGGCACATGTTAACAGAAAGAGGAAGAAAATGTCTAGACTTGGGAAAATCCAAATAGCCTTGACTACTGAATCTCAGGAATGCAGTAGCATGTTATAAGAAACAGAAAAGGACTTTTAGAATCATTAATATTTGTGTCTTATATATAGATACAAGAACTAGCTTCTTTGTCAGGTAAAGGAAGGTGTCTGAATTAGAAACATGCTAGGAGGATAACCAAATAGCATCTTAACATTTTCTAAAAAGAAACTGGAGATTTGTGATTCTTACAATTAAAAAAATTGGGTTTGACATAGGTAATTTCCTCTGACACTGCTTTTCTTTATTAGATGACAGCATTAATTTTGATAAACTTTCTTGCTGATTTTTTTCCTCCGAGTTACCTGCTTCTGGAAACCTTAGTGACACCAATATTCTTCTGACTTTTTGTTTCCCACATACTACCATAATATGCAATTTCAATTTCATAATTGATAATTTGGAACAAGTCCATTGAATTTATTTGCTTCTCACCTCATGTACTATACTTTCATTATTAAGATGGTATCTGGGATTTGATCAAGGTCTGGTGGAATGGCTTTGTTACTGTTCATCTTTTCCCCCTCCTTCTCAGAATGACTTAACCCCTTGAAACCGATGCAAATGTAAAAGTATTAAGATGCACATTCTCAAAAACACGAGGGTATGAATATGCAGGCATGCAACAGTGAGCAACTGGAGTGGAAATTTATGCTACAAACTCCATTTATTAGCACATAATTGAATACTTTTTTTCAATAGTCAATACTTTCAAATGTTACCTCTATGACTGTAGATCAGAAGGCCTTTTGTTGACTGTAGATCATCTTTTTTACAGTATCCTTTGTTATATAGAGAGGGAATCAAAAACATCCTCTTCAGCTGGCCCCACATCCTTCTTTGGATATGTAATGGAGTTCTTACTTCCATAATTATCTTCTTCTTCACCATCAATTCCATGATCAATCAAGCCTTCCGGAGAGATGGTCAAGTTGTTGACTATGAGATCCTTGGGGCGACGATGTATACTTGTGTAGTTTGGGCCGTAAATTGCCAAATAGCACTCTCTATCCATTACTTCACCTGGATTCAGCACTTCTTCATCTGGGGAAGCATAGCTTTCTGGTATATATTTATGGTGATATATGGTTTTCTTCCACCCGGAGTATCTACAACAGCACATAAGGTTTTTGTGGAAGCCTGTGCACCCAGTATTCTATATTGGCTTGTCACTCTTCTTGTTGTTATTTCGACGCTGCTACCATACTTCTCATACAGGGCATTTCAATCTCGATTTCTACCCATGTACCATGATGATATAATTTCAGTCAGAAGGAGGCCACGAGGCTGAGATTTCTGATGAGCCAGGAGGTGGGAAAAAAAATCAAAACAGATCATGCAAAGGAAAATACGAGGCAGAGAAACGTCTCATGAAAATGTGTATTTGCAGCTGCCAACCGGGGTCAACTCAGGTGGCCTTATGCTTGTAGGTGGGAGTGTATGTATATGAAGATGTGGATGTTTTTTATCAGTCTCCTGTAGATTAGACAAGGGCAAACATCAACTTCTTCACCCATGCTTTGAACTATCTCGTTCCTAATTTGTTCATGGTTATAAACATTTCTGTATAGTTTTTGATTGGGTTTGTTGGTTTTACGTTCTTCAGATGGTGCATGCATGATTCGAGGTGTGAAACCGATATATTATTTTTGTTTCATTTATTTCTTTGTTTAATAACGGGGCCGCAGCCAAGGTGAGGCCGTCCTTGCTGCATCAGAATGGAAAAAGGATACCCGCAGTGATCATAAAGAACATGTAAGCCAATATGAAAACCATGACTCGTGGCCAAAAAAAAAAAAACAGCATGATAGTTTCCTTGACGACATCTGCGATCTCTCTTTCCAGCTAATGGATTCACAAGTAAAGATTCTCTTGTACAGCTAAAAGAATGCGGAATTCTGCTTTGCGCTTGTCAGTGTCCCAAGGAACTTGAAGACTACATAAAGCACCCAACAGCTCTGCTTTTAGTGAAAAACAGCACCCCATATTAGCAACAAAACCTTTCAGCCACCGCCCACAAGCATCTCTGACCACGCCACCGGCTGCTGCCAGATCTGAGTTGCCTCCACTCGGTCCATCTGTTAGGCTACAGCCTAACAGGTTCAATCTAAGAAAAAAAATAAGATACAAAAATTGTTACATCTTTCATGACATGCCTTTCTCATTCTTTATTCCAGCTTATATACAAGCTTCTGGATTATTGCTTGTAGTTGATACCTACTGCCAGATTTAGGTGCTGTTTAGAATGCAATTCTAAACAGTGGTGTTTTATAAAAATTTGTTTTTTTTTTTAAATTAATTTTTTTTATGTTTTCACATCGTATTGATGTTAAAAATAATTTTTAAAAAAAATAAAAAAAAATATTATTTTAATGTATTTCCAAATAAAAAACATTTTGAAAAACAACTATTACTGCATCCTTAACTACTACCTATTATAACTAACCATAACTAACTCTGACAACCCAACTAGCTAATCTTCCACATGCTAAACTTCTATCATTCCTCCATTGCAACCACTTCGCATTTATCACATGTTAATTGCTTTTAGTTAACAACTTCCTTGACTTCCATGTCACTGATAATAAGAACAGTAACAATGCCTTTCTACCATCGCTACTAATCTTTTTATTTTAGTAATAAGACATGAAAAACTAGGTGAATTGCAGACCCCATTAGCAACCATAGTTCATAGGCAACTTCCCCAATCTTTTATACGATCTTGTGAGGCTCATAGAACCTTGGGTCAAGCTTCACGTTCTTTTTTAATGCTAAACTCTTCTGTTTGTATGGTTGTAACTTAAAATAAACCAAATCACCAACTTGAAAAATTCTTTCTGTCATGCCTTTCTACCATCTATTCCTACAGTTACTGATTCATATTTTTTTTTTGAATAACTTCTTCCGCACCCACTACTAAAGTTATTGCAAAAGAATCAAATTTAATATTAGGAGGGTAGACATATAATGCCTAAAATGATGTAGTTTTGATAGCTGAATAGTAGCTTGAGTTGTACCAGTGTTGTGCTTGAGTTGACTAACTATACCACTTGCTAGGACAGTGCATGAACATGCACCTTAAGTAGGTTTTCAGGCATTGATTTGCTTTTTGACCATTAGTTTAAGGATGAAAGGATGCGCTAATCAACAATCTCACCCCTAGAAGTTTAAATATTTTTTTCTCTCCAAAATAGGCTTGTAAAAACTTTATCTTTGTAAGTCACAGTAGAATAAGGTAATCCATTAAACTTATACACATTTTTCAAGAATAAGTGAGCAATCTCTTGAGCAATAAATAGATGTGTAATAGCTAAAAATGCACATTTTGAGAATCAATCCACAATACCCATATGGCATTCTTCCCTCCTGATCTTGGTGATCCTTCCATAAAATTCATTGTTATAATTCTCCAAATACCCTCAAGTATAGGCAATGATTGAAGTAGACCAGAATAAGGCATCATTTCCATCTTCGCTTATTTACATGCATCACATTCCTTCATGAATTTCTTTATTATAGCCTTCAAGAAAAGTTAGTAGAATATAACCTTAAACCTTTTATATAAAATTTGGATCCCAACATGTTTTCCCACATGTGTAAGACTAACAAATATCTTTTTAAAATTCTATGTATAACAATTGACAATTCAACTATTATACCTTAAAACTCCAACTAAAGATGTATACTTTAGCTAATTATCCGTATTGATTAGCTTCTCTCTTACAATCTTTCTTAAACAACTCATCTCTCTCATGAGTTTCACCAACTTGGTTATACTCTAAACATGTTTGATAATAGTAATGACTGTCAAGTCACTGTTCTCCTCCTTCATATTTTCTAATTGTCTCCCAGTTATCACATTTATAGATAATGCACCAGCTACCATGTTTTCCTTCCCTTTCTTGTATTGGATAATATACTTCAATCTTAGTAGTTTAGTTGAACCTTTCCTCTGGATATGTGTTTGGAATTTTTTTTTCTAGCATGAACTTCAAACTTTCATGATTAGTTTTGATAATAAATTGATCATGTTTCAAATAATACACATATCTCTCCACTACCATGAAAATAACCATATATTTTTTTTTATATATAGACATGCCGATATATCTTGGTCATAAAGCTTTACTAAAGTATGCTAAAGGTCTCATATTCTGACTTGACATAACTTCTAATCCAATAGCATTAGTATCAGTTTCAAGATAAATGTTACATTAAAATCTAGTAAAGTCAAAATTAGTGTAGTGTACAAAACTTCCTTTAAATCCTCAAATGTTTCCTGCAATCTCTCATTCCAGTTAAAAATGTTTTTCCTCAATTTATTAATTAATAGTATGATTATAACTCCAAAATTCCTTATAAATTTTCTATACTAACCAACTACTCCCAGAAAACCTCTTAGCTCTTTAACTGATTGTGGTGTAGGCAAGTTTCTAACTACTTCAGCTTTATTTAAATCAGTGGCCACCCTTTCTGAAGAGATAATATAGCCAAGATATTTCACTTTTCTTTCATCAAAAGAACATTTAGACTTCTTGGTAAATAATTGACTTCTTTGTAATGTATCCAAAACCATTATTAATGTTGAATATACAACTCTAAAGAAGCATTGTACGCTAACATGTCATTAAATAAAAATAACAAAAAAATTCTTAAAATGATTCTAAAACATTGTTCATAAGAGCCTGGAAAGTAGTTGGAGTATTTGTTAACCCAAATGACATTACCTTACATTTATAATGGCCATGATAGGTTTTAAATAAAGTCCTTTCCATATAATTTATATGCATCCTTATTTTATGGTAGCTTGCCCTAAGATCCAGCTTTGAAAAGAATTAAGATCCATGCAGCTCATCCATAAGATCATTAATTATGGGAATTAAAAATTTATTTTTTACTGTTAAATCATTAAGTTATCTGTAATCAATATAAAATCTCTAATAACCATATTTTTTCTTGACAAGTAAGACTCGAGAGGCGAAAGTACTACAATTGTCTTGGATTAATCCATTGTTTAACATTTTCTTCACCAATTTTTCAAGTTCATCATTATGCATATAAAGCTTTTGTATGGCTTAATATTCACATGTTTAGCTTCAAGAACTAGAGGAATCTTGTGATCTAACTCTTGCCGGTGGCAATTGAGTTGGTTTTGAAAAAGAAAACTCTTTTAATTTTTTTTTAATAATCCTTGGACTGCTACATCTTATTCATCTACTAGTGATTCCTTTACTGCTTCCACAATTAAAAAAAAATGACCTATCAATCGACAAATAGCTTCCTTCATTATGTGTTTTTACTACTGTGACTATTTGGAATTCAATACCTTTCTTAATCCCTTTTAATCCAATCATCCTTCATTTTTTTTTATTATAAAAGATGATGACATCTTAATAAAATCAAATAAAATAGAAGAATATCTTATTAACCAATCTACTCTCAAAACTACATCACACCTTCCAATCCTTAATACTTTTAATTAGCTTGAAACTTGTAGTTTTGCATAAACCAAGTCAACTTGAGACAATTGGAATCACACTTTACCACTCTTTTATTTGCCATAATTACTACTAGATAATGGTTTTAACATAAATATCTTTGATTTCTTTTACTAGTTTGATGTCAATGAAATTGTGAGTGCTTCCACTATCAATTAGTATTATTATATTCTTTTTTTGGCAGCTCCTTTTGATTCTTATAGTGTTGTGAGCACAACTTTTTGCAAGTGCATTTAGTGATGATCCGTACCCTTTCACTATCCATTCTTCACCTACAATCATATTGTTTTCTCCCTTAGCCATTTTAAAAAATTCTTCACTACCCTCTACGCCTTTCATCATATGTAAGCCTTTATCATTGCATTGATGGTCTGATACATATTTAATCCCACATATAAAACATTGACCCAACTTTTATATTTGATCATGTGAACTCTCAGCCGATATTTTAGCCTTTTTATTGTCTCCATCTTTAAATGATTATAAGGTTTTGATGAAACATTGTTTGCTATTTTGTTTGCTTCTTAGAAGAAGTTCCTTCTTGGTAAATTCTTTGACATCTTTACCATGACATTATTTTCTTCCTTTTGCTATTTTGCATAATCAAAAGCTTGTATTAAAGTTGCTAGCTTGAGTATTTTTAGCATAGGTCTAATATCTTTTTTTTAATCCACTTAAGAAACCTGTTATGTAATAAGTCTCCAGTAAGGATCGATGGATTAAATACAAACATTAATGACTTAAGTTCTTCAAACCTTTCCACATACTTTTTAACCCTTTTTCTTATACTAATCTGTTGAATTCTTTAATAACATTCTCTCTATTACCAAATCATATAAAAAAGCCTTTGTAAACTCTTTCCATTCAATCATATATTTCCTTCCACATAAAAGTTCTTGGTACCACATCTCTACCTTACTATCCAGGTAGAGATAAGTCATTTCCACTTACTTTTGAACTAGTATAAATTTCATCTTGAAAAACTTTCTACACTTTCTCAACTAGTATCTTGGATTTTATCCATAAAAGGTTGTTAATTCCACCTAAGCCAATTTACATTTTACCCTCCTTTTTATACTTTCAAATGTCCTATACTTTCTCTTCTCAAATTAACCCTTGGATGAGAAAAGATTCCATTTGATTCTTGGCCATGTCTTTCTTTTTTTTAGTCCTTTTATTTTCAACAAGTCTACATTGTCTTTATAATAAAATCCATCTTCAACTCCAACTGCACATTCTTTCTAGCTTGATTATCTGCCATTTCTTGTTGGTTCTCATGTGTTTTTGTTAAATATGCTCGCCCTCCTTCCTGTTATGCTTTTCTAAGGCTTTTATTATTAATTTTTTTTAATCGTGAGTGTCCGGACTAGCTTACGCGCACCTCGACTAATCCCCGAGATCCTGAAAGTAATGATCATATAAGTCTCCAGTGACCTTGATATTTATGACACTCGAACTAGTGATCTCTGAAGAGTAAATTTAAGGTCTGACTAGTTGAGTTACACCCCTCAGGATTTCTAAAAATTTTATTTTAATAATATGGATTATTGTTATTAGTAACATGTGCTTTAGTTACAATAGCCAATGATCTTGGCTCTAATACCAATGTTTAGGCTACATCCTAACAAATTCAGTCTAGAAAGAAATATAAAAGAAGAAAAAAAAACAACAAAAGTGTAGATACAAAAATTGTAACAACAACAAAGCTAAATTGCTTTTTTTTCCCGCTATTCATTTGGCTCTTTCATTTTAGATGTTGTCATGACATCTCTAACGAATAAATATATGAAATGGAAAAAAAAACATTATAAGGACATGGAAAGCCAAAACCCCCTTTTTGCTATATTCAAAAGTAATTCCTATATGTTTTGATTAAGAAAAAAACTATATAATTATTGGTCAGTAGTTGGCATCTTCAATGATATGCAACTGTAAAACTTAATTATATTAAAATTAAATAAGTATATTAAAAAAATTATATTTACATGCATTAACAATTTTGCTTTTGGCATGGGAAATAGATACCCTAAGTTAGAGGGGTAAGTAAAAAAATTGATTAAACTGAGAAAACTATAAAAATTAACTGAAAAAATCAAACCGTGAAAAAAAACCGATTAAACCAATTAGAATATTTTAAAAACCGACTAGTTTGGTATCAGTTTTATAAGCCTGAAATTGAAAAAACCGAACCGAACTAAACCGAGCTAAACTGAAAAAATCGAGCCAAATCAAAACCAAACCCATTGAAAATTACAAAAAAAATCCCAAAAAATAATATAATTTTTGGTTTTAATATAAAATAACCAAATCGAACCACTACCAATCAATTGAGTTTTGGTTTTTGTCTTAAAATAACCAAACCAAATCAAAATTAATTGATTTAAACTATTTTTAATTTAATTTAATTATTTTATAAATAAAACCAAATAAAATGAAAACCCCTACCTACCCCTTGAGTCAATCATCATTTTCCTAAAAATCTGGAATATACATTAGATTTTCGTACATGCACCTTAAAAATTCAAATAATGAAAAAGTAAGTACATGAGTCCGAATACGGCAGAGCCCACGTGGAGGCTGCTATTCTTTAATCCAGCCCTATGGCTGAAGCCTCTTATCTCAGTCTTCTTACAGACTGGTAGAATTATTACGATTAAAATATAACAATAAATGTAGAGAGCACTCCAGCACTTACAAAATCGATCATGATCACTCCAAATCTAATTCCAAGAGGGGAAATGTCATCGTTTTCTCTGCAAACGCAACTCTCTTCTTTGTTCTGGGGCAGAGATTTATGCATGCTCCACCGACATGGTTGTGGTAATTATAGAAAGGGAAATTGTTCGAGTAAGGTTTATGCAATGTCAAGTAGCAATTCGGTTTATAAGATGAATCTGAATGAGTACATGGTCACTCTTGATAAACCTCTCGGTATTCGCTTCGCATTGTCCCTTGATGGCAAAATCTTCGTTCACGCACTCAAAAAAGGGGGAAATGCTGACAGGTCGAGGATAATAATGGTTGGCGATACTTTGAAAAAGGCTAGCGATTCTTCTTCTTCATCTTCTACTACTGATTCCCTTATCCCCATCAATGATTTTGGTGACACAATGTAAGAAATACTCACTCCGTGTACTTTTATTATCTATATTTTATCATTCATTCTGATTTCTGGGTTTCTTCTATTTAGGAAGATTCTGCTGGAGAAAATCACAGGAGGAGGAGGTGGTGGAGGAGCCTTTAGCCTTGTCCTTGAGAGGCCTTTCTCGCCTTTTCCAATTCATCAACTGAGTAGTGATTTTGATATTATTTTTTTCAATAGAGGACGTGTTCCCACCGCCACTTGGAGCAAAACCATCCTCTCTTCGGCTTTTCAGGGAAATGGAAATTCTGGCTTTGTAACCTTTTCTTCCAAGTTCTTGACTCCCCATGGATGGAACAAGCTTTTCAATCATCAAATTGTTCCTTCACAACAACTCAACATTAATCTTTCTCCTCCCATCACCCAAATTGTTTCTATTTTTACTGAGAAAGAGCCGGGAGATGGGGAATGGTCTCATGGGAGCTTTCCATTGGAGGAATATATCAAGGCACTTGATCGTTCTAAAGGGGAGCTTTACTACAACCATTCTCTTGGTATGGGCTACAGTAAGGTGCGAACCAATGTCGTCAAGCTCTCTTTCGTTATATTATGTTTAGTCTCTACGACTAGGAGCTGGATACTTGCTTGCACCAAGTTTTATTTTTATATTTATATACGCTTCGTTGTGGTGGCAGGTTACAGAGCAAATATATGTGGGATCGTGTATACAAACACAAGCTGATGTGGAAAATTTGTCTAAACTGGTTAGTGCTCCTCTACCCTATTTGTTGAGCAAAACCATTTAGTATTTCTAATATAAGTTCCCATTCACTTTGTAAGAATAACGATTTGATACGGAGGATGCCATTTGTTTTGCATTCAATGCTATTATCTAAACTTCAATGTTCATTGTTGATTCGGGAAATTTACTTCTTACATGTTGTTCTTCTAATTAATTTTAATTTGAAAAGGATGATCTAATTAACTGACTTACCACTTCTGTTTGCTTTATGTTACAGCGACCTTCATGAGCTTCCATATGCCTGTTGATGTGAAGTTCTAGTTTCTCATGCTATGCCTTTGGGAACACATTTTCTATTTTCTTATTTGTCATGTGTTTAAATATGTCTTGGGAAAGGATAAGTTTTAAGTGGGCTTATTTGAATGTGATTAAGTTGTTTTAAGTGGAAAAAAAGTATGATATTCAATGAACTTCATTGCTTGCATCTTCATGTTTCAAATTCCACTGCTCATTTAAATTTGAAGTTAATTTATGCAACAGGGGGTCACTGCTGTGCTCAATTTCCAGAGTGGTATTGAAGCAGAAAACTGGGGAATCAATTCCAACTTGATCAATGAGTCATGCCAAAAATTCAATATCCTCATGATCAACTATCCTATAAGGTAAGTGTCTGGTTTGTTACCATATTTGTTTTTTGTTTTCTTGAAGGAGATGGTTCTCTCTCATCCATATAGGGTATATGCCTGTGAGTTTTCACACATGCATCCATTTACGTGTTCTTGCGTGCACACGATATTCAAAACTTGTATTAAAAATTTTGCATGACCACAAAGGAGAATTGAAATTGATCGAGGTGCAAATTATACAGCAGGTTTTTCTATTCTTGAATATAATACAGAGGTAAATTTTCCTGCACTTTGTGTTTCAGGGATGCTGATTCCTTTGACATGCGGAAGAAACTACCATTTTGTGTTGGTCTTCTATTACGCTTACTAAAAAAGAATCATCGCGTGTTTGTCACTTGCACAACTGGATTTGATAGATCCCCTGCATGTGTGATTGCATATCTCCACTGGATGACCGATACTTCCCTTCATGCGGCTTATAATTTTATCACTGGACTGCATCCATGTAGGCCTGACAGGTTCTTCTCATTTATCTTCTTACTATGTATTTAATTTCAATTAGAACAACCCCTTGTTCCGAGTTCTTAGTTATGCACAGGTTTGTTTTTCTACAGCTGAAGTATGGAACATGATAGAGCGGTACCATTTCATAACGTCCAAATTACTGGAACACAGCCTGTTATTATAATCGCTTAGATACCTTATTCTTTAGCTTCTGGGTCCATTTTCAAGTCTAGTAACTCTTCTACTAATTGGTTTCAGGATGACCTGTACTTCCCTTGATGCAGCTTGTAATGTTCTGAGTACTTCACTACCACAGTAGTGCTGCAGCCATTTTTTTTTTTTAATTCTCTGCTGCGATTACTAAGCATGAAACATTGTAGATCCATATTTCCAGAACGACCCTGTTACTCTCACTTGATTGCTAAGGATACCTTATGCTTAATCTCCTGGCACCCATTCTAAAGTTCAATAATTTTGCTCGTAATTGGATTCAAGAATTATTCACTCAATTTCTATGATATTTAATGATGTGTGGTGCGGAGCGCATTATACACTAAATTTTTTCTATTTTCATTTTTATTTTTTCAAATCCAACGAAGCATTTAATGGAACCTTAAATGCAGACCAGCGATTGCTTGGGCAACATGGGATCTTATAGCTATGGTGGAAAGTGACAGACATGAGGGACCAGCAACACATGCTCTGACTTTTGTGTGGACCGGACAAGAGGTAACTGATGATTTTCAATGTGATGAAAGTGTTGGTATTTTACTTAATGGCATAGGAAATTTATAGCATATAACTTATGTTTTCCACATGAAACTTGAGTAATTACAGAACAAGTTTGTTCTTTGACTTTGAATAAAAGGGAGAAGATGTATCATTGGTTGGGGATTTTACTGGAAATTGGAAAGAACCATTGAAGGCAAGTCACAAGGGTGGACCAAGATATGAAGTTGAAGTTAGACTTCCACAAGGAAAGTAAGTGATGTATGCATTAATATTTGTGTTTTCAAAACATAAGCATTTTAAAATAAGTTGCGGCACTGCATTTTGGTTCGCTTTGGTGTTCAAGAATTTCTAATTTCATACTATTAACAATTCTTAACTCTCTCCTAGTTATAATGAAAAAAATATTCAAGTAGTTGATTAGTTTAATTCTTTATGTTGTTTGAAATATGAAGAAATTTTTCCTCTGTTATTTCTTATTTCGTTATTTATTTTATTTTTGGAAGCAGCCTCTCATACCTTGAATGTTTCTGATTTTTTGTTGGGTTGATTTATGTGGTCGAATTTTTCCCTATGTTCCAAAATTCATCAATTACAATGGTATTTATCCCTATCAACAATAGATGTTAAGGGGTAGCGTTATAAATGGATAATGTCTTGTCCCCTGCTCATCTTTGATAATATCTGCTGTTCTCTGTTTTCTTCCCCCTGTTGGAGTTGAATAGCTTCTGGAACATTAAACTGTGGCAATGTTTAACTGGTTTAGGTACTACTACAAGTATATAATTAATGGGCAGTGGCGGCATTCAACAGCTTCACCCACAGAAAGGGATGAAAGAGGGAATCTGAACAATGTGGCAGTGGTTGGTGATATTGCCAGTGTGAGGCCTTCTATTAAACAGCAAAAGAAGGTTGGTCCATTACATTATTTATTCTATTAACTTGACATCTTGGTGCCTTCCTATCTTTTTTTTTCCTACTGATATTCAAAATGTAGATTTTTCATTTCTGGTTGATACTTGATACTTCCAAGTTCATCCTAGCTCATCAAATAATTTTTTTTTGAAAAAGAGTGAGGAGAAGAAGAAAGAATCAGTGCATATTGTTTAGGTTAGGAGTGTAGCTTTTTTTTTTCTTTTAAGCAAATATTAAACTTTTGGGTGACTAGAAGGCTGATTTCATTTCATCAACTGGTTTGGCACTCATATTTTCCCTCAACTACCCACTGTCTTAAGCATCTTGAGTTTTTTCCCCAAATCACATGTTGTCATTGTTTATAACTGGAATGGCTGATATCTTTGTTTTGGAACAAAAGAATTAGAATTAGGCCGATGAACTGGAATGTGTATGTATTATCAATCAAATTCACAAGCACTTTTGGGACATTTGTTTGTTTTATGGTCTCATCAGCCATGTTGAGTGGAACTGAAAGATTTTTGAGGATACTATTGCCAGCACTTCAATGATTAATGACCCAAAAAATGTTTATTAAATCAAGTGTTATGGTCTTTTTTCTCACTATCATATGATTAAACTTACAGGACATCAACATTGTGAAGGTGATTGAGAGGCCATTGACAGAAAATGAGCGCTTTATGTTGGCAAAGGCGGCACGTTGTGTTGCGTTCTCAGTTTGTCCAATCAGACTAGCTCCCAAGTAACTGTCTGTATAATGCTATCTTGGACGAATACTCTTCTCAAGGCCTAAGACTTCGTATCGGGTTATACAAGGTCAAAGAAATTGTCATGTCAATTACTTTATACAGGTACCATTTTGTTTCACGGGGCATCCTGTAGAAATAAAACGCTTTGTAATTATTACATAAAGCATGTGAAAATGTGCCCAAATTTTTAGATTTAGTATGTGCAGTAATCAGATTTTGCTTAATCATTCATTTGGGTTGTCTGCTTAAATCTGCTGGTTGCTTTTTACCTGGATACAAAGGGTTCAGTTCACAGGCGTACCTACGTTTGCTGCTAGAGCCTTTTGGACATCATAATCATCATCGTAGTGATGTGGGAAACATTCTGCAAGCTAGGGTTTTGTCAAAAGTAGCTTCTGAAGGTTTAAATTCTGGTGTCTAGTGTCGCACAGTTTGGCAATAGTCTGGTTCCAACGTGCTATGAGCATTTCCTTGAGGCTTGGTTTAGCGGTGAATTCAGAACGTAAGCATCTCCATATCTTAAGGGCATTGTTATAGTCAAAAACGCGTTTTGACTAGTAAAATCACGAGATTTTACTAGTCAAAACATAAAAATATGTTAAATCGGGTTAGAAGCTTGAAAATCAATAAAATCAGTCAAACCTAGTAAAATTCTTGTAAAATCAGTCCAACTCGTTAAAATCAAATCGCTAAAGCCAAATGATTTCATGATTTTACATAAAAATTAAAACGGTTGCTGAGTGCTGAGTCAGCACTCCCCTCTCCCCTTTCCTCATGAGTCGCCACTCGCCGCCTGACACTCCATCCTTCCCCTTCTCTTTTTTCCTTTCTCCTTTCCCCAAATTGAAAGATCAAAGACGTAAATGCTGAATTTGAGTGACTACCATTTTCATGACATATGGTGTTTCGATAACTTCTGCATTGATCATAGGCCTTAGGCCTCTCGAGACAAAAGGAGATAGGTAGTGCCGTCAAGAAACTTATTTAATTTTTTTTATTCAAATCTGAAATTGTTTCCTTAAATGTATTATAAATATTTTATGAAGATATAAAAATATCATTGGAACTATTTGAAAAAAAAACTTTTATTTTATATAAACTTATCTAAAGCTACCATTAATCATCAGAAAGAAAATTACTTGAACAATTTGATTCGTCAAAATCCTTAAAAATAACCTTTGATCGTAAGCATTGCCAAAAAAACCCTTTCAACATTAGATGGATCCTTTATTTTTATCTTTAATTAAATCTAAGATGTATAATTGCTTTTGGTATGTGATGATTGGTTTGAAAATGTCTTTAAATAACTGCAAATAAAAAAAAAACACCACTTTCAATCAATCATTGTTTCTATTTGTATTAAAAAAAATCATTATTTATGATAGTTTTATATAATTTGATGATGCTCACCTATTTAATTTTGAGTTAATAACATTTTTTGTGAGCATTTATTTATTTATTTTTTCTATTTGAGTTTACCAACTTTTATTTTTTATTTTTTTAATTAACGTGAGTGTTTGGGCCTTGTTGCATGTATTTTAAAGTGCTTGAACTATGTATGAATTTTTATTTGAAGCATGAATTTTTATTTTTTTTAATGTATTTTAAAATTCTTTACGATTTTATAATTTTACAATCTGAGTTTATTTTACATTTTTCATGTTGTATTAAAAATATGTATTTAACAACCTTGGTTATAGTATTTGTGATGAGTAAATATGGAGGAAATGCTCATGGCATTTTATTTCACAATTATTTAAAGTAATTTTTAAGATTTTCTCCTTTTGTTTTCTTTCTCCTCTTCGTTAATATTTATCTTTTATCTTCGTTAATATTATAAAATTGATGTATGAAAACATTGATGTTGAAAGCAATCTTACTGTTAAAAACATGTTAAATATAATATTTATTAAATTCAATCAATAAAAGCATAAAATAAAGAGAAAATTCAAAGAAAAAATAATTTAAAGTAGAATAATTTCATATATATATGAAAATTGAATTTACATGTATTTTCCTTGACCTTTCTTTATAGCTTCTTAATTTCTCCCAATATGCAATTTCATCATTTATATCCATACTTTTCAAGACACCCCTATTTAATTGCATATCCATTATAACTAGGGGTATTGTAGAGAAAAGAATGATTTAAATATTTTGACTGGGTTATCATTTTGAGACAAATTAAAATAAAATGTAGCATAATATCTTTCGGATGGAGAAAGATATATTAAAGTATATATAAAATATTAAAGCTTAATTATATAATATGTATAGTGTCTTGGCGAGTTAGCAAACTCTTTTACTTAATAAAGAAGACCAAGTTCAAACATTACCCTGAGTTATTTGTTTTTCTTTTCTTTTTCAAAGACAACCTTTTAACTTGATAGAGTTATGATTGAGTTTAATTAGTTAAATTAAGTCGACTCACTTTGATTAGATCATTTTAATTAGTGAGTTTTGAGTAGATTGGTAAAATTTATCGGGTTTGACAACAAATCTAACTCGAGCTAGTCTCAAGTAGGGCTGAGCAAAAAAACTGATAAACCGATTAAACTAAAAAACAAAACAAAAATACAAAAAACTAAATCGAAAAAAAAATTAAATTAACTAATTAAAAAATCACAAAAAAGTTCCGGTTCGGTTCGGTTTCGATTTTCAAAGTCTCAAACTGATTGAGCCGAACCAAACCAAACCGGTTCAACCAGGCCAGCACTTAAAAAAAAAATAACTATAAATAGGATGCTTTTTCTAACCCTAAACCTAAAGATTAAACTTTGCTCTATGCATTTCCTAAAAACAAAAGCAGCCGCCCCTGCCCCCTTTCTCTCTGCATCTCTCCCCTCCCTTTGTTCTCTACATCTCTCCTTTTTTAATTGGAGAAGGAGACTGAGTTGGTGCAATTGAGTTGGATCAGTCCCCATTGAGAGTGAGTTTAAGGTTTTTTCTTTGTGGGTGTGTGGTGGTGGCTCCAAAACGAAGTGGAGGGAAGATTGGAGAGGAAAAGAAGGGGATTTTTTAAACTAGCGTGTAAGGGTTTTGACTCTCTAGTGTGTAAGGGTTTGGCCCTTCCTCTTTGATTTGTTTCCTCTTGTTTAAATAATAATTTTTTGATGGTTTTACATTTTAATAATAGATATCTTTTGATCTTTTCTTTGTTTTTTTTCTCCTGTCAAATGACTTCTATTCTTTTCTTTTGTTTTGTGTATCTTTTTGCAAAGTTTAATTTTTAGGCAAAGATCTAACAAAAAGAAAATCGGAGTTGAATTTCTGGATATCATGCATGCCCAACCAGTTTAAAAAAGAGCCATACTTGTTGAGAAAGCCAAGATTTCTCAGAAAATAAGCACAGAAAGCATAGATCTGTGAAATTAGAAATAAAACGAAAATAGAATCCCTGAAAAAATATAATCAGTGAAAAAACCCATAAATAATTTCGGTTTAAATTGGTTTGGAAGGGAAAAAAACCAAACCAAACATGGTCGATTCGAATCAGTTTTCAGTTCGGTTCAGTTTAAAAACTTGAAAAAAAATAATTTTGATTTGATTATTTATTTTGGCCCAAAACCGGACCGAACTGAAAATGCTCACCCTTAGTCTCAAGTCACCAAGAATTTAGATCAATCTCTAGGCCAGAAAAAAATCTCACATCTATGCATTAAATGCCACTCTTAAAAAACTAACAATAGGAATCATCATAATCTATAGTAAGATTTGGTGCCTTATATTACAAAATAAAATGAAGAAAGATGGCAATTTCACTATAGATAATTGCACAGTGGATTACACTAGTGTTTTTTTTATCATCAAACTTTTTTTCCTCGATTACAATCTTTTATATGCAATTTTAGGTGCTTTGTTAATTGATAAACCCTTATATTTGCATGTTCTAGAGATTTAAAGGTTTTCATTAGATTTTAAAACTTGATTAGCGGTAAATTCAATGAAATATAGTTTGAATTTGCAGTAGAAAGATAAAATTAAAAGAACAATGACTAAACTGAAAAAAAAAAACAGAAAACAATATGGTTTATCTCAAATTGGTGCAAAAAAGTGCCTTTCAATCCACCAAATTTACATTGACTTCTTTTTCACTCCCTTTTATTTTTTGTCTAAAACTTTATTTTATTTATTTTTTAGTTCTTGAGTTTAAGAGAGAAGAAAGAAAGTTACTAGAAAACAAAGAAAGAGAGAATATTGTTGATTGATCATATTTTGACAATAAAAAATTGATATTGGTATCAATGAGTTCTATTTAATAACAAAAATTCCATTATGGTGTTTTTGTGCCTTAATCTTGCTAGAAAAAGTAGATCAGGTCTTGAGAGATTTTTTAAATTCATGTTAATTCTTCTTATGATGATGAAGGTAGAAAGAATAATAAGGTTGTGTTGTTAGTTAATTTTGATGATGAAGATGATGATGCTGACTTGAGTGGTGATGATAATGATGGTGGTGGTGCTAGTGTTAATGGTTGCAGTGAAGTGGCTGAAGTTGAAATAAGTGCCAATGTGGGTAGTTCTATTAAGAGTGATGATGTTGTTGATATATATATATATATATATATATATATATATATATATATATATATATATATATATATAGTGATAGCGAGGAAGAAGATCAAGACTATATCCTTTCTAGGGAGAAAGGATTTAAGTTCAAGAATGAAGTTGAAGATGATTGGATTGACAGTTTGGTAGGTGATTGTTCAATTAGAAAAACTATCTATGATGATTCTAATTTAGATAATAATTGAAAATTTAGTAGTGATGATGATGATGTTGCAAGTTATGAAAAAGTTGAGAGTGATAACAATGATGATTTTATTGATAAGGATAATATTGATGGGAGTAACAAACATAAAAAGAGGAAGAATGGTCCTACCATTAGTTTCAAATGTAAGAAGTTTGAGTTAAGAGTTGATGGTTCCATAAAGTTTAAAGAATCTCATGTTTTCAGCAATGTAAATGAATTAAGAGATGTTTTGAAAAAAATACAAAGTGAAACCTGATTACCATTAGAAAAATATATATTAATCAAAAGCATAAAGTGGTAGCAAAGTGTATGGGTAATGGTTGTTTATAGAGAATATATGCTTATGTCTTGTCTGGTTCCAATACATTCATGGTTAGTCTTTGAGAGAAAAGTAGTTAATTAGACCATCAATTATCAATGTTGTCAATGCAATATAAATTGTGAAAATATTGTTACCTATAATGAGTGCAGATTCAAATTATCAAATGAAACACTTGATACCATTATTGAAGATAAGTTTGGTATTGAACCACCTCCAATGCAACTATAAAGAGTTAGAACCAAGACGAAGTAGTATGTTAAGGGAAGTCACAAAGAGTTTTTTAAAAGACTTCCTTGATATGTGCAGTTGGTAAAATAATATAATTTAAGGTCATATGTGTTTTTATGGTTTAATCCTAATTACAACTTTGAATTGCATTTCTAAAGAAGTTTTAGATGGTTTATATTTTTTAAAAAGCTATGAAGAAGGGATTCATAAATAAATATAGGCTGTTAATTGATATAAATGATTGTCATCTTAAGGGTCCATTTAGAAAAGTGCTTTTATCTATAGTGGTATTGAATAACAACAATTGTTTATTTCATGTTGCATATATTATTGTTGAGTGTGAAAACAAAGAAACATGATGATGGTTTCTATATGTATTTTATGGATCCATTACATATGACATATATCAAAAACCTTTTGGCATGACAAACATAAGGTAAACTATGTATCTATAAGGTAAACATGATGATTCTAACTAGTTCTGATGAGTACTAAGTGTGTGAGGGGCTAAACTAGGCTTTGTGTTGATTTGAAGAAAGGACAATGTCCATATGGTGAATGGATGGTTACTAGAATTCCATGTAAGCATATGGTGCCTTGTGTACATCGTAAGAGGATTGAATTTAAAGATGTTTGTCATGCATACTTTAGTGTGAAACTATTTAGGAAGGCATATCTCGAGGCACTCGTTGCTAGAAGTTAATCTCGACCTAAAAAGAGAAGTAATTATTTTTCCCTCTAATTTGAAAAAGAATGTTGGCATACCAAGAAAGAATCAAAGAAAGGAAGAGGGCTTCCACACTTAGATGCAACAACTGCAAATAATATGACATAATCTTAAGACATGCCAAAGGAATTATGTAAAACATGTTTCAGGTGGTGGTGGTTGCAGAGTTGGAAGAAATTAAAGGGGATCCAATGGTGGTGCTAGAAGGGTCTCAAGAGGTGGTAGAAATGAAAATGGATCCAGTGGTTTTAGGAGAGGCTTTATAAGTGGCATAGGTGGAAGAGATGATGCTGGTACATCCTCCTCGATGGCATCAACCCAAATATAGGTGATTTCATACTTCTATTAGTTTAAAAGTTAATCTACTTTAACTAATCTATTTCATCTTTGAAATGCAGACGTGTACATTTAGACGAAGATAACTAATTTTGAGTAAACCATTTTGATACATGTTTGAATGTTATGTATGTTTGTTGAGATGTTATGTGCAATTCTGATACTAAAAATGTTTGTTATTGTTATCAATATATGACTGCTAGTGCTATATTTAAATATTTTTATGTTATTACTGTTATGTATTATAGTTCTTTAAATATTTTAATTCGTTAGATTGAAATGAACAAGATAATAACTACAAACATTAACATCACACACAAGATTAGCTATCAACAACAATATAACTCTTGTATTATGAATCTTGATTCAAACTCTATATAATTCATTTTTTATTTTCTTCAATTCATTTACTATTCATTTCACATCATAAGAACATGCTCCACCTATTGTACTAATCAATAAACATATTGTCCCGTAATCTATCATCACTTCTATGTAAAAAACTTATTCTTACTAGCTTTTGATTATGATATCCTAATTAATTACAACAGCTCTTTTTTTACATTTCATGCACCTTCTAATTTTGAGTTCAAGTCCATCCAAGGTTTTCTAACTTTGTAAAACTACTACCACTTAATATAGATGATGACATTTTAATGATGTTAGAAAATGGTTATGGATAAAACTTCACAGTACTGTGATGATTGTGATGGTGATTGGAAAACATTGTTGTGTGGAATTTGGTTTTGAAGATTTGGACAGTATGATATGGATCATGAGTGATATAGTGTTGTTGGGCTTTTAGAAATTTAGCTACACAAATGGTGAAAATTAGTGTTTTTTGGTTAAGAGAAAGGTGAATTTGTATTTTTATTTCTACGACTGATAAGTTCAGATTGTGGCAAAAATATGGTGTTTTTCTTATATAATAGTGAATAGTGATATTTCTATAATGTTCATGTCATGTGCATCAAATATATATATATATAAATTAACCCAACGGTAATATAAAGGCATTTTTGTTATTTTTGAAGTCTAGGGGTTTTTTAGTCATTGAATTAAAAATAATAGCAAATTTATAGATAATCAGATAATTTTTGTTGATTTTTTTTGGGCATGGCAGGTATAAAATGTAAATTGATTCACGTGCAATAAAGTTTAAGCTGCAAAATGTAACTTTTCAAAAACCAACAAACAAATATAATTTTAATGATAGACATGAAACTGTAGCGTTTGAAACCTTTTTTGGTTCACAAATTAGGACAAGCTTTAAGCTTCCCACCTTGTAGTTACCCCACCAATATTCCAGAAGATGATCAAAGATGTTCACACCTTGCCGAATAATGTTGTCATGCCTTCTCCACAAGAATATTAATTCGTATAAAGAAATGAAAATCTAAAATTGCAAGAAACTATATAACCTTCCATGTCCCATGTTCTTAATTTCTCCTTCAAGAGCTTCACTAGCTTGGAGAGTCACAATGTCTGTGTTCTAGAGAAAATGTTTCGACCAGCTAATTATCGCTGCAAAAAGAATGGTTAAGTATGGTCTTAGCTCGAGAATATTCCACAATCTTGCCATCATAATGATTGACGAACAGTACCAAAATATTGAACAAGAAGACCAGCGCACGAATTGCCTGGGAATTGGAATGTTCATCGAGGAGAAAGAAGATTTTGCGAGTTTCCACTTCTTGGTTGAAGCTCTCATTCATGTCTAGCAACTACAAGTCAGCAATGGGAACGAATTTGTATGTTTATATCCTGCAAGAACTGTTATGGAGGTAAGAATTACGTGCTGTGTTCCTTTCCCATAAATTTATACCAACAACAAGATCATATGACAAGCTAGGTAAGGCCATTTTCTGTAGTTTTTTACTTGTAAATTTCGTTCTCGAAGGCATACATATTAATATATCCAGCGTCACCGATAAATCACAAAGTCATCATACAAGGCATAGCTCTTGGTTAAAATCACATGGAAGAACAAACCTCTCGATCCTCATGTCAGTGACATTACAAGGGATGCAAGGGGCCGGTCTCTAGCAAGTTCGGATCACCAAAGGCTCCAGAGCCATGCTTTAGGGATAGGATCTTATCTCTACTTTCCATCACCCATCATCATGTGTGCCACATTTGCACCAGTTATTCCATGGCTCAAAAGGATATAGCTATCTGCTTTTTAACCATAAAAAACGCTGGTTCATCTTCATCCTCAGCAATACAGACACGTGCCACCCCTCTGCTTGTTAGGACTAGGATAGAGAGGTCTGTCTAACATGAATCATCTGGCATTTATTGAAGGGAAGATGCCTCATACAGAGATAATTCAGAACAGCATATTGCAATGCAACTCTAAATAACCTTTTGATTTATTAGTGCCTATATGTAATTGAAGCATTTCCCATAATGAATTGATATGGTAATTATTTATAGCATTGAACGTGAATATATCTCTAAATCCCAAAATAATTATAATTGTTTGTCTATAATATAATATAATATAATATGGGAAGCATATATTGACTGAAATTATTAAATTAGCATGTTTGAGAAAACGGGCTTTCCGAAATACATTTTCAATTTTCGAACGTTGAGGGGAAAAAACAAAAACAAAAACAAAAACAAGAAGAGGAACGGTACGAGCTATCACGATGAGGATTGAGAGGCAGCATCGATCTCGAACGTCCAAACCTCATCTACAAGGGCAAGAGCTTTTATTCACCGAGCTATCGTTTTCATTATCTACAAAAATGGGTATAAAGCCACAGAATCCTAAGGTCCCGTGCACAATGTCGACGGCTTCGATTAACAGCTGGTGTCTCACCTCTGTCTCTGCCTCTAAGAGATCACTACCCGCATTATGTCCTCCAGTCTTTGCTAGCCTCAACTCCTCTGTTTCTCCTCCTACCCTTATCAGAAACCAGCCTGTTTTCGCAGCCCCTGCTCCTATTCTCTATCCACCTCGGGTACAGTGCAATGCATTATGCATGCATATACTGTTAACTATTATATATTTACTAGTGTGTGTGTATATATATAATAGGCATCCTTTCAAACCATAAACTAAAGGACTCACAATATGGTTGATGGTAATCAAAACAAAAATTCTAGATATTAAATCTTTTTTCGGATGATCTTAGAAAAACATCCGTTGTATCAACCTGGTACGTTCAAGAAACATTCATATAGTTGATGCAAATCTTCTATACATCATGTATACATACATGTACATGATAGAAGCCAGTTAAGATTCCTGTAAGAGGGCAACAGGAAAGGTTGTCCATTCATAATTATTTCATATACCCAAGAGAAGGGGAGAAAAAACTCAGTTCTGTTCACTCGTTTGCCAACATTTATAGCGTAGTAAAGACTTCTCATTTGACAGTTTATTTTCATGCGTTTCCATATGCATTAATTTATTGCGTATCCTAGCAACATGCATTTGAATAGGTCTCTTCACTCTCTTTTCATTTAATTTCTTAATTGTAAGTACTTTCTTCGGCTGCCTTGTTCTTTTTTTTTTCCCTTTCATTATATAATTTACATGTACCTTTTTTTTTAAATTAATATTCCTAAATGCTTTGGGTCGGAATTATCAGAGAGAAGAAGAAATGGGAAACGACTACAACGAGGCCATTGAATCTCTCAAGAAACTCCTCAGGTAAAAATGAAAAAAAATTATTATTTATCGTAGCAAAAAATAATGGTAAAACAGTGTTTTCATGTTCCTCCAACCCATGTATCCTTCTTCTTCTTCCCTAAGTTCCCTTCATCCCTCCCCGAGCAGAGTGTACGTCGACAGAACCAATTAAAAGATAATCTCTCCTTTCTTAACGTGAGAAAAAAAATTTAAAGGGGAAGTGAAAGCATGAGCTAATTAAATGGCAGTGGAGAGAACAAGCTTGTATATAACTAAAGTATTAATGAAGTAATGTGTAGTTGAATGGTCGGTTGCAGTGATAAGGAAGAGCTGAAAACTGTAGCAGCTGCGAAAGTGGAGCAGATAACAGCTGAATTACAAACCGCCTCATCTTCTGACCCCAAGGCATTCGATCCTGTTGAGAAGATTAAATCCGGCTTCATTCACTTCAAGAAGGAGAAATATGAGTCTGTCATATTCACTCTCTTAATTTCTTCTCTTACAATTCTTCTAGTACATGCTCAATACACACAGGAGTTTGTAGCTAATAGCTATGTATTTGAAGTGCTTTTTGTGCTTTTTGTTTGGCAGCAAGAATCCGGGACTGTACTCCGAGCTTGCCAAAGGCCAAAGCCCCAAGGTGCGCACGCACGCTTAATCATAGACATGCATGTGCTAATTGGAAACTATAATTAACCACGATTGAGTCCTAATGAAATTGTAAACATGGTTTATTTAGTTATTATATAGTAAAGAAAGATTACTCTCATGTCGTGTGTGACCCAAATCCAACGAGTCTCTTCATAAAAAAAAAAAAAAAGTTGGGTTCTCTTGAGAAATTTTTAATGCCTGTGTTGTAATCAAAATGTTACAGTTTATGGTGTTTGCATGCTCGGATTCCCGGGTTTGCCCGTCCCATGTGCTTGATTTCCAACCAGGGGAAGCTTTTGTGCTCCGCAATGTTGCGAATATGGTCCCGCCATACGATCAAGTTAATCACCCCCTCATGTTACTCTGTGATCTTTACTCTTCCCCAGCAATAAAATTATTTAATTTGCTGTATTTATTGCAACAGACTAAGTACGCTGGAGTTGGGGCAGCAATAGAGTATGCAGTTTTGCATCTGAAGGTGAACTAGCTACTTATCCATCATGATTATGAAATTCTTCTGATCCCTCGGCAGCCAATTAACTTCTCAGACTGCTTGAACACCGATGGAATGCACGCACACACGCGCACATATTTGATATTTCAACCAGCCAGGAGAGCCAGGCTTAAGTTTGATCGGTGTTCATGTGAGTGTTGCAGGTGGAATACATTGTGGTCATTGGACACAGCGCCTGTGGTGGAATTAAGGGCCTCATGTCCTTCCCTTATGATGGAACAACATCAACGTACGTAAGCTAGCGTCTTAATTAAGAAGTCCATTGAGTTATTTGTTTCTTTTCATATAGATTGTATAATTAATGATTGAAATTTATATGCAGTGATTTCATAGAAGACTGGGTCAAAGTTTGCTACCCTGCCAAGACTAAGGTTTTAGCAGAACATGCCAATGCACCTTTCCCAGACCTCTGTACACAATGTGAAAAGGCAAGCGCTTAGCTACGATCAACTTCGAGTGGAATTAATTAATTGCTAATAATAACATGTTTAAGTCGATATTGCAGGAGGCAGTGAACGTGTCCCTTGGACACTTGCTAACCTACCCGTTTGTGAGGGATGGCTTGGTGAACAAAACTCTAGGACTGAAGGGTGGTTATTATGATTTTGTCAAAGGCAGTTTTGAGCTCTGGGGGCTTGAGTACAGCCTTTCTCCCTCTCTCTCCGTATGAACATCATCCAAATATCAGTGACCCTATCTTGGTTCTTAACTTTCTTTCCCAGATGTACTTTGTAGATGCTTAAATGAGCCATATTTTCGATCGAGATTAATGAACATGTGAAATGGAGATTACCAGCATCTCCTTCTCTAATAAATGCAGCAGCAGCACTCTATTATAGTCTTGCTTGTCTATTATAATCTTCCTGTAACGTAATAAATTAAGTAATAAAACCACTCTAATTATATATAGACTTTATTCACTACTGCATTTTCCTTCTTTCTTCCTTTGTTAGGTAAAGGATGTGGCCACCATACTACATTGGAAGCTGTAGGGACTTGCATAAAGGTCATTCCCGCAAAGATGAGGCTCTCTTCCCTCGATTTGTTTCTTGTAATGCAGTGGGTTGTATATGTAGATATTCTACACAACTCTTGAGGCCAACTTCTTTAACGTGTGTCTTGCTTCTTCAGTATACAAGGCTTAATTAATTGGTTGTTTATTTATGTAATACTACCAGAAAAACCTAGCTGGTGTTAGTATCAAAACTAAAAAAAAACCAAAACTATGTTTAGATGACAGTCACAAACTATCTGAGTTCCTTCTCAAGGAAGAAAGGAAAACGGGGGAAATCCATAGACATGCCATCGATAGTGCCAAACCACTTGATTTTGTTGCCCTTTCTTCTTAATTAGGAACACGAAATTCACCAGAAGAACTAGTTGAATATATAGTTAGGCTGTGAAACAAATTGAGATTTTTTTTTTTTAATGTGGGTGTACGGACTAACTTGCGTGTACCTCGACTAATCCTATGGACCTTGAAGTTAGCGACCATGTAAACCTTTAGTGACCATCATATTAGCAACCACATGACTCAAACACTATATAAAAAGCAAAATCCTTGATGTTAAATTTTTATCACTAGCTACTACTAGATAATTAAATTGAGAAGCTGTGCGAGGACAAACAAGACATGAGGGATATATAGCTGAATATATCGAGTGATGGACGGGTCACTTGGACGCTCTAAATTGTGTTGGGTGGAATGCCAATACTTCTTGGCAGACCCCACCGATCCAATTTTTGATAAATTAAACATTTGTCTCGACTCGACTTAACATTCCGAGAATCATCATAACCTTGTCTAGAAAACCTACCCTAGACTCGAACTTTTTGGCTAATTTTCTTTGGATTTCTTCCTACAAGACACCCATGATCTTGTCTGTTTCGAGGACCAGGAAGATAAGCACTTTGAGCCTTAACAAACAGGCCATCCTCACAATACGAGTCTTTAAGGTCAAAAGGTTGATGAAATTAAGTCACTTACAACACGAGGACATACTTTTTAGACATGAATATCCCAATTAGGAATGCCATAAATTCTAGGAGTTTAAAGGATGTCCTTGTAAATTATGGTGTTGGCCAAAATGCCTCAACTATCAATATAAAAGATGGCTAATATAGAAAAAATGATTCGCAACTAAGATACATATGAATAGTTTAGAGAGTTCTACTGTAAGGATCGAGTTTGAATATACTTAAAGGAAAATAATAATCACCCCCGAGAGAAGCTAGAATGTTCATGTGATGTTTTGAAATTAAATGAGTAGGTAAAAGGCAATAAAGCCCTTAAAGGCTAAAAACGAGTATAAATGAATAAGGGGTATTGTAGTAATTGAATAAAGAGTTAATAAATATAAATAGAAAATAAAATAAAAGAAGAGAGCTGTGTTTTAAGAGTGAAAACTGATGGGAGAAGAGAAGAAAAGGGGAGGAAGAAGAAGAGAAAAGAAGGAAAGATAAGGAAAGGAGAAGAGAATTGGAGGAAATAACTTTAAAGGTAAGATTATGTATAAATGAGTGTTCTTTAAGCTTTAAGTTTTTGTTTTGATAAATGTTAGGGTTTTGAATATTGTATTTTGGGTTTGATTAATGGATTAATTGGAATGTTATGGGTTGATTGTTGTGGGTAATTAGTTAATTAGTTGATTGTGAGAGATTGTAGGTAAAGATGATGATTTTGAGTTATGATTTTGTTTGAATGGTGAAATTGTGTTAGAAATCAGGAGATGACAGTAGGTAATCTGTGAAATTCTGGGTTTGAGTTTGAAGATGAAAATTCAATTTGGTCCCTCAATTTGTGAAATTATAGTTTAGTCCCTAAACTTTGATAAAATTATAATTTGACCCCTAATTGTATTTTGAGACTCTGGACAGTGTTATTATGAGGTTAAGGATGATGAATCTCAGTTTGATAATTGATTGGGAATATTTTCAGTTTGGTCCCTCAATTTCGGGAATTTACATTTTAGTCCCTGAACTTTATGAAAATTACAATTCGGTCCCTGTTTCGTTCTAGACAGAATTAAGGATGGTTCATGGGTGAAATTTTAGTATGGCTATGTATTTACAGTTTGGTCCGGTTTTGGTAAAATTACGTTTTGGTCCCTGTTTTGAAAAATTGTCGTTTTAGTCCATAAAATTAGGAGACTAAACCTGGTTTTTATTATATGCATTGGGATCTTTTGTTTGAGTTGTTTTTTAGCATATTTCATATATTGTTGTAGGTTCTCCTAACGATCCTCAATAGGATTTTCAGGTCTTTCGTCTGACATTCCTTTTAGTTCTATATTTCCGGGTGAGTGGGATAATCTTTAATATGCATATATGATAAGTAAATATGTATGTTGATTATATAACGAGTACATCTCGTTAATTTCTTGAATATTTATATATGTTGCTTATTTTCCGAGTACTCATTTATTATTGAATTTGCACTTGCAATCTATCAAACTAGATTCTATGTGATATGATATACGTTTCTCTGATAATTTTGTAAATATCTATTATGCCTTGATATGGGACTTGTCAGTAACTCCATGCTAACGGAGAGTAGTTAGCCTGTGTGCACATAGTATTCTGTATACCTAGCTGGTAAGAAAGGCATCAGCCTGTGGTGACTGATCATCCCACAGTGGTCACCTTCGGGTGTCACCTGGTCACTTTTGAGTGTCATCTGGTCACCTTCGGGCGTCATCTGATCTCTGACATGTAGTCCATTACGTAATGATGATATGTTTAGTATGTATATGTATATGTATATCAAGATAAATGATCTTGCGAACTATTAATATCAAGAATATCTAAAATGTATATTAATTATTATTCCCTCACTGAGTTGGTTGAACTCACTCCTCAATCTTAATATTATTTCAGGTTCTTAGTTTCTGATAGCAGTTGGATTTTGTTGAGTGTTCCTGCTTCTTCAATTTTGAGTCGGTATGCCTTACTTGTTTTGTGAGGCTTTTCTTTTAGTTTTGATTTGATATCTTAAACGCTCCACTATTACTTTGTTTTAATTAAGTTTGGATTTTGACAATGCAATGAGTATTATGGACTATTGTTTTTGTTTTAATTACTGATGAGGAGTTTTAAACTATCTTTTGGTTTCATCAGTTTTGAATAATATAATATTTCTGAAGATTATGTAATGCTGCGTATTTTTGAATAAATTATGCTTTTAATATGTCTGTTTTGAGGCTTAGCGCAGGTGGGGTGTCCTTCCGGCACCGCTCCTGCGTTGCCGGTCATGGACCCGGGATCACGGGTCGTGACAGTTCATACACACACACTAGAGATTCATTATTTAACTCTTTATTTTTCAAGTTGTATAATCTATTAGGTGTGTTCATTTAGGGTCAAAACTAATAGTTCATCTTATAGAATATTCATGTTAGAAAATATATATTGAAAAAAAAGAAAAGAGAAAAGAGATTATTGTTCAATAATAACTTGCTATTAAAAGTAATCATAAAATGATGATTTTTGATACTAGAAAAAAGTAAGACAAATGATCCCACTACAAGAAAATTAAAAAATACAAACAGAAATACAAATCGAAAAAATTATGTCAATAAATTGTAGTAAAATTTACCGACGGAATAGTTTCTCGCTATATCTCTCGGTATACACCGATAAAAGTTTTTCATCGATGTACATATACAGATGATATTACAGTGCGAAAAAAAATGAAAAAAAAAATGGTGTGCCATGCTTATAAATTTATGGCTAATATTTGTCAGTATATCTGTCGGTAATATTGAAGTTATGACCTGGTGAGTGACCTCCTCCTCCCCATTTCTTCTTCTTATTCTTCTTCTTCTCTACAAATAATAGTTAAACCCCCCCTTCATTTTATCACAAATCAAACTCTCATCACCATAAATCCAACCATCCTAACACTCAGTTTGTGTGCATCCCTATTTTGGTTTAAATATTTTTTTAGGATTCCCTATAAGAAGAAAGCAAAACTATCCATTTTTTGTTTGAACTCAATTTTAAAATATTAGCTTTTATGGCATTTTAATATAGTATATGAAGTTTATTTATGTATTTACTTGTTTTATAGCTTTTTCCCATAGAAAATTGTTGTATAAATGTATGATTTGTACATGTTAAGGTTTGTTTGAGATTTTAAAAAATTATATTTGTTTGTAATTTAATGAAATTTATTTTGATTTTGTGATTTAGGTGTTTTGTAATAAAATAAATAATAACTTATTTAATAGATACGTTTCATATTTTGTCAATTTTATTGTTAAGTTGGAAATTTTGGTAAATATGGAGGAAGTTGAATTTTTATAGAAAATTGATAATGATTTAAGAGCATAATTAAAATAGATTGAATAAGTTTGAGTTAAACCAAAGCTAATTTATTTAGTTTACATAATTAATTAATACATGTTGTCATCAATATTCTATATAAGTTTGATATATGTAATGGATGATTGTTCTTAGATCTATTGAGTTTCACATAAAGGGTTGCACAAGATGGATTACTATAATAGGGTTAATGGTTTTATTAATTCTGCACTATCTAATCCGAGAAACATTATTAGAGGCGAGATTACATATCCATGTAAAAGGTGTAAAAATAAAAAATTTTCTCAATCCAGATATTGTAACGATGCATCTTTTATAAAAAAAAAAGGTTCATGAAGAAATACTTATGTTGGTTTGCACATGGAGAACCATATGTTCCTTAAAAAAACATGGTAGAAAGGATGGTTGAGTCAACTTTTAGTTTTAGTAATATACATGGAGTTGTAGATAACCGTAGTAATCCTTATAAGAATATGGTAATGGATGCAATGAGAATGAGTCATTGTTATGCAAGTGAATATCCAATCATAGATGAAAAATCAAATAAAAACGCAACCAAGTTTTTTGATCTTTTGAAAGACTCCGATGAACCATTATAACAAGGGTGCACAAATCACAGTAAATTATCGATCGTTACACAAATATTCACCATCAATTCAGAGCATGGGCTAAGTGAAATCAGTTATGACAAAATTATCGAATGAGTGAAAAATATTTTATCTAAAGAGAATATATTAAAAGAGAACTTCTATATTGTTAAATCCATCATTGTAATTTTTTATTCAAACCTTCCTGTTGTTCATCAACTATATCCATGGGTTTTTCTATGAAAGATAGAGATACCAAATTAAAGGTTTTAGCTTGCAGCATCAAGATCAGGCCTCTGTTTCACAGCTATAACTTGTCCCTAATGAAACAATGGATCTTTTCCATTCAATTCTACATTGAACTTATTCAATTCTACCTCGCAGTTGGACAATTCTTCGATTTACAATGCATGCGAACAATGCGTCCTAACATCCCAGGAAAGTTACGGTGTTCACCAACCACCAACAATCTAGCTATATCATTAATGTTTGGTGACTTCGAGTACTCCTCAAATACTACAACATTTACCTTCACAAATATTTAACTTTTTTTTATTGAGGTGCTTTTGGTGATGTACATATATTCATCCATAAAATCTACAAATACTTCAAATGCAAGGATTCCCATTCATGCTACTATCGTTTATAGGATCATATGCTTCTACAAAAGAATTAATACGTAAAAAAAGTGGATGACTCATCTGAAATCTTCTTCGAAAGAAATATGGAGGATATAAAAAGTTTCGGCAACACAATGATGTTCAAGCCTGGCTAGAGTAACCAACTTACCGCCCACCAAAATTTCAGGCCAACTTAGCAAATACTGACCAGGGAAATGAGGCATAACTCCAAAATTTTAGTCATATGCTAGTTGGTAAAGTAGTATTCTAGTCCTCTATAGTCGGAACCTTGATCTGACAATAAATGAGAGATGCCATGAAGCAGTAAGAATAGTCAGGATGTGTGTGACATCTGGAGATCAAATTGTTATTTCACTAAACATGAACTGCTTGGCGTGACTTACATTTCCTCTTTCTGACACGAATGATATTAAGCACCCTGATGAAGAGAGTTTGTGAGGCTGCATCCTTTTTAATACTTACAAGGAATACAGCAAGAACCTTTCTTGTGAAATTAATACACAAAATAATCGTCAGCCTTTTACCGCATTCCCCCATGTATGTACTGCATCAAATATACAGGCCAGACCTTTTACACATTAAGACTCGTCAGCCTTTGTTTCCAGTATTACAGGAATCTTCTCCTTGTGATCACCACGCAACACCTCCACTGTCACCTGAGTATCGGAACGGTTTGAATTCAAACAATAACTATCAGAATAATTCAATGTCATACATTAACTAAAGTAGCTCAAGGTTTGCATAACATAGTGACTTGTCCATCACATCAACAGTCATCAGCAAAACATCCAAGAATCCAGTAAGTGTATGGAACAGGAAGACCCAACATCAGGTTTTCAAAGGACATCTTTCCCAGTATAATTGTAACACAACCAAAAAGAAATGCTATTGCTTCACTACTTTCAGTCAATGATCTCATCATTACCACTTTCTTACTAAAGAACAATTATTACGTAGACTAAGTCTACCACATCACCTATAGACTAGGCCAACAAACACAAAATACAGAGAAAAAATCATGTGGAATGCATAGTAGGAACCATTGTATTTTATCCATGTATCCTGTGTTTATTTTCAACTGATATCTATTGTATTTGACACATGAACTTCATTCTAACTCACCTCACCTCTAGACAATAATGAAACAGTTTTAAATTCCGTTTGACTTTGAGTCATAAATTGAAAGTTAATTTTCATATAATTTAAGATAAAAACGAGTTAAGTTAAAAGTATGCGCCCAAAAAATGACTCGACACAACTTTTTGAAGAATGAAGGCAGCATAAATTAATAAGTAAAAGTTGCAAATTTATACTTTTGATTAAAACAAAATTTATGACTCAATTTTGTAACAACCTTATGCTTTAAGCCAAAATTTATTTCTAACCAAAAATATTTATAGCTTTTCTTTCAAGTCAAAAGTTTTATTTTAAAAAAAAAAATAACTTGAATCAATTTGCATAATTTATACCAAATGGAAACCTTAATTTCCATGGCAACTTTCAAATTACTAAACTCCAAAGTGGAAACATGGCAAACAACACTAACTTACTCTTAAAACCAAACTCCCATCCTCGATCAAAAGAAACAGAAAGATTAGTCAAAGGACAAAAAAGAAGAAACTCAAAACCATACCTGCTCACCCACTTTACATTGGTCAAGTATTCTGTACAAGTCACTGCCATTTGTAACCTTTTTTCCGTTCACAGAGGTTATGATATCACCCAAAATAAGTCTGCCATAAGCATCACGTTTGGTTGGTTGCAAACCCTGCAGAAGACAGATTCATACATGAACGGAAGTAGAACTTAAAATTTCTTATGACGCCGCCATTGAGAAGGATATGAAGCCCAACCATTTTACCTAGTGAGTAGAAAGGTAGGTTTAACAGAAAGTTCTATGAAGAAATGTGAAAGAAAGAATAAAACATACCGCTTTGCCAGCTGGACCATTTGTAGGAGCATCTAAGACAAGCACTCCACTTACCCCCAACTGCTCCACAGATTGATCAGGTGCGAACTTAATACCCAAAATGGGTCTTGTAACTTTTCCAAACCTTACCAACTGATCAACAATGCCACTTACCTAGCTTTGCAAAAATGAGGATTAGTAAATTATTCACAAGCATAACAAGTGAAGAACTTTCTCCTTCCGGTCAAATGCCATAATGCTGAAGAAAAGTTCATTGTGAAAACAAAAAAGCAAGGGCATGAGTGATGACTTACAGTGTCAACTGGAATAGAAAATCCAACGCCAGAGGATGCACCCGATGGAGAATATATGGCTGTATTTATTCCAATAAGGCTCCCTGAACTATCAAGAAGTGGCCCTCCACTATTACCAGGATTAATGGCAGCATCTGTCTGTATTACATCCTGAATTGGACGGCCAGTAGCAGCTGAACTGATTTCTCTACGAAGCCCACTAGAAAAGAGCAGAAATAATGTGTTAGCAAAATGGTGTCTCATACATAGACATATGGGTATATCAACCGAAATGACAACCGGAACCATACGTCTTATTCCTACATTCTCATTTATTTGTTTGTTGTTCTTGTATCAATCCATGACATGGCAATGAAAACATATGTGATCACTGGTGTAGCGTTCATATCTCCATCAAATACTAAACAGAAAGCAAAATCTAATCATTAACTGTAATTAGATGCTATTTCCAAATCTTTTCAGTTGAATCACAGCTTTAAAAGAAGTTCCAGCCAATTGTTGGAGCATTAGCATAGACAGAGATCATAATCAAACCTATAATGTTTCAATGATTGTGTGTGTGTGTCTCTAAAAGTAACAATACAAACAAACACAATAAAATAAACTCTGCTGGATTTCATACCTGATGACACCGGTTGTAAGGGTATGGTCAAGTCCAAACTGAAAAATCAGAAAATCGGATTGCCAATTAGGGTAACCTATACAATAAACTAAACAGCGGTGCAATTAAATGATGTCCAAACCCTCAATCAGGAACTTATAAACAAACTAAACATTGTTACAAAATCAGCTTGTAATCAATTTTTTTGGAGAAAAGAAATGGAGAATTAAAGGGACAAAATATATCGTATATAAATTAAATTTAGGATTAAGGAGGGGGGGGGGGGGGGGGGGAGTGTTTCTAACTGCAAATTCATGTAGATTTCATAATCCAATGCTATATGCCACCCAAATTCTAGGGTTGGGAAAATAATTAAATTCACTCACAGGGTTGCCAATAGCAAACACTTTCTGACCAACAAGCAAATCAGCGGAGACACCAACAGGAATGGGTCGTAGCTTATCTTTGGGTGCGTCAACTCGCAATACAGCAACATCCTTATCTTGATCAAAGCCAACAACTTTTGCATCATAAGTTGATTGATCAGCAAGAGTGACCCTAATTAAGGCACACCACAAGCTAGTTAAAGTCACAATAATAACAGCAATGTATTCAAGAAAAGTAAAAGTCATTAATGGGACTAACTTGAGATCAGAAGCACCACGAATGACGTGATAATTAGTGACAACGTGACCATCTTTGTCCCACACGAACCCAGAACCTGATCCTTGAGGCACCTCCAGCACGTCCAACGTAAATGCATCTTGTCTGTAAATTTAACTTTATTAATTAATTTAAAGAATCAAGAATTAAAAAGAAAAAGGAAAAGGGAAGCGTACCTGACAGCAAGATTGGTGATGTATACAACAGAAGGAGTGTTTTCTTGAAAGAGTCGAACAGTAGCGAGTTCATCGGACTGCAATTTACGAGGAGTGGTAGTGGTGATAACGAAAGCCAGAGCAGAAGAGTCTACATCCCCAATCAACAGAGAGAATGATAAGGCGACTGACGTACACACTACAAGAAAAGAATCCCTCAATAATTTGGTGGTGGTGGTGGTGTTTATAGCTAATTTATGTTGCTTGTGATTGTGGAGGAATATTTTATTGTTGTGGGATTTGGAGGATAGAGCGAGTGTTGTTGCTTTCTTCTTCGGAAACTGAGGAAAATGACAGAGAAGGAAGCCCGTTGAAATAAGAGAAGAAGAAGAAGAAGAAGATACAGCTCCGGCCATTTCCTTCTTTCGATTTTCTCGAGTCGATGGAGGTGGTTTCGGTATTAAATATAGTCCATAAACAAATATATAAACTGCTAATTTATTAGTTGCTTGCTGATTTCTATTTAAAACAAAAAAACTAAAATGAACTCCTTTATCGCTCACAGTCACAGCCTTGTGATGATAATTGCTGTGGCCCGCCCTTTCTCTGGTCGATTGCTGCTCCCGTTGTCAGCTTCCCTGATTTTGATTATTCGAATGTTTGCGTGTAAGCAAAAACACTTTTAATCTTGTTATTTGATTCTGGTATAGCAAATCTTAAAAATATCTCTGAGTGAGTTGATGATTTCAAGGACATACCACGTTCTAGTGAATTCTAGTGAAATCCAACAAATTATTTGTTAATGTTTAGAATGGTTAAAAGTTCTAAAATTAAAAGAATCAAAGAAAACTTTGAGGGTTATAGTTTAATTTATCAGATTTTAAATTTATTTTTAAAAAATTATAAATTGAAGTCTTATAAATTTTAGAGTTACTGGAGACTTATATGGTCGTTAACTTCAGAACCCATGAGATTAGTCGAGGCGCATTAATTAGGTTGATTTCGAATGTTTGGGTTAATAAGTTATAAATTTATTAGATTAGATATATGTGTATTGTTTGGAGCATATCTAAGGCTACAGGTGGAATCTTATTGCGATTCAAGTTGAGATGAAAACTAAACATTTCAAGTTTTTTATCCATATTTGATAGTCTTAGTAACTCATCATGAAAAGAGAGAACGATGTGTTTGAGGTTAGACTTGAGATCCACAAGAAAACAATCCTTATTGTGCAAAGATTTATGCAGCAACAATTCTTTTTCTACAAGGAAAGATTTTGGCAACTTTGATAGCATTAAAAGTCTTATTTTTGCAAGGAAATAAAGTAGGCAACTTGGGATTTTATTTTTTGCATGAAATCCTTAATTCTTAAGGATGCCAAGTTGGTAGCTTGCAGATTGGACAATTAGATATGGTTTTGGGTCTTTTTTTTTCTAATGTATAATTTTATGTTTATAAATATAACTTTCATTTCGACCATTGAATTGAGTTGAAATTTTGCCAAAAGATTATATATATGGCTAAGATTTTATAATGACTAAAAATTATAAAGACCTTGTGATAACGTCTAGAAACTACGGTGCAAGAATCATATTATTTTCCTAGTTAATTTAAAATTCTTTTCCTACTTCATTTATAACTCCTTTGCTATTTTACAGCCTTGTTTAGTAAATTTTACCTATTGTAAATAAGGTTATTTAACTTTTATTTAGATTTTTCTCTACAAACTTTGATTTCATAATAATATTTTTGTGTGATTATGTGAGGATTGCTCATATATATTGATTATTTATTGAACTATCTTGAACTTATCAAAGATCAATTGTCTTGTGGCATTCTTCCTTATACTTTCAATTCATGATTTCTTATAATCATTGGGTTGGGATCTTCATTCCAATAATTTTGTTATTTTGGTTCAGGTAATCATTGTGTCAAGTTTTTCGCTATCTTTAAATTTGATTTTATCTTTTCAGGATTTGTTCTTTCTTATGTGTAGGTTCAAGGCTTTTTACCCTCTAGATTCTCATCAATTAATATCAGAGCAAGACTTTAAAATTAGTTTATATTTCTTTATCTTAAATTTTCCATTTTGTTTTTGTATTCTTTCTTCAATTCTAAAATGTGTGGCATAAATTTGTTATTGTCAAAAGAAAGTAAGTAACACACACACACACACACACACATATAAGAAAAGTGAAATCACAAAAAAAAAATTGAATTATGTTGCAAGCTTGAAATTACAAAAGATTGAGTTCATAAATGAAAAGATATACACATACAATCTGTATTCTTTGGTTTTTTGGTTTCTTAGTTTCAAATCTTAATTTCAAGGTTATTTGGACATACTTTGTGGAGTGAAATCTATTTAAGTGTAAACACATAAGGGAGTCTGTGAGAATATATTTTCTTGTTACTATTATGTTTTTAAATTTCAATGATGTCTTTCAAAGATGAATCATCATCTACAAAGAAGAGGGAAAACATGATGTTTATGTTTTAAGCTATGCAGCAGTAATTTGAGAGGATGGATATGGTTTGGCAAGGTGTTTGATAGGAAGGACAAGATGTCATGATTTCTAGTCTACAAAAAAAAAAAACAATCTTAAAGGGTTCATCATTTAAGAAGGCAAGATAAACTAAGGTTTCAAGTTGTGAAGGTTAATGATAAATAAAACTTGTATGAGATTTTATAAGGTGAACAAGGATTGATAACTTACAATGTTTATTGTAAAAACAAATAAACTACTTAAAATGGGAAACTTCGTTCTAGTACCAAAAGATGCAAAAATAAAATAAAATAAAATTAGATGGTATTGAACCTTTAAAAGACTGAAATCAAATCATTTGAGATGGAGGCTTTAACGAATGAAAGTCCACTAGACTAATATCCTGAGGAAGATGACATCATTGATTCTGATCTTAATAAAGCTAGTGATGAAGATGTAGAATATCCAGTTAAGGGTGAGTCACTTAGGGTTAGACATGTATTTAGTTTACAAGTCAAAGATGATGATTTGGAGCAACAAAGAGATAATAGTTTCCTTTCGAGATGTCACATTAATAATAAGGATGAGAAGTGTTGTTGTCTTTTAATGCATCAATTACCTACATATGGATATGAGGGAGAGCATCATAAACCTTGATATGGAAGTTTAATCCATTGCGAAGGAGTTCATGTGCTTATTCACATATATGAGAGTGAAGAGATCCTAGTAAAAAATATGACTATTTGGAATATATCATTAGGGTTAACTTACAATAAAATAGTGATCGAGATAAAAGAATTTAGCAAGTTGGCCAAAAGGAGAGAAAGAAAAGAAGGGTTATTTATGAAGAAAAAATAGAGTATTATAAAGACTGTTTGTTATACAAACAATCTTATGCAAAATAGTGTTTATGTTTATTTGTTGTAGGATTATCAAGATGTATTACCCATATATGGTATTTCTATTATTGATTAGAGGATGAATTCTTTTGAGAAAAGGAAGAATAATGTGAATCAGTGAGCTTCACAAAAAGATCTATTAGAGGTGTCAATTTGGCCTATTACAAGGTTTGAAACTAAAAAGGATCCAAGAGGAATTGATTGAGTTGATTCTGAATTTTTGAGTTAATAAGATGCAAATTTACCATACTAGAACTTCATGTATGGTTTAGGTCATACTTGAAGTTACATGTGAAATTTTGTTGCGATTCAAGTTGGGATGAAAACTAGATATCTTAAACTTTCCATCCATATCTGGTAGGCGCAATAACTCATCCAAAAAAGAGACAACGATGTATTTAGAGTCTGGATTAAAATTTTCAAGCAAACAATCTTTATTTTGCAAGGATTCCTTATGCAACAACAATCTTTCTTCTAAAAAGAAAGATTTTTTTATAGCTTTGGCAACATTGGAAGTCTTATTTATGCAAGGAAAAGAATTCAACAATTTAGGAGTTTTTTTTTTTTTGCAATGAATCCTTAATTTTCAAGGATACCAAGTTGGTAGCTTGTGAATTGGACAATTAGAGGTAATTTTAGGCTTATTTTTTCTAATTCATAGTTTTACGCTAACAAGCATATCTTTTTATCCAATCATTAGATTAGACTGAAAGACTGAAATTTTTCTAGAATATTCTTGAGGTCTTGTTTTATATATTGTTAAAATTACATAGCCATTGAACACTTAAAAGGTTCTGCAATAAGGTCTAGAATCTATTGTATTTAAATTGCATTATTTTTCTAATTGGTTTAGGATTTTTTTCTATTTCATTTAAAACTCTTTTGTTATTTTTTCAGCCTTGTTTTAGGATTTTTTTACCTATTACAAATAAGGTTATTTTATTTGAGTTTAGGGTTTTTTTTTAACAAATTTTGATTTTATAATAATATTTTATATACTTGTGTGAGGATTGCTCATACATATTAGTTCTTAATTGAACTGTTTAAACTTATCAAAGATCAATTGTCTTTGTGGTATTCTTCTTTATACTTCCAGTTCACGATTCAATATAATCATTAGGTTGGAGTCTTTATTTCAATAACTTTGATGTCATAGTTCCGGTAATTATTGTGTCAAGTTTTTATTATTATTAAATTTGATTTTAGCTTTCTAGAATTTGTTCTTTATTATGTATGAGTTCAAAAGTTTTTACTTTTCAGGCTTACATCATGTTATTTACAGAAGCTATAATTTATAGCCTTTCAAAAGCCATAGCCACAACTTTCCTAAATGAATCCTTAATAAGTTTGTTTAGGTGTTGGGTTTAAGATTTGTACATAGAAATGTCAATAAGTATCCACAAATCAAGATTTTACTATATCAATATCCTATGTATCACTAAATGTGTAATAAATTTAGATATTATATCCATTGAGTTTTGAGTATCCATATGAATATCAATTATTTGAGTAATATTTAATATTCAACATAAATAAAATAGTAATATATATATATATATATATATGGTACAAATGTATATATCTTGGGTTGGGCATGGTTTGGGTTTAACAATATTTATATATTATCTATTGTTTGCTTTTTAAGTGCTTTTTTAAAAGTCAACTTTTTTCGAACTACGATCATAAAAGCCACCACAAAAATAAATACACTTTAAAAGAATTTTAGGCTTGTCAGAGAAACAAGCCTAGTTTAACCTTTGTTAAAATTAGATAAATTGAGTTTGACAATATCAAAGCCTAGTTCGACTAAACTCATTTACAATTCTATTATTGGCGAAGCATTATTTTATATGTAAAGATGAAATTACATAAATTTAAATTTCAAAAATTAAAGTAAATATAATTATAACAATCATTTAAATATTTTTGGAAAAAATAGGTCAATTTGGCTAGTTTTTTTATTATTAAAAGGAAGTGGCATTCCATTATAGAGTGAATCATTATTTTGTTCAATTTTAACTAGTGATGTAAAAAACAATTTTGGCATTAAAGATGCATTTTATAGTATCATGATTTTTTTTAATTGAAAAACTGAAATATGTTTACATTTTAAAAAATAAAATAAATAATATATGAATCAATGAATAGTTATTAATGCTAATTAAATATTAAAGTAAAACGTTAGTTTTCCTAGTAAAAGCAAAAGATAGATGCCTATGCAAATATTTAACCCAAGTATCCTTTTAATTTTATATGTTTTTATTTATTTTATCTTAGAGGTTAATTCTGTTTGCTAAGAACAAATAAATTTCATTTTTCATAAATGTGTCACATGAATATAATTTATTTATATAAAATATAAAAAAGAAAATAAAGATAAAGTAGAATAATATCTTTAAAGCATTATAAAACTAAGAAAATATTTAAAAAGATTTATTCTAAAAAAAGTGAGCTAAATAATTTTTTTAAGTGAAAGGGTATTAATTAAAATTAAAAAATAATAATTAAAAGTTAAAAAAGATGTCAGACTCGCGCTCTTGACTAGTATAAAAATAACATGTGTGCTTGGTTGATTTGTTTTTGTTTCTCGAAGGCGCGTCATCCACTCTATTTTTTAAAAAAATTGGACGATCTATTAAAGCAAATGACCTATCATCTTCTACACTAGTTTCTTATCACCTCCTATGATTGAAAAATCAGGATCCAAGTTTTTCAACCCTAAAACAGCATTTAATCTCTCTAAAACCTTAAAAATAAATGAATAAAAAAATTAAGGACCATGATCTATTTTTTCCAGCATGATTAAAAAAAAACATCATCTATATGAACTCCTCTAAAAAAAAGAAACAAACTTATTGAAAAAAAAAATCAACTTTTTTAATAGCTCGAATGTTATCATCTGAGAACTTTCTCTCTCTTCAACATTTCCAATGACTTTCTCTCTCCTTTCTTAACATCCAATGACCAAAATTATTGTTATCCATTTTTTATTCCATAAAAAAATCAAGAAAAGAAAAAAAAATCCAAAAATACAAGAGAATTCATATGAAGAAAACCTAAAAGATTGCTTAAGTTGGTGGTAAAGAACCAAAATGACAAGTGAAAAGGCTAGAGAACCATAATGTATAAGATTGATAAAATTAATGACCTAATTCTGATTGACAAAAGACCCATTCAGTGAAAACATTTTTGTTTGGGGTAAGGAAATACAAATTTGGATGAGTAAGAAGTCAATGAGGATTTTAAAAGGCTTAATTAATTTTATGAAAACTTGATTATGAGGAAAATCAGTTTTTTGGACTTAATTTGGGTGTTAATTGGAAAACATTGAAGTTTAGGGATTGAAATTGAACTTTGGAAAGTTTAATTAGTCAAATCAAGGGCTTAATATTAAAAAAATAAAGATTAATAGCCAATTAGGGTTTTGATTGAAAAAATTCAAAATCAATGATCAAATTGTAAAAGGCGAGGGACTTCAAGAGATGAAATTGACCAATCAGGGCCAAATTAAAGAAAATTAAAAGTTTGATGGTCAATTAAGGATCCAAATATACAAATCAAAAACTAGTGATCAAGATAAAAATGGTATTAAACTTTGCTGTTGATGATTGAGTTTGACATGGGTGAAATTGCATGAAATTAAGAATTTGGAAGGCAATTACAGGTGTAATTAAAAACAATTGGAAGAACAATGACTAAAATAAAATTTGTCACATCCCAAATTAAAAATTCTAATTTTTAAGGGCTTAACCTAAATGACGTGTCGTTCACCCACTTTTAATCATATTATTTGACAGTTTTGGATGATCAGGTTTGTACTTTCTAAAAGCTCGTTATGAACTTCTAGACCTTCAAATGACTTGAGGTTTTTGCAAATAAAAGAAGAACATCTCTTTTACAACTTTATTTCCATGAAATTAGATGTTTACATCTTAATTCTTTCATAAAAGTCTATAACATCTTATCCTTAATCAACCATCACTGTATTTTTAGATTCTGGGTTGATCGAGTTAGCACCTTTAAATGAATAAATGTCAAGTTACAGACCTTCAAATAAAGTAAGGATAGATCTAAATAAAAGGTTTACAGCTCCACTACCAAGTTCAGGTGGTCTCCGATGACGTTTACATCGGAGTTTTTTTTTGTGAAGCCTTAAAAGTGGTCAACTCAGTCAACCTTGATTGAGATACCTATTTATATAACACCATTTAAAAACTCATAGAGGGTTCTTAACAAAGGCCATAAATCTTTCATCTAAGATCAGAAGGTGAAAAATGCATGTCTTTGTCTTCAAGGAAGAGAAAACCACCTAGGCAAAACCACCATCCCTAATAACCATTGAAGGAAAAAAGTTCCAGCTATTAACATTTGTCCAGAGCTCTCTCATTTTGATCAAATGATTGGGTTTTGATCAATATTTGAGAAAATCCACTAAAAACCTAGAAAATCCTTACAAATACCCCTAGAAATTAAAAAAAAAAAAGAGAAAGAGAGAAGAACGTGAGGATATACTCTGTAAAAAGACCTTAGTATGAAGGTTCAAAGACCTAACATTTAAAGTTCAGCAAGCTTTAGAAAGAATAGAAAGATAAAGGGAAAGAAGGAAGGAAGTAGTAGCCTATAGCTAGCAAGCTTGGAGAAGGTATGACCATGTGAAAACTTAATGGTGGAGTCCATGTGACTGCTCATTCATGCTTTTTTAATGTTTAAACCTCTTTTGATGTTGTTTGAGCTCATTTTACATTTTTGGATCGATTTTGGTGCTGGAATATTCTGATATTTTTTTGGTGAAGTTTGTTTTGTATTTGTTCTTGTTTTAAGCATATTTTAGATTGCTTAAGCTTTTGTTATGATAGTTTGTTCTAGTTCCGGTCAATAACATGTTAGTAAGGCTTGCACTAAAGGCATGATTCTTGATTTAAATGCTTGTTTGATTATGTGTGTTTAGCCCAATAACATGTTAATAATGTATTTGAGGTATTCTGATTGGTGTTTGAATCTATTTTTTTGTAATAAAATAGTAAGTTGTTTTTGTTTGTGGATTAAATATTTTAAAAATATATTGATCAATTTAATGTTTTTAGTGCAAGTTAATGGTTCATATAAATATGTTTTGGCATATAGATGTTAAAAATATCAAGTTTTGAATTCAAATAGCATGAATATGTTTGCTATTTAGCTTTAGTAGTTTTGAACTTTGGAACTTCATGCATGTTATTGATTATTGATGTTATTTGTTCATTTTTTGGATTAAATTATGCTTAGTATGAATAATGTGGTTTGTGATGAAAAAAAAATAGTGTGTTTAAAAGCCTAAAAAGCCAAATTTGGGTTTTGACCTTAGTTTTTCAATTTCTGGAAATTTTCCAATTTTGGGGTTCATGTTCTTCACATGAATTTTGTCTTAGCCTTTTGTTTTTTAGCTATTTTTGGTTAATTCTTGGCACATATATGTTAGTTTGTCATCTTTAGCAAACAATCTAAGGTTAAAACACACCAATAACACATATTCATGTATTTAGATTCTAGGATTCTTTCAATTTTCCAAATATATTTTGATCAAATCGTGGTTTTAAGTGTCAATTGAAGAACATGGATGCTTGATTCTTGATCTACACCTGATTACAAACAAAACCTTGCCTTTTATTGCTTGAAATCTAGTCTAGTTTGATGTTTATATTGTTTGGTTTGAGTTCGAATGTTCTTCATTGTTCTTCGTGTTCTTCATCTTCGTTGGTCTTTGATCCATTTTCATTAAAAAAAATTATGTTTTTTTGTACTTTTTTAGTTTCGATTTGTTTCAGTTTAAATCCCTATTCTAGTTTAGTTTTGTGTAAAACCTTGGTTTTTTATTCAGTCCATGGTTGAACTAGTGTTTTTGGGTCGACCTAGAGGGTCAAAATCGGGTCAAATACTATAAAGCATTTTTTGGTTTACCACTGTGTTTGATAAAATGAATTTTGGCTTAAAAGTGTGTTTGACAAACATGTCCTTAGACTTGTTGTTTTGAACAAAAATATGATTTTTCCAAACATGGCCTTAAAAAAATTAAAAAAAAAAAATGTTTGCTTGTTGCATACGACCTAATCTTTATAAAAATTGCTTTTTTATTTATATAAAAAAAGAGAAATTTTTTAGTATGGTTTTAGAAAAATACTTGTGTTGATTTTCCTTTGTATCTTTTAGAATTTACACCAAGTTTGTAAAAATTTTTAAGAATTTGGTCAATATTTCAATAACTCTAAAATTTTAATTCATGAAAATTAATAGTTAACATCCTAGTATAAATGTTGGACCTATAAGTAGGATAGTATTTAAATACTAGGAGTTGGCTAGAAAATTTTTAGGATTATTTTAGATATTTACCAATTTTAATTGAGAGTATTTTCACCATAATATACGAGTTATGAAGAAACTTTTTGCCTTCAAGGATATTTGAATCATGTTAAAGTGCCTACATGGACCCTTCTCATAAAAAATTATCTGGTTATATGAGCCTATAATAAATTTGAAATGCTACATTTATTCATGAAAGTAAATCTTTATCTGAGCTATAGATAGACAACGATTAGGAACCCATCAAAACCTTTAAACCATATCTAGACCATATAATGCAGTTTACATCAGATAAAGTGTACTAGAGGTATTAATACATTCCCTAGCCACAACTAATCTCTTGCCCTTGGAATTTCTAATAAAACCAGTACACACGGTTCTTCTAGTGACCCTAAACTAAACAATTAGGTGGTGACTCTTCAACTTCGATGTCTAGCTACAACGTACGCTCACATGCGACAAAAACACAAAGGAAAGTTTTTTTTAAAAAATATGATGCGAACCTAGAGAGTAAAAACCAACACACCAGAAAGAGCAACCCAATAAAACTAAAATCATATTACAATAAAAAAAACCTAGTATAATGATTATCTGAACCAAGACACCAATGTTATTAGATGAAAAATAACCTATCACTATGATTGTAACAAGTCACGAAATGTAAGTATAAAGGAAAAACACCATAAAGATAGTTGATCTTTGATAAGTCCAAAAACTAAAAGTATGAGCAACCTCGCCACACAAAATATTATTCTAAAAATAATTCAAGTCTCTTTAAAAAAACCAAATGTTTGTTAGTGTAAATTGTATATTGAAAAAAAAATAAGCTCAAAACTGCTTCTAATATCCTTGAATAATAAGGATTGTTGTTGCACATGAGATCCTCACTAAATAAGGGTTGTTGCGTAATTGATCTTCTTAGAAAGTAAGGCATCCTTGTAAAATAAGAATTCCACATGTAATTAAATCTTTGCTTCATAAGAATCTACAAATCATGTGAAAAATAGTCATTTTCTAATTTTTTTGGTCTGCTTATAGATTTTAATCCTTATTTTTAACATGTCACTCTCTCTCATATGGATGGATTATTGGACCTACCATATATAAATTGAAATCTGGTTATATCTAGTTTTTATACTAATTGAAATCACAGCAAGATTCCACATGTAAATGTATGGCTCAAACAGTACATAAAGGACCAACTTGATAAATTTGCAAATTTTCAACCCAAACATCCTAAATCAATCTATCAAATTTTTTTTGAATCTTCTTTGTTTTAGATCTTATAATTGACTCAATTAATATTTCTAATGAATTATTTTGCTGATGCTCGTTAATTATTTTCAGAATATGAAATGCTAAAACAACAAAAACCAAATTGAAAAAATAATCAATATATAAAAAATTAAGAAAAGGTAACTTGGAATGATAAAACTAAAAAAGAAAAAAATCAAAGCTGCATAGCTCAAGTAGTGAATAGTGAAACCGAGTTTATTTGGTGATTATTGTTAGCAAGGGAAACAATGAACAATTGATTTTTTTTATCACGACAAACACATTTGTTTTTATCAAAATAGAGTTGTTTCGTACAATAGAGATTTACGATTCATTAATAAACTAGTCAATTACCCACACGTCGCTGTGGTTCAAGACTAAAATAGATATATCAATTGCTTCCTCCATTTATAACAATCGTGCTTTGATCTTGTAATCAGTTTTCTCGAATTCAAGAGTTTGTAGCTTGTTCATAATTTAAACGTGATATGCAGTATTTCTTTGATTAATTAATCGAAGGAAGCATGCAAGAAAAGCAATGTGAGTTTTAAAATTTTGCTTCTCCAGATCATTTTATTCCATTGATGCATCTTAAAATCTGAGCCTATCATCTTCAATTTTGAAGTCAGAGGTAGCACTTTTCCCTTGAACCGAGCAAGGATGTCAATGATCTTATGCGAGGGTTGCACGGCTTACAACTGAAAACAGAACTCAACCTCCAGAGGTAAATTAGCCAGCTCTCTTCTATTTTATGCAGCCAGATCATTTTATTCCATTGATGCATCTTAAAATCTGAGCCTATCATCTTCAATTTTGAAGTCAGAGGTAGCACTTTTCCCTTGAACCGAGCAAGGATGTCAATGATCTTATGCGAGGGTTGCACGGCTTACAACTGAAAACAGAACTCAACCTCCAGAGGTAAATTAGCCAGCTCTCTTCTATTTTATGCAGCCATCGACCAAAAATGGACATCGTTGCCGAGATGTCTATTTTGCTCATTGTAAGCTCTCCAGGACACTAACACAATGCACCTGCATTGTATTGGTGCCTAGAATAACAAGAGCAATGCAGCCACAACGCAACATGAGCAAACAAACTTGACCACAGGAAAAATAATAATAATAATCAGCATCCTAACCAATTTAAACTCAAGAATCTTAAATCAACAGAAAGATCTGTCGATGTTAAACAATTTTTTGTCAACATATTGCAACACCAGAGTCCATTTTGCAGGACAAGTGACACCCAGGTTCCCTCTCATGGCTAGGATATCAAACAGGCCAATAGAGATACCCATGATAAGTTCTGCTATCTACTTGAACAAGAACGCGGTTAGAAACTCAAATTTACAAAATCTTCCCGAGGGGTCTCAATTCCCTTGGCAAACCATCGAAATTCCCTGCATTTACATCAGATTGCAGCATAGGCCGCTTCCCAATTTTCCAACTAATGCCCTCCGCCAGATGCTCCTTGCTTGGAGTCAGCATTACAAAATTTGGATCAGCTCTTTGATAACTGCATATGTGCACTATCAGTAAGGATAGAAAATCGTTGCTTGCAAAGATTTCAAATTTAGAACACTTCAATTACCACATAGAGCTCAAGCTCATGCAAGCTTGTCAACATGTCAGGATCCAGTTGTCATAAAAACATGAAAACTTGATGACTTCTGCAACAAGTTTGATCATGTTTCTCGAGCTTGCAGAGTATCACTGCTCAGCAGCTTTTTTTAGGTATACACTAGGTTATAAAAGGACAAACAAATTAATGAACCTGGCTTCTCTGAGATTTTCAATACGGATTCCGAAACCATATGATGTCTTTCCAATAATACGATCTCTAGTAGCTACAAAACAATCAGATTATTTGCTTGGTTACAAAACTGAAAGCCTCATAACAGTTTACACGCTTATAACAAAAGCAACAAAAACAATATTTGTGATGAAATAAAAAAATGGAGCTTCATACAAGTAGAGTTGAAGGAACAATGTATTCATACACAAGCAACTGACTTTCTCATTCCTCTCTACAAACACCTTGTTCTTATCTTAGAGCAACGGGTAGTATGTATCAAGAGTGCAGAAGTGACTTCAAGTTTTTGGGTTTGAGCTAACAAAGGGTTTCTATTTCTCCAAAATTTCAAAACTCGTGATCGAGATTTCTCGAACTAGCGGAGTATGATGCAGTGCAGGAACAAGAAAGTTTACTTGTTTGTCTATAATTTAGTACATTTAGACTTTTATGATTATTTAGGTAGCTTACTACGATTTTGTTGTTGTTGTTAAGAGGTAATACTTTATTAGGATTCTTATTTCCTACTTATTTTGGTGTTTATATAAACACCATATTCTTTATAGAAGGCATAGACCATTAATGATTATGAATTAAGGATCAGAATTAAGCATTGTTTCTTCTGTTTATTCGAATCCCAATAGAAAACATCGATGCAGAACATCAGCCCAACTTCAAACCATCTAATTGTCTTTTAAGTGATTTTGAACCACACCCTCTAGTTTTGTTCCATGATATGGGTGCACTTTCACATTTCAAAGTTTACAGCATCTATTTCACTTTTATCATGATTACAATAATCCACTATTTTCCTGAGATAGAGGACACAAAACATTTGAGTGTTTCATTTTACATTGCATGCCCAAATACAAGTTAGTATATGCAGAGCACCATCCCTTACATGTAATGTACCAGACTATAAATCGATATGTAAACCAAAAGGGCTTGAAATAAATATTCTAACCATATAACTTAGCTAATAATTGTGATGTAATTTGACTTATAATGGTCGAAGCTAAAAAAAGAAAAGCAATCAAAACCTATCCACAGACAGCACAGCAGAGCGAATACTTGAAACTATTTATAACCACTAGCACCTGAAATATTGAAGGTGAAGGAAGGTTTCCACCATGACTTGAACGCAAATGCTAATGTTGAGCTGAGAGGTCCAACCTTTCCCTGCAAAAGTTTGGAGTACAGACATGTGTCTAGCACAATACTATCTAAAACTATAATAATAATATTGCACCAGAATTACAGATACCTTCAATAAGAAATTTTTATTTGCTTGCCAGGAAGCAGCAGCTTGAAAGGTGGAATCTGGGATATTGTTTGATGTTTTGGGATCGTCAACCCTTCAAAACTCACCACATTAAAATCTGATAATAACATTGATTACATTCCAAGAATGTCACTTGTAATACCTTGTCTGTAACTCAAATCCAAAGTCAATGTAATTCGTAATTCCAACTATTTCATTTTCTTCAAGCGGATTCTTTACCTGTGTAGTTGAAGCAGTAAAGCTTGTCAGAATTCAGGAAAACATATTTATCTCCTAGGCACTCAGAATCCAATATCAATGTTTCCTAACCAAGCTGCTGTATAAAATAATGGTTCATTCTAGTTTTGCTGTTCCTTGATCTTCTAAACAGCAGATGGTTAAGAAAACCAACCTATATTCAGATTCAAATTTCATTATCAATTCTAGAAGATCAAGATATATCAACCTTCTAATGGTTTCATTTAACATTTTTGCATATGAAAAATTCTTGGAACTGATCAAACCAACTGCAACTAGCATACAAGAATTGATGATAAACCGCCACAAGCAAAACTTAAACATGTTTTAGCTAACATCTTACAATATAAGAAAGAAATCATATAGAAATATAATACAAATTGTTTGACCAATGATCCAGTTACAACATATACTCTAATAATCTAGAAGTTAGATTCTTTTTGTAATTAAAAATCCCCTGAACACAGGAGAAAGGAAATAAAGTTTTCATCTGGTTAATATAATTGACTGCACCTTATGTTTACAGAAATACCAGTAGAGATCATCTATCAGACTATTTGCATGTCTTTTGATGAAAACCCACAACAGTCCACTTGCTACTCGATAACTAATGTATTCCATCCCATGAAATGTTCAATTTGATCTACCTAAACAGAAAGAACAAAATAAAACCTAGTACATGTAAAAACAAGGAATCGATTAATAATATGACAGCTTGTGAGAAATCAGCCTAATGGTCAACAAGTTTATGACAAGCTGTATATATAATTAGTGGAAACAAAAAGCCACTTGTAGGACAAAACAGATAGAGAAGAGAAGAATACCCGTCTCTGGACGACCACATGTTGATAGAATGAGGCAATGAACTACAGTTGAAAATAAGCATATCAGCACTCAATAAAGTGCATATTATAGGATGAATAACAAATAAAAAATTTAGCATCAGAAAATGATCATTATCTTCTAAAGTGCAATAGATGCTTTCACATTTTGATTGTTAGTCAAAATCCAGAACCTAGTGCTAGTATTCAAGCCATGTTAGAAATATTTTGGATTTTTTTCCTATGGGGGATTCGGTGTAAGCAAGGGTTTGTTATTTGTGGAATTATGGTTGAATAGAGCTTGTTTAGCAAGAATTAAGGAGAAATCAGGTTGCGAACAGAAACCTGCAGCACTCTATCAGCAGAAAATTATGGCAAGGGAGAATAAAAATTATAGGAAATAGGAGAACAAGAGAAAGGAGAAGAAACCTTAGGCGCCAAGACTTTAAAATAACATAACTCTCAATTTATTTCATAACTCAACTGTGGTGAAAATTAAAACACACCATCTCTATCTATTTATAGAGATTAGGAAACCATAAAAGACTAGGATCACTGATCCTTAGAAACTAAACAGGAATAAATTATGAAAGAATAAGACACAGATTCCTAAATAAGAGAAGACCTTCAAGGTGATTCTAGAAATTACCACGAAAGGGAATCGCAGGGACATGCATACAATTCTGCCCCTACTTACAAAATAGTCCAAAACTGAAATTCAAATCTTTAAACTGAGAAACCTAACTTTATAACTTATTCTTAGGCTAGAAAACCTCTTTGTTGATGAAGAATTGCATAACTTAGTTTTGATTTTCCGTACTAGATAGATCTTCTTTAACCATAACTTAAGTGTATCATCATCAAGTGGTCTGCAATCTAGCAAAATCATGTAAAACCTGAAGCTAGCATTAAGATATCATTTTCCACATCAAAAAATGCTATGACACCATGCAGTTTAATAAAGCTTTAAAGAATAAAATAAAAAAGCATAAGAAACTAACCTGGGAAGTTTTAGCAAGTTCAAGACTGAAATTGAAAGAAGGGCTCAAGGGGCTCCCGGATCCTACTCCATATCCAACAGCGGCACTCCAATTCATTAAATTCTTGTATTTAGCGCCATCTTTGCTTCCATCTAATAGAGCAACATCAACAAACACCACTTTTTAAGAGTTGTCTCCTTGTATATCGAAAGAATTTTTTAAAAATAAAACAATGAAATATCATTTTTAACAAACTAATATATGGACTAGCAAATTGAAAAATACTAATAACTGGAAACCAATCTTCTATAATGTTTTACAAAATTGGAAATGATCTCTCCAGTTTTCCATGTCAAAAGGCCCATTAAACATGCTTAAGGCATGTTCGGTACAAGATTGGATTAGACATGACAAGACAATTTCACTTGTAATGGTCTTTGTTATGCAAGTGGGACAAGACGAAAGCAGTTTCTCTCCCATCTCAGCCAAATTTTGGTCCCTGCATTTTTTCATGGGACAAACTTGTCCCATCCAGTCCAGTGCAGTCCTATCTAGTCCCATCTGCTCACCAAATGTACCCTAAGTCAGCATTCTTAGCAGTATAGCTAGTATTTTAGAAATTTTGCAAAAAGATGAATTAGATCCCTCGAAAGATGCATGTTATTCCCCTTAAAAGACAGTTGCTGCAATCCACATGATCATCAATTTCATTCATTTAATTGGCAAAGAAAAATATCCGACCCGCCTAATCCTTGCAACCCTTCCCCTTTGCTCTTTCTCTTCTATCTCAGAATGCATGCATTTACTACACTACTCTATACAAACTCTTAATGTGCAAACAATTTAACAGAAACATGCAAACACGTTCACACACTCACACTCCAAAGATTATGAAAACCTTAATCAAAATAAGTATAGGATGCAGTCAGAAGAACTGACATCAGCTCCTTAAAGCAACTAAACTCAAGAAGTATATCAAGAAAAACAAGAATAAATAAGAAAAAAAAAAAGAGACAATAGCAAGAGAAGACAGCCAACTTACATCTAGGCAAAGGAAGCAATATTCAGATTCATGAGGCTACTTTAAGAAACTTGTAAAATAAATTTAACATGGGAAAAACTTACATTGCGGCTCATATTGCACACCAACAGTTAGCCTTCCCATTTTGCTCACTAGCCATGCATGCTTTGGTGACTCATATTTAGCTGGAAATCACAACAATAATATCCAAAATACATGTGAATAACTAGTATCTCCAAAAGCTGGAATCACTCATATTTGGTGACTCATAATTTCTAGGATACAAAGCGTCGAAAACACATGCAAAGAAGGATAGTTTGTCCAAGTAATATGGCCAGAAGATGATGATCCCAGTAAGTGGAGTCAGAATTTTCCTTTTTCAGTTTAGTCACTCGATTAATTAATTATACATTACTAACAAACTTAGAAAAGTGGAAAGAAGAAGAATATACGAGCTAAAGACTATGAATTATGGTAACAAAAAGTCATTAGTTCCCTATGTCACCCCACCCTCTTTTCTGTATTCTTTTATTTTGTTTTGTAGTTTATATCATTAAAGACCCATCTCTATAGAGGATAGAGATTATTCTAAATGTAAAGTAAACGACAGAAGGGGTGAGAAATAATGGAAAGAATTATTAAATAAAATGACTAAACAGATGAAACCTTGATTTATTTATTGGAGCAGTTGTTATTTCTCAGACACAAAACATTCAAGGCATATGAGCAAAAATTTTAATCTTAAATGTTCAAATGAATATATGTAAATATATTTGTGTGTTCATGTATGTGAAGGTTTCTTTTTTATAATGAATGAAAAGTTTCTTGTTAATAGAGCACAAAAAGAAATACATGGGTGAGGAACAGCAGCCCTCCTTTATTGCAATATGCATGATCAATTAGGAAATACAACAACAAATCATTTTTATGATCAAGGTATAAATTTTATTCCAGCTTCTTATCTTATGATTGAACATTGGTGTGTTAATGGGGTCTCAAATGACTAAAAGTCCAAAATATTTGTTTCACTATTAGCTACGACTATCAATTTTCAAAGTTGAATGGAGTCAGTTGACCCCACTCACATACACTCAAAATACAGCTGGCTCTGTCCCTAGGCCCCGTCATTTTTGCTTAAGAGAAAGGGAGATGTAATGGAAATAATATCATTTTAGCCAGGTTCTAGAACTGCAGTAAATTCTGCAGAACTGGTGTAAATATGAAACATAATCTTTGCAAGCGATGAAGAGTAGAAATTATACAATACATCTGGCATTCAAATTTTGCATTCCTAAATAGATATCAGTATAGCATTTATTCCCTGCCCCACCCTACCCTCCACTACCTTTTCCCCTGCATCCCATCTACATGGTATTTCAAGGAATAAAGTTAGCATGTTGATTCGACTTAAGAAAATCATTGAAAATGTTAACACAGTATCATTAGGAAATCTTCCAGACAGAAAGAATAAATAAAGATGAGAGCAGAAAAATGGAAAGCAGCAATTAAGGGAACCCATGACCACACTCGTCCATGCATCCATCCACTCACATGCGTATATGGCCATTAAAATGAATTATATATCTAAAATGACATTATATAAATTTAGATTACATACAGGCCAAGGGCATAAGTGCAGCTCCAACTGATAAGTTTTCTGAGCCGTATCTGAGTCCTACAAAACCATAATCTTCTGTAGATATTCTGCAACAGTAGTGAGCTTTGTGAAAGGATAAATTTGAAAAAATAAAAGTCACCAAGATACCCGAGGACTCATTTAACATCATTCTAACAGTACGGAGGGGCATACCTTTTTCGCATAAGTAATGGAAAAATGCCGAATGCTCCAAATCCATATTTAGGGTAGTAAGCAGAAGAGCGCATTTGCAAAATGCTGAGGTGTATATTTAAAGTTTAGATGGTCTCGGCAAAGAAGAGCACAAATACTAAAAAAAAAAGGAATATAACAAGGCAAGGTAATAATTTGCTCACGGGTCAGAACTTGAAACAAAAAGGTCCATGAATGAATGCGGGTCATCCAAATCACTGCTCATATAAAGACTCATAGTTAAATAGTTGTAATATAGCATTTAGACAGAGGAGAGAGGGAAAAAAAAACCTTTGCCAGCGAAACAAAGCATTTCCCACAATGTTCTCCTCCGGTTTATGGTTTAGCGGACCTGAAAGCTAATCATTTTATGTTAAGGGGTGGAAAAAACAAAGGTTAAGGGCCTATTTGGAAGTGCAGATGAAGTTGTTTTTCGTTTAAAAATACAAAATTTCATTTTTGACATCAGTCCATCAAAATGATCCAAAAGACAAAAACTTCAAAATTTGTAATGCAAAAGCAGCCCCAAATAGGGCCTAAATCATATATTGCATGTCTAATAGTGAAGTAACATAATTTTGAAAGTAAAAAGTTGTAAAATAAGGAAGATGAACAGTGTGGAATGGATACAGTTGCAATGAAATCGACGTGAGGATCATCAATTGGCTTCAGCATAATTCTTGTGGTAAAATGTGAAGCTTCCTCAAAGTAATCCTCAAAAAGGCACTTCAAAGCCAACTTCCCAAATAATATGTTATAAGATGACTCCAGCATCCTACAATTATATATATATATAATTCAACATAAATGTAATACCATTCCATACCTAAAATAGCAGCAAACTTGAAATGAGAACTGTACTCTGCTCTCTCTCAAATCATTTTTTAATAATTTCTCGCAATCTAAATAAATATAAATAAAAACCTGGTGCGGGCAGCTAGAGGAGGGAAATCGAAGAGAGGAGGGACCAGCACCATAGGTGGTGGTGGCTCCTTGTTCATCAAGTTCCCCATTCTCGGTTTTGTTTTTTTTCAATGTTGAGCAGATTTCTTCTGCTTAGAAATAAATAAAACTGGGAATCAATCAAATGTAATAAAACATAATAATAAAATAACTAAGTGAAAAAGAGATGGATAGGATATGATTACTCACTACTGCAACAGAAACCTCTAAATCCTCGCGCCTTCAACGCATCTCTCTCTCTCTGAGGTTGATGACGAATTCAACTCTCCACTCTCCCCTCCCCCCTCCCCACTTATTTGCTAATCCCCACTCACGTGGCACTGCATACTGTTGCCATCATCTTAATTTTGTTACATAATTACAAATCTGTCCCTGCCCTCTCTTTTTTTAATTTATTTTAGGATATAGTATCATGGTTTTCTTTATTATTATTAATGTGCGTGTTCAGACCAGCTTGCGCGCACCTCGATTAATCCCACGGAACCTGAAGTTAACGACCATGTAAACTTTTAGTGACTCTGAGGTTTGTGAGACTTGAACTGGTGACCTACTATATCATGGAACTTTACTGCATTGCAAGGTTGTAAGAAATAATTTTTTGATATGATATAAATAATATAATATAAACTTGAATTGAAAAATTATAAAATCATAAGTTAATTTTTTACTTAATTATATATTGATAATTTCAGTTAAGAAATTAAATTACATTAAAATCTGATAAAGTGAGTGAACAATATTATAATCAATGAGTGATATAAATAAAACGAGAGATAAATAGTATGAATCAATAAATTAATGATATGGAGAAATAAAAAGTCTTAGAATAAAACTTCTCAATACAGGAAAATCATTGAATGGTAGTAAGTACTCATGAACCTGGTGACAACTTGGTTGTTTCCATCATAATAAAGTCCAAATGGACCTCTTCTAGTTTGCAAGCTAATGAGTCCAAGTTATTAATTAACTAAGATAAATTTAATAATAAAATAAACCCCTAAATAATGTCTAATATGCTAGAAAAACTTAAATTAAAAATAATTATTCAAAATTAAATAAATAAATAAAATAATAATAATAAATTTTAATGTTAAAATTTTTTCATGTAGTCCGAATCTCCAATTTTCGTATATTCTTGGCAAATTTGAGTTCTGATTTCAAACACGTCGTTTTCTCTCGTCTGGATGAATTATTGGGCCTATAATATATGGTTGGAAAGCTTTAAATGTCTAGTTTTCAGCCCAACTTTAATCGCAGCAAACTTCCATTGATAGCTCCAAATATGTCCGAAACAGTACACGAAGGTCTAGTTTGATATATTTAACAAGATTCGTCTACTAACTTTAACCCTCTGAACTATTATGTTCTCAAACTCCATGTAACCTGAAAATTTACCACAATATATTCTCATGTGTTTAATATTTTTCTGTAAAATTTTAGCTCTATCCAATGTTCAATTTGAAAGATATGTCTAATCTCGCAAAACTGGTTATGAAACATTTTAAGGCCAAATTTGAACCTGACTTGGTTCATTTTACAAATTTAGTAAACTCGTAAAATCGGACCAAGTTTATCAAGTTTACTGATTTTACTAATTTTGCACGAGTTAAGTCCGATTTTACTGGTTTCGAGTTTTTAGTCTGATTTTACACGTTAAATACATGTTGACTCGTAAATTGTATGATTTTACAAGTTAACTCGTGATTTTAACAACAATACTACATTGCGTTAGATAAAAAAATTTTCAATATGAAAAAAAATATTATGGATGTTGCTAATGTATTTTTCAAGTTAAAATGTGTAAGGTTGATTTATGTGATCCAATTTATTTGATGGATCCAAAAACAATCCGAAAAATCAGTAAAAACATTGTTTAACTAAAACAAATTCCAATGTGACATACTTTTATGATATTAAGTGACAAAATATTAGATCGACTTGATTCGATCCAGGTTAACATACTAAATCTACAACCCAGACTATAAGATCATGATAACCCCATAGCAAGTAAATCAAGACAAATTATGAAGTCAAATTCTCAATCAATCAAAAGTTAAAAGATAAAATTGAAAAAACAATTAAAATAAAAGACCTAAAAAAAGAATGTAGCTAAACTGTCAAACTTGCAACCTCGTTAATAAGACCGAGATAACCTCATAGAAAACAAATTAAAATAAAATTATGAAACTCAATTTTCAGTTGGTCTAATGTTGAAGGATAAAATTTTAAAAAAATAATTAAAAAAACATAAAAAAATAATCTGAGTCAATCTGTCAAACTCATGACTCGGGTCATGAGACTAGGATAACCTTATAAAGAGACAATAAAAAAAAAAACAACTCAATTTAACCTACCAAACTTGCAACCTATATTGGTCATGAGAACAAGATAATCATATATACAGCCAAACACAACAAATTATGAAACTCAATTCCTAATTTATCAAATATTGAATGATGAAATTAAAAAATGAAATAAAAAATGACTTGAGTTAACTAGATAAACACTACTCTCAGGTCATGAGGTCGGGATAACCTAATAAAAAGCAAACAAAAACAAATCATGAAGTCTAATTCCTAGTCAACCCAATATTAAATAATGAAATTGATGAAAAAAATCAATTAAAAAAAAAGAAAAAAAAATATGTCAACCAAGTTAACTTGTCAAACTCACAACTTAGGTCATGAGATTATGAAAACTTAATAAAAAGTAAATCCAATGTTGAAGGACCCGGGTCATGACAGTGAGATAATTTCATAAAAAAATAAAAACAAATGACTTAATCTAACTTAGGTTAATCCGTCAAACCCGCAATCCTTGTTATAAGACCAAGATAGCCCCATAGAATTCAACTCAAAACAAATTATGAAGTTCAATTCTTAATCGAGATAATTTTGAATGGTTAAATTAGAAAAAAAATCAATTAAAAAAATGATATGAAAAACAACCTGAGTCAACTTAGATTAACCCGCTAAGCACTATCCCTAAGTCATGAAATTGAGATAACATAATATAAAGTAAATCAACAAATGACAAAATCTAATTCACAATCAACCCAATATTAAAAGATAAAAATTCGAGAGAAAAGTCAAATTTGCGACCCATATCATAAGATTGGGACAACCCAATAAAAAGTAAATCTAATGTTAAAAGACACGTAACTTGGATAATAAGACCTAAATAATCTCATAAAAAAATATAAAAAATGACCTAATTTAACCTAAGTTAACATGTCAAACCCGTGATTCTAGTCATGAGACTAAAATAACCTTATAAAAAGCAAATTAAAACAAATTATAAAACTCAATTCTTAGCTGACCCAATGTTGAATGATAAAATCAGAAAAAAAAAACCAATTAACAAAAAGAAAACAAAAAATAATCTGAGTTAACTCGAGTTAACCAATTAAACATTATCATCGGGTCATGAGGCTAAGATAACTTAATAGAAAATGAATAAAAATAAATCATGAAGCTCAATTTCTAATCAATTCAATATTAAAAGATGAAATTTGAAGGGAGCCAATTAAGAAAAAGGAAAAAACCTTAGTCAACTGATTTAACTCGCAACTTGTGTTGTGAGAATGAAATAGCCTAATATAAAACAAATTTAATATTTAATGATGAAATTAAAAAAAAAATTATAAAAAGTCAAGGCAGAAAAGCTAAGAAAAAAAAAATAAAACAAAATACCATTCCATTGAATAATGCTTCGTAAATAGGAATCAATTAAAAAAAGAGAAAAACTCAGGTTAAGTCCTCAATTTGCAACCTGTATCATTAGAGTGTAACAACTTAATAAAAAAATATAATATTAAATAATAAAATTAAAAAAATAATAATTAAAAAAAATCAAATGAGAAAAAAAATAAGATAAAAAAAACAAGCAAAGCACTATTTAAATGAATAGTGTTTTATGAGATGGAGTACAATAAAATCCCTTCCTTTTAGTTTTTTTTCTAATTTCTAAATTTATTTGAAACCCATTTTGTTTTTCTAAAAACTTATTTTATTTTTTTTCACACCTATCAAATCAAAATTGTTGATTTGAATTCAAGAGGGAGTGAATTGAATTTATAAAAAGGGTGGGTTTATTAATATAGAAGTTGATTCCAAGAAAGTGTGTTTGACATTGTAGTAGCTTTTTATTGATTTTATTTTTTATTAATCAAGGTTTTAACAAAGAGTTTTTAATGGGATTTATGTAAAATTGTAGTGTGTGTAGATTAACTAAAATTTTCAAATATATGGTTAGAGCAAAATATAAACTACACTACATCGCATTACAAAAACAAATGGAGCTTAGCCCACTAAGAGCGTGTTTGACAGTGTGGTTGCGGGTGCTTTTCAAATAACTTTTCGTGCCAAAATGCATGCCAACGATGTTTTTTTATTTTTTAAAAATCATTTTTGACATCAGCACATCAAAACGATCCAAAACGTACAAACCATATTAAATTTTAGCAAAAAAAAAAAACAAAAAATTTTCAAATTTTTTGGGAACGCGGCCGCAGCCGCGTTCCCAAACGGTGCCTAAAAACTCTTAATATTGCGACCTTTTTTAAAAAAAAAAAGAAAAAAGACAATGTAATTCTCTTTAAGGGTGATTGTTTTTGGTTCTTTTAGATTAAAATAAACAACCAAATCAAAATATTGTTTTAGAAAAATTTAGAATCAAACTAGAAACTGTTTTAAACCGATCAATTTCAATCTGATTTGATTTGATTTTTATGTAATAAACAAGCAAAATCAATTATTTTTTTTAGGCTTTATTTTTCTTTTATTTAGGATTTTTTTTTTAATAATCACGGAACCTTCTTTACAACAAATTTCATTATGTTTTTATAAAATCCCATATGAATTATGCCTCATTAATCAATATTTTGACAATAGGACATTTTCTTAGTTATGTATCAAAATTCAACCAATAAAAGAAACTCTAAATCATTTTATTCATACAGTAACAAAAGGTAACCATGACATAATAAGTCATGTAAAAATTCAAAATTTATAGTTAGAAAAATCGAATGAGAATATAGTATCAAATAAATCTTTATAATTTTCAAAATATTATGAGAAGTAGTATCAAAATAATCATCTTAGGTAAAATTCACAATCGATGTATCAAATAAAAAAGTAAAAAAATTCCATTTAAAGTGAAATTTTAAAATGTCTCAATAAGAAATTCTAGTGCATTTATGTAAGGTTATGATTCCTCTTATTAGTGATATAACTTACACCAATATTTCTTACTCGCACATCTTGTATGCAACAATCAACATTTCATTTATGAATCAGGGTATTAAACTAAATAATAAAAATGATGGATGAAAATAATAGATTTTAATGTAGAATGGCATCAACAACCTAAATAAGCCAAACATTGTCATTTATTTATTAAATCAAGATAGGTGAAATCATATGGAAAATGTCACAATAGGATGTTATATTAGGAAGAAGATGAGCCAATAACTATTAAGAAGAATGAAAGAAGAAACTCAAGAATTCAAAAGGGGCAACTCAATAAATGATTTTATCTAATCAAACTATCATACGTAGAGGCAATAAAATCCAATACACAAACAAATAAATGATCTTACCCTAAATGTGAAAAAAAAATTAAAACATTAAACTCAATAAATTTCTTCATTATTTTTTTTGCATTATATTTTTATAAAACATATAAACATATAAACATTCTTTTTATAAAACAACCATTACATTCCTTAAACGTTCAACATGCTCCTATAAATTCTTGCTATAATTCAAAATATCATTAAAATAAACTACAATGAACTTACTTATAAAATCACACAAAATATGACTCATCAATCCTATGAAAGTACTAGGTGCATTAGTAAGTGCAAAAGACATAACTAACTGTTCATACAAACTATATTTAGTTTTAAAGACAATTTTTCATTCATCTCCATGTATCTTTCTTATTTGATGATATTCATTTTTCAAATCAATCTTAGAAAATATAGAAGACCTATACAATTCATCAAACATATAATTAAGTATAGGAATTAGATGTCTATACTTTACCGTAATACCATTGATTACATGACAATCAACACACATCCTTTAAATCCCATCTTTTTTCGGTATTAACAATACTGGAACTACACATGAAGTTATGCTTTCTCTTATGTATCATTTTATCATCAATTCTTTTACTTGCCTTTGAAGTTCCCTTGTCTCCTCAAGATTGCTTTTGTAGGCTAGCCAATTAGGTATAGATGCTATAGGTGCAAGATCAATTTGGTCTTCAGTTTCCCTAATAGGTGGCCACCTACTAGGAATATCATCAAGAAAGATGTCCTTAAAATCCTGTAATAAAAAAATAAACACTAAGAAGGCAATGATCAAGGTAATTGATGTTAAAATATTTCTTCTTACACACAAGTAAAATTATAGGCATGTTAGAAAAATAAGCATTCTTAATTTCACCCCCTTTATATAAAAATTATGTTTCTTTATTTTTTTCCACTCTTTTTTTTCTCACTCTTCTTTTCTTTGTTTTTTTTTTCATTCTCTCTCAGTTGAATCCCCACTAATTTCTATTTTGTTCAAATCTAACCTTCTTATCTCTTGACTCACTTTCTTTACAGTCTTTATCAAATCTTACATGGTTGATTTTTTTCTTCATTTTCGCCTTTTTCATTCAATTTCAATTGGTCTTCATATACTTGTCTAGGCGATAATGGCACAGGTGTAAATGTCTTCACATCCTTCTCAATATAATACATGTCTAGACACAATGATAACTTGTATTGAAGTACCAAGACTATAAAAATCAAACCTCCATCCAACACCAATGAAAATAGACGAATGAGAAGTATAAAAGACACCACGAAGCTTGGTTAACTCTTTGATAAGTCAGAGTAGTTGAATGAAGAACAAAAAAGTGTGAGAAAAACCTCATATACACAATAATAATATTGAAATCAAAGTTTGCAAAACACAAAAAAAAAAAAATAAATAAATAAATACAAGTTAGGAAACTAATACAATTCTCATATAGTAGCCTCTGGACTTTAACGCAATACCTTTTTATTTTTTGATTTGCCTAAAATTTTAACTCAATATAAAACATAACCTCTAAAAACATCTGGTAAAATTGCAGCCCAATCCAATGACTGGATAAAAAAATATTCTTGTTAGAGTAAAACTATGTATTAGACAAAATAAGTCTCTAACTACAGAAAATTAATTAGCTCATGGAGTAGATGAATCATGCTATTTTTGTACACAAATAAAATTGACTAAAGTATGATCTTTACTTGTTTATATTGCCTCTTTAAAATTCACATTAGCCTAAATATTTTAAATAAACTTGATTTCGTCTTTAAACTTATTTTATTGGTTATATATATATATATATATATATATATATATATATATATATATATATATATATATATTGTAGGGCATGCAGGTGCGTAATACTTGGAGGCATGAAGTTGAGAGGATCTTGAGGAGAAGTAAGATTGGTGATCAATACTTCATGATGATGAAAGGACGAGATATGGATATATTTTAGGTATAATGATGTTTGCAATGCATTAAAAGAGCGAGCGAGGACCTATGTAATGAAACCAACCCTTACATCAATAATTAGGACATTACTTGCTTGCCAATATGATTTTGTATTCATGTTTAATTTGTTATTCGGCTTTACGAGTTGGTCAATAATCATATCCTAGATAGATAAATAAAAAATATATTTATATGCATCTTAATTATTGTTGTTATTGATATTAACATTTTGTTCTATGATGTGGCATGCTTGGCTGGATTTGATAGTTCAAATATATGCTTCGACCATACTTTTTTCAGCTATGTCCCTAGTCCATTGAGTTGCTTGCCACCCTATTTGCACAATTTATTTTTATTTTACTTCGTTTATTTGATTTGAATAAAAACTTAAAAAATTATATACCTTGTTACGTTATTTTATTTTATTTTATTTTTTTGTTTGAGGAACTTGATTATCATTTCTTGAAGTATTGTGTGTGCTTGTCATTTGCATGCATGCATATTTTATTTAAATATTTGGTTGACCCCCTTCTTTTCACTTGTTTTCTACCCCTTTCTTAAACACTCCTAGTAGGCTAGATAGTTCGGTGTATAAAATGTCTAGATATGAGGTTTTATAATAGCATACGATACAGCTTTTCATGTAAGGTGGAGCAAAAAAAATAAAATTGAGGGGTAAATTAAAAAAATTAAAATTTTTATTTTATATAAGAGAGGGGCTGGGAAAAATATTTCCTTACAGAGGTCAGGATTTCTGTCAGCCTTCCGTAACTCCACCACTGCTTCCATAAGTCAGATATTAAAAGATGATTATTATTTTTTTATATATAACTAATATCGTACCATTACTCTTTGTAGAGACTAGTTTAAGGTATCCTCGTTACCTTAAAACCATGTAGTGATTTCATTTTTTTTCTTTTCTCTTGCAAGTTCTTTGTTTTATGTGTTTTGTGATAATGATGTGGTTTGAATTTCTTTTTAGATTATGAGGTTTTTTTCAAAAAAAAACCAATTATCAAATTAATTTCTCGGCTATGATTCTTAGGTCGATGGCTACAAAGTCGACTCTCAAGTAAGTCTCGCTTTTGTATGGATATATCTTGACAGGAATTTTTAGGCACAAAGGAATTCCATTGACGAGAGCTCTAGAGGTGGATTTGGCATAAAGAAAATATCTTAACAAGAATGATCAAATCAAGGTTGATTCTCTGAACTTTGATAGTCCTTCAGTGGTGAAGAAGTCTTTGACGAGGATATGGAATAATAAGCCTATGGATGCCAAAGTCCTCCCGCTCCTCTACTCGAAACATCCAAGAAGGCAGGATACTGCAGCCTGATTTCTATGACTGTGATACTGATATCAGTCTACTTCTTTGTTGAATCTTCTTGATGGGATACATTCAGTTCAAACTCGAACTACAATTATGAAACATGTTTTCTTTTTTCCACACGTGCTGTGAGCCCCCACACGCCTAGGAATCCATTGACCTGACATTATGCCCACAGAATTATATTAATATTCCAAGTATATATATCAAAGGAGAACTAGAGAAAAATTGTAGTTTTCCCTTGCATACACGTCGGGTGCTTTGTTCTATTACTTTGCAGTGAAAAAACTTTCCTTTTTAGTGTTCACATGTCCTTGTCTCTTTTATATTTAAATTATACCTTTGATCCCCATTTTTATCCTTGAGAGAGTTCCATGAAAGAGGAACTACTTTGTCTTTTTTACATGACTTCAAATTAGTGGTCCAGAGCACTCATATAATTTAAATGGTTAATGGCATGGTTTTGCAACTTGGCTCGGCCCGGCGGGTCGACCCAGGATCCAGCCGACCCGGGGCTGGAACCGGGCTGAGTTGAAAAAAATAGAAAAAAAAAAAACCCGGTGTGACTAGGCTGACCTCATGGGTTGACTCGGCCACCCGGTTGACCTGGTAAAACCAGGTCAAAAACCTGATTGTAACCCGTTGTTTTTTATTTTTTATTTACTAAAACGACGTCGTTTTGATTTTTTAAAAAAAATGACCCAGGTGATCCGGTCAAAACCCCAAACCCTGGCTTTGGACCGGGCTGGGTCTAAAAACTATGGTTAATGGTCTTATATTATCGTTACCATCTAGTATGTTAGATGCAACTCTCGACCTTAGAGATCTATTTTGAGAGTTGTTTGTGTGTTTTTAAGCTTCACACGCACACACGCCTTCACTTCACATCGGGTCTTTCTTTTGTGTTTATATGTTTGACTAGTCAAGATAAGTTAGTATGAATTTAATTTTACAGTTGTTTTTAAGTCATTTAATAAATAAAAGTAAAAGAGACCAAAAAATAAATAAATTAGACCACCTAATTCATCCTTCTTTTAGATATTAGGGCTTTCAAGCTCCATCACTCAAACACTATTCTTTAGATGGTAAAATTCTCAATGGTTATAATACCTTATTAGCTTGGATCTTTTCACTTTAACCTATCATATCTTATTTGATAACACTAGCATGTTTATTTATAGATAACTAAATGTAAGTAAATTATGAGTTAATTTTCTTTTTATGTTAACAAGAACTAATTAAGAAGGGGAAATCACTATTACCCTCATGGTTTTTTCCTCTTTTTCACCTCTTTTTGTTTCGCTTTTTATATATATTTTTAATTTCTATATTTTAATATTGAGTTTACTAGAAATTAAACTTTGTTATTTATTTTAGTTCTTTTTATACGAGGTGATCATGGTCTTGGAAAAACTTCCAGACACTGAATTTGTGCTCAATTTTACGATCATTTACTTTTTTATATCATATTATTAAATAAAAAATAGTCTATCATATTCTTAAATGAAAAAAAATAGTTCAAAAGGTGTAATTATTATAAATTAGGCTTCATGATTTATTTTTTATAGGGTTATCGCAATCTTAGAAAACACATACTGGTATTGGATTGGTGCTAGGTTTTTTGAGCACCTAATTTTTCATATTATATTATTAAATAAAAAATGATCCCAGAAAAAAAAACATAATTATTGAGAATTAGACTTCACAATTTATTTTGATTTATGGGGTTATGGTGGTCTAAGAAAAACATTTCAGTATTGAGTTGGTGCTCAGCTTTGCAAGAATCTATTTTTTATCATATAATTATATAAGAATAACTTGAATAAAAAGAAGTTATTAAATTCAAAGAAGCTTATGTCCTAGGTCGCGAGTTTAGTAGGTTAACCCAGGTTAACACGGGTTGATCCAATGCGTCGTCATCTCAATATTGTTTTTCAAGAAAAGATGTCATCTTGAAAATATTTTTAAAGTCAAACCACACTTTTACGAATCATTCAAGTTTTCTTTAACCTGTCAAGTTGTCGGGTTACGATGGGACAACTTCTATACAATTTAATTTAAAGCTTGAGCTAGGCAATGAGCATGGTTGAGAGGTTTCAAGTTCGATTACTGAGTTGGGTTCAATAATAATGTTAAAACATTTCCCTTGGTGTATACATTACTTTTTTACATGTAAAAAGTTTTTAGTCCAACCTCAGCGTAGTGGAGGGAATTATCTAATTAATATACTATACATTTATTTCTTTAATTATTTTAGTTAACTTTTATTTAATTAAAATTCAATTTAATTTTAATATTCTCTATCTATATTTTTTTTCTTTTTGTTGCACTTATTTTCTTCTCTTTTCTACAATGACTGACATATGAACTATTACACACAGCTATATTCGAGAAAAAAGAACACAAGAAAGTTGTAAAAGAAATTATAAGTTCATTGCACATTATATGTTTATTTGATTGAACTCTATAAACTTATGAATATTATAGGAGATCTAATAGGGAGGGAGGGAGGGAGAATTTATTTTTGAATGATTTAGTTGAATTGAAATATAATTAAAGTTAAATATATTTTTAAAAGGAAAAATTAACTTGGATTGATGAGGTGGAACTTACATGGCATAAAATATATTGTTTAAAAAAATATATTAAAACTAACTTGATAAGAAAATAAGATTGAAAACTACCTTATTTTTTTAAAATAACTCATTTAAATTAAGTTATATATGCTAATTGATAATCATTTATTATATTTTGAAAAAAATGGCTTCATATATCCTTATATATTAAAGATTGTGTCTAATTTATTCTTGTTATACCCAACATCACGACGACCTCACCCTCTTTCCTAGTAAGGGGAAGCTTTTATTTTTTCTTATAGAGGAGGGGGGTATCTTTCGTTTAAAAGGAGTTGTCACCTAGTATTACAATCATTAAAAAACCTTATTTGGTTTCAAATTGTTAATGAAAGGGATTGGTTATACTAAAGAAAAAATACTATCACCCTAAAACATCTTACTTGAGGTAAGCTGTATTGCTACTTATCTTTTATTTATAATGGTCTTTTATGTCTAATTTACTAGTGGTCTATCTACAAGGGTGATAACGAGTTTGCTACTATGAGTTAAATATTGTGTAGATAGTTGGTTCAAGCTTAATCATTCTAAAGTTTGGTCCATCTACATCACTCTTAGTTATTACTATTTTGATAACACTTGGTGAGTTGATATATCTATAGCTGATGACTTTTCATTATGACGTGACCAATAATTTATCAAGTTACGCCAATGAATAATCAATGAGCTTGTATTGAGCTCATTGAACCCAACCTAAATCATAGAAAATGTCCATGGATAATGCCTTGTTAAAGGTTATTTATCCTATAGCATCTAAAACTCACTTGTAATATTTGGTGAATGAAGATTGTATACCTTTATCCTATTCAAGCAGTGTCTTATTGCTTTTTATTAGTGTTAGTATATACCAATGCTATAACTCATGTATGTATATCCACAACAAGTAGACATCTTATTCAAAACCAAGATTTTCACATCACACATGAATAGACCACATTGTCACCCCTAATCGACACCTAAGAGTAATGACCTTTAAGAATTCATTTACATTATGAATTATTGATAGATGACTAACCAAAAAAGGTTTGATGCATTTTAAAAAGACTTTAATTTTTAAAAATTAAATTACAAGATGAAGATGTTACTCCCAATCAACATCCAAAGTAATGACTTGTTATAAGTTAATTTATTATAGAATTTGCAGGTGAATAACATGTTGAAAAATAAAGAATTTACTTGAAAATTAAAGAGAATCGAATAAGGAATTTGTAAAAATGTTAAAATGTTGGCCTTTTGAAGGCATTTTAATATGGGTAGAAACCCTAATGATTTTTACATTATAAAACCTAAAGCAAATGTCTGTATGAGTGTGAGCATTATTATTTTTTTGTAAGAAAGCAAACTCATGCATAAATAACATGAAAGAATGACCAAAAAATTAAACATGAGCAAGATACGAAATTATGAGATTCAACTTAGATGCACAAAAACCAAAAGGTCTTAAAAACATATTGAATACATTGAAAATGCATGTTCATCCATAAAACACATAAAAGTTTTGGCCTTTTTTTTTGCTTTTAATGTTGTTTTTTTTAACAGCCTAGGTTGTAATGTGTTGTTGAGCTTATTGGAGGGGAGAACAGGAGAGGGGCTAGGTTTACATGCTACATCACTCCCCCTTCCCCTTCTTCCTTTTAATGGTAAAGGTGTTGGTCATCACCATCAGTGGAAGGAGATCTATGACCTAGAAAGTTTGGCTATCATGCTATTTTTTTTCTTTGGTAGTTTTGATTTTTCTTTTTTAATTTTTCATGTTTCTTTGACAAAAAAAGGCTAGAAAAGTTGGACAGACAATGAGGAGAGATGAAAAGGAGGTTAAGGTTATTGTTGTGGTGGCTGGAATTGTGGTGGTTGGGTGAAATCTAGTGAAGAAGAGAAATAAGAGTGATATGGGTTAGGTTTTTACGAGGGAGAAGATGACTAGTTTCTCTTCTCTTTTTTCTCTTCCATGCTTTATTTTTTTCTTTCTAAATTCTCTCGCCCCCCCCCCTCTTTCTTTTTTTCTCTCGCCCTCACTTTCTCTTTATCTTTTCTTGTAGTGGCTAGAGTTTTTTTGGTGAAAGAGATGAGGTTAGGGATTTGTTTGGTGAGAGAGATAAAGTTAGGTTTTTTGATGGGTTTTTTTTTATGTGAGTGACTAGGTTTTGTCTCCTCTCTTTTTCTATTTTTTTAGTGGCTAGATTTTTCTAAAAGATGTCAACAAGATAGAAATAGTAAAAAAATATAAAACAGAAATGTGATGGCTGAAATGCATAAAAAAAACATCTTTTTATTATTTTCTTGTTTTTTTTTCCAGATATTAGGAAAATATTTTGAAAATGGGATCAAAATTTTGTTTATAACATTTGTCATCTCTTTATAATATTTATGGTATAAAGTCTTATGAAAAAAAAATTTATAAGCTCTTTGTAGTAAGTTTGTAAAGAAAAAATATGGTGTTTATGAAAACTTTTGAAAAAATATAAGAGTCTAAAAAAGACTTTGCTGAGGAATTTCTTTTTGAAGTTTCAGCTATTTAGAAAGGTGACCTATCTCTTGGCTTGGTAATCACTTGTATGACTATTATTATAGTTGAGTTGAAATCTTTTAATGATAAGATGGAATTTTTCATCGTACGGGTTAAATTATACCGTACAATGATCTTCTTGATATTTGTTTGATGTCTAATGATGCAAAGCTTAGATTTTATAGGATTTCTCGGTACGGTTTGAAGTTCGATGAGAGACTAGTTTTCTAGTACATGTTAAATTCTTCCATAGGATAAAATTCTTGGAACTGATTTGAATTCTAATGATGTAGGATCAACTTATTTGTATTTATTTGAAATTTAATGACTCGAGTACAACTTCTGGTGATGGTTTGAATTTCACTGATACAGGATCAACTTCTACATAAATTTCTGGTGATGGTTTAAATTCCAGCAACACGAGATCATCTTCAAGACAAACTTCTGGTGATGGTTTGAATTTCACCGATATAGGTACATCCTCTGGATAAACATTTGGTGATGGTTTGAATTCCATCGATGTAGGACCATTTTTTAGACAAACATCTAATGATAGTTTGAACTCCTATGATGTAGGGTCATCTTTTGATACTAGTTTGAAATCCATTGACTCAAGACCATTTTTCTAGACAAACTTTTGGTGATGGTTTGAATTTCTCCAATAAAGAATCAACTTCTAAATAATTTCTAGTGATAGTTTAATTCCATCGACACAATATCAACTTCTGAATAACTTCTGGTGATGGTTTGAACTCCATCAATGCAAGATCAACTTCTAAATAACTTCTTGTTATGGTTTGAACTCTACTAATAGAGGATTAACTTTTGGTGATGGTTTGAGTTCCATCGATACAGGATCAACTGCTGAATAACTTTGAGTAATAGTTTGAACTCCACCAATGCATGATTAACTTTTGGTGTTGGTTTAACATCTAGTAACTTAAGGATAACTTCTGGAAAAAAGTAAGATTCTCTATACAGGTTGGAGATGGAATTGCCATTTTATAGATGGTTGGTTTAAGGCAAACCATTTTAAGGTTTGGTTTATCTATTTCACTTCTAGTTATTACTATTTTAATCTATTTCACTCCTAGTTATTACCATTTTAAGGTTAGTTTTTAGGTGAATTAACATGTTTATAGCTAGTGACTCTTGATCATAACTTGCGATCAATAATTTATTAAGTTATACCAATGAATAAACAATGAGCTTATGTTGGACTCATTAAACCCAACCTGAATCCTAGAAAAAGTTTATGGATAACACCTTGTCAAGGTTCATCTATCTTATAGTACCCAAGATTCATTTGTAATATTTGCTTTATAAAGATTGTATGCCCTAGTCCTATCTAAATAGTATCTTATTGCTTTTTATCAGTATTAGTGCATATCGGTGCCATGACTCGTATATGTACATCAATAGTAAATGAACAACTTATTCAAAGCCAAGATTTTTACATCACACATGAATAGACCACATTCTACCCTCAATCGACACCTAAGAGCAACGACCTTTAAAAGCTCATTTACATTAGAAAAAGTTGATGGATGACTAACCAAAAAATATCTCATACATTTTTAAAAGAAAACTTTAATTTTAAAAATCAAATTACAAGATGAAGGTGTTATTCTTAATAAACATCCAAAGTAATGACTTGTTATAAGTTCATTTACTTTAGACATGGTAGGTGAATAATATGTTGACAATTGAAAATTTTACTTGAAAATTAAGCAAACATGATAAAGAATCAAATGAGGAGTTTATAAAAACATTGAAATGTCAGCCTTTTAAAGGCCTTTTAACATGAGTCAAAACCTTAATGTGTTTTATAAACAAATTATAAAACTCAATGTAAATATACATATAAGTGTGGACATTATTTTTTTATAAGAAAACAAACTCATGCATAAATAATACAAAAGAATGATTAAGAACATTAAACATGAGCAAGATTCAAAATTAAAGGATTCAGCCTAAATGCACAAAAACTGAAAGGTCTTGAAAACATATTGAATAGATTCACAATGCATGTTCATCCACAAAACATATTGAATACATTTGCATTGCTTGAACTAGACCTTAGAATGATAGGTCTATTTTACTCTCTATTTTGATATATTTTTTTTGGTTTTTTGAAAAACAACATTAATGTCAATTCGATAGAAAAGGTAATCAAGAATTACAAGATGGATGCAAATGCATGAAAAACATATTTTTGAATTTTGATTTTTTGAAAAGATGTCAACAAGATAAAAAAGACAAAAATCGCAAAATAGGTGCGTGAATTACCGAAATGCATCAAAAATATATTTTTAGAATTTTTTGCTTTTTGCTTTTTTCTTGGATTTGTTTTTAAAAAAATAAATTCAAATTTGGGTTATAACAATTTATATATGTTTAATTTCATTCAGTATCTTTAATCTATCTTTTTCTTAGACTTTCACAAAGTACATCATGTGACATGTGACATAGACATGATCAAATTTATATTTTTCTTAGATTTTCAATAAAAACAAATGAAAGTACATCATGTGACATGTGCATGACCAAATTTATATTTTATATATCTAAAATACTTTTTATTAAAAAAATTAAAAAAGAAAATGCTGGATTTTTTATAACCACTTAAGAAATAATTTATATTTTTTACAAAATTTATAACCAATTAAAAATAATAAAAATATTATATTTTAAATGGACACAAAAAGGACAACTCCTTGCGCACTATTAAATTTCTGGTTATCTTACATGGAGTATTTGTTTTATAAAAAAAACAAAAAAAGAACACGCTTGGGGGCAAGAAAGAGGCACCACGTAAATAAAGACAAGAAGAAAAGTTTGAGGCGGCGCCTTACGCATAAAAGGGAGTAGGGGCGCGAACCTGGACGATGTTTCTGGTTCTGGTTTTTCTTCTACAAAAACAAAGTCAAGTAGGTGGTAAGTAATTAAAGAGGGGTTGACGTTGCTCCTCGAGATCATTATTTTAGCATACAATTGTCCTTCTCTTCTTCTTCTTAACCAACAACAACATTACCTTGAGATTCAGATTGGGTGTCCGGAACCACAGAATTAGGATAGAACCCAACCCAACCCAACCTATCTTCGTAAGTGTTTGAGTTTTGGGTTGTTTATGGTTAGTTAAGACATGAGTTTATGTGTGTGTTTTAACACGGGATGTCTGGCAGAAAATTAAAGGGTGTGTGTCCTCAAAAAGAAAAAAAAATGATTTGATTGATACCAAAAGTGGGTTCTAAGTCGTGGGCTAACAGGCTTCTTTGTTTGCTTTTGTTTCTGCTAGAAATTAAATGACAACTAGTATAGCTGGTGGAAGCAGCAACCTCCACTACCGGTTAAGTTTCCGCCAGGCTAAAGGTTGTAGACAAGCTTCTTGGATTTCCAGTTTGACATTCAATGGATGCTTGCGGAATGAGATTTCATGGTATAATTGCTATGAATCTTGGTTTTACCATTTAAGTCTTTACTCATTGTACGTTGGATTTACGTTGTTGTTAATTTGTCCGTTTGTTTGCACATGCTATTTTCTTTGCTTTGTAATCCCGTATTTTCTAAGAGGATTGCTGGTATTCTTTACATGTTTGTATGTAGTTGAGGTCACAGCTACTCTCTCGTGGAAAAGATTTTCACAATATAACCGTACAAGCCTCTGATCTGGCTATTTATTTATTTATGAAGTAATTCCCTATTACTGCCTTGTAGTTATAGAGACATCCCTTTAGCTGCATCAATGGTGGATGGCAGCCATCAATGGCCAACTTGCAAACCCACACATGCAGAAAAGATGATTTCTTTGTTGCTCTTTAAGATTATTTCTCTTTTGCCTCTATGGTGTTTGTTGAATAGACCACCAGAGAAATACAAGTTTAGAGTCGATTTCAACTTTGTGGTGTTTATGTCACTAAGATTATTACTCCGCTATAGAACTGCTTGGTGAGGAGTAGGCTGCCAGACATGTCTCTTTCTTCTCAAAATAAAGCATACTGGATAATGGTTCTTATGTGTGTCCTGATATTCGTTATTCTGGATTACATTTCATATAATTGCTTTCCTGACATTATGTCGATTTCGGGAGTAATCTTCCAGGTCAGATGGGCTATCAAAGTTGCAGTTCCAGAGATATAAATTTTCCCGATCTACCATTAGCAAAAACTGGAAACCTCTTGGAACAAGAAAAGTAAGTGTATCATCTTGCTTGAGAGATAGTACAGTTAAGTACTTTGATTTTGCTGTCATTGGAAGTGGAGTTGCTGGTCTGCGCTATGCTCTTGAAGTTGCAAAATATGGAACTGTTGCAGTCATTACCAAGGCTGAGCCCCATGAGAGCAATACAAACTATGCCCAAGGTGGTGTGAGTGCAGTGCTGTCCCCATCAGACTCTGTGGAGAGTCACATGCAGGATACTATGGTAGCAGGTGCTTATCTATGTGATGAGGAGACTGTCAGAGTAAGATTCAGAATTATTAACGCTGTGAATCGTATAGTGTGTGTAAACTGATAATTGCAGTCTGTTGACTTTGAAGAATTTTATTGAATATATGCTGAATTTCTGTGAATTTAGAACATGCAATGAAAGGTTTGTAGGAGCACTTTCTCTAAGCTTGTATGTGCATTGTGAGACATATTTATTGATTGTTAATTAAATAAATTCTCTGCTTCTTTACTGTGTTTTTCATTATGTTTCTACTTTGTCTAGGTTGTCTGCACAGAAGGACCTGACAGAATTAGAGAATTGATAGCTATGGGTGCCATGTTTGATCATGGGGAGGATGGAAACTTGCACCTAGCAAGGGAAGGGGGTCACTCTCACCATAGAATTGTTCATGCTGCTGATATGACCGGAAGGGAGATTGAGCGAGCTCTGCTGGAGGCGGTTGTCAATGATCCTAATATCTCTGTGTTTGAGCACCATTTTGCCATAGATTTGCTAACTTCTCAGGTTCGCATTTTAACGTTTTTTTTTTAGTTAATAAAATCATGCGGTCTTAAACACTCTTATATGGTAAGCTTTAGTTGAATTGTTTCTAAAAGTATCCAGTGTTGTTAAAGACGAAAGTAGCTAAAAGGTTATATATATATATCTTCCCAATTAAAATTAGATCATTAGAAAATAAAAAATATATATAAAATACCATAACATAGTAAAAAAAAGTTATATTTTTCACCCTTAAAACAAAATAAGATAATATAAAGTTGTAAGTAGTCAAATAGATTGAAAAGAGAACTTAATATCATCATTATTCATCAATCTTCAAAAACATCTTCATCCATGCTTTCCTGTTCTATATGACTTTGTTCAACGCAAAGTGTGGCTGGTGTTTCTTTTCAAGTGTCCTTCCTTGACTGTATGTCCCCTACTTTAAATGGTTTTTATTCTTTTTTTTATTCTAATCCTTGTTTTTTATAAAAATACCTCGAAGTTGTTACTTGTGGTAAATTAAAAAAAAAAAGACAAATTGGTCAAAACATAAATCAGTTAAAATAAAAAAAAAAATCCAATAGAAAAATAAGTATTTCAATCAGGTGCCTGTTTTAACACCTGGCGCCTACTCACAAGGCGCTCGCCTAGGCAGCGCTTCATTGAAATTCATCGCCCAAGGCTGATAAAGGCATTGTGGATGGCCTGGAGCGCCTCTTAACAACACTGAAAGTATCATAATATTATCTTTAATATATTATTTTAAAATTGAGTGATTGAGTGAATATATTGACATTTCCATGAATTCACTTATCTGCATTCGGTTATGTAAAGTTGAGTGTCCATAGCAGTGTGAATACTAGAATGAGCTTTTTGTTTGACATATGGTGGGAAGAGAAGTCAACTCAAGATATCAACGAATAGTAAATACAATGGCTAGAAGTATAATAAAATTGATGCTGGAACTAGAAAAATAGGTTCATGGTTGGTAGACAACCTCCAAAATGTAAATTGATTGATAATAATAAGAGACATGTCTGAAAAATAGGTCTAAATCCAAATCCTAACAGGAAAAGGACTCCTAATAGTGAATCCAAATGACATAAGGATTCCTAAACTAAATAAGAAAAAATAAATTTACTAAGGAAAGTATTAATTCTTACAAAAGCTCCTGCTTCATTGTTGCCGAAATTGCAGGATGGTCCTGACATGGTTTGTCATGGTGTGGACACTTTGAACACTGAAACTCAACAGGTGATGACCGGTTCATTTAATCAGGACTCAGTTTATATTTTACTATAGAAGAAGTTGTAACTTTATCCTGAAAATCTTACTTACCCTCTCATTCCAGGTGATTCGATTTATTTCAAAGGTGACTTTACTTGCATCAGGTGGGGCTGGGCATATCTACCCATCCACCACAAATCCTCCGGTAACTATAACTTTTTTAAAAGCTGTTCCCCATGAGTATTTTGCTTCATCAGATAGATTTTATTTCACCTTGTGTTCTTATAGGTGGCAACAGGAGATGGAATGGCTATGGCTCACCGAGCTCAAGCTGTGATTTCCAACATGGAGTAAGTAGACACTCATTGAATATTATCAGGAAAAGGAATATTTTCCAGTCATTGCAATCCTTATCTCTAGTATTGGCGACATAAATTGACAATTTGTGACTGCTTGTACTATTCTGAGGAATGTGGAAGGAATCTAAATGAAATCATTGTCTTAATTATGTACAAGATCACTTTCAGATGGTTTGATGTCAAAGATGGAATATCTGCCAGATACTTTATCCTTTAATATTATCAAGTAAGCTCAAAATGATCTGGATGGTTAGCTATGGAAGACCTAGAGATGATTTTGTTCTCATGTTACTGGTAGTAAATAGGCGTTCACTACCTGTTAGAGGTGGGATACATAAATTGGTGAGCTTTTTTGATTGAAATCTGCCAAGCCATTTATATTTAGGAGAGTCATTACTTTCCTTTGGTATTTAAATACAATGTATCATTTTATTTGGCTTAGGAAATTTGCCATCAGGTATCTCATCCCTGCTTATCTTGTACTTTCCAGTAGATAATTGGAGTCATTTTAACTGGGATCTTTCTTTCTTTCTTTTTTCTGATTGGATCTTAGTAACCTACACTTCTGTTTCTTTTACTTTCAGATTTGTGCAGTTCCACCCAACTGCTTTAGCTGATGAAGGGCTTCCCATAAAACCAATCAAAGCTCGAGAAAACGCATTTCTCATTACTGAAGCTGTAAGGGGCGATGGAGGCATCCTCTATAACTTAGACTGGGAAAGATTCATGCCCCTGTATGATGAGAGAGCTGAGCTAGCTCCTAGGGATGTAGTGGCGAGGAGCATAGATGACCAGCTTAAGAAGCGTTGTGAGAAGTATGTGCTACTTGATATTAGTCACAAGCCTAGAGAGAAGATTCTCTCTCACTTCCCCAACATAGCTGCTGAGTGCCTCCAGTATGGCCTGGATATAACCCGCCAACCAATTCCTGTGGTTCCTGCTGCCCATTACATGTGCGGTGGAGTCCGTGCTGGGCTTCAGGGGGAGACAAATGTGCAGGGCCTCTATGTGGCAGGTGAGGTTGCATGCACTGGTTTGCACGGAGCAAACCGACTCGCTAGCAATTCATTGCTGGAAGCACTAGTTTTTGCTCGAAGAGCTGTTCAGCCATCAATTGATCACATGAAGAGCTCTAGCCTTGATCTCAGTGCTTCAAATTGGTGGGCCAGACCAGTAGTACCCAATTCACCTGGGAGCAATGTAATGGACAACGTATCGAGGAAGACAAGGGAAGTGAGGAGAGAGTTGCAGTCAATCATGTGGAAGTACGTAGGGATTGTCCGGTCGACAACAAGGCTTGAAACTGCCGAGGGAGAAATCAGTGAGTTAGAGGCCCAGTGGGAGAAGTACTTATTCGAGGAAGGGTGGGAGCAGACAATGGTGGGGCTTGAGGCTTGTGAAATGAGAAACCTTTTTTGTTGTGCAAAGCTGGTAGTGAGCAGTGCACTCGCTAGGCATGAAAGCCGAGGGCTGCACTATACGATTGATTTTCCTCATGTGGAGGAAAGTAAGAGGCTACCAACAGTTATTCTTCCATCTCTTGTGAATAATAATACATGGAGCTCACGACAGCTACACAAGCAGGTCATTTTTTAGGATTTACACAAGTGTTCTTCTTTATATATTTTTTCAGTGGCAACTGTGTATTCGATTGATCGTTCACATGAAAATGTGTTTTTGAAAGCCTTTGGCAAGAAATAAAATTTGTTCAATTTATACGGATATATTTGATCGTTCACCTGAAGATTTGCTCTTGAAAGCCTTTGGCAAGAAATACAAGGTGCCTTGCAGTATTGAGGCGGCCAATGAAAGAATCCAAGTTGTGAATTTCGTTGCGGATTTTCCGTTGACATAAAAAGTTTCGACGCCGGTTCATTTTGACGTTTTGTCTCGGAGTTAGTATGACGACGAAGAAAACTTTTATATAAATACTTATTTTTTATATATACTAATTATGTGTAGATGTTTTTATTTTCTATGAAATAATTATATATATAGGTTTTTTCAAATGTATTTTTGTAGTTTAAAAAATTTAAGTTTAAATCAAGAAATTTATGCATGTGTGTAATCAAATAAATCGAGAATTATGTGTAAATAAATTAATAAAAAATCATTAATGATATCTAAAAATAAAACTTAAAAAATCAAGAGATAGGTTTAGATCAAGATATTTAATCTCAAAAGATAAAACATTTATCTGGTTGTGTTTGCTAAATTTAATTATTAAAATATATGTTTTATTCAAACAAATAATAATAGAAATAGAAACATAAATTAAATTGATCGAATAAAATAAAAGGAAAAAAAACATTAGACTGCACATATTAGAAATATTATTTGAAAATAATTTTTTTTATTTTAAAAAGTAAAATTCATCCATACAAAATATAAAATAAAATTATAGATGAATAAAAAAAACTCTTCAAATTTAAATGCAAAACTAAAAAAATAATCGTTATTTAAAAAGTGCTCTCCAAATAAAATAAAAAAGAGAAGATGTACTAATTTAAATATAAATTAAATAATTTATAGAAAAAACAATATAAAAAATCATTAATTAAAAAAAACAAAAGACAAACGTTGTTGGGCCTGGAAAGTCAAGCTAACTCAATAGGCCCATTTTTTCAAGGCCCACACTACTGGCCCTTAAGTTTTTTTGTTTGCAACTGGGACGGACGACTTCGCCCTAAATTTTTTTAAAAAAAATCAGAAAACACGTCATCTGATTTGCTTATATTTCAGCCATTAGGTGGTCGAAAAATCAAGCTTAAGTTTTTTTAAAAAAAAATCTATAAAACACTGTAGCAACTGTGATAAATCTATATATGACCTCAAAAAACACACAAAAAACATCCTAAAACCCGAAATCAAACCGAAACTAAAAACCAACCCGAGCTCATATATGTTTTTTCATGAACTTTAAAGGTAAAAAAAACACTTAATATAAAGTACTCTTATCAAATGGAACCATTTGACACAAATATCGCTTGTTTTTTGTAACTTAAATTGGTGTCAATAACACTTTTTTCTCTCTACCATTGGAATCTAACGACTTCTCTCTCTCCTCTCTCAACTAGGAACTAAAAATAACAAAAATAAACTTTTAAGCCAAAATTGAATTGGAAAAATAATGAGGTACTTAAATTATATAATTTGCATGATTTTTAAAGTTCAAGGACCAAAGTACATCTTTTGCTAAACTTATGGCACGCCACCCATGTTTAATGCCTTTTTCATTTCGATCCCTTTTCTTTCAACTCCATCCTTTAATAAAAAATCAAAATCAATTGGTCTTCAATTAGGATTAAATCGCCAAAAAAAGAAGACCGATTTGAAAAAAAACTTTTGTACAACTCATTCACAGTAATCTATGAGAGGATAAATAATGAAGCCTTACAAAGTGAAAAACCCACGTCATTTAAAGTTATACTTAATATTATCTCAAGTCGTATATAACACTTTATGTAACCAAATAAATATTTACATATAGATATAAGTTAACACATTTTTAAAAGATCAAGTATCTCGATAAATATCTAGGATATTTATATTAAATATCTTATAACTTAGATATTTATGAGATATTTATATAAAATATGTTAAACTTTGATATTTCTCAAGATATTTATCTTAAGAAAGTCTCTATAAACAAATATCTTTAATAACATAAGAAGGCTAGAGCTCATCTCTCTAGAGCTATTGTTTTTCTTGCAGGTGTCGCTAGGCTCACCAAGTCCTCTAGTTTCAATTTTATTAGCTCATGGAAAGTGCCTTCAATTTTTCTCCTAAGGATTTTTTTTTAGCCCTCTTACGTTCCTAAATAGATCTATGAATATAAACTTTCTTAAGATAAATATCTTAAAAAATATCTAAGTTTTAATCTATTTCATATAAATATCTAAGTTATAAGATATTTTATAAAGATATTTATAAAGATGTATACATTGAATAAAACACCTAGTTATTTCATGTATCATCACTTACTAATGAAAAAAAAGATTATGGTATATGAAGGAATAAAAAAAACTGCTTAGAATTATAGTTTTAGAAATTAAAAAAAATAAAATGACCATAACTTTTAATAAAAAGACTAGAACCATTATGTTTTTGAATAGACATGTAAGAAGCATAAAAGTTTTATCAAATAAAATTGACTCATTAAAGAATGTATTAGAAGTTATAATGTTTGTTGTTATTCATTTTGTATCCCCACATAAATATATAAAAAATTAGAAAGAAAATACAAAAAATAAAAAAAAATATTAGCAGAGAGAACATGAAAAACACCCAAACATTTGTCAAAGACTCGTTGGAGAGGATCACAATATACAAGGTTAGAAAAATTAACAGTCTAGTTTTGATTGACAGGGACCCCGATGACAAGAGAAAATTGAATTTGGGAAGAAAAATTTAAGATTGGATGATTAAGAACTCAATTAGAGTTTTTAAAGGTTTAATTGAATTTATTGAAGGTTTAATTGCAAGAAAAAATAGTTTTGAGTTTAATTTAGGTTTTAATTGGAAGAAATTCAAGTTATGGAGTTAAATTGCAATTTGAAAAGCTAATTTGGTCAAATTAGGAACTTAATTGCATAAATATTCAAGTTTAATAAGCAAATAGGGACTTGATTGAAGAAAGTTAAAACCATGAACCAAACCATAAAAGGCGCGCGGCTTCAGGGACTAAAATCAGTAAAATCAATGGCTAAACTGAAGAAAATTGAAAGTTTATTAATCAATTGATGATCAATTTGTATAAATCAGAAACCAATGATCGAGTTGGATAGGAGCTAAACTTTGGGGCTGACAATTGAGTTTGACATGGGTAAAATTACATGAAATTAAAGTTGAAAAGCAATTACAAGTGAAATTAAAAAAAAGATCAGGGACTAAATTGAATTTTAGCAAAATCATAGATTAAAACCCTATTTATCGGTTGTTAACCTAGACAACACGTCGTCTGGTTCATTTTCAAAATGTACCGTTTAGAATAGAGGGCAAACAATATGTCGTCTACCCACTATTCATCTTCTTCTTTGGGCAGTTATGGCCTAATCAAGTTGGCATCTTTAAACGAATAAATGGGAAGTTACAGACTTCCAAATTAAGTAAGGTTAGATCCAATTGAAAGGTGTGTACCTCCTCTACCAACTTCAGGTGGTCTCCAATAACACTTAGATCAAAGTTGATTTGACGAAGCCTATAAAATGGTTAACTCAATCAATCTTAATTATGACATCTATTTTGCAAAATCACAAATTTTTTTTCGAGTGTTCAGTCCTCAAAGCTTCTCAATGAGTTTTTATTAAGGACTAAACACTTCTCTTTCAAGATCAATAGGCTAGAAATAGCTCCCTAGTCTCCAAGTTTAGCAAAACCGTCAAAATCTCCAAAACTAAGTTTGTTCCAAAACTACCATTACAAAACCAATAAGGTATAAAGCTTCTAGCTATTAAAACGTACCCAAAACCCTTCCATTTTGGATCAGAGAGTGACACATTAATCAATCATGATCAAACCTTGATCAAAAAAGCCTATAAATACCCTTTGAAGTCCAGAGAAAAGGGGAGAAAAAAGGAGAAAGAAGCTTATTCATTGAGTTCATTAGTAATCAAGTTTATTGCATGGCATCTAAAAGCTAAAAGGATAAGATAAAGATTGAACAAAAGATTGGAATTTTGAAGGAAAAGGGGCAATAACTATTCTAAGCTTGGAAGGTATAAAACCTTCATTTAGTCTAGTGGATAATGTCCATGAGGCACATCTCCAGCTTGTTTTTATTTATGTAATGATTTTTTTGAACTTATTTTAATGTTATAGTGTTTTTAGTTTGATTTTAGCTAATGCGTAAAAATATTGTTTTTATTATTTAAATCATGCTTTGAGTTAATTATTGATGTTCCTGAATACTAAGATGATGTTTGTCAGGTTGATTTTGGTGAAATAAGGTGAAAGATGTTAAATATGACAGTAGGGTTGTTAATATTTTTTTCTGGGTTGCTACTGCATGTTCCAGGATCCTGAGTGTTGGCCAAGTCCTTTAGAATATTAAAATGTCAGTTTTGAACCTTGAATTGTTGAATACGCTTATTGTTTTAGTTTGACAGTTTTGGAATGTGGAACCTTATACATGATTTTGATGATTTGATGTTGTTTGTTAATTCTTTTGATTCAAACATGCTTAGTATTGATAATGTGGATTGTTAGGACTAAAAACAGTGGGTTTAGAGATTAAAAATGCATATTCAGGGTTTGGTAATAGGCAGAGTGTTTTCTGGGCAATTTTAGTTTGTATTCTTGGGCAGAACATTGCATAGGCTCTATGATTTGGACCAATTTTTGTCAAATTATTTGCATCGATAGCTTCGTGAGACTTGATTAATCAATAATCTAGGGTAAGTTTGTATCAATAATTGTTTTTTTTTAGTTTTAATCCTAGGATTTTGTTTTTGTACCGAAATATATTTTGATCAAATTGTAATTATTGGATGATAATCGTTGATGTTTAATGCTTGATTGTTGTTCAATGATTGATTTCCAACAAGTTTATGCCTTTGATTTCCATGTATCTAGTCGGATTTAAGAGTGATGTTGTTGGGTTTGCTTTAAATGTTCTTCCTATTCTTGAGTTTTTTGAGTTTGATCTCTTTTGGTTAAAAAAAATGTGTTTTATGTTTTTTTTTTAAGTTTGATCCGTTTTAAGTTTTGATCTTAGTTTTGGTTTGTTTTTCAGGTCAAACCAGTGTTTTTGGTTCGGTTTATGATCAAACCAAATATTTCGGGTCAAACTCGGGTCATTAGGTTAATGCCTTGTTTGGTTTTTAATTTTTTTTATACATTATTTTTTTGGCTTAAGGGTGCGTTTAGCAAACACACCATTAGGCCTATTTTGGCAATTATTCAAAGAAAAAAATAGGTTTTTGTCAAACAAAGCCTTAAAAAAATAAAGAAAAAATATTTTCAAAAAATAAAAGTTTTTTTGCATATTGCCAAAAATCCTAAAAAAATATCGGAGCATGTCTTAAAATTAAGAAAAAAATAAAAAAAATAGTTTTGCATGTTTAAAAATACAAAAAGTATTGCATGGATTTTACAATTAGTATGTAAAATTCCAAAGGATTTTGGCCTATATTTCAAAAATATTAAAAAAAAAATTTTGGTAAGAAATTATATTATTCACTTTTAATATAAGGATAAAACAACCTACAAAATAGTTAATATCCAAAATATTATTAGAGGGAATAATTTATTATTATTTACTTTTAATATAAGGATAAAAAAACATGCATAGAGGTTAATATCCAAAATATTATTAAGAGTAATACAACTCATTCATCTCTAATATAAGGATAAAAACTGTAAGGATTTTATCTGAAATATTATTTGGAATGACGCAGTAGTCAAAAATTCCAAGTTTGTCTCGGAAGAAGCCTCAACAATAATTGAGGATATTTCAACCTGTGTCTCATGGTACAAGATTCATGGGGATTCAAAATACCAAAGAAAAAGGTGAAATTTCAATAATCACCACATCTCTTTAGATTTCTAACTTCAGCTTTTTGGTAGCACAAGAGTTATAAATGAGCTTGATTTTTTATGATATCTTTTTGAAGTTAGGATCTTTTACACCAAGTTCTTGAGTTCACAAACCAAGGTTTGTCCATGGTAACAAGCCCGTCATAGTAGGCTGATAGAATTTAGAAACACCATCAGACCATAACAACTACAAATAAAGAAAAACAATGCAGTTTATCTTAGGTATGACATATTAGGAGTGTTACTATCTTCTATTTATGCAACCAGTCTCTTGCCTAGAATCTCTGAAGACCAGTCCAGGCTCCTAGTAATCATAATACTAGATGTCGACTCCTTATCTAACCAAAGACCTCCCAAACCTGTCCGGAAAGGATTGTCGTGCTCTCACGAAAAGTATGACAATCACCTTCTAGTGAGACTATTTCTTTGATTATTTGATATGATGTTAGTCACCTTCTAATGAAACTATTTATGTAATTATTTGATTATACGGGTAGTCGCCTCTTAATGAGACTTGTTTTGATTTTTAAATATTTTAAGGGTAACCATCTCTTGACGAGACTTGTTTTAATTATTTTAAGGGTAATCACCACTTGATGAGACTTGTTTTGATTGTTTTGAGGGTAATCACTAGTTTTTAGATATTTTATAGGTAGTCACTTCTTGATGAGATTTGTTTTTATTTTTAAATGATTTGAGGGTAGTTATCTCTTAGTGAGACTTGTTTTGATTATTTTGAGGGTAGTTACCTTTTTATGAGACCTGTTTTGTTCTTTTATGTTTTTTAAGGATAGTCAACTCTTGATGAGACTTGTTTTTATTTTAAATTGTGTTTAGGGTAATCATCTCTCAATGAGACTTATCTTGATTTTTAATTATTTTAAAGGTGATCACCTTTCGATGAGACTTCTTTTAAATGTAATCACCTCTCTTATAAGACTTGTTTTGCTTTTATTTTTTTTAGGGTAATCTCCACTTGACGAGTCTTTATTATAAAAAAATATTTTTAGTGTAATTTTTTTCCTTACAAACTTAAAAAAAAAAATTACAATGACTTTGTGCTGTAAGTATTGTAAAGAAATGGCAATTGTCATAACTTGTTTTTTACACTTAATTTTTCTATATGTTTTTAAAATTATATTTTCAATCCAATTTAATTTTAAGTATTTAATTTAATTATGATGACAATATAAAAATATAAAGAGAAAAAAGAAAAGAAAGAAAAAAGTTGTGGGAGTGATAAGAAGAAAGAGAGAACAAAGGACCACAAATAATAAGGAAGATTATGGAAAAGAAAAAAAATAAACTAAAGAATCAAATAGAATGGGAAAAATTATAGGAAAGAGATCGTATATATTAAGAAGAGAAATTTAATTAATTATAAATCCATGACCAATAAGGAAATAATCTAAATTACCTAGCTTTATTTTTTTAGTTTAGTTTTTTTTTTTTTTTTGCAAAGGATCCTAGATAATATAAATAGAAAACATTTAGACAGAAAAAAGATATACACCGAGATTGAAAAGTGATACTCTTGCAAAGAAAAACCTAAGCAAGCAACAAAAAAAAACAACGGAATAACAAAAACACAAAAATACCTGGCCTCCCAAAGTTATAGAAAGACAACACAAAAAAATCAACAATAAGAGCAACTTTCCAGCCTCCTATCTCCTAGCTCTAGTGGAGGTGGTACCACTAAGAAGGAGGAGTTGTGCACACTACATAGTGGTCCACATGCCACTCTACCCTACCGACACGTGCAATAAAATCTCACAAGCAAAACTATCATTCATTACACGAACAATGCAAGTCAACATTTTTTTTCAACATTGTTTCTCATTGTTCTTGCCTTTCTGGTCCAATTCCAACCAAATCCAACAACTAATAAAGGTCAATTATGAATCCTAATATATGATTTATTTATTTTTAAAACAATTTGAGATTTGTTTGTTGAATCTCGAATTGAAAACATATGTTGATGTTGTTTTGAATAAATTCATAATATATTCATGATTTTCTTTTCACATTTAATTATGATGTTTATATTAATTGAATTAGTGGAAATATTTATGGTCATCATGCTTGGTGAAATAATTAATTTATGGTGGATTAATATAAATTGAATAATGAATGGAAACAATTAAAAACTTGTGTTTCTATTTGATATTATTTCAAATCTCACCCTATAATCTAAAAGTGAGGATTGAGCATCATTGTCAAGCCTCTATCTCACATTATTATTCTAAAACTTTTTACCTTCAAATAAATATAAGTATTTAATTTAGATAAAATATTAGCTTGTATGTATAATAAATATTTTTATTATAAAACCAAATAACAATATAGTTTATTTTAGATAAGATATTTTAAGGTGATTTTTATTTTCTCTTTAACATAACTAATCTTTTACTTAAAAACTTTTAAAAACCAATTATGGTATATAATATCTATAAAATTAGGTTACAACTTATTTTCTAATTTTTACGCCTTTTGACATTTTGATTGCCAAGATTTCTGAGTGAAAAATAATAATGTGTTATTCACCATATTACATATTATAAAAATTAAATTATATCCCACTAACAAATTCATGTCGGTGAGATAGTTAATACTTAATAGTTGGCTAGCAAATAATCCTGTGAAATATAGCTAAATGGTTAAAACCTCCACCAAACTTTAGATTATTTAAGCATCAGCCTTTGATTTCTAATTTCGAGCTGTACCTCTCTTTATTTTACCATGTTTTCATATTAAAAAAAAAAACCCTAAAAGAGGAGGGGTTTTAAAAAAAATCAATGTTTTTTTTAATCATTATTTAATATTATATTTATTTTTTTATTAGGTTATCTCATTCTCATGACACGAATCTCGAGTTTGGTAGGTTAACCTAGTTGACTCAGTTTTTTTTTTATTATTAATTTTTTCTCTAATTTCATCCTTTAATATTGAGTTGATTAGAAATTAAGATTCATAATTTGCTTTGTTTGTTTTCTATTAGATTATTCCGACCTCATTACTCGAGAATGGTGTTTAATGGGTTAATCCGAGTTTATTCGGGTTATTTTTTGTGTTCTTTTTTCTAATTGGATTTTTTTCCAATTTATTTATTTAATATTGGATAGGTTGAGAATTGAGTTTCATAATCTATTTTTATTTGATTTCTATAAGAATATCTTGGTCTTATGATCAGGTTCTTGGGTTTTGGCACTTTAACTTTGGTTAAATTTTTTAAGAGGTTATCTCAGTTTCATGACCATGTTCATGAATCCTTCAATATTAAATTTACTTTTTATTTGATTTACGAGTTTGGCGAGTTAACTTAATTGACTAAGTTTCTTTTCCTTTTATAATCCCCCCCATCTCGTCAATTAATATTGTGTTTTTTAAGAATTAAGTTTCATGATTTATTTTGATTAGGTTATTTTAGTCCTATGACCTATGAATAGTGTTTAACGGGTTAACCCGGGTTGACTTGGCTCATTTTTTATGTCATTTTTTTAATTAATTTTCTTACAAATTTCATCGTTCAACATTGGATATAACATAGTTAATTAAGAATTAAACTTCATAATTTATTTTGATTTACTCTCTATTGGATTATCTAAGTCTCAAGATTATAGTCGTGAATTTAGCATTTTAACTCGGGTTAAATCAGGTAGGTTTTTTTATTTTTTTTTATAAGGTTATCTCGGTCACATGACCTGGGTTATGAGTTTGACATATTACTCAAATATGTTGAAAAATAAGATTAAAAAATAATAATTTTATAACTCAGGTCATGAATTTGACATGTTAACGAAGTTGACTCAAATCAATTTAATATATTATTATCTTAATACTTTAAAAAATATCATTTTAAATTTTTTTTAATCAAACTATATTTTTACAAGTTATTCAGATTAATTTTAAACCCGTGAAATCAACCAAATCATTACATATCAATTTCCACAAGGTTTTTTTTTTCCACTTAGAAAAAAAAAATACTAGCAATATCTTCGTAGCAGAGCACGACATTCCTAATAGCTAAAGACATCCTAAAACTTATAAACGCTTTTTTTTTCCCCTTTAATACTAGTTTCCTTACATTTAGAAGGGAAAATACAAGTTTTGGAGGGGGGAAAAAGAAGGGAAAGCTTCCTTAAAGTTTTGGGACGTTTTTAGCTGCGTTAAAATTGAAGAAAACACCCAATTTTAAATAGAAATAGTCGGAGAAAAGTTCAATCCAGAATTGAAAATTGAGGTACTCATTCTCAAAAAAAATATAAAGTTAAAGAAAGGTTTGGACAGTATGATCTCAACGAAAGAAAAACTTGACTAGCCACACAAATTATACAACCGAGATAAAAAGAGGCTAGTCACAAATCAGAGCTAGACACGCAAGAATGAATCAGACTTCAAAACAACCAACTAGGGGGGGAAAGGATAGAAAGCAAAGAAGCCCAGGACAAATCCCCCTGTTCTCCAGGTATATAATCTTTCTAGGCAAAGCAACTGACAATTCTATACATCAGTACGAAGCAAAAATAGGCTACCGGCCAAACCATCCTCTCTGGGGCTGCACATCTCCATCATTCATAAGCTTATCCAATACTATATTCAGGTCAACTGACTGGCCATTCTCTGTCAGCTTTCGCACTGTAGCTTCGACATGTTCCCTTGGAAATCCCATGCTCGTCACTTTGTCAACCACGTCATCAAGGGGAACCCTGTTCCCAGTTCCAGAAGAGCCTGGCCCACTACCAATCCCAGAAGCGGTAGGCAATGCCTGTGGTAATATCCGAGCAGTTGGAAGCTGGGCAAATCCACTTCCACCACTCTGAGACATGACAGGTTGCTGCTGTTTCATTGTGGGGCTGCTACCATACTGAGAAGGTGATCCACCATAAGGATATGGTTCAGTAGACCCAGAAGGTGGCCCGTATCCAGCAGAAAACCCTGAACTGGGTCTACTAGTTGGTGGTTCATACATATTGGAAGGAGATCCATAATATGGCTGAGGAGGAGCCCCACTAGGTGGCTGAGTAGATAGCGGGCGAAGGCTGGGTGGGTAGCTCTGATGGGGGATGAAAGGAGTCTCTTCAGGATGGCGAGCAAGTGGAGGTTGAGGTTGATGAGGCTGAGGTGGCTGGGAATACTGTGGTTGAGGTGTATGATATGGTTGGTTTGGTGGTGCTGCAGGAGAAGGCTGCAGCTGCTGGGATGATGGTACCTGATATTGGGGATTTGGTGGTTCTTGAGGTTGACCAGGTGGAGAATAGTAAGGGTCTTGCTGAGGGACGGGAGGAATCTGGTTCTGTGGAAACTGATTTGAAAGTGGAGCTGGAGGTAACATGTTCTGCTGGGGAATAGGAGGAGGGACAGAAGGAGGAAAAGAGACAGAAGGGACTGATTGAGGAAAAGTGAGGGGAGGAAGTTGGTGAGATTGAGGAGCAGATGCTCCTTGCTGCGCTGCATCCATTTGCCCAGTGGATTGAGTTTCCAATTGTTGCTGATCTGCCTTCGACACTTGCAACTTAGTGAGCTGCAGCTGAGACTCCAGCATTTCCTGCTTGTCCTTTAAAACCTGTACACCTGTTTGCACCTGGCAATGATTGATGGGAAACATTAATCACACACAACATGGTGATCAATAAAGCAATATAATCTAGTATCCATTTATGAACAGAATTCTACATAGAACATGGAAAACTGCTTTAGAGAGTTTGAGAAAATTTCAACATTTAATGAAATTTAGTGGATAAAACTCCACTCATCAATTCTTGGAATTGTTTCACAGTATGAAGGCTAATGAGAGAAATATTACAAGCTTGCCTCAATTCGGAGATGTTTGTAAGAGGATAATGCCTTAAAAATTACCTGCGTGATAATTATGTGTTTGATATAAACAATATTATGGGTGGGTAACAATTACCCCCAAAAAGGCGCAAAAGTGGGGCATGGATGGATGGAGAAAATTTTTACCTCCAACTTAACATTTTTTTACTTCCTCTCTCCTCCATTTTATCTAGAAAAGTACACTTAAATAATTTATTTCTCTTTCTTGTCATCAATAATATGTTAAATCAATTTTCTCATTTTCTCCAGTCACGATTTACCTTCAATGAGTTTACACAAATTTTGTACCAAACGAAACCAGAGGGTGGAAAGTTCACCATTAAATCTTATAGTAGGTTTTGATGTAAATTCTAGTACCCTGAAGGCAGACTGCCTCACAAAGTGTCTGACTGTGACAGTGACTGTGTTTTTGTTTGTTTTTTTTTTTTTTTTTGGCATAGATAGCAGCTTAGGCAAAGATTTTGACAGTAGCTAATATCAAAAAAGAGGTAAAATATTAGTCAAGCCAATCGTTTAATTCATGCAAAACCGAAACTGTTAACCATCAGATATTACATTGTGCAGGGCTAGAAGCCTCTAGGTGCCAGTGAATGAGACCATGGGTTTCTACTTAGTCGGAGTCAATAAAAAATGATTAAAGAGGTTGGGTTTTTTTTTTATAAAAAGGAAAAAATAAATGATGTGCAGTTGTGTACCTTCAGTATTATTTTTATTTTGTAGTGGCAAAACAGAAGGTGTCGGAGGGGAAGGAGTCCACTCAGAACTCTTCGAAAAAAAATTAAGTGAAGATTATTTACAAAGAGTTCTCTTAAACATAATAGATTATTTACAGCTAAAATAATTTCAACTCAAAAGTGGCACCCTTGTCAAGTAATTAACTAAGGAAGATAGCAAAAGTTTATAACTAAATGTTTTGGATTTTCCCTTAAGGATTAAGAATTTTTCTAACAGAATAAAGTGTCTAAAAACCTCCAGCTACTTCAGCATAGCCTGTTGGGTGAATAGCTGGTGAGGTTTAATTCATTACAGATAAGGTAAGGTGAAAGAGTTGAGACCCTTTTTTATTAGAGAAGAAAAATAAAACAGGAACAATGCTATATTTTAAGAGAAGGTTCTTATACACTCACAATGGAACATGTGGTAAATATTTTAAAAATCATGGATAATTCATTCATGCAAGAGCATGAGAACCTATTCTTATAATATAAGATTATTCGGAAAAAAAATGCACCAAGAACCACTGAAGTTACAGTACACAAGATAGATTGCTGGAGCACTCTAATAATTTTACAGCTAGATATCTCAAAATCTATGCAACGATTGGATCAGTAATCCCATAAGAAGAGATTAAGCTAGTTATGTTGGATACTATTTGACATATTTTGGTGATTTGGCCATTATATATTTAGCAGTAGCATATTCTGCCACACCCCTGAATACTTAATTATTTTTATACATTAAACTCTAATAACTGGACCCAAAAAAAGAAACAATAAGGTAAGGCCTGTGCCGACTTTCTGAAAATAATTTCCAATTTCATTGATACTAAAATCATTTCTCTAAGAAAGTGAGTTATTAACTAATAATTTTCTAAAACAGAAAGCGCAGACTTGGTTTGGATTGTTTTTAAAATAATGAATGAAAAAGATGCATGATATGCGATCAAACAACCCTTGTTTTCTACAGGGGAGAATTTGAAATACAACTTTCTTTCTAGGAATCTAAAAGTATAACCATTTCCAAGAAGAAAGTAATTGATAAACATGCTGTTTTCTGTATTTCTGAAATTGTTTTCCAGAACAAATGAAAATTCTCCACAATTAAACATGACCTATGGTTCTGGAGAGCTGAACCACGTGCTTCCTCGAGAACTTGAGGAAGAATACACAAAACAATTTCATCCATGTAAAAACATAGGTCATATGCAGAAGTTTCACTAAAATGCATCTGCTCTCTGTTTAATGATCTCAGTGGTGTGTTCACCATGGAAATTGCATAGGTGGAGAACCAGAGTCCTTGTGACACTATCAATACTATTCATCCTATCATATTAATATCCCAAATTTTAAGAGCCTAAATCTTAACCAAAAGTTGTCTCTAGGTAACCAAAATATGAGGGTGAGCACCAAGCTCATATGCATTATTGTTCTTTGAATAATTAAGAACCCAAGGCAAATTAAGAGCAATTTCTTCCAATATACATTCAATGCTTGTATCAGAAGATTGTCTGTTGTTACCATGAAAAGGGATGCTACTGAGTAGATTTGATGGTCATTTACTGTATTTTGCCCAGAATTCTTAATCACTTATCCTGATTGAAATCTAGGAGCTTCAATGAGAGTTCAAGGAAAGGAAGTTGGATATACAAGCGTATAGTTTTCCCCTTTCATTTCTTTACCATATCATCCACATTGATTTGCTGATTCAGTAACCTAGCTTGTATATACACAATCCTGGTCAAAGTCCTGACTCTCACAGGAAAAGGAGGGACGAGACAGTTTCAAAAGAAACCACCAGGCTTCTTACTAACTCCTGTTTAACTCCCCATTTTTTTAATCAGAAACTAATAAGTATAAATGATCTTGTTGTTCTAAGAAACTCAATACCGCATCTCAGTTTGAAAAAACATAAAGAGCTATCGATTAAAAAAAAAAAACAGATCTCTAGGAGGAGGGATGTTAACAGTGTTGAGTGAAGTGGGTTGTGGGTTTCAAAAAGCATCACCCATCCTATATATTCATCCCCTAAACCTATAACAAAAGTGAGTTTGATATCGACTAACGATCATAGAAGATGCTTAATAAAAAAAAGAACATTAAAGGGAAGAGGAAGAAGGTAGGTACCTCCCTGAGAATGTTGTGGAGGTGTCTCATATTCCCTTGAGTGCTCTCATGATTGTTCCCAACAGACAGTTTCAAATCATCTACAGAATTCTCGAGGTGTCTGGTTCTGCTCTCCAACTGTGTTAGTCGAGCACTAACACCTTCTAAAGCATGCAGCAAATTATCAGAGAATTTGTTCATTGTTCTATCAATTTCAGATATAATCGAAGCAGCATCAAAAACACTCCGATCCTTTTCCATAACGACTTTCGCTGGTTCCATTGAGTCCAGAGAATCATAATTCTGGGACAACAGACAGAAAATAGCAACACCATGTGAAAAGAAAGCTGATCTGAAGAAACTTAATTTTATTTTATTTTTAGAAAAATTCCCAATCCCTCAAAAAACCAAAAACTAAAATCCTAAGCAACCAAACAGCAGTAAAAAACCCTAAGAGCAGACGGAGGCTTACTCTGAGAGGAGAGGCGGATGAGGAGATAGAGTTAGAATCAGCGGCGACGGGATCGAAGACAGGGCGAATAGGCTGGAAATCATAGCTAGCAACGATCTCTTCCCTCTTAATTCCATCATCGAGATCATTATTATTAATATGAGATTGTGAATCATCTTGCGGAGGAGGAGGTGGAGGATGATTCATTAGATCAATGAAGTCTTTGCTGCTGCTATTGATTATTTTTGGAGAAGAACTCAGGGCCAGCGATTGAGTTGTTGATGATGAAGAAGTCAAATCCATTATTTGTTTGTCCATAAACTGCGAAGAATTCATCTCATCGGAGTATAGTTTATGGAGAGGATGCGAAACAAGGCAGGGGATGTATCTATGAACTTGAAGTTCTAATTTTTGTTTGGGGTGGGTGCTGCCTGTGAATGAAATACCAATTCGCACTTAGTTTCCTTCGTCTGGACTCTTCTTCTCAATTCTCATCATCATCTTTCTTCTTCTTGTTTCGAGAGTTGTGGGGTTTGGGCTGCTGCTATAGGCTGTTATGGGCTTTCTGCTTTTTTGCTTTTTATTAATGATCACGGACTTGGACCCATATCTTTATTAATTACCTCCTTTATAACAGCCACCCAAAAAAAAAAAAGTTAGTATTGGGGGCAAAATAGTCTTTAAAAGGCTCCATCGGCATTTCCAAGATTGAAAGGGGTAGCTTGCTATTTTTATATTTTTTTCATGGTAAAATAACTAATTTTACCCTTTAAATACAAAAATAAACTAGCATATAGGAGCATTTAAGTCTTTTATTTTTTCAAAATAGTAAAAGTACTTAAATACTTTTAAAAGTAATTTTTTAGCTTTGAAGTCCAGGGGTTTTTCGGTCTTTTTGTTTTTGTAGCATAGTTAAATGATTACATTGTATTTAAAAGCAAAAAAAATTAATTGATGTCTAGGGAAAAAATCATATTTTTCATCATGGTTATGGTTTTTTTAGTTATGATCAATTTGAATGAAGAGCAATTCATTTGTTTACAAATATAAAATATTAATAAATTGTTGGCTTGTACAACACACGTGCAAAGAAGTAAATGTTACTTGTGCCTTTTGGGCGGCATGTGAAATATCGTATGGCTGCCAAAAACATCCAACCGCCATGTCTTCCAAAACGTTCAATGGTAGCGCAACCAATAGAGTGGTGTGTATGGTTGCATTTCCAATAGGTCAGGATTTATGTTGGTCTAACCAAGATTCAATTATGTTCTCTAGATTGTATTTATTTTAACCTCTCATTCTTTTTATTTCTATATATGTTGATTTAAATGCTTTTTGAAGTTTATTTCTTTTTCAATTATATCTTAGAGCATTTTACTTAATTTATATTTTTGTATTCAATTTAGTCCTTATTTTTTTCACTGCTATTTTTTTATCCTTTAAGACTACAATTTGCATACTTGTTGTATAACTATGAGTAGTTGATATAAATATATTTTATAAAGTATTTATAAAGCATGTGTGCTTGCATCCTCACATTTATTATGAAATGTGATATATGAACAAGGTGTAATGGTGGGTTATGTACTTAGTGTGATAGGTATGCACATAATGTGGCGTTGGGTTATATACTTGGTGTGATGGGTTTGTATACGGTGTGATGTATAACGTACATCTAAGAGCGTGGATGTGAGGGGGGGGGGACCCACTATTGAAATCTAATTCCATAGTGCTTTGTAAAAAAGATCACAATTAAGGCGTCACAGTTAATTAATAAATCTCATGGTTTGTTTCTTTATTTTTTCGACTGATCTTAAAAAAAAAAAAAAAACTACTTTTTTATTAGCCCCCTCATCAGAATGGCCACTCAGTCAGTTAATACTTTCCGTAAAAAATCCTCAGAATTATAGAAATAAATTCATGCACAACAAAGCAAATACGACATTTCATTCTTTATTTATGAATATGAAAAGAAAAAAAAAAGAGAAAATATACACCATACGTATTGGAGTTTGTTTTTGTAGTATCTTTTTTAAGGGAATATTTCCCTCTTTCCCACTAATTTACAGCTCTCCCTCCCTTACGTTTTCCCTTGCAGGTAAAAAGGACTAAGCGACTAACCGGTCTTATCTAATCTATACCTACAGCAGCTATTCATTTCCACCATAGTCAGGAATCATGACTTATTTGTTGCTTTTCGGAAAGCTCCCAGCACAGACTGCCCAACAGACAACATGAACAACCAAATAAATAAATGGGATTTGCTGTCGATATTTTATCACAGAATAAAATGTGGAAAAATTGAAACTTACCATATTAAGAAGGCGGAAAGCAGCTGGACGAGTGAATTTTCTAGCAAAAAGAAAACATCTGGATGGTTTCCCTTTGCTGCTGCACCATTCTCTTCGGTACTCCGTCTCATAATAAATATTGTCAATATCCTGCAAAATTCATGGATGCTCAAAAATTTTCCTCCCTCGTTTTATAACCAAATAATACCTATTAATATTCTGATCGCACTAGCTCTAGCCTTGCACCTTGAATAATGTTTGTCTCGCGTAAAATTATACTCAAATCAGAAAGTTGGAACATGGAATAAATTTTATGTTTGAAATCCTTTCAACTCTGATGTTAACATGACAAAAATACTGAATACAGAAAAGAAGTGCATTCCGTGTATTGAGGTTTAATAGTATATTTACTTTTCCTTGAAACTAAATCAGCAAGGCAGGTAATTTGCCTGACATCAATATTTGTAGTTTATCCCTGGACATGAACATACAGAACTTCTTGATGCGAATCCAGCAAGGAAACAAAGCAAAACGATTTATTTGGATAGAGTATGTCAAGTTTCTTTGAAGGATCTACAAATGAATACATATTGCTGAATCAGTGATTAAGCTGAAATCAGAAACAGGATGGCACAGTAAACACAACAGTGAAGACTGCATGATGATGAAGATCATGCTGGCCGTGGCACAGGCAACGGAGAAGAGTAAATCTTAGTTCCTTCATCATATGAACTAAAACTGGTATATTCATGTGCTGGATAGCCCTAATTGATACAATTTTCTTATGGAGTTGAATTGTATCTAGGGTATTTAAAATTGGGCAAACCTAAAAAATACCATCAAATAATTTTTTATATTAATTTTAGTCTCAAACTTTCAGAAATTCTCAATTATGGACTCCCATCCATTTTTAAGGCTTTCCGTTCTGTCCATATTTCCATATAAAATGTACTGTTTTTTTTCTGTTAGTGATTCTAATAGAATTCTTTAATTGAGAAGTAAAAACTAGTTTAGTAGTAAAATTAGTACAAAAAATAGTTTTACCAGAAAATTGATAATACCCCAATAGTTTAGTGGTATATTTGACGTTCAAATTTAGTTCAAAACATGATCTGAATCAGAGATAAAGTACATCACAAGTGAATTACCATAATCTCCCTTTTGACTTGATAAGAAATTTATGAGAAAAACAGAAACATATGACAAGAATTACAGAGCATATGTATTCTTAACTTTATGTACAAAAAAACAATAATACAACATACCTTAATAGATTGTATAAGCGTGGGAGTAGCATCAGAAAACTTATAGGTAACAGGATGCCATCCACGGCGTTCAGGGTCTTTAGAAGATGAAAGATCCCATGAACTATGTGTCAGTGATCTTCGTGTTATTTCTCCTTCAAGGCCCTCTCGCTGAATTTTGAAAAACAAAAAGGTAAGAATTGTGTAAAGAGGTGGGGAGGGGGGGTACTAATTAAACCTTTCAGTTTAAGTTTTAGTTCCAACTAAACCTAAACCTTCAACGTGCCCCTTCTGTTTATTATTGGACTATGCAGTTTCAGGAATAGGATGCCAGGACCTTCTTAGTGCATATGCTACTATTCAATAAGTTGTTGCGCATTTTTCTGACACAAGGTCTTTTTGAATATAGGTGTCTTGAAAAAAATTAAAACCATCAAATTCGCAAGCATAAAATTCACAGTATTTATTGGGAACTGGCTATTTTATTTCCAAAGCTCACTCCAGCAACTATTTTCTGGAGATCAATGCTGGAAAAACTTTAGATTTATAGTAATTATCAGGCACTGAATGATTTTCTCTGAAGTTCACTCCAGTAGCTACTTTCAGAAGATCAATGCTGAAAAATTTAGATTTAAAGATACAATAAAAAAGTTCCCTGGACTGGAGCTAGACTTGACTGGTAGATTGAAACTACAGCCAATCAATCAATAAAAGCTATCTTAAATAATTTATATGCGAAAACAAAAGTCCACAATAAAAAATAGAGATAATTTTGGGGTTATGGTTTTCTTCGAATGAGATTATCAATGATAATTAACTAGTGGAATGCTTCCTGCCACTTGTGTATCCAATCAAGTCCAATTTTTTTCTTTCTTTTTTCTTGTTTTTGGTCCATAATAAGGCTCTGTAGAGATGAGTAAGAATGAATCTTACAGCCAGTAATGTCTGGACATAATGTTCATCAGGAATGCAATTATGCTCCATGGATGTATCAGCTGGCTGCACATCAGAAGTCAAACTACTTAGGCTTTATCTCTTCAAAGCAGACAAACATCAAGATAATGGTGCTTGAGTATTAATTTGACATAGAAACAGAGTAATGGAGATTACTTACAATGGGGTGATCCCGCCAAAACTCAGGTAGTGATCTTCGCTGCATCATTTTCATGCATCAACAACATAAATCAAGTGAAAATGACTGTTATCCAACAAATAAGAAACCTTAAAATCAAAGTACTAATTTTGAGAAAATAACCAAACAAGAAAATATTATTTTTAATGGTATCTCAAAAGTTGTAAGCACTTAGATCTTAGATAACCAACCCATTTCTTTTCCATGCTATTTCTTCCTTGTAAACAGTTAAATTTAATATTATAGTTCATGTTGAGTTTCTAAAATGCCACCAAAGAATATTCATCCATGTTCATATTGGCGAGGAATCATTATTAAATCAAGCCATCCATACAATGAAATTAAACAGCTGCCAACTTTTGTTCTTTCTCCAGTAACACACAAGTAATGTAGTAACACTAACTTAAGCACCAATCATGTACAAAAGCTGCCTCTCGAGAACAAAAAGGTCACAAAGCATCATTACCTTGCAATGCTGTTGAAACATAGGAAAGACAGTAGTGTCATTCACTACAACTTCTGCATGCTTTCTGGTCAGAACCACCCACTGCAAAAAGCAAAGGCAAAAATACAGGAATTGGAGAGTCCACAGCTTGCTTGATGGATGATGTTAAACAACTCATATTATTTTGCATTTATGTCTATGTAAACCTCAAGAAGCAATCATGCCTTGAAAATGACCCATTACCTGAGATCCTTTCCTCCAGTTATAAACAGGAACAAGTGGAGCCATTTTCGGATTGTAGCGACCTTCTTTTGTATCAGCAAAGCTGCATCCAGCATTCAAATTGCTCATTAAAATTATCCAATTCATAAACTACAGATATTAGAAGTTTCCAATTCAAAATGTACTAATAGTATCGAGGCCACTTCATCTGATGAAAAGAAATAAAAAAAACTTATTGTAATCTAACAAATACAAAGTCAATTAGGATGTCAGCTACTATTAAAAATGTTTTTAAAAGAACAATGCTCAAAATTTAAGATCCATGTTACAATTTTCCAATGCATGATTACCTGCTAACAAAACTACATTCGCTGTTAGGTTTCATGTGGAAACACTTGAAGATTTTAAAAAATCTAAAGTCATGGTTAGTAAAAGATATATACAGAAAGGAACCTTGTAAATATAGGTGCGAACAAGGGTGGTGAATTGATGTCTATGAGGACCTCAAAATACCATTTTATCTTGTCATTTCTGTAGTATATGGGAGGGGAGAGGCAGAAGAAGGTCACAAACTATTAAATCTGTATGGTTGAACTGGAGAACTGACAAGCCTCACCATTTACACACACTCCAGAAAGCATGTCCCCTGTTTGTATGCTAGAGAAGGGTTTCTTACCTTTTAAAGCACAGAAGACAACTGTGTGCACAACTGAACTAAATTGATGAAGGGGGATATGGATAACAGCACCTCAGTTGCCGTTGTCAGAAAGTATAAGACGTAACCTATATATTAAAATGCTAAAATGCTAAAAGAAGCAGAAAAGCAAATACTCACATCTATGCTCAGCTGTGAGCTACAACATCTCCTTTACAGTCCATTGACTGCATGAGATATAAATTTGTCGTCTTTGGAAATAATAAACATGCTCAGCAATGAATAGTAACCAGGGTTTGATTTTATTTTAATTTGGCAACTCTTCAGCTAAACAGGTCAAAAAGTTAAAAATTTCAGGCTAAAATCAATACAGGTATATTTTAGTGTAGGATTCTTTAAGAAACAAACTTCTTTGGTTCAATGCTAACATTATGCTGTATTGCATACCTGACGCTGCTAATTGGCAGTTAAGCTAACTAGTATTCTGGATATCCTTTATATTACAATTCAACGAAATGATATTTGGGTAGATGTAGAATATGAAGTCATCTCTGAATCAACAAAATACTTAACTCTAGTAAAGTTTTTCAGAAAGACATAAACCATACGAAATTTTTAAATCACCAGATGCAAAAAAGAAACATTATCTCTTCATATATATGACACCAGAACAATATTTATAAAATATAACCTCTAATAATATTAATTTCAGTTGCAGAGCATCTAAAGTATACAAAAAAATGGGGGGCACAGCCACTAACCTGTCTACAAAACTAGTTGATGTGGACATAATATAGTCGTATGTGTAGCTGAAGTTGTAGAGAGGTATGCAGCTGAGAAGAGATCAGGTAACTGAGATATGGTTAGGTAGTAAAATATATAATAAATAAAAGATTTTAATTGATTTCTCGATACCAAAAGCCCTTAGTTAAGCAAAACAGAATCCCTTGTATATTTAAGAGATAGCAATATTTTTACTGGAAATTGCAACCTAAGTAAAAATCATGAAACCGCTGTTGGCATTAGTCTCAGCCTCACCTGTCTGAAAGAAAAACAAAGCGTTCAATCAGTGGATCCACAAGTGCATGTCTAAGCAATATGCGCTCAGCCTCGATCATCGATGCTTCACCCCAATCCACCTGGTTTTGACATCAATAGCAAGAAAAGATCAGCGTGAGTCTCAAAATGAATTAATCCAACATGAATAAATCCAGCTAAATTAACAAAATTCACCGAAAATGACATGAGACTTTCAACTACTTCAACACATACACATCCGCAAACATGCACGCAAATTATTTTCAAGGTCGTGCAACAAGGAGCCTATTGTTGAATTTTGTGTGTTATGTGTAGTTGGTTGATACAAAGCAGCAGCAAATTTGCAAAAAAAAATAATTAACAATAATAAAATTCAATTTAAAAATGTGAGGTCGAATGGCATGGAAAGAAACCTGTATACTATCATTAACTTGACGATTTAAGAAATATTCAGATCTCGTATTTGCCTTGTTGAACAGAAACCCAGGCCTAGAGTGAACGAAAATGGAAAATCTAGATTCCTGACCCTGCAAAAATAATTAAAAAAAATATTAAGAACCTGACCGATATTAAAAATTAAAACAATTCTTTTGAACAGGTAAAGAAATTCAAAATACCTTAAAGAAAGCATCCCAAAGCATATCAAGAGGTAGACGATTTCGAGCTATAAAGAGAAAGGCAATTTTAGGCTTTTGAACAATGAAATGAGAGCGCAAAGATGCGAGCGTCAGGATTCTACTTGTTGTTGTATTTGTAGTAGTAGAATTATGAGTCAAAACAAGGCAAAATCCTAGCAATAATAACAATGATAGCATCACAAATATCTTCCTCTTCTTCCATTTATTATAATTGTAAACAGATTTCTGATGCGACGCTTTTCTCTGCTTCATTTCTCTCCTCTCTATCAATCAATCCACCATCTCAGGATCAAAATGCTCTAATTTTGAATTAGATCCATTGAATGGAATAGGGTTTTTTTAAAAAAAAAAGAAAGAGAGATGACAGTGGAGAGGAAGAGAGGAAGGGTGAGTTGAAATGAGGGTGACTTGACTTGGCTTGGCAAAAAGCCCTTTCCTTCTGTTTTCTAGTTGCTGCACTGACTGTCAAGTGCCAACTATTGATTTCTTTTGGTTCGGTTCCTTCCGAAGCGTCCAAGGATAGCGTGCGATTTAGGATTAGGAATCGCTTTTGCCCATCAAATTGCGTTGTTATACCATGAGATATTGCATGATAATAAATTTAATTTAATTAACTCGGTTGTTAGGGCAATAATTTTTTGTTTTTTCTTTTGAGAGAAGCATAACAACCAACTCGGTGGATAGGGGCAATGATTATATTTGAAGACACCTTATAATATGGGTTTTGATCCAAGCAGTCTTGCATTTTCTTTTTCTTTTTTCCCATATGAATGAAGGGCTTAAATGTAGTAGATATTAATTTTTAAAATGATTTTTTATTTAAAAATATATTAAAATAATATAATTTTATTTTAAAAAAAATATTTTTGACATTAGCATATTAAAACAATGGAAAAACACCAAAAAAATTTAATTTAAAACTAAAACAATTTCAAAAATACAATTAAATCGCAATGTCAAACAGTGCCGAAACAACGCTGCAGATACCGTTTGGAGAATAAAAAATGAAGATAGGCTGGGCATGTTTGTTTTTGTGTTTCAAAAGCGTTTTAAAAAAAATAATTTTTTTTTATTTTTTCTTTGCTTCAAATTAATATTTTTTGATGTTTTCAAATCATTTTGATTTGCTAATATTAAAAATAATTTTTTAAAAATAAACAAAATATATTATTTTTATGCACCTCCGAGCGAAAAAAAACACATTGAAAAAGCAATTACTACCATACTCTCAAACACCCCTGAATCAATTCATAATCAAAACGAAGAGGCCATTTTGGAGTTGTTCTGGCTTTCAAGTCTGTTTATTTTTGCGTTTCAAAAGTGCTCTTGAAAAAATTTGAAAATTTTTGTTTTTTCATTTACTTCAAATTAATATTTTTTGGTATTTTTAGATCATTTTGATGTGTTAATATTAAAAATAATTTTAAAAAAATAAATAATATTATTATTTTGATGCATTTCCAAGTGAAAAACAACTGCTACCTCACTCTCAAACACACCTTTTAACTCACAAAGGCATCCATGTACAAAAGCATTTTCAATTGATATTAAAAACATCATGGGTGAGCAAAAAAATCAAACAAACTGATTAAACTGAGAAAACCGAAAAAACAGAACCGTAAAAAGAAACTGATTAAAATTTTGAAAAAACTGACCGGTTTGGTTTCGGTTTTATAAGCCTGAAACCGAACAAACCGGAAAAAAAACCGAGCCAAACAGGAAAAATCAAGCCAAACCGGAAAAAAACCAAGCCAAAACCGAGCCAAACCGGTTTGAACTGAATTTTGTCCTAAAAACGAATCGAACCGAAACCGATCGGTTTGAACCAGTTTCAGTTTTTTAAAAAAATAAAAATCAGCTTGATTATTTTATTTTTTATAAAAACCAAACCAACCAAAAATAATCACCTCTGGAAAAATACACCACATTCCACTGCAATGTCCTTTTTTAAAATGAGTATGTTGAGTCGAAGGATAAACTTTAATGAAACTTTTAGGAAGAGATCATCCCTATACTTGTGACTCTCACAGGAGTCACTCTATTGATTCACAATATCAGATCTTATACTTTTATATATATATATACCATGATTTTTTTGTAAAATACTTTAATCTTACCACAATGGACATGCTTTTTACATGATATTCAGTTAACATGTATGTATTCTCATTTTAGAGACTCTCTTTTTTATCGGATCCCGAGTGAAGCAGATGGTAATCTTCTTCAGGACTAGACGAGCTTGCGTTGCAGGAAGGACCGAAAAACATGCCACCCCATCGAGGGAAGTAGATGAAGGTGACTGGGAGAGTGCAGATGATCATCATGAGGCCCATCAGAGAAATGCTTGTCTGCATTGAGAATCTGGAGCCCGAGAACAGTAACATCTGCGTCACCACTGCTCCTACTGTCCCCCCGCTTCCTGTCATCCCGGCTATCACTCCCAGCGACCTGCAACAATACATACAAATTCGACGGATCACCATTTAAATATCACGCTAATGTGCCTATTATATATACATATATATATATATATATGAAACAAAAGTCAACACTTGATGCATTGAATTTAATTAATTATTTTGGATATTAAGCTCAAGGTTTAAACCCACAAGATCATAAAAAGGGAACAAGCTTTAATCATCAAGTCAATTCCTTGAGATTTTTTTATAAACTCATTGCTGAAAATACTATAATTGTACAAATAGTTGTTCGTATATATGGGCGCGGTGGGACCTGTTGTTCAGGAGGTTTGGAGAGCAAGTACACTAGGGACTTTCATGGGTATAACATCTATATCAATATCAGTTTCTTCAGTCCAGCTCTGTTTAATGGGTTCATCTTACGACACGTTTACTTTATTTCTAAGTTTAAATTGAGTTTCAAATTAAATTAAATAAAAATTAACTTGATATTACTTAATTAACTTAAATAATTAACCAGTGATTTGATTCATGCGGTTAAACTTTTATTTAATTTTAATTTTTTTAAATGAATTCATTTTAATTTTTAGTTTAATTTTTAAAATTTTAAAATAATATTATTTTAAATTAACTCAAATCAATTTGAGTTAATTCACTTCTTCGTGTATATAAAGTTAGAGCATGGCAATATATTAAATAAAAAACAAAACTTTGCTATATGTTTATTGAATTGCTATCTTTCAATGACTATGCATAAATTGTATTATATATTGTTTCATCAATTAATTATTACTTTTTTTAAAGAGAGATAACATTCAATTTGAAAAATAAACAAGCACCTAAAAATTCTAACAAATTCAGTATATAAATTTGATTTTTTTTCCTGTGAATAGATTTATAGTTTAATGATACACGACGTGGAATTTTAGACTAGAAAAGTCCACTAATACTAATTTCTCTGTAAATATTTAAATCAGTCCCCTTGAAGTAAATACATGTAGCATTAAGTTGGGATAATTAACTTTGAGCGAGTGGTTTAGCTTAATTAATTAAATTTTATATTTGTTTTTTTTAGAGGTTATTAGTTGGAATTTTACAAATTTTAAAGCCACTGAAAATTTATATAATCGTTAATTTTAAGGCTTATGAGATTAATTAAGATACACGCAACCTGACTCAAACACTCACATTAATAATAAAAAATTATGCTAATTTGTATTGGCTAAAGTTAAGATTCCCCGCTCTCCCTATAATGAGGAGGGAAATTGTGAATTAGAAACAAAAAAAAATCAATTAAATTTAGAGATATAATTAATTCTATATAAATTAAATTAAAATTATTGGCTAAGGTGTAAAACTATATTTCCTCTTATAATAAAATTAAAGATTAAATTAATAGTAAAAAAAAAGTACATTAAAATTATCGAGCAGCGTATACACCTTTTTCGTTATAATTTTAATATGGGTTATTTCTTTGTATTAAATCTAATGAGTTTTGTTAAGTTAATTATGTTTCACAAAATAAACCCTGCCTTATTCTTTAGGGTCGGGGGCCTTAAGATTTATTAGAATTCACATATCTTATTATATTCAGGTTCACATGCTTTAAAGATTATTGGTTTTCACATGTCATTAATACAGGTATTTTCACGTATTTAATTTAATAGTTAGATTAAGATTTTAATTACATGTATTTAATCCGGTGAGATCTATCATGTCTTAAACTTTCCTTATGTAGACGTGCCATATTTAGACTTGTCATATCTATATTTACAATATTTAATTAGACTTCTCATCATTATATATATATATGCTATTTAATTAGATTAAAAGTATTATATACGAATTAAAGTAAAATATGAATTTTAAATGATAAAATCACGTACTCGTTTGAATTCCAAGCTATTATGTAAATAACGAGATGTTTATTATTATTATTTTTTTAGTTTAATGTGGTTATCCAGGCCAGCTTGTGCGCATCTCGACTAATCTCACGGGCCCTGAAGTTAACGATCATGTAAACCTTCAGTGGCCATCATATGAGCAACCACATGGCTCGAACCTGAGACCACAGAGGGAGCAAATCTCTTGATCCCAAGCTCTTCCACTGGGTCACCACCTAGTTAAGATGTTTATTATTATATACACTAGAAGGTATATTTTCTTTAATTTCTTATATAAACATATAATCTACCTTAAAAATTAAAATGATATAAAGATTTTTAAATGAGGATTACAATTCTTGATGTGATGAATAGTTTTCAAAGATGGTATTTTAGGTGATGGGAGGATTAAGATATTAATCATTTATTTGTTTTTGTATTTTAAAAATATAAAAATATTGAATTTTATTTTATTTTTTATTTAAAATTAATTTTTTTGTGTATTTTCAGATATTTTGTGCATTTAAATATAAAAATATTTTTAAAAAAATAAAAAAAATATTATTTTAATAAATTTTTAAGTAATATATATTTAAAAAATAACTGTATTAGTGTGTGCTAGGCTAGTAATCTTAGAAGAGAAATAAATTATACGTACCTTTTGGAAACGAAAGGGACAACCCCGAACGTAAGCCCAGAAGCAGCTTGGACAAACACAGAGAAAATACAGAGGACAGCTATGGAACCCCCCAGCGAATTGACTCTTCCAAGCAGCACGCATAGCAAGCCAGCCGCTGTCTGCACCAACCACAGGCCCCACAGTCTTCCTCTCATCCCAAAACTCCTCCCCATCTTATCTGACAACGCCCCACCCATTGGCCTTGAGAACAAGTTCGCCAGTCCAACACTCGCAGCGATCATTCCTGCAACCTGAAGATTCACTCCAAACCTATCGTAAAAGTAGTGTGCAATAATATTATCAGTTGTCAATTCTGAACCAAAGCAGTAGCCGTATGTTAAAGCTAGAATCCATCCCCTGTAATTTGTTAACCCGTTATAAAGCATTTCTGAGAAGTTATCTTCTGGCGTTTTGATTGCCTTCCTGAAATCTTTGTAGCTTCCTGATGGAAGGTCTTGGCCATAAGCCAATACCATTATAGCTGTTACAGCTTGAAAGAGTCCAGGGATTAGAAATGAGCCACGCCAAGCAGTGGATAAAGGTAGGTCCAGCAGGGAGATAAGGAGATAGTATATTTGTGGCATGACTAGCTGTGCCACGCCGGCTCCCATGTTAGCCCAACCAGCGGAGACTCCATTGGCAAGCCCAACAACACTTGGCGAGAACATGGAGGTCATCCAAAACTGGCTGGCTACGAAATTGGCTAATGAAAATCCTACTCCGAAGCGAATGAGAATAAAACAGGTAGGAGATGTGACTAAAGAAGCAGACATGATAATAGGAGCAGTGGCGAGAGAGAGCGTAGCGGAGGCAAGACGTGGTCCCATCAGGTCGCAGGCAGGTCCCATGGCAAGGCGTGAAAATATGGAACCGACAAAGGAGGCGATGCCAGCGTTGCCAATATCAGTTTCAGTGAGTTTGAGGTCATCACGGATGATGGGCAAAAGTGGAGGGATGGAGAAGGTGGAGAAGAAGCAAGAAAACAGAGAGAGCCATGCGAGGTGGAAGGCACGCATGTGGGGGGATGATATTTGGAGTGGACGGAATTCAGTAGCTTTATTATCAGAATCCACTGGTAAAGAGAAGGGAGACTGTGGTTTCAGGGATTGAGGTTCCATATTGGAGATCGATCCCAAGTGGCCAGGATACAGAATTTACATATACGAGGAGGAGGAATATCTAGTTAGTTTTAGAATTTAAAGCCATAACTTGGTAGCCCTTTTATTAATTGAAGGGGGTTTTCAATTTGCCAATTTTGCCAGCGAGAGTCCCCTTCTTCAAGCATTTCTCTACTCCTAAACAGCAGTCTGTCTGACGTTAATTTTGTGCCCTACGTGTTCTCTTAATTCTACCCAAAAGCTCTCTTGTTGCTTTCCTCTAGGATATTTTGTGCCTATTTTTTTAGTACAAAATGGTTGTGGTCTAAAGTAAATGGTAGGAGGAGTATCTAGTTCGGTAGATTCAGCCCTGTATATTTTTGTATTTTAAAAATAATTTTAAAAAAATTAAAAAATATATTTTTAAATTAAAAATACTTTAAAAAATAATCATAATTACATAAACATGCAATAAAAAGTATACCTTCGTGGTGAAAGCAAGAGTCGATGTGAATGTGTTTCGGTAGTGGTGACCTCACCTTTTTTTTCTTCTTTTTTCCCCTTCTAACCGGTTGACTGACATAACCTGTTAGCTCAATACTTCCATTTTGTTATACATATTAAAGTAGAAAATTACAGGGCATGGGTTTGTCTATAACTGTAGCTACAGACATGGTTTCTGTGATTTTTTTACGGTAAAATTATATATTTGCCCTTGAGTGGAGAAAAAAATGCTATGAGGGTGAGGGTGTTTTGGTCTTTTTCAATAGTCCATTTGTCACTTATGTTTGGTGGTGTCTAGGTCTTTTATATTTTTTTACATAATAAAAATATTATTTTTACCTCTAGAGTCCAGAAAACTTAAAGTTGTTAATCAAGAGATTTTTTACTTTTTATAAATATTTAAATAGTAAAAATATTGTTTTGCTTTTAAGATCGAAAATATGTTTGGTTGTTGGACAAGGGTATTTTTTGTTTTTCATTATTCATGTACAATTAAAGTATGTTTTTAGCCTTGGAAAATACAAAAAATAAGATTTGCATTTATGGGTATTTTTATACTTTCATACTAGTTTTTAGGGTAATCTTCAGGGCCATGGAGGTGTTTTGGTATTATTACGTTGTCTTTTTAATTTTTAAATAAAAAAGTTATTGAGCACACTCTAGTAAGTGGGTGGCGTTTGCACCATTCAGGCGTCACGTAATGCCTTTTGGTTGCCAAACTTGACCTTTCATCATCTCTTTGGATGCGTTATCGTGTCCTCTTTCACATAATATGACGCATGACAATGTATGGTGGTCAGATTGTAGTTGACAGTCGTTTCTTTTTCTTTTTCCTTATTTTCTCTCTCCTGCCAGGTAAAATGCACAATTATCTTTTTTTTGTTTTTCAATATCAATCCATATTCTTTTAGTTTTTTATTTCGTTCTTATTCCTTTTATTAAGTTTCAATATGTTTTTTTTAATTTGTTTTTTATGAGGTTATTATGGTCTCATGACCTGAGTTGCAGATTTTACATGTTAACTTGAGCTGACTCGGGTCGATCCAATATATTAACTTGGTCTTTGAATTTGTTAAATTAATCAAGTCACATCAAATTAATTACTATACTATTTAAATTTTTTAAAAAAATATATTAACAATACATAAATATCTTTAAACAGCTAAATGATTAGTTATCACTCTCATACGCAAGATAATAGATCTTCGAAGGGAAGAAAAAGGACAGCACGCGGGGTAACCGCCTAACCGGTTTGCAATTAAAAAGGACATCGATTGTGAGTTGAATAAATGGCAGACATTACTTTAAGTCATTTTAGAAAGGTCCCGCTGGAACACCCACTGTCGGTTGTAATAACTTATATATATACAGTTGAAGTTATTAACCATATGGTACCGTTTGGGAACGCGGCTGCGGCCGCGTTCCCAAAAAATTTGAAAATTTTTTGTTTTTTTTTTTTACTAAAATTTAATATGGTTTATACGTTTTGGATCGTTTTGATGTGCTGATGTCAAAAATGATTTTTAAAAAATAAAAAAACATCGTTGGCATGCATTTTGGCATGAAAAGTTATTTGAAAAGCACCCGCAACCACACTGCCAAACACGCTGATAGTTTTCTTTAAGATAATTCAAATCATCTTTGATTTGTTTTCTCTAGAACTAGAACACCATAATTTCGACTGCTTTTGTGCTTTTATTATTTAACTCCTGACATGTCATAATTTAGCATATTTTATGAGTTCATTATTACCGTAGCCTCTCTTCCTCTTTGGTTATCTCAATTTTTTTTTTGTTTTTATACTTAATTTTTATCAAATAAATAAAAATAATAAAATTCGAACTCGTAATCATTTGGTTATCAAGGTTTTGATATCATATCAAAAAATTATTTCAATCCAATAACTTAAACTATTAAATAAAATTTATTTATATTATTTTCTAACACTCAATAAGTTATATCCGTTGTTAAGTGTTAAAATGTAGCAATTATATATATATAAAAGGAAAAAGAAAAGGAAATTTTCCTTCTGGTAAAGAGTTTCCCAATCAACAATGGGCAATCAAAACACTGGAGACAATGATAGAGAAGAAAGACTCGAGGAAATCACAGCCAGAATAATATCGTATGGATGGAAATAATTTGGCTTTTGCTGTGCCAGTAATAATGCTTGTATCTCATGGTTTAGGAATCTTGGCTGGTAGCGCATCATTGATGCTAACTATGTTTTTGCAATTTTCACGTCAAATACATTAAAAATATTTGAAATTATTGTACTTATTTTTTAAAATATTTTTTTATTTAAAAATATATTAAAATAATATTTTTTATTTTAAAAAAATTATTTTTAATATTAGTATATTAAAGATATTAATTCTAATAAAAAAATAAAAAAAATTTAATTTTTTTTTTAAAAAAACAGTCCTTTCATTTCATCTCTCTCCAGGCAAAAGCAAAGTTAGAACCGTATGTTTTCCAAGTGTCGCGTCACATGCCCGTCTATGCTAGCCGTTAAATCCTTGTGGTGAAGGTCATATTTGGTCCAGGTGTTTTTGGCGATGATTGGATATATGTTGGGTCATCGCAAGGCCAAAGCCACACGGTTTGAACCTCCTTAGGAGTGGAATTTCTTTATTCTACCTCTTCCCCCCCGACACATGAATAGCTGTGTTTTATATTTAGAACCTGCTTGTTCTTGCGTGGCGTCTTTAAATAAATTTTATTTTTATTTGTTTTAAATGTATATATTTTTAGTATTTTCAGATGATTTAATTTGATGTGCTATATTAAAAATAATTTTTTAAAATAAAAAATATTATTTTAATACATTTCAAAACAAATAACACATTAAAAAACAATAGTTTTCAAACTCTTAAACACATTCTTAAAATCACCAGCAGTTAGAACCATTTTTCTCCCTTCTCTTAAGTGGCCCTGTAAACATAAAGTAGATTTGTCAAAACAGAAATGATAGTCGAAGTAATCGGAGAAGAAAGATCAAATAAAAAAAATTGAAGCAGATGTGTTATGCAGGCAAAGGAAAATGCATGCACCAAAGCTCTGTCTGGATCAGATTCGTATGGGTTCCTTACAAGAGGATCATGCAACCTATCACAGCAGTCGCTAATTATGCAATGGACAAGTTTTCTGCCGGAGTTTTCCTTGTAAATTGATAAATCAAGATTTATGTATATGTATATATATGTCATTTTATAATAATTAAAATAATTTTTTTTAAAGAAGAGAGGCATGTACTTCAATATAGCTAAAAGAAAACAATTAATAATATTATCACCATTATATCAGAGTGTGTTTTTTTATTTCTTTTCTTTTTAGAAAGAAACTTATTGAAATTTAAATTCCATTCCTATTCCAAGTACATGATATCAGGATTAAAAATCATTCTGGTTTTTTTTATTATTTTTCTAATTTTTCCATTTTTCAGATCAAGCTTTTATTCCAAGTATCCAAATTTAATAAGGATTAAACTAAAATTAAGAAATTAGATAATAATAATAATAATTTTTTTAGATATTGGTAATAATACACATGCACGAGTGCACTCACATGTGGAGCGCATGTACAGCGGAGGGGGATTAACTATTAACTAAGAGTGGAAACAACTTCTATAAATAGTGAAGGAGCTTCTTTTTTTTATTAGATTCAATCTTTGTTATTTTTTTTTTCAATTTCATCTTTTCATGTTTCATTAATTTTAAATTGATCTTCATAATTTATTTTAATTTATTTTCTATAAAATTATCATAATCTTAAATAAACATCTTAATATTTGATCGGTGCTAAGTTTTGCGAGTATAGTTTGTGATCCATATTGTGAGTTTGGGGGATTAAATCATGAAGTTCAGATCAATTTAATATGTCATCATCTTAATAATAAAAAACAATTGTCATCTAGATTTTTTTTAAAAAAGCCAAACCATGTTTTTTTATTAGTCGTCTAGGTAGCCTTTGAACTTGTAAAGTAAATTGGATCACGTCAAAGTAACTTCCATATAGGTCAAATTTAAATCCATGTTAGGAAAAAAGTCGAGGTGAGAGGTTTCAAGGTTTCCTCACTGGATCCCCCTTTTATTTCCTTTTTCTTTTAATTCCATCTTTCATTTTTTTTCCTTTCGATTGAATCTTTATGACTTTTTTTTTTAATTTTATCCTTCAATATTTGATTGATTTTGAATTGGTCTTTATTTTTTTAATTTACTGTCTATGAAGTTATTTGGTCTCAAACAAACGTTTAAGTATTTGATCAGTGCTCAATTTGCAAGCGTCTTGTTTCGTTATCATAACATTAAGTAAAAAAAATAATTTTTAAAAAGTTTTTAAATCCAATGAAGTTCATGATCCAAGTTATGGGTTTAGTGGGTTAAGCCGTGAAACTCGGGTCGATCCAATATGTCACCATCACAATATTAAAAAAAATGTTTATTTTAAATTTTTTTTAAAGACAAACCATGCTTTTTACCAGTCATATATGTTGCTTTTAGACCTGTGAAGTCGACGGGGTCATGTTGAGACAACTTTAACGTGAATTAATTTTAAACCCGAGCTAGACAAGAAATTGGATCGGGAGGTTTCAAAATTAACCCCTTGGGTCGGACCCCTTTTTTTTTCTTAAATTCTATCTTCCAGTTTTTTTTTCTTTCAATTGAATATTTTTTGGCTTTTTTTTCAATCTCGTCCTTAAATATTTGGGTTATTTTGAATTAGTTTTCATAATTTATTTTGATTTACTTTTAATGAGGTTATCACAATTTCAAACAAACATCTTAGTATTTGATTGATACTCAATTTTGTGAGCGTTTATTTTTTATATCATATCATTAAGTAAAAATAGTTAAAAAAAACACAAAAATATTAAACCTATTGGAGCCCATAATCAAAGTGGCAGGTTAAGTTGAAAAACTCGGCTCAATCCAATATGTTTCCATTTCAATATTAAAAAAAAAATATCATCTTAAATTTATTTTTTTAAAATCAAACTTTGTTTTTTACCGGTCGTTTAAGTTTTTTTATTTACTTTTCAAATTGACTAGGTCATGTTACAATAATTTTAATATAAGTTAATTTTAAATTCAAGTTAGATAAAAAGTGAAGTTGAGAAATTTTAAAGTTGATCCATAGATCAAGTTTCGAACTTTTTTTTTTCCTTATTAAAAAGAAATTAATACGAACATGTCAGTAAACCGGTCTTTACTCCTATAAATGAATATGTCGACACAATTCTCACATCTTAAGTTTATTTCCCACACCATAATTTTTTAGAGTCAATTAATCCCCTTTAGTTACACGGAACTTCAAAGTATCAAATGCTAAGAAAAAAAAATAAACTAAGAAAAAAGAAGAAATGAAGTATTTATTTTACATAACCAATCAATTTTTTATTATTATAATTTTTACATTTTCTTATATAAAAAAAGTTTTACAAAAGGATTATAAAATCTATTTATTATTTTAATTATTTTCTATAATTTAATACAGTATTTTTTTATATTGAAATAGTGTTCAAATAATGAGAAATTAATGATTAAGATTATCTTTATTTACACTAGTGAAGAAAAACTAAAAGGTGATGTAGCTGAGCTTATAAACACTTGCAGTTCGAGTTCTTAGCATTCTAGTGAGAATTTGATATTATTATATGGGAATTTGATATAGATAAACTATGTGAATAATTTAGTAGATGTTTTTATGAACATTAAGATAAATTTATGTTCAATAAAATATCTAGGATAACCATACATGGTTAGTTTCTTAAAACTATAATAACAAGAGATCTGACTGTTAGATCAAACTCAAATTTTTATAGGTGATTCTATGATAATTTTTTCTAGGACAATCATTGTGTCGATGAATGGACAATCGTGTTTTGAGCCATGATGCTTCTATTTGAGTTAATTTTGTTATTTTTCCAATGTTTTTTTTTTTCTGGATTCTAAGTTTTAATTCAGATTTCTTTGTTTATTTCCTTGATGTTTATGAATTCCTAATTGTTTTCTAGAAGAAATAGAGTTTTTTTTTTACCTATTTAAACCTTTTAAGGATGCAACCACCATATGTTTTATTTTCCAGAGAATAAAACTTTGAATTCATATTTCACATCTGCAACCCTCTTCGTTCATTAAACCTTTTATGTTTTTTCTTGTGATTTTTGTATTAATGTTGTCTTACTTAGCTTTTGCCTACATCAAAAGACCTTAGTGTTTAAATATGGAAAACGCTATGGATTCATACATTGTTTTTTTTTCATAATTTTTTTAAATTCTATTATCAATTTTTTTTTAATAATTTTATCCTTCGCATTATGTTGATTATTGATTAAGCTTAATGATTTGTTTTGTGATTTTTTATTTTGAGTTCTTACGGGCTTAAAAAAAAATCCAAACATTAAGTTGATTCTTGATTTTACAAAAACGATTTTGGTTTAGTTGTCTGCGAAGAATTAAAAATGAGGGAGACAAAATTGAAAGTAAGGTGAATGACAACCCTTTAGTTAAAAACAAAATTATATAATTTAATCCAAGACTAGAGAAAGTCACTTGAAAATTGCCAAGGTGAGAGAAAGTTATTGGTTGATCACCTTACAACAACAAAACATGCCAATCTTGGTGTCAATGAGCTCCATTCACCAAAAAGAATTTCATTGAGATCTTTTTAAATCTTTTTCTTGCCTCAAAAAATATATCAATGTTGAGGATTTTTCCTTTTGTTTAATTTTTTGCTTTTGGGTCGTTTTTTGTGCTTTGGTTGGTAAATTGATTTTTTTAATATTTAAATGGTGTTTATTAGATGTTTTTGGATGAAAATTGGTTAAAAACTGATTTTTAGATTTAAAAAACCCCTTCCTTTTATGGTGAGCTGATTTTAGACAACAAACAACATATCATTGGTTTTGTTTTTTTTTTTTAAACATATTAAATGATTCGTTGAGTTTGAAAAACCAAGGCCCATTCGAAATTATTTTTTATGGCCTAGGTATATTGGGCCTTTTAGGCTCGGGTGCTAGGCATTTGTTTTTTTTTCCAATAATTTAGATGTGATTTCTTCAAAATTAAATAATTTAAAATATATTAATTAAGTTTTTTAAATTCTTATATTAATTAAGAATGTATTTTAAATATTATTTTATTAAATTCTACTTAATTTTACTTTTTTATCAAATAAAATTATATGAGTCTTTTTAAAATATTAGCAAGAGTTATTTTTGTACGGTCCATATAGTAAAATAAAAAAAATTTATTTAACATGGCTAATGTATTGGAATGATATATTTTGTTATTATATAATTAAATAAAAATAATTTTTTAAAAAAACTTATACTAAAAGCCCATCATAATTAAATAAAAAAATATTTATTTAGAATACTTTGTATATGCCAATAACACTACACATATTACTATCATGTTAGGTTTACATTTTAAGTTTTTGAAAACTAAAATTTCGTTATTGAGTATTATTATTATTATTATTATTATTATTATAATAGTGTTTATAGAATTCATAACATATATCTTTAAGGGATTGACCTGAAAACTAAAGAGGTTAACTTCTTTTCTTGAAATTCTAGAATCAAATTAGCAACGAGATAAATTATTAAATTTTTTTAAATACTTCAAATCAATATGAAAATATACTTTTAAAATTATCTTAACTAGGAAAATATTTTACTTTTATTGACGCTCAAAATACACGAGAATATTCTTCAGATCGAAAATAAAAAAAAATGATATCATGTCAAAGTCACGCACTAAGTTAGGAAAGTGAGAAAATCTTTTTTTTTTTTTTTTAAAAAAAAAAAAGAGCACCAAGCCATCTACGATTCCACGGACTACAAACGCTCAACTTGGCTGAAATGCATTTGGCGTGCGTGAGGTGACTGCTCCCTCTCTCCCGCCAAAAAGCTCTTGAAGTCAGTATAAATATTGCCTAGTTCATCACTCTTTAATTATAGCTCTGCAAAAACCTAATCGAAATCTTCCATTTCTCTTTCGCCCTGCCCCTTCTCCTGCGTCTCCAGATCTCTCTTTGTAACTCTCTCCTCCTTCTTTGTATGTAAATTTGCGTTATCAGAGTAGTTAATGTGATTTGCTACAAACTTTGAAAATTATTTATAGATAGACAGATTAATGTCCATGTAGTTAATGTCCTTTCCACTGTGACTTCTCTTTCGATTAATTTTCATTCAAATCGATTTATAGATAGACAGATAGATATGCAGTGATCCATCGGTGAATTGATGAGGATAAATCAAATGATTAGTAATTGATATTCCTATTCAATTCATTCTAGCTATGCTTCTTGGTATTAACACAAATTCAATATTGTTTCTTTGCTTTCAATTTGTTCTAATTGATCGATCTAGGGTTATGTATTTGCTACTAATTCAGGAGTTGTTTTTTTTTTCTTTTGATTTTTTTCCAGAAATTAGGATCACCAAGGAAAGGACTAGTTGTTCGATAATGGATTCGTATACGCTCAAGTCCGTGTCAGATCTGCCACCGCCCTTTCGTTCGATTTTTAGCTTCAGGTACCAATCGTATTGATTTAGGTTAGTTGCAGGTTGCCAATCCTTACAACTTGTTTTTTGTTGGCCTTGGTTTTATCAATTTCTAGATGAAAATGCTACTGATGGAATCGATCAGTTGAACGAAAATCATGTGATTAGTACGGAATTGCAACTTCTGATATTGTTGGTGTAAAATGACCTAAGTAGTTGCCGCGTATTGATATTGTTACTCCATTATTTCTGTTGCGAGACAAATGGAAGAGGAATCAATTACAGATATTCTGTTTTTGTTTCTTATACGTGCAGGTATTTTAATTCATTGCAAAGTGAATGTTTCCCTGTCTGCTACCATTCAGATGTAAACATGGTGATCTCAGCACCAACCGGTAGTGGTAAAACAGTGCTCTTTGAACTGTGCATACTGAGGCTTCTGTCAAGGTTTATCTCTGAAGGGAGGTTTGTGCATGTCAAAGGAATGCTAAAAACAGTAAGTATCCAAATAAAATGACAAAAATAAGGTTCAATGACTCCATTTCGAAATTCAATAAATACACTAGACAAATGATTTCGTGATCCTGAATTCTATATAAGTCACCTTTGATTTTTCCTATTCCTCTGTTTAATGTATGGTTTCATTCTAACCGGGAAAGTGGTTCACTGTTTTTTTTATCAAGAGGATAATATATGCTTACTTTCCTCGTTCATTATCCTAGACTAGGTGTTTTCATGCTTTCTTTATCAAGATAGTCCATGCTTTTCTTCCTGGTTCATTATTTACCACCTGTTTACATCTTTTCATGTCATATGAAGATCTACATAGCCCCATCTAAGGCTTTAGTTCAAGAAAAACTCCGTGATTGGACTCAGAAGTTTGGATCACTGGGGATAAATTGCCTGGAGCTGACTGGTGACAATGAATTCTACAACACAAGGACTATACAAGAAGCAGACATTATTCTAACTACTCCTGAGGTCAGTATGCAGTGATATGAAGAGCTGCCATTCCACCATTATTTCAAGAAAGAAAAAAAAAGCAGCATGCAAGTAAATACCATACAAAACTGCAGATATGCACACACAGATGCTTGCATGCATGCATATGCTGGCCTCAAATGAAGATGCCTTGCTATAATTGTTTGGCTTTGGCCGCCTACTTCAAGCCTTCATGTTCTCATTGAAAATTCTTTGATTCAGCAGTTTGTTTTACCATTTTCATATTCAGCACCATCTAGAACCATTTTGCGCTGTTTTGCCTCATTTGGCCTCTGTTCACTGTCCATGTGTACACGTTTCTGAAATTTCTTAAAATACATATTGCATTCAAGTTATTTCTTTTTCGTTTTCTTTTGAATTCCCCTGTACTGGTTTTATTTGATCAATACCTTTGGAAAATGATTGGATGCATTTTCTATTCCTTTATATAGAAATTTGATTCTGTCACTCGGTATCGCATAAAGGATGGTGGCTTGAGCTTTTTCAGTGACATTGGCCTGCTTCTTATTGATGAAGTTCACCTACTGAATGATCCTCGTGGAGCTGCTTTAGAGGCAATTGTTAGTAGAATAAAGATGCTTGCTCACAATCCTGAAATGAAATCAAGTCCTCTATCTTGTGTTCGTTTTTTAGCAGTTTCAGCAACAATTCCAAATATCGAGGATCTTGGTATATCTAACACTGTATTGTTGTTGTTTGTCAAAGAGTTAAAATGAGTTCCATTAGTATTTATCTACAGACATTAAGAACAAAACAACTGTTGATTCATTTAACAATTTACTAATGGTATATGATGATTACAGCTGAGTGGCTTAATGTTCCAGTCCAAGGTATTAAAAGGTACCTTTACACTATTCCATGTCAACTATTATTCTTCCATTAAGCATATGTTTATTTCAACTAGCTTTCTAATGCCTTGGCAGGTTTGGAGAAGAAATGAGGCCTGTAAAGTTGACAACCAAAGTTTTTGGTATACTTGAATGTCTCATTTCGAATTTAGTTTCTCATCAATCATGTTAGCATACTTTCCCTCATGATCACATGGCTAAGATATACATTATAATAGGATGGTTTACATTTCTCATTTCACCATTTTAGTTGCATAGGATTTTGTAGATTTAATAATGTAGGACGAACAATCAACCACATATAGCATTATTATACTGTATTCTCATCATTATTGTGATGTCCTTCTGCAGGCTATGCTCCCGCAAAAAATGATTTTCTATTTGAAAAGGTGTCTGCATACTCATTGGACTGAAGTTCTGGCCAATTAAATTTTTTTTTTTCTTTTGGTATTACAATGGATTTGAAAATGAAAATGTAAAAAATTCTGGGAAATTTTCTCTCATCTTTCTGATGGATTGCTTTTCTCTTATATCCAGCGCCTTCAAAACTATATTTTTGGTAAGTGGAAACATTTGCACAAATTTTATCAAGTGTTCATTTAAGTTTGTGTTTTTCATCTGAATTTTCAATCTCCAAAGAGATCACCACTGACACCTGTGCTTATAAGTGATATTCAGATATTCTGATGCACTATTCAAGAGGGAAATCTGCTCTAGTATTTTGCTCGACAAGGAAAGGGGCACAGGAAGCAGCATTGAAACTATCTCAGACAGCAATGACCTTTGGTTATTCGAATCCTTTCATTAAAGACAAAGAACAGCAGGAAAGGCTAAGGGAAGCTTCACTTTCATGCAGCGACAAACAACTGCAGTCTTATATCCTATATGGTGGTATGGGGCTAGTCTGTTCTGTTATAATGTACCCCAATATCATGATTCTTTAAGCTGGTCTTGAATACTGTAATTTTATTTAACAAGTGGCATGCTTGCAGTTGGGTATCACAATGGTGGGCTTTGCCTGAAAGATCGGAGCCTTATTGAGGGTCTGTTTCTTAAGGGTGATATTAAAATTCTGTGCACCACTAACACCCTTGCTCATGGAATCAACTTACCAGCACATACAGTAGTCATAAAATCAACACAACACTTGTAAGTCAAGAAGATTTACTAGAAATCCTCATCTTCTAGTATAAATTAAGAGATTAAGAGATATAATATCTCTTTTTGTACTTGGATTCATCAAAAACTTGTATTTTGTGACAGCAACAAGGAAAAAGGTCTTTATATGGAATATGATCGTTCCATGATACAACAGGTATGTAACTTCTTTTGATACATCCTAACACTAGTCTATGATTTTACTTTCTGCTCAGGTATCAATTACACACACAAAGTTGTCCAATGATGCCTTTCTCTTTTGATTTCAAATGATACTTACTGGAAAGATACTCTTGTCAATTCTAAAATGTGAGAAGGTAAAATGTCATAAAAAAGAAGATATGTTGTGGATGAGATACTCATTCAGTGATATTAACCATGCCTGACTCCTTTATGAGGAAAAAAAATTGTGTTTGTAAATCCATCAACTAAAATTTTAAAGTATCATGCAGATGTGTGGGAGGGCAGGTCGGCCACCATTTGATGATACAGGGATGGTTATAATCATGACAAGAAGAGAAACAGTAATCCAATACTTTTATTCTCTCTCTTTTGCATGTTTGGTGCTTCTTTATTATTGAATTTTCTTCTAGTTGATGTGAGAATTGTCTGTCCTGTCTGAATTTTCCTTCTGTTCTGATTATTACCTCAGGTTCATTTGTATGAAAATCTCTTGAGTGGATGTGAAATGGTGGAATCACAGTATGTTTATAACCTTTAATATCATACTGGATCTGTTTCTCTGAACAGCGTTGCAGACTATAAAAATCATGCATTCTTCTATCAGGTCACTAACTTTTCTTGTTCCTGGAGATTGCTTTCATGTGTGACAGAGCACTTGACTGCAGAGATAGTACAGTTGACTGTTTCTGATATTGCACGGGCAATTGAATGGATGAAGTGCTCGTACTTGTACGTTAGGATAAAAAAGGCATGCATTTCTAGGCCTCATAAAAAATAGCACGTGGGCAGTCTTTGCCATTTAACAGATTTGAAACTTCGATGAATTTTCAGAACCCTGAGCATTATGCTGTTAAGAAAGGAATTTCTAGAGACCGCATAGAAAAGCAAATGCAAGGTACTGTTCCTTGGTACTGGTAGATTCCCCCCCTCCCTCTCTTAACTATGCAATTCCATGCCAGAGATTACTGTTCAGAAAGTTAACGAGTTATCACACCACCAAATGATCTGGACTGACAAAGATGGTTTTCTACTGAAGCCACTAGGTACTTTAAATTCATATAGCCAGATATTTCACTTCTTTTTTTTTTTACAATTGAATTCCTAATTTTTCATTTTTGATCCTTCAGAGCCCGGACGGTTGATGACCAGGTACTATTTGAAATTCAACACAATGAAGCATGTCATGCAGACCCCAGAAAACTGCAGCTTGGAAGATGCACTTAATGTTATATGCCATGCCGAGGAAATTGCATGTATGTATACTTGTCCAGTAGCTGTTTTTCCTACCCCAACTTCGAATAATTAACATTAGAATGATAACATTTACTTATGCTGAAAATGAAGGGATACAACTTAGACGCAATGAGAAAAAGCTTCTGAATGATATCAACATTGATAAAGATTGTCGAATTCGGTTTCACATCAATGGGGATAAGCAGAAACGGAAAAAGCGTATTCAAACTAGAGAGGAGAAGATATTTGTTTTGGCAAATGACTGCTTGACTGGGGATCCTTCTGTTCATGATTTATCCCTAACCCAGGTTTCTTTTCTGTCAGTCATTTAAAAGGTTTTTGCTTTATTATCTTAAGCTGGAAGCCTTACTGATGAGACTATACTCTGGTGGTTGTAACTAGGACATGAATTCTATAAGTTCGAATGGGTGTAGAATTGCTAAGTGCATGAAAGAGTACTTTATTTTCAAAAGGAATTACAAAGGAGCCATCAACTCAACCCTTCTAGCAAAATCATTATATCAGAAACTCTGGGATGATAGTCCATACTTGCTGAAGCAATTACCTGGCATTGGAATGGTGACTGCTAAGGTTAATTTACTTTACTGCAATTTGGAGGCTCGTGTCATCATCTTTTGGTGAAATTGATAAAAAAAAAAAAACTTTATATTTCTAATTCCCTTGTATGTTAAATTTTTGCTGTCCCTCCATATTTCTGCCTTCAGGCTCTACATTCAATGGGAATTAAATCATTTGACACGCTAGCTGAAGCTGATCCAAGGAGAATAGAGATTCTCACTGGCCGTAAATTCCCCTTTGGGAACCACATCAAGGACTCTCTCCTATCATTACCTCCGAAAGTCAATATGAGTATTGAGGAAAATGAGTGCCATAGGCGAGGCATGTCTAAGTTTGTTGTGACATTGACTAGGCTATCACAACCACTCCAGTCATCTAAACGACATTATGCTGATATGGTATGTTTCCAGATGTATATGCTTCATTTTCTTTAAACCTAATGGAAGCGGTGCCAATTGCACTTTGTCTTCCTGATTGTTAGGTCAGAAGAAAGTAACATTAACACTATATATATATGTATTTATTGTTCAGATTGTCGGTACAGAAGAAGATAACCTGATTCACTTTCATGAGAAAATAAGGTAATGTGTTCTTTTCAGAGATTCAGGAATTGGATAGTACCGCGTCATTCAAGCACAATACCAACATTGATATCTCCTAAACAGCTGCTTTAAAAAATCACGTGTTCCGCTATTTTAGTCTGGAAAAGCTAAATGTTCTTTGCAGAATCGATTCTTCTAATCTTATAGCTTAGCAATCCCTCATCATATGCTTGCTTTTTCATGAGCACGTTGTCACCTGCATGCTCGCTTTGTCCCAATTGGTTGCTGCAGAGTGGATGAGTTCTCAAGGTACGCGGATTTAAACTCCAGGCTCCTTCCATATTGATATTCATTAATGTAGTCTAAGCAAATGTATTAAGCAGGCTTGTGAAATCAATAATTATGAAATTTTTTAAACATTACATTTGAGAGGAAAAAAAAATTATAATTCCTTCACTGCTATTTAATTACAAATATTGATATGAGCAGAAATGATCTTTAAACTTTGCAAAGCTGCAATAACATTTACTATAAAACTACCTCCCTCCGGAAGAATGAGAAGGCCACAACACTAATTAAAGCATATCGCTAATTTTTGGGAAAAGTTACTTCACTGCTCAAAGTGAGTGTTTAGTCAACTTGTTGTACTATTAGGAGCTTAGATCGTTTGTCTTTCACTGCAGCCCCTATAGTGCAACAATTCTCCTGTCAATCCCGCAACAGAAAAAGCTGACTTTGAAGGCTAATCTTATTTTTGAAGAATACAGTAATCGCAATTTTGATATGTCATTTCTTTTGTTTTTTTACTTAGTTGACCACAGAATTAATTTGGAGAGTTTTATTGTTCACGCAGTTGGTCTTGATTTCCACCAAAAACTTCTATTGATGAAGGAAAGCAATCCAGAAACAAACAAAAACAGATGCAAGCAGCCTTCCCTGTTTCCTCCACCTGGGGATGTTTGTGTCATAGAAGACGAAAGTGAAACGACATCTTATGGTCCGGCTGAAATGCTTTGCAATTTGACAAAATCTAAAACAATAAACAATTCAATGCAAGTAGTTTTTCTAATATAAAAGCTTCTTTCCATCTATTTGATACCACGGAACTTCTTACATGTTTCTTTGTCCATGTTTATTCTGCATTACTAAACCATATGGTTTCTCTATCCCAGGCCAAGTTTCAAACTCATTGATGAGGATTTGGAGTTGGGAGTTGGTATAGCTTGCAGACTATTAATTATTTTTATAATTTTTTTTTTGCATTTATGTGACTATCTCTTCTGATTTTCACTGACAATTTCTACCTTGAAATACAGAAGGCGAGCCTGGTTTTGAAATCCAAGATGACAGTTGTAAAATCATATCTGAACAAACGATATTTGAGCACATACGTGAAAAGGCCAAGAAATTCCCTCTCTTGACTTCTTCAAGCAATGTTTGTTCTCCATCATCAGAGGCCATGCTCCTCACAAGAAAACGTCCCCGTGACAAGGCCATTGAACTTGATAGTGCACCGAATGCTACGGAAGGGACAGAAGGAAGCAAAATCTCACTAGCTTTGCTCAATGTGACTTCAGAACAAGGAGAGAGAGAACGGTATGGACATGATAGCTACAAGCTTATGACTCCGAAGCATCACACGAGCCCCGGAAGGTTTGTTGCAGACCTTGTGGATGATTCAGGTGCACCTATGACCAGATAGTAGTGTTTAATATTCTTTTCTTTTTCCTTTTTAATCATCCTTTTCTACTTCTTTTTTCCTCTTCTCAATGATTTACTTTCATTATTCAAGGTGGGCTTCCTTCTAAATCTGAAACAAGTGGGCTCAATGGTCCAACACAAGATACAATATTTGATCACATAAGGAAAAAAGCCCAGTATTTTCCAGCGTTGTCGAGAACCATGCAGTTTGACTCTGTAGCTGGGACAAAGGAATACTCGTTTGAGAATCAACCTGACTTTTGCATTGCTGCTTCGCAAGTTTTGAAAGAGGTGAATACTGATAGATCTACCGGAGATACCATAATCATTTCAGATTCGGAAACCAGGAGAGGCATAGATGCATCCAGTACAGAGCCAGGATCAAGGGTTAAAGATGATAAATTTTCTCGGAGTCCCCATGGAGAGCGCGGAAGTTGGAGTGCTCCTCCGAGAGTCTCATGCATCAACACTGATCCGTCTTCTATCGAAATGTTACCTTATGACATTTCTATGATAAAACATAATACGCGGCTAGCAGGCTCAAGAAACTCCACGGCGTATGGCAGGAAGAAGCAGTCTTCTCCAAAAGGATCCAAAAGACACTGCTGCTCATTGGAAATGGCTGGTAAAAATAGGGAAGTGGACTCATTTCTTGGGTTTACGAGTGTCTTTTCATTTCTCTGATGCAAGTGCAGGATGCATACCAGTTACAAAATCTTGGCACGCTGGACGAGTGTTTTTTTTTTTTTTAACATGCCTGGATACATAAATATTTTTAGCATGCTATTTGGAATTCTTGTAATTGAATTTGATTTTAAAATGAATTCTTCTTGTGTTTGATATCCTTTTTAAGAATATTGATTTGAATTACAAATGAAGTTTAAATTATAAAAAATAAGCAAAAATAATTCCAAATTAAAAATATTATAAAAAATATACACCTTTCTGCAGCTTAATTCTAGCCAAATGCTATGGGACATTGTGTTGGTATTATGATAGTTTTTGTAATTATAGTTTAAAAACTTTTAATTATGATTAGTTTGATAGAATATATGTTTGATTAAAATTATGGTTGAAATTGATGTTGAATAAAAAAAATAGTTTAAGAGTGTTTGGTTAAAATTGTATTTGAAAATGATTTTGAAAAAAAAAAGACTAAAAAATACATATATTAATTTTATAGTTTTTAAGTTGATTGAATTATTAATAGTCTTCGACTATCTACTGTGTTTGGATGGAATTTATAAACGGGTTTTAAAAGGAGAATGAGATAAATTATGGGGTTTGAAGGAGCGATTTAAAGAGATAAATATATTAAGAGATGTTTGCAGTACTGCAAATAGATCTATGGTAGTAAAGAAGAGTTATTTTGGAAGGGTTTTTTTTTTTTTTTTTTGTAACGGTTATCTCTCTCTCTCACTAATAGTGTGTGTTGTTGGTTGAGGGAGAAAAAAATTAAGGTTAGATCTCTTGAAAAGTTGGTAAGTTGGTGCAAGATACTTCTCTTAAAACTGAGTTTCTAGCTCATATTTTGATAGGTTTAATATTTTAAAAATGCTAGTTAACACTTAACCAAACATAATTTTATTTTGTGGTTTTTTAAAACTCAACCGCTGACCTGTAGCGAAACACACTCTTAAGCTATAGTTTCTACCGACAAAACCACCAAATAACCATGTAGTGGCCTTCCACCTTTCCCTTGTTGATTGAAAAAAAAAAAGGCAATAAACCCAAATAAAATAAGAAATTCATGCAATTGAAATGAATAATCCACCAGCCTCGCCCGTAATCTGCTGGCATTGGACTTCAGACCAAAACCATCATGGGCGGGGGATGAAGAGAGAAGATTGAAAAGAGATTGAACGATTGCGAGTCATGGCAGATATATGTCATTCTCATTCACTTAATTAGAACTAGTCATGCCCAAAACTTAAGGTATCTAATTTGACACTATATTGTCTTTTCTTTAAAATATTATAAAATGTTATTTTAGTAATTCCTCAATTAAATTATATGGACGACAGAAAAAAACTATTTGATATTTCAGGTTTTATTTATTTTGTATATGAAAAATAAATAAAGACCAACTTTGCTAAATTTGCAGCTCTAGTCTCCCTTTTTTTTTTGTTTTTGTTACTGAACATGGTTTATCTTTATCATAAAAACCTTTGAGTTTTCTCATAAGAGTTCATCCATTTAATTAGAACATACAAGTCATTCCATTTAATTGGACTAAAAAAATCATTCCAATATCAATTATTCATTCTCCATTTGATTTTGTCAGTGAACAGACTCCTAAAAAAACTGAGGTTGATAAAAAAACAAGATGCTAATTACAATATATAGTAGAATGCCTAAATAAAATATATAACAATCACACAAATGTTTTTTTTATTATTTTCATCCTAGGAAATTTTTTGTTCAGTCCACTTATTTTTTATTTTCTTACTCTGCAGTCTTTTTAGTTTTTTCAATTTTATTTTTAGTTCAAAAATTTATTTTTCTTAACATTTTAGTCTTGAAGTGCGAGAGAAGAGAGGAAGTAACCTAAAAACAAAAAATGAAAGAGAAAGTTGGTGAATGATCACTTTTTAGTAAACTAACTTCTCATTTTTTATGTCAACATGTTTCATTTGACCGAAGAGAGTTTAATGGTGATATTTTTTTTTCTATAAATATGTCTTAAAAAGTAGATCGAATTCCATTTAGATTTTCTTGATTCAAATGATTTTTATTTTTTGAGTGGTTTTAGGGTGTTTTGGGGTTGGTGGGGGATATATGGAGGGTTTTATGATTTTTTTTTCTGAGATATTTTAGGTGAAATTGAGTTGAAAATTTGATTTTTAAATCGAAAACTCCCTACCTGATTTTTTAGCAACTATAGTGGTGGCCAAATTATGGGTAATAGCCTCATAAACATCAAGTTACCTACTGCTACAGGTGACATGCTACCTACTTAATTAAAAAATAGAAGCAGATGACGCGTCCTCCGTTCTTAAGGCAAAAACAAATTGTTTCTGCTATAAAAATTTTAAAAATAAAAAGGAAAATTGGTGTAAAACATTTGCATGTGTATTTATCTTTTATTTCTTCTATGAAGATTAGTTTATCTCTTTAATATTTAATATTTAATTAGTTTAACAACTCGTTTTGATTTATTAGTTCATATGTTTCTAATTTATTTTATAAAGCATAAATAACTTCTTTTTTTTTTTTTTTGTTTTGGTTTGCTTTCTATAAGGTTATCGTGGTCTTAAATAAACATTCTAGCATTGAGTTAATGCTCTATTTTTTATCATATAATTAAATATAAAATAGTTTTTTAAAAAACAAAGTTATTAAACTAGTTGAGTCTATAACATGAGTCAAGGGTTTAGTGGGTTAACCTTGATCGATCTAATATATCATCATCTTAATTTTTTTTTAATAAATGTCATCTTATGAATTTTTTTTAAAACTAAATTTTTATTGGTTGTTTGGTTTGTCTTTGGACAAGACAAGTCGCCTTAGTCACGTTGGACAACTTCTAGATCATCCTGGTTGGTCGACCTGAGACTAGGGATGACCCGAGGCTGGACCAATCTAGGATGAAAAGAAAAACAAAAAAAAAACAACTAACTTGATAAAAAAAACACCCAATTTGAGTTGATGACCTGGTTGACTCTAGTTTTTTCTAATCAGAACCTGATCATCTACCCATTTACTCTCTTTTTTTTATCAAGATGTTGTCATTTCAATTCTTTTTTTTTTTTTAAAAAAGAAGTTGGGTTGACTACGGCCTTATCTCAAGTCGATCCTCTCGATCCATGACCTGAGACTTGCCTCGAGTTGACCCTTCCAACTTATAACTCGGGTTTTACCTCAAGTTAATCCTCAAGCCAAGTTTTAAAACTATGCTCCAAGTTGGTATGATTTGAAGCGCAAGTTAGGCAATGCCAATCAAGAGGTTTCCAGGTTGACTCATTACGCTAGGTTTAATGACATTATCAAAAAAATTCCGGCTATCTGGATGTATAACATGCAACATGGTGCGAGCCAATTATGTAGAAAATGTTAATGTATAAAAGAAATGCTAGTGAATAGTAAAAATCATAAGTAATTAAAAAATTTCTAGCCTTGGTTCCCGCGCTTCATCGAGGGGTTGAATTTATTTTATTTTTTTGCAAAAAGAATGATGTTCAGATGCTGAAATGAGGTAAAAAAAAAGGACATAAAAAAGCATTATGACAAACTTGCAACCATGAAAACAGGGCTGAGTCAAATCGAGATATTCCGTCAAGCTTATAAACCAGATAATTAGATTGAAATAATCTGATAAAAAAATAAAGAGAATTATAAAGCTTTTTTTTTTAAAAAAAACCGTGTACCCAATCTAGACAAACCATGAAGTCCAAATCTCAATTAATCAAATATTGAAGGATCAAATTGAAAAAAGAATTTAAATTATATAAAAGAATTAAAAACAATAGCAAGTAAAGAATGATGATCAAAATAAATATACAAAATAAAATTTTTATTTGATTGAAGGGTTAAATTGAAAAGAAAAGTTAATTTAGTAAAAGGATCCAAAAAATCCAAAGAATGATGGTCAAAATTGACATACAAAATAAAAACAATGTTTTGATTAAAGGGTGAAATCGAAAAGAATAATAAATCTTCCAAAAGGGCTAAGAAATAAAATTAGAAGTAAAAAAAATAAGGACCAAATAGGAACATATAATACTATAAATTTGAATTGAAGGATTAAATTGAAAACCAATAAAACTTTTACCAAAAGGCCAAGGTAAAAAATTTGAAATTCAAAGAATGAAGATCAAATTAGATAATATAATATTTGGTAAATTGAGATTAAAGGATGAAATTAAATACAAATAAAACTTTTATAAAAAATCCAAGAAAAAAAAAGAAATCAAAAGAATAAAGATTGAAATTGAAATACTAACAACTATGAGAGCTAGGTTGTAATTTTTAGGGTAAGAAAGAAAAAAAAATAAAAAATAAAGATTCACCAACAATAAACTAGACTATCACTAGATACACGTGCCATACTAAAAGGATGAGGGAAGGGCAACAGTTCCAACGACAAGACAAAAAGACATCTTTGGATGCTGGGAAGTGCCTCATGAGCTGGCAGAAGGGCATCTTAAATGACATTTACGCAGACACGTGTGAGTTCTCCTGGGGTCTTTAGAAAACATGTACAAAGTCATTCAGCAGCCAAATTCAACTTCCACGACAGCGTTTTAATCCTCACAACATTGCCTCTATTCTTGAACAACACGTGTGGCTAGAATATATCGGGTTTTGCACTAGTTTTTGTTTCTATTTTTCCTTCCTTCTTTCGTTTTTTTTTCTCTGTTACATAGCCAACCCCTGCACTTTTTTAAAGTAGCTCTTCAGTTTATTTTTCTTTCAAATTTGGTCCTTATTCTTTTTGTTACTATTTTTTTTAGATTATCCATAGAATTGGAATTTACTTTCAATTTAATCCTCCTTTGGTTTTTTTAACTTTTAGATTTGATCCCCATTCTTTTTATTTTATTTTTAAAAAATTACTCTCTTAATTAAACTATATTTTCAATTGCATCCCTCAATATTTTATATCATTCTCTTAATTGGATAATGTTTTCAATTGCATCCCTTAATATTTTAGTTCATTTTATTTTATGTCAGATTTGGTTCTTAATATTTTTTAATTGATATTTGTTTTATTTTTAATCCTTTTTTATTGGAATTTTTTTTATTTCATCTCTCAATATTTTATTGATCAGGGTTTCATTAACCTTTCGGGTCACGAGTTTGAAAGATTGGATTGTGTTAGTTTATATTTTTTTTTTCAAGTTCTTTTTAACAATTGATTTTTGCTGGGATCGTCTTTCTATAAAATTATCTCGATTTCATGTGTTAGGGCATGAGTTTTACATATTAACCCAGCTTCGCCTGGTGCAATCCTAAAATTATTGAGGGAATATATGTTTGGTTTCTAGATTCAAATTGTGTCGAAGGATAAAAAAAAAACTCGATATTAGTAGTATTTTTTTAACTTAAATGAACTACGGACGTAATTGTTAAGCCAAGACTTATTAAATGATAGAATTTCGAGGGTTTGAAAGATAATCATTCAAAACTCCTTGAGGTAAGAAATCATTTGCAGGTCCCAATATTTTGAAAGATCCCAATAATAATTAATATACTAAAATTAACTAATTAAAAACAAAAACAATCTTTCAGACACTTTTGTGAATTTGGAAATGTAAAATGACTCTTAAGAGAAAAAAAGTCATAAATTTCATCAAATAGATTATGGATTTTAGCCTTCGGACAGATCTGAAAGCTAAGCATCTCAGCTGTGTGGACCAAAATGCCGACAACGCTTGCTGTGTCAAGAAGAAGAAGAAGATAATGGCCTCGAAAATCAAACCGGCTTTCAGTTCGATCACTCCTTTTGTTTTTATATTTTAAAAATATTTATAGACAAATAATTTTTTTTATTTTTTTATTTTAACTTATTTTTTTAGATTATTTTGTTATGTTAATATTAAAATTAAATTTTAAAACTAAAAAAATTATTTTAATATATTTCTAAAAACAAATACATTAAAAGACAACAACTACCTATATAAAAAAAGATTCAATGAGAATGAATCCTGATGGGTATAGTTTAACTAGTCAAGTTTCATGTTTGTTTTTTAAAAATAATTAATTTAAATCTTATAAATCTTAAAATTACTAAAAATTTATATAATTATTAATTTTAGAATTTATTAAATTAATTGAGTTTATTGTAATCTATTTCAAAATATGAAATAGAATATATCATAATAATAGAAAAAATAAAAAAAGATTAAAATATCCTGATGAAAAAGTCATGTGAACATAATAAAACAAATCTTGAGGAATCTAACCAGTGGTCCAGCCACGCACTTTTCTTTCAAGTTATTGGCAAGACAGAGCTGAGAGGGGCATGTGGAATTTCCATCGCTTTAGCATGACAAATTCACATGTAGTGGTTCCTGCAATTTTACAACACTGATGTTTACAAATTCTCTTATCTAAATAGTTTTTATTATTTTTATGATATTCTCAAAACTTTAAACTTTTTTTTTTTTTTTTGCATCAAATCATAATTTTACATTCTTTAGCTTAGATAACATTTATAAAGACTTGAGATCTATTTATTATAATATCATCTTCCTTGTAAGGTGTGAAAATTTTTGTGAGATAATACCTATTGTGAAAGTGTAAGTAGCACTTGAGTTGATAAAAAATGTTGGTTGTGAGTCATCGAAAGGTTTAAATCTTAATATTTGAAAAACATTATGAGAGAGGTTTTCTAATTTTAATCCTATCAAAAAATTAGTGTATTAGTAAAATTTTACTCGTTAAGAAGATCATGAATTGATAATAAAAACTTGAACATAAGTTCAATAGGTGGAGTAGACAATTGTTCTAATAATAATCTATCCGATTCAAATGGGAAAAAAGATTTTGAAAGTTGTGTCTAATGACTTGTTTTATTTTTAGCTATATAAATACCCCTCATTTTATAAAAATAAATAATTAATTAAAGAAACCTATAGAGATTACTTATTCTAAGATTATTATATTTAAAGCCTTTTTTAATTAAATTTATAGTCAAGCTCTTAAATATAATTGAAAGATTTATTCAATGCATATTTTTTTTTCAATTTTGAAAATTAACATAACTAAAAACAAGGGAGTTACCTCCTTAGAAACCCTCTTAAATAAAATAATACTTTGGTTTTTTTTTAATTTTATTCTTCAACAATAACTTTATTGGGGATTGAACTTCATAATTTATATTGAGTTGTTTTTTATAGGGTTATTTTAGTTTCATAATCCAGGTTATGAGTTTGACCAGTTAACTCGGTTAACTAGGGTATTTTTTGTTATTTTTTTAATTTATTGTTTTTTAATTTTATCTTTTAATATTAGGTTAATTGAGAATTGAACTTCATAATTTTTCCTTATTTGCTTTGTAAGAGGTTATCATAATTTCATGACTGAGGTTGCAGGTTTAGCAGGTTAACCCAGGTTGACTTAAGTTGTTTTTTATCATTTTAATTTTATATTCTTTTTCCATTTCATTCTTTAAATTTTGGTTAATTAAGAATTTAGTTTCATAATTTATTTTGATTTAATATCTATAGAGTTATTATAGTCTTTTGACCTGGATCGTAGATGTAATTAGTTAACTCAGGTTGATCTAGGTCGATTCAATAAGTTATTATCTCAATATTTTTTTAAAAATATCATATTAAAATTTGTTTTCAAAGAACTATATTTTTATTTGTTATTCAAATTATTTTTAGACCTGTTAAATTAATTGTATCATATCAAATCATCTTTTAAATATTTTTTATTTAAAAAATGATTTGATTCAGAACAAGTATATCATAATTTATTATACTATACTCTAAAATGCATGGAATTTTCACTATGCAAATTTATTTTTTTCAATTTGGTCCTCAAACTTTGTTTTTGATCGATTAAGTCCTATTTAAGGAGTAATTGATTTCAAATTCTTATGAAAGGGTGAGATTACAAGAGGGGGGGTTAAAATGAAAAACACGACAAACATGGGTGGCATCCCATAAGTTTCTAAAAAATTCATTTTGGTCCTCCCAACTTAAACAATCACGCAAATTATATAATTTTGGTCCCTCAAAATTGTTCCAATTCCATTTTGGTATAGAGGTTTATTTTGTTATTTTTTTATCCCTGGTTGAGAGAGGAGAGAGAAAAGGGTTGTTAAATTCCGATAGTAGAGAGAAAAACATGTCGTTAACACCGATTTAAGCCACCAAAATAGGAGATATTTGTATCAAATTGTTCCATTTGATGAGGGGAGTTCATATTAGGTGTTTTTGTACCTTAAAAGTTCGTAAAAAAACAAATTTGAGGCAGTTTTTAGGCCATGAATAGGTTTTTGTTGGTTTCTAAGGTTTTTTTATAAGTGTTTCGGGTTAAAACGGGTTAAAAAACCTGTTTTAGGGAAAAAAACATCAGCCCCAATTTTCTGGGCATCATAATGGCTAGAATCTAGGCAAAACAAACAACGTGTCGATTATTATTATTATTATTTTAAAAAAAGAGATGGATGACATGTTATTTGCCCCAAGCTCAAATTCAAAAAGGGAGGTGGTCGCACAAGCCTGCCTTGGCAAGCCCGCATGTGGGAAATAGGTTAGTCGGGTTGGCATGACTTGTCAAACCCAGCAGCGTCTGATCTTTTTTTCCTCTAATTTTTTATTTGAATTAATTTTTTTAAAAAAATTTAATTATATTTATATTAATACCCCTTCTCTCTTTTATTTTGTTTAAAGAGTCTTTTAAATAATATTGATATTTTGTTTATGTGTTTAATTTTTTGTGAGGTTTTTCTTATTCATGTATGGTTTTATTTTTATCTTTTGTATAGATAAGCTATGTTTTTTAAAATAACAAATATTTATTTTCAAATGATATTTTTAATACGTGTAGCCTTACTTGTTATTTTTTCTATTTAATCAATTTAATATGTTTGTCTGATTCTATTATTGTTTGAATAGGTAGCAAACATGATCCAGTAAATATACTATTTTTCAAGATTAAATATCTTGATCTACATCTGTCTCTTGATTTTTCAAGTTTTGTTTTTAAATGTCATTAATGATTTTTTATTTATTTAATCTATATTCTTAATTTATTTAGTTACATGTGTGCATAAAGTTTTTAATTTGTTATATATATATATATATATATATATATATATATATATATATATATATATATATATATAATTCACCGCAGTTCACGTTCCTGGTATTATACTAAGGGTCTATTTAGAATTATGATAGTAATGACGGTTCAAAATGCTTTTCACTTAAAAATGCATTAAATTTTTTTATTATTATTTTTTAAAAATTATTTTTGACATCAGTACATTAAAATAATTTGAAAACATAAAAAAAAATTATTTTAAATAAAATAAATTAAAAAATTTTAAAAATAAAATTTATACCGAATTTCCAAACTACTAATTAAGATGCCCTCATTTGATATTTCCGACGCGCGGGTGCGGAAAGAGCAAAGACCTTTCTCTCTATAAATTATTATCTTGATGAACTACAAGTACATTATATTTACAATTTTAACGCTTAGATTTGTTAGCTTTGTGAACGTTGTGAGTTAGCAAAAGACTCATGGACGCAAGTTCTAGTGATTCTAAGTATCACGTAGTTTTATTCCCTTTCATGTCAAAAGGCCACACTATCCCACTCCTCCACCTAGCCCGCCTGCTCCTCCGCCGTCCGAATTTCATCGTTACTGTGTTCACCACTTCTGGAAACCACAGTTTCATAGCTAATTCTCTTTCCGATACCACTGCCTTTATCATTGATCTACCCTTCCCACAAAATGTCCCTCAAATCCCTGCCGGTGTTGAAAGCACCGATAAACTCCCTTCCATGTCTCTCTTTGCTCCATTTGCCCTTTCCACCAAGCTCATGCAACCCGACTTTGAAAAAGCTATCGAAACTCTTCCTCGAGTGAACTTCATGGTGTCGGACGGCTTCTTATGGTGGACTTTAGATTCTGCAATCAAGTTTGGTTTTCCAAGATTGGTTTCTTTTGGCATGTCCATTTACTCCTCATGTCTGAGCAAAGCTGTGGTTGAGCATAGACTTCTGTTCGGTCCTGAGTCAGATGATGAGCTAATCACGCTGCCTCAGTTTCCATGGATTAAAGTCACTAGAAATGATTTTAATTCAACTTTTAGGGACCCTGAACCAAGCGGTCCTCGCTTTGAGTTCAACATATTGACAATCACAGCAGCAATTAACAGTTACGGTACCATCATTAATAGCTTCTATGAGCTCGAGGCAACGTTCGCTAATTACTGGAACAAAGAGAATGGAAACAAGACCTGGTTTGTTGGACCCCTATGTCTGGCTGATGCACCACGGGTAGAACATGAACCGCGCAAGAAACCCACTTGGATTAAGTGGCTAGATCAAAAGCTAGAGCAAGGAAGGTCAGTCCTATATGTAGCGTTTGGGTCTCAGGTAGATATCTCACCACAACAACTCAAAGAAATAGCTATTGGGTTAAAGAAGTCTAAGGTAAATTTCTTGTGGGTGATGCGAGCCAAAGATCCAGAATATGGTGATGAGTCTGAACTCGAAGAGAGGATCGGGGATAGAGGAATTATAGTGAGAGAGTGGGTAGATCAAAGAGAGATATTGATACACCAAAGTGTGAATGGCTTTCTGAGTCACTGTGGATGGAACTCGGTGCTGGAAAGCATATGTGCAGGAGTGCCGATTCTAGCATGGCCCATGATGGCTGATCAGCCTTTGAATGCACGAATGGTAGTGGAGGAGATAAAAGTTGGGTTGAGAGTAGAGACATGTAATGGATCGGTGAGAGGATTTGTGAAGTGGGAGGGTTTAAAGAAGATGGTAAAGGAGTTGATGGAAGGTGATACAGGTAAACAGGTGAGGAAGAATGCGGAGGAGTACGGGGAGATTGCGAAAAAAGCTATGGAGGAGGGAAGTGGATCTTCCTGGCGCAATTTAGACGTGTTGGTGGATGGCTTGTGCAATCCCAGGAATACGTGAAGGAGTTGCATTGCATCCAATTCATGGCATTAATTTATGAAGCGTTAGGCAGGCGTCTCTTTTCTTTTTCTTGTTTTCTTGTTTTGTTTTTTGTTTTTTCGTCTGTTGGAACAATAACAAGGTATTCATTGCCTTCTGTTCAAATCTAAAGATGAGCTGCATTTGATCGAGAAACTGATCATATTTGATTCGAAAGGGATTTACAAAAGATCCCTTCATGCACACCAGCAGTGATACGCCGCATACTTCTTTTTTTTCATAAAAATGATGCTAGGATACCATAAATGCATTTCAAAGAAGAAAGATAAATTGGGGACTCGGGTTATAAAATAAAATATATTGATTTTATTTTTATTAAATAATAAAAAGCATATATATAGTTCAAATTAAAAATATCACGATAACATTAGAAAAAAATATATTTTTTAAACAGAATAAACAATATAGCTTAATTTCCAACTCATTAAAAACAAAAGGACAAAACTGAGTGAAAACAATGACTTAAAAAATCGGTTTGAGTCAATCTAAGTTAGCATGACAACCATGTAATCTCGATAATCAGGGTCAAGCTAACTCGGGTTATCCCGCTAAACTCACCGTTCAAGTCATGAGATCAGAATAACTCGATAAAAAAGAAAATAATGAAAATAATGAAGCCTATTTTTTATATAAAAAAATAATATTAACTCGCATTAGCTTTTATGAAAGGATAAAAAAAGTAAAAATTAAAAAAATAAGAATCAAAATTGACATACAAAATAAATTTGATCTTGAATGAAGGGTGAAATTAAAAAGAAAAATCAATTTAGCAAAAGGATCTACAAACAAAATCAAAAGAATAAGGGTCAAATTGAAATAACAAATACAAATAAATTTTTTTATTGAAACATGAAATTGAAAATAAAAATTAATTTAACAAAAGGAAAAAAAATCAAAACAATAGAGGTGAAATTGAAAAAATAATATATTAGAAATTGAGATTGAATAATGAAACTAAAAACAAATAAAATTTGTACAAAAGGGCAAAGAACATAAATTAAAAATCAAAAGAAAAAGGAATTGGAGTTAAAATACCAACAACAAAAAGAATCAAGTTGTATTTTCAGGGGAGGAGAGAAAAAAAAAACTTCATCAATGACAAACCGCCCCACCACCGACAACACGTGCTACGCCGATAAGAAGAGAATGCAGTTGTGCTTCCAATGACAAGATGAAAAAACATTTTTAATCATTAGATATATGCCACCTGAAATGCGCAGACGTCTCTCATGCGACAATACTTATGCCATAAGCTCTTACATGTTTTTTATTTAGTAATATTTATTTTATATCAAAAGATCAAATTGCCCTTCATAAAATGACTAAATAACAAAACACTATTGTGGAAAGATTAAAAGGTATTTAAACGCATGTTTTAATCTTTTTTATTTCAAAGGAAAAAACTGAAAGATATAAATACCATTTGCTTTTAGCTTTAGAAATCTTGATTTAGAGTTCAATTGAGTTATTTTATTGTGTCTAAAAAATAAAAATAAAAGAATATTTATATCCCCGAATCAATCCTTTTGATAATAAATGAATCTTGTGGAAAAAAAACCCTCAATAATAAGACAATTAATTGTTTTATAAAGGACAAAAACATCGGTATACCATTTTAGAAAACAATATAAATGAATCTACATCTACTTGTTCTTCAATTCACGCTTTTGTTGATATGATTCATCACCCATGACAATTTGGTACATAGAAGTAATATAAATTTAATTTATTTTTTATAATTATATTGTATCATCTATTTTTCTATAATAATAATAAATAAATAAATAAAAAGAGATAGCGAAGTAAAGTAAAGGAGATAGCGATCTTCGATTCGAGATTGGAAGGGATATTACAAGAGAAGGCCACGTTGAATTTTCAATTCGTCCCAAGAGAAGACAACCATATACACGTCAACAAATCAACTTCAGAGAATTATGGCATTTAATGAGGTGGCGACAAATGTATGGCCACGTGTACAACTTGTATTTATAAAAAGTTTTTAATTTTTTTTTATTAAAAATTAATGTTTTATATATTTTAAATCGTTTTAATACGCTGGTTTTAAAAATAATTTTTTAAAAATAAAAAATATCATTTTGATATATTTCGACATGAAAAACACTTTAAAAAGCAATCGCAACCATACTCTCAAACAAGCAGCGCTATATTTATTTTTACGTTTCAAAAGCGCTTTAAAAAAATTTATTTATTTTTTTCTTTTCTTTGAAATAATATTTTTTTGATTTTTTTAGATCATTTTGATGTGCTGATATCAAAAATAATTTTTAAAAAATAAAAAAAATATCATTTTGATACATTTCGACATGAAAAACACTTTAAAAAACAACCGCAACCATACTCTCAAACAAGCAGCGCTATATTTATTTTTACGTTTCAAAAGCGTTTTTAAAAAAATTTTAAATTTTTATTTATTCTTTTCTTTTCTTTAAATTAATATTTTTTTTGGTTTTTTAGATCATTTTGATGTGCTGATATCAAAAATAATTTTTAAAAAATAAAAAAATATCATTTTGGTACATTTCGACATGAAAAACATTTTGAAAAGCAACCGCAACCATACTCTCAAACAAGCAGCGCTATATTTATTTTTACTTTTCAAAAGCGTTTTTAAAAAAATTATATTTATTTATTTTTTCTTTTCTTTAAATTAATATTTTTTTGATTTTTTAGATCATTTTGATGTGCTGATATCAAAAATAATTTTTTAAAAATAAAAAAAATTATTTTAATATATTTACGAATAAAAAACACTTTCAAAAACAACTGCTACCACACTCATAAACAGACTTAAAAAAATCATATTCCTAAAAATAAAACGAGAATGTATTAAGAAACAGTTTCCTTGCCTTTTTCACTTTAAGTATAAAGAAAAAATACATTATACATCTTCAGCTGCTAACATGAGCTTTTTATTGATTTGAAATCAACGATAAACCGTCAGGTCAGGATTTTTAACGCCAAGTCTTGTGAAGACATGGAAAACGGGAAAACCGAAGTAATGATGCTTCAAGCTAGCGTGTGAGAAATTCTTGGGATTTTCCTTGGAGCTGCTCATGCACTAGATTCCTCACTTCTTATTTGGCCATTTGAACTATGCATACTTGAGGACTCCATGGAAGTGGAGGAAGCTTCAACTTCTGTTGGCCCATTTGACACCAAACTGTTTATGCTATAAGACCACCTGGAATTCTCGGTCTCCAGTAGTGAAGTATTCATATAAGGAGGTTGATTTGGAGGAGGAATCTCGCAATCATTATTGGTCAAGAAATGAACTACTTGCGCCATTGATGGTCTTAAGGCTGCTGAAGCTTGGGTGCAAAGCAGCCCAATTTGAAGCACGCATGATGCCTCTCGTGTAGGAAATTCATCTCGGAGGCAAGGGTCAACAGCATCAACCAACCTGTTTGATCTGTAAAGCCTCCATACCTGAGGGCCAAAGGTGAAAAAATAAAATGCTCCCACATCAGAAAATCAAGATGGATATCAAGCCTAGCTGGTCTAATTAATATGGGGACTAATTTGATGCATAGGAGAGCATTCTTTCCTTGGCAATGATGGGCTATTATTTACACACAAAATTAAGACGGATGTCATACTGTTTGGAGGAGGGATCCAGAGTTCTCCACGAAGGCATTGCACCTCTTGCCGCCTAAAATCTCAAGAACCAGGACTCCGAAACTATAAACATCTGCTTTATCGGTGAGTTGTCCGCGGATGAGATACTCAGGAGCCATGTAGCCTCTGCATCATCAATTTGAACATGTTTCAGACAGCTGCTGGTTAAATGAAAAGAAATAAAACAAACAAGTAAAAGCAGCGAGGACCCACATTGTCCCTGCAATTCCAGTGCTGAGATGCGATTTATCAGCACCAAAACACCTAACAAGTCCAAAGTCTGCAATCTTTGGATTGAGATTATCATCAAGAAGGACATTGCTGCTTTTTATGTCCCTGTGTATTATTCTCACTTGAGAACCCCCATGGAGATATGCAAGCCCTTCTGCTGTTCCAAGAATTATTTCAAAACGCTGCTTCCAATTTAAAGTCCTACTTTTAGTCTTATCTGCATAAGAATATAAGTCAGCCATCCTGCGAATTCTAATAGTTCATGTGGTGGTGCCGTTATGACCTGGCCCTTTCATTTTTAATTACTTCAAGTAGAGATGTACTGTAATTCAAGAAATGATATTTGAAGTACAATCACACTTCAAGTATTAAGGAGATTAATGAACAAATAAAAATCTGGCTCCATAAGAATTGAGGTAAAGGGGTTACAATTACCAAAAAGGAACTGATCGAGGCTCTTGTTCCGAACATACTCATAAACCAGCAGACTCTCAGGGCCTTCAATGCTGCAACCCAGCAGCTTCACGAGATTCTTGTGCTGAATTCCACTGATCAAATTGACTTCATTGAAGAACTCGTCCACCCATTGCCTGGTGTTGAAAATCAATCTCTTTACAGCAACAGTTTCTCCATTTGGAAGAGTCCCGATGAATACAGAACCAGCTCCTCCTTGGCCTAGTTTCCTTGATGGACTGAAAAAATCTGTTGCCTTCTCCAAGATCTCATATTTGAAGTTCAAACTCGATTTGTTGAAAGAGAATGGAACCTTGCCGAGATTGTCGCGTTCTAGGAAATGTGAGGAGACACACAACAAATCAGGACATCACTTACGTTCTAGGCCACCGCTGCTTAAAAAATATTACATGCTCCCGGTGAACTTGGAGTTGACTTTGAAATCTTGAGACTACAGTAATTACCTCGTTTTGCCTTCAACAATCTTACATAGCTAGCATAAGCTGCAAAGATGGAAAGCATGAGACATGCGGCAGTTGCTAAAACTACAGCAATGGCGATCCCTAGGCCAGAAAAACCTGGAAAACAGCAAAACAGACATGCAAAGCAGTCAGATGGCATAGCCCATAAATAGATGCACCTCGCAAAAATCACAACAGAAAAGAAAGAAAAGTTATTATTAAAGATAGTTTTCCGAGAAAGGAATTGATTCCAGAATAAATAGAATTTTGAATCTGACTTGTACATAATAAATACTGCTTGATACCCAAGATCAAGATTAGATTAATCCTTGACGCCTTAATTGAGCCTAATTCTAATATTCAAATTAAGTTGGATATGGAGTTTGGTTGAAGAAAACTAAAACTACTACAAAATCCATGCCTTCCCTTCATTTCCCCTGTATTCTCTCTCATTAATCAAATCATTAAATAGGGCAGAATGAAAAAAAAACCGCAAGCATACCAACCCAACCCACAAAGCATAACAAAGAAACAGTTGCAAAAAACGGATGTAAGAAGTTACCACGAGCATTCCTTTCATCTCCTCCCCCGTTATTGTAAAACTTCTCGGTCGAGTACCTCAAGTAACAACCAGCATTCATTCCTCTCCCTTCCTTCTTGGGCACGCACCCTCTCGCCGCCTTCCCAGCCATCTCCAAGCACCCTCTACACCCTTCTCTGCCAACACTATCCCAACACTGAGCCAACGCGTAAATGCCGTCAACGTTGACGACTGCAAACCCACGATTCTCCACAGCTTGAATCGTTACATTACCAACAGCATAGCCAACCCGTGTAGGAAACTCGAGGTGCTTGTCGTCGTCGTCAGCATCAAGATATTCATTACCACACTTGAAGGTATCAAAAGAAGAAGAAACAGATTCTTGATAGAAGCTGTAGTTGTCATAACGCAAGAAGCAGCCATCAAGATAGATGCGGCCGGAGAGGGAAGGGAGGCAGCGAGGGAGCTTGGTGCGAGAAGCAGCATAGCAAAGAAGGCAGTCGGTTTGGGAGAGATCGTGGTGGCATTGGGCTAATGCATAAAAAGTGAGAGTAGAAGAGTGGTTGAGATTGTTAGTGGCAGCAAAATGGCTGGTGGTTATTAGTTGAGAGAGAGTTCCCATCTCTTTAGTAAAAGTTGGGATAGGAACGGTAGATTTTGAGTTTCCACAGTAGAGACCAGATTGTGTTATCCTAGGATCAGAGAGCGAGAGGGAGAAGAGGAAGCTGGCTGAGTAGATGAGGGACAGGAAGAGCCGGCTTTGAAGATTTATAGTAATTAGTTTTGGAGGAAGATGGAGGGAGATCATGTCTCTGCTTTAAATGTTGAGTTAAAGAGGACAGAGCTGGTACTAAACTGGCTTCTGTCTTGTTTATAACATGTTACTTCCTGGCTTTCCTCCAGTTCTATATACATACATCGCCCACTATCTTCTGCTCTGTTTCTCCTCCAGGTTTTGTGGAAGGCTTGTCTTGAGGATGAACCTCTTTTTCATAGTATGCAAATATATGGTAATTTGTAGGGTTAAATCGATGTCTTGACCCGTCAGCGTGATGTTTTCTTTTAAAAATTAATTAGAATGATTTCTTATTATCTCTCTTTTTTTTACTTTTTTGTTTTAAAGAGAGAGAGAGATTCAAATTTGAAATCTTTTACGTAAAAAATATATTAATTAAAACGATAGTTGAACTGTCTCGGTCAAGATTTTACCTCCCCTCTGAAGTTTCTTTAGCTTTAGATAGAGAGAGAGTAATCAGCGTTTGAGCAGCCGATATTGGTGGTGGTTACCCACAGAAAGAGATCCATCTGGGCAAGAGAAGAGGGTGGTTGGAAAGGGGATAATTTCTTGTGGACACAGACGGAAGGGGCGGGTGTCCAAGTGTCCTTTCTTCGGAGAGGTGCCTAACTGTATATCTCCACCTGCCTGCCTGGCACCCGCTTATTCGTTGAATAACATTTATTAATTGTCATTGTGCACCACCTGGTAGGACCACCCTCATTTTGACTTCTACTTCTCCTTCACTTTTCCATCTATAATTATGTTCACTTGATCAGAATCCCATCAAATTAATATGTACACACTTTCTTATTTTTTTAATTTAATATGAGTATTCGGGTCAGCTTGCGTGTACCTCGACTAATTTCACGGACTCTGAAGTTAACGACCATGTAAGCTTCTAATGGTCATCATATAAGCAATTACAGGGCTCGAACCTGAGACCACAGAGGAAGCAAACCTCTTGGTTCCAAGCTCTTACCACTGAACCACAATCTAGATGGTTACACACTTTCTTATTCTTATTTTTATTATTATATATTATTATATACATAGAGAGATAGGTGTTTCACTGCGCATCTCTCTTTATTCTCTCGTTTTTTTTTCACCCCTCTGTCTATAGCCAATTTTTTTTTTTCATTTTAGATCCCTCTTTATGTCGTAAAGTTCAGTCACACAAATCTTTTTCTTTCAATTTAGTCATTTCAAGTTTTGTTTTTCATGCACTCAAATCTTTATCAATTTTTTTTTCTTGCTTAACTCTTTATGTCGTAAAATATTACATTGATGACCAGTTTTATGAGATTGGATTTTAGTTTAGTTTAAATATATATTAAAATATAAAGGACTAGAATTGACATCAAGGAAGAAATAGAGCCCCTCAAACAAAAGCCTTGAAAAACTATAATCCAGTCCCTAAAATTAAATCTTTTTCACAATTGAACCATGTGCTTTTAGTTTAGTGGGTTTAGGTCCTAAATTTTATTTTTTTACGTTTTAGTCCATGAGTTTTGAGAAATGAGAGATAAAATAATTAGAAGATAGGTTAAGAGAGAGAACCGGTCGATTAACCATATTTTGACAAGAAAAAAAAATGATCTTAGTGTTATTTATGTATTTTTTCTTTTTACTTTCATCTCTCTTAAAAAATAGATTGAAACTCGGGGACTTTGTCTTGATTAAGTTTAATTTTGAACTTTTTGATCAATTTAAAAATGTTTTGATGTTAGATATAGGTTTATTTAAGTGTTTATGGTGTTATTCAAATGTTTTCAAGTGAAAAAACAACATTTGTAGTATCTTTGGTTGCAAGAATCATTACCAGTCATATGATATAATAAACGACATGTTGTTTATTAATTTAAAAAAAATAAAAAAACAAATAATATGTTATCCATATTATTAAACAAAAAAAAAGTAACAAAGTCAAACATGTGATATAGGTGATGCAGGCACACGTTTGACTTATTTGTTTTGTACCATTTGAGCGGGCTCACCTTTCTAGACCCACACATCAAACCTCTTTTTTATCCATCCCTTTAGTTTACTTTTTTTTTCTTAAATATTAATTAAATTTTATTATAAATAAAATAATTAAAATCATATTTAAAAATTTATTCCATTAAATGCTATTCAATTTTGCCTTTAAGATTATAGTTTTTTTTATGATATTAGTAATATTTTGTTAATTATTATATATGAACATAATTTAAAATCCTTTTTAAATTTGTGATTATAAAAATAAAATTTCTGACCATGATAATGTTTTGTTATTTTTCATTATAGATTTCTTACAAACTTTTCTCATATTAATTATTTTTTTCTTCAAGTACATACAAAATATTAAGACATGATTTTTAATATATTGTTTTTAATGAAACTTGCTTTTCAAATTATGATAGATTTTATTTTTAAACAATGTTTATGATAAAGAAAAACCATATTTAAAAAAAATGCATTAATAAGAAAATGTTGTTCAGGTTGAAGAGATACATTTTTTCTTAATTATTTCCTACAAAGATTATTTTGAATTTCCTTTACTCTTAATTAAAAAACATGCTACAGATAAAAGATATTTTGGAAAGAAATGCTTGAAAAAGAAAAAAAAAAACAATTTTTATATTGTAGCGCAAGACACAATTTTTACAGTTACAGTGTCTAAATTTATTTTCTCTTAAATTTAATCCTCCCAAATAATATTGGCATGCTTTTAAGCCTCATGATTAGTTTCAATTTGTGTTCTATGAAATTGTTGTAATGTCAAAAAAATGTCTTGACATTAAATTGATGCTAAATATTAAAAAAATAAGTTTAATTTAAATAATTTAAAATAATTGAAATAACATAAACCAAATTTAACTCTTGAAAAAATAACCCTTTTTATAATGTTCATGGGAGTGAAAAACTATAGTCCTTTTTTTAATTTTGATCTCTTTGTTATGAGGATTTTATATTTCAATTCTAAATTTTATTTGTTTTACATTTTAGACCCTAGAATTTAAAAGTAGAGAGAGTCATCAATAATAATAATAAAAAAAGAGATAGAAAGTAGTCTAATTAATCATTTTTTTGCCTCCAAAATGATTAATCTTAGTTTTAATAAGTTCGTCTTGGAGAGAGTACTTCAATTCAGATAGTGTTTTCCTCTAATAATATCATAAAAATTAAATCAAGATCAGTAAAGTTTATTTTTTATTCAATTTAATTTTTTTAAAAAAAATAAAATAACTTTCTCATTGATATTGAATGAGAATAAAATATTTTCTATTATAATTTTTTTCTATATAATGTTTTAAATTTATTGTTTTTAGATTTTTTATATTTGTGAATAAAAAAAATTGATTCATGATATTTTAGAATTTTTTAATTGAAGCTTGCTTTAACGAAGTTTTTACTTAAAAAACAATCAATGTTTCTAAAATAAACATTTATTGGCAAAAAAAAAAAAAACTAAATGCATCAATAAGAAGATTAGGTTTTTGATTAAAAATATATGTAATTTTTTAGTTCAAATTATTATAGTTTTTGAATATATTTGTTTTTTAATTGCTATTATTTTTATTCAATTGAACTATGCTTTAATTAAAAACAAAAACTGCTTTGTTGTTAAAATAAAATAAAAAATAATAATTTTAGAAGCTTCCCCTCGGCACGAGGAAAAAAATAGTATAGAATAGACAACATTTTCTTAACAGGAACGAAGAGAATTATACTGAGGTCCCAAAGTCAAAGAGCTAAGCGATGTCGTTTAGTTGGCAAACCCAATAATGCCGAAGTAGTAGTCAAAGTTACAGAGGTCCATGCATAGATATACAATCAGAGACGGAACTGTACGTGCAATAAAGCTGTGGGTATGCACATCCACGCGGTTCAGAAAAAAGGGCTGCATGTTTCAAGATTCCTAGTGGTTCTCGGCCATTTCTTTTTCTTTTTCTTTTTCTTTTTCTTTTTTTAATTTTCATATTAAACCGAACCCTTTAATTTGTTAATTTTTAATATTTGTTTCTGTTTCTCTTTTATTGTAACTTTTTTATATTGAATAATTTATAAAATTAGTATGTATTTTTAATTTCATTCTTTTTATTTTTTTTATTTCTCAAATTTGTTCCTTACTTTTTTAATTGCTATATTTTTTTGTGTAAAATCATTTTTTAAGTTGATTTTATTTTATGATTTGAATCTTTTTTTACTTTTATTTTTCCTATCAAACCTATTCATAATTCTTTTGATTGTTAATTTTTTTTATTTTAACAAGTTTTTTAAATTGATTCGTAATAAACTTCAGAGTTTTATAGGTTACAAGTTTTAAAATTTTGACAAGGTTTATGATGTTTGTCCGGTTTTAATTATTTTTGTCCAAGTTAAGTTTTTTTCTTCATGTTTTATATTTTAATATTTATTCGATTAGAGATTGGATTTATTTTTTATCCAATATTTCTTATAAATTATCAGCTCATATATTTTTAATTTATTTTATTAAGCATAGGTATCGCCTTTCCATTCTTCTATTAAAAATATTTTATAATATCAAAAGAAACATTTATAACGTCAACACCTTCTTCTTTTGCATTAAAAAATAACTTGAAATCATAGCCAAGACATTGCGCTAGTTAATTTTCTAATAAATAATAATAAAAAAAGTGATTTTAGTTAATTTTTTTTAAAAATTCGATCAGATCCGTAAAGTTATTTTTTATTCAATTTGATTATTTAAAATTTTTTAAAATGACTTTTTATTGATATTAAATGAAAATAAAATATTTTTATATTGTAAATATTTTTATATATTCTTTTAAATTTATTGTTTTTAGATTTTTCATATTTGTGAATAAAAAAAAGATTGATTCATGATTTTTTAAAAAAAATTAATTGAAACTTCCCCACGGCACGAGTAAAAAACTAGTTAGAATAAACAACATTTTCGTAACAGGAACGATGAGAGTTATATTGGGTCCCAAAGTCAAAGAACTAAGCGGTGTCGTTTAGTTGGCAAACCCAATAATGCCGAATTGTGTGAAATTCATGTAACTTTCTTCTTCTATCAAAAAGTCTTGAAATACAATTAGAGACCGAACTGTTCGTGTAATAAAGCTGTGGGTATGCATCCACGCAGTTCAGAAACAACGGCTGCATGTTTCCAGATTTTCATATTAACCCCTCAAGAACCCTTTAATTTGTTAAATCTTCATGTTAGGTTCTATTTTTCTTTTATTGTAACTTTTTTATATTGAATAATTTATAAAATTTGTATGTATTTGTATTTCATCCCTTTTAATTTTTTTATCTTTTAAATTTGATTTTTATTTTTTTATTGTTATTTCTTTGTTTGAAATCATTTTTTAAGTTGATTTTAATTTATGATTTCACGTTTTTTTTCCTATCAAATATATTCATAATTTTTTTTTATTGCTATTTTTTTTGTTTGGATAAATTTTCTAAATTGATTTATGATAAACTCCAAAGTTTCATGGGTTACGAATTTTAAAAATTTAACTAGGTTTAGGATGTTTGCACTGTATTGGTTGTTTTTGTCTAATCTAAGTTTTTTTTCTTCTCATTTTATCATTCAATATTTATTTGATTTGGAGATTGGGTTCATTGTATTTTCTTTTTGCTTTTTACTTTTTTTGGATTTTCTTTTTGGTATTGAAAATAACCTGGTTATCTCAAGTTTTTTTACTTATCGTTGTTTATTGGATTTTTTTTGGGTAATTCTTTAAATTGATAATTTCTTCTCGATTCCACCCTTCAATATTTAAAATGGTTTTTTAAACAATTTATAAGATTAGATTTTTTTCTATTTAATACCCCTTTATTTTATTATTTTATCTTTTGAATTTAGTTCTCATTCTGTTAACTGATATTTTTTTTTTTGAGATCAAGTTTTGAATTTATATTTATTTATTTGATTTCTCTATGATTTTTCATTGATTTTAAAAATAATCCGAGTTTTCTTGAGTCTTTTTATTTCTTGTTCTTTGTTAGATTTACTATGGCTAATCAATATTTAATCCATTGAGAATTAAGCTTTTTGATTCAGTCCAGGTGTAGGATTTAATGGGTTGCGAATTTAAGACCTTTGCCGAAGCTTAAAAGGTTTGTCCAGGTTTTCTTGGTTTTTTTTTAAGCTATTATTTTTAATTTTATCATTCAACATTTATATCATTAATAATTAGGCTTTGTTTTTTTTTCTTTATTCGCCTTCTATATGATTTTTTTAATCATTCTTTTGTTGTGGTTTCTCAAATTTCTTTTAGGTTTGTCCATACATCAACATTTTTTTTGTCAATAGGGTCTATGCCCTGAGTCATGTTTTTTTTTAAAAACAAAAACACATGTTTGCATCATAAAATTACAAATGTTTTTTAATTTCACTCGTTCCATTTCTTAATCTTTTAAATATGGTTCAAGTTTTTTTTATTGCTATTTATTTTGTTTTGAATTATTTTTAGATTGTTTATTTATTTATTTTTTTACAATTTCATTCTCCATGAGTTTTTTATAATAATTTGATCCTTATTCATTTTATTGTTTTTTTTCTTTTGTAATTTTTTTAAATTGATTTTTTTTATGATTTCATCCTTAAAATTAAATTGGTTAGAATTAAGCTTTTTAATTCAACTCGAGTTCAGAATTTTACGGGTTACGAGTTTTAAAGATTTAGTCAGGTTTAAAAGGTTTATCCGAGTTTAGGATTTAATTTATAACTTAATGAATAAATGAGTATATTAATCATATTATTATTTAGAGAGTGAATTGTGTATATATATATATATATAATCCAGAAAAGTAAGATTGTTTTTCTTCCTCTCAAGCACTGTACCTTTCGAATGTTTTCGACGGATCTTTCTTCTTTAGTGAAGTTTAGCCACACAAACACCAATGCCAATTGCCAATAAGCATACCAGAACAACACCCATGTGGAATAAATACCTTCGGAATATTCACAGCCAGAATCGTTGGCAAATGAGGTATCAGATTAGCGTAGAAAGCAGCAGGCATTAAGCACACGAGCCTCCATAGATGGAAGGCAAGATAAGGCAGATGAAACTGCCTCCGACAAACAAATGGAACCCAAATCATGGTCCAAGATCTTCCAGCAACTAGCCATCCCATAGGTAGATATGCCATTTGAAGTCTCATACCTCGATGCAAAGCCTTGATAACTCGGTGTTTTCTGTCATAACTTATTTCTGAATTATTTATTTAAATTTATTTTTTAAAAAATAAATTTAAAAAATAAAGAAGACTGACAATGTATAAAAAGTTGGCTGGAAAAAAATTTCAAATATGCATAAAATCAAGTTGCAATTTTTAACTTAGTTGAAAATCTAATTGTACTCCCATTGTATCCAAAACTGAACAGACAATGTAGATTCAATGTCAAATTAAATGATTATTGGATGAATGTACATAAAAATTAAGTCTAAGGACATAATAAAATTTTTAACAGGCCAATTTGATTTAATCATGGGTCAAATTAAAGTTTAATTATATTCAAGAGTTAATTTGGGTCAAATTAAAGGATTTAACTAAGTGCAAAGATTTAATTATTTTTTAAATGGGTAAAATTAATTTTGTTAGGGACTTAATTGGTGAAAATTAAGTTTGGGAGCCCAATTTGAGCTTAATTGAGAATATTGGAATGTTAAAGGACTAAATTTTTTAAAAAAAGTTAATTAGTTTAAATCACGGGTAAAATCAAAAAAAAAATCAAAGTTTTGGGGTCATTTAAGAGCTAAATTAAAGAAATTCACAGCTAGTGATCATTTTACAAAAAGCGTCAAACTATGGGAACTCAATTGATTGAAATCAGATGTGAAATTAAAGAAAAATGAAAGTTCAATGGTCAATTTGCATAAATCCAAGACCAAAGACTAAAATGAAAAAGACACTAGAATTCAAGGCTGATATTGAAGTTTGGTAGGGATAAAATTGTATAAAATTAAAAGTTTATGTTCAATTAGAGGTGCAATTGAAAGAAATTAAAAGTCGGAAGACCAAATTAAACTTTGATCAAATCCCTAAATTAAAACTTTAAAAGCCAAAACGACATTGTTTCATTTAAATTAAACAACGCATTTTGACCAAAACAACATTGTTTTTTACCCAAATAGTAAAAATAAAAAAAGACTAGACAACGTGTTGTCTAGTTACTGTTCATTGTCTTCTTTCTCTTTCCCTCGAAAAGACTGTTCAAAGTACTGCACTTTCAAAGCATTTAATGTTTCATCTCTCAGCCAAATCAGATAACCATACACCAACTTAATCACATGACACTTGACTATACCCCGATATAGTTCTTTGTGGCCGATTGACACCACAACGGCTGTAACGTCGGTTCAAAAAGACTAACTCAGGCAGTCTTCAACTGTCAAATTTTATAATTCATGATAACCATTTTGAGCCCACGATTAGGATCTTTCCGAACCGAATCTAGGGCTAAGATTTAACACCAGTAAAGATAAAATGTTCATTTTCCACCCCTTATAAATAGAGGTGGATTTCATGCTTTGGGCGGCAAGGAACCAAAGGCAAAAGTTAGCAAAAAACTAGCATTCTCTCTAGTTTTCTTTGCCATTATTATTCCCTTTTTTTTTTTGTGCCCTCAGTCACTACAACCTCAACGTCAACCTCTCCATCAACAGCTCCACCACGAGCCACCCACTCGACCACCAACAATTCACCCTCGCATCAAGAGTAGCCATTACAAACTTCTTCCTCTCTACCACAAACTTTCTTCTAGTAGCTAACACTAGCACCAGTCGTTGGCGTCTCCACCCACACCTCCACCACCATCGACAACAAGACTAGCTAGCCTCTCCACAACAAATAATCCACTTCTCTCCCCCCCCCCCTCCACCACAAATTCAACTCCTGCATGCAAAACAAGAATTTGTTCTACATAATGATTGCTTTTCAAAATGTTATTCGCTCGAAAATACATCAAAATAATATCCTTTTTATTTTTAAAAAAATTATTTTTGATATCAAAACATTAAAATGATCCAAAAATATATTAAAAAATTAATTTTTTTTTTGATAAAATGCAGTTTGGAATGCATTCGAAACTACGTCTAAACAAGTTGTATGGTGTTTGAAACGTGTATTGAAATGATGGAACAAATTGTATTAGTTAGTGTATGCATTGGACAAACCAAGGATTAATCCTTATCTTATCCAAAGTTATCTAAGATATAAACTTATTGTAGCAAAACAAGCTTATCCACTATTATGGACAAAATCATTATTTCTTAATTTTCTTTTTTATTATCCATTATCTATTTATCACCTATTTATTTTATAATTCAGTTGGCTAAAGTTTGACCAAGTTTACCTATATTTTGTTAAAATGATTTTTTACATATAAAGATTTAATTGCAAGAACTTTTATGATTCAAGTACTGTTGGGTAATAAATATACCAAAAAACCTAGACGACCAAAAAAATTTTAAATAAGGACTAAAATATCATAAAAATAAAATAGAAATTAAAATGTTTTTTAAAAGAAATCAGGGACCAAAATGAACTTTTGCAAGAGCTTCATCTGCCATTTTCCTCTCTCTTACACACCAAAAATATGTGTTTATTCCAATCTCATCTATTATCCAGTCCAGTCCATTGAAACATTTAACAACAAAATATCATCTTTAATGAAGTAATTAATTTAAAAAAATAAAAATAGAAAAAATCTTTTGAGATGGGGAGTATGGATTTGATTATTACAATTGTATTTACGAGTGAAAAGAAAACGATGTTTAGCTAATTGATCTTGTTATCATCCTAACTCATTCTTGTTATTATCTTAATTGCATACATTTATGTGCATTCCTTACCGTAATTGCTTGTTCATCCATAAAAAAAAATTACCACCCACGAGCGCACGCACCGAGGGGCTTTGACTGCTCGACTCCTCTTCCTCCTTGAAAGGCCAAAAACTTTCAATGGCTTTCAAGCCTAATAACAGGGATTTCACATATTAAAATTTTCAAATATCCAAGTAGAGAGCTGTAAAAAACATAAAACGGAGAGAATGACAAATGTTCTTCCAACTTCATCATGTCAAGATAAGATGAAATAGGCAAACCCTAGAGCTATTCCAGCACTCAATTTGGTTAAAAACATTGAGCAAAAATTAATATACTAGAATTAGATTGTCCTCACCTTTCTAACAGAAGGCCACTACCTGTTCTCTAACTATTATAGATACCAACTTCATAAAACGAGATTATAATCAGAGATATCTCGCTAACCCTAGCTAAACAAAAATTTCACAGCCAAAATGACCATTTATCACGTGTTTAAATAACACTGCACTTGCCGATCACCTGTAGTTTAACCGGCATGCTGTCATCCCATTCCGTACTACACTCCGGGGTTGGAGTCTCCTTGTAACAAAAAGATAAAAAAAAGGTGGGGGGGGGGGGGGCTTAGTTTTGTCAAGTGAGAATGCTGCTCAAACCGAAGATCCATCTGCATTATTGAACATAAATAAAACTCAATCATGTGCAACTTCAATCAAAATTTCTATCACCATTTTGACGCCCAGCTCCTGGTAGATACAAGAGCTTCTTGCAATTCGGCATCTGCTGGTTACCATCTATGTTTAGACATTGGATAGTCAATGAGCATCACTCATCATCCACCAAGGACATAACTGGAAGTCCCTTGCTAGAAAAGCTTGTACACTTGACTAGCAACTCATCACCAATCTCAAAGTCCCTCTTTCCATTGGTCTGCATGGAGATGCAAAGATGGTGATTTTCATGGACCAAAGAAAAGCCAAGTAGAAAATGGAGGGAGAGAAAAAGAAATGTCATTTGAATTTCAGATTTTTATTTTATTCAAGAATAAGACATCCCTTAAATCAAAAAAACAAAAGACCAAAACACAAAACCAATCATCGCCTAGAAAAGGTGCCCCTAATTTAAAACCAGATTTTTACAATAAAAAAGTTGTCAATGCTTTAAAAAGACTGGAACCCTTTCACTATAAATGAATGAATGAATTTACTAAGATTGTTTTTGTATTCTGTAGGCTGTCAACCAACTTAATCATGAACAAACAAATAATTTTTGGTTCTCAAAAATGATTACTATACAGTGGCAGCAAATAAAAAAGATAAGAAATGCAAAATATTGTTCAAGAAATACACGCCAATTCAAAATCATTAGCAATGCGTACCTCAAACCGATACATTCCACGAACTCCATTACCCAAATCAAGGACTAACCCAAGTGCACGAATTTGATAAACCTTGGCAGCAATCTTCATTCCAAGTTTCAGGCTTTTTGCACTCAAAGGTGACACCACTTTGGCATCCTCGTCATTGAAACGATCTACAGTATGTGAAGATTGACCAGAACTATAGATTGATGCATCAGAATCATCACTTTCAAGCACCTTTGTTTTTTGCTTGCGATCCCGTTTCGTAGCCCGTAAAGTTTTAGAATTGCTCTTAGAACCCTGATTCAAACTGACAGTTTTGTCCTCCTCATCACACTCTGCAGCACTTCGAATCAGAAAACCAGGATTCGAGGAAGTTGAAGGCTTTACGGTGCTCCTACTTAACATCAACTCAGCATCTGTAAGTTTCTGCTCTTCTTGTTCATTAGGCAAATTCCCAACTGAGGTCCAAACTTTAGGTGCTTCTTTAATAACAGGAACAGGCTCCTCAGTAACATTATTTTTCTTAGATTTCAACTGGGGTAAAGTTGCTTTAAGGGATAATTTGATGTTGCCACGGACATCCTGCCCTATGCACATCAAGGAAAGCTGCTGCCCAACAGATATGACATCTGAAATCTTGGAGACCTGATGAGGAGAAAAGATGTAAAACCGTATGTAGAACTTAACACAGAAGCGTAAGAATGTTAATCCATTCATAAGCCCTTAGGAGAGAAATCTGAATTCTGAAGGTATCAATAGCAGCAGAGTTTTGAGCATAAATTTCAACAGATAGGACATTCTTTAATTCCAATCACATTTTGTTTCAAAACATAAATCTAATGCACCAAAGAGTTATATCACAACTGAAAAGCAAAACATAACCAAACCATGAAAACAAAATGTTTCAATTAAGGCATCAAAAATCCATAACAACTTGATAGCCAATTCCCCTCCGTTAATTGGTTGTCGATCTTTCTTTCTTTTTCAATAATTTCTATAAGGTGTCCTCTTTCAGGTAATTGAATGCAACTGTCATTATCCAGGTAACAGATTCTGCTGAAAATATTTGTCCCTCAGCAATTACTTAAAGCATGGCACTCCAAAACTTAACAATCAAATGATAGTTGGTACGACCAATGGCCTCTTTGCAAAACATGAAACAGGCCAGGCTGCTTGCCAACTTGCATCTTGCCCCCCAAAACAGCAAGGCCTTCCCACTCCTACAACTAAAATGCTCTTTTCTCCAAGGTGGTAGATTTAATTTATTTATATTTTTTTTCATTTCATGGCACTCCCTTGTTTTTTGCTAGTATTCACTCCCAAGGCCTTTTAGCTCCATGAATAATTGTCAGCTTTAATTGTCATATGACAGTGTCATATTCTATCCAAACACAGAAGGCAAAAGGAAAAATAAAAGAACCTCTGCAAGATATATTAAAAAAATATAAAACCTTTTAATTTGTACTAGCAAAGGACAATGCTCAACAAAGACACAACAGACTCAAGACCGTATTTGATCATTCAACAAGCACAAAGTTCATAGAAGATGACCCCAGCTAATCATAAACACCCTGAAATTGGCACTTTCAAGTATAAGGTCCAATTAACTTCCTATGCTGGTAAATTTGAGTCTTTGGGACTCAAACAAACTCAAGTTTAAAATAAAAGAAATATGCTTTGATAATCTTCAATTAAATTCATCCCAAGGATGAAGAGATCGTGCCATTTTAAGAACAGAACATAAATTGCATAAGATTGCCAGAGATTTATGCATTCTATAACATGTCCCACTACTGGGCATTTAAGCAACAGAATATTGGACCCAAATAAATTGCGCAGCCAGGCAGAAAATGAAGGGAAGACAATTAATAGAGCTCCAATTTACATTATGTCACCATGCTATTTCATACCGGTTCATGTGATAATTCAGAAACATGTAGCAGACCTTGCTGGCCACCATTAAACTCCACGAAAGCACCATATTCCTTTATTGAAGAAACGATGCCTTTGTAAATCCCACCAACTTCAATTTCACGGCCGATTATAAAATCAATCTGAGGAGAAAAATGTAGAACCAGTCATGCAACTTATAACAAGCAATAGATCTCCCAATCACCACTCATTAAACCATCGAATATGGATATAATGCCATGTGAAACTTATGGCATGGAGAGGGTAAAACTGCTATCCCAGAGAATATTGCATTTTATTTCTAAAACATGAAAAGAGAGACAGACATTTATCTAAAATCTATAATTCTTTCTGGAGTGTGTGTGTGTGTGGGGGGGGGGGGGGGGGGGGAACAGTTTTCGCATACTTTGAGAATGGAGCAATTTGACAATATTAAGGATTCAGATTAAAACCCTTGAAGCACTTGGTTCCCTTGCATTCAAATTAGCATGAAAAAACTCCTAGAGTGACTGGATTTCTTTCTGTTAATAGTTCCAAAGCTTGAGAAATAGGCAGCAAAGTTCTGAGGCATGGTATGAATAATTAAAAATAATAACTGTGCTAGTGACATGAAAATTCAAGTTTTTCAATGTTGTGCAGTGCTCAAGAGAAGCAGATCTCAATCAAAATAAGGAAAGATATAAATGGCTGAACAGAACACAAAAGAGAAACAAAACCTTCTCTTGCACTCTCTCCAGTACAGTCTGATTCTTGGCAAGTATAGTAAGTGTTTCGTCGCTTACAGACATCCGTGCGCCTAGATTATGCAATAATGCACACAAAAATTGTAATATAGTCAACATCAAATTGATATCCAATCATAGTAGTTGAAATTTTCTAAAATTTACAGCATGAAGAGTTGTTTGGAATATTCTAAAAACTATTGCATTAGGTTACCACAGACTGGCAAGCATAAAAAAATTATGAAATGGATTGGTTTCCCTTGGAAAAAAAATTGTATAATCCAGAAGTCTGAAATACTTGTAACATGTTCGTAAATTGTCATTGATAACTCATCCCTACCTTACAGTGCCTATATGTTTAAAAAACACACACTAATATTCCTGTCCCGAACTTAAAGTGAACCATGTTCCACTTGTACATATTATTAGAGGAATGAACTACTATAGAGTGTCTTAAAATAAAACCCCCAAAAAATTGAAATGTTCTAACAAATCATATGAGAATAAAGAAAGCAAGTAGGAAGTGGGATGATTGACCAAGACTTGAATATGGAATATACTTTCATGGATGTGTCCTAATTACTAAAGTTTGAAATGATGAATTTCATACTAATTTATACGAACACCCTGAAAGGCAAGACAGAGTAGAAATGCTAGGTTATTAAAATGCATCATATGCAGGCATTATTTCTTCTCAATATGCCATCTATTATCAGATATTATGGAGAAGTATCAAACAATAGTCAAATGGTAAAGCATTAATAGTCAAATCACAATTCAGTGCCGAAAGACCCTATCAATTGAATGGAGCTATAATAATTTATATAATGCCACACATAGCATTGTCAAGTTTGAATTGAACCTGTATCCTCTTCAATTTTTCTCTTAAGAACACCTAGAGGCCCAATCAAGCGACGAAGAGCATCATTGCTGAACTTTAAGGTAGCTGCATCATGGATGAAAAGTTTTGAGCAGGTAGAAAATGAATATAATCAGCACAATGATAGAAAACATGCATAGAGGATGTTGAAAAACCAACCCAATCGAGGAGAATTTCTATGATCCTGAGTGCGTGGTGCACTAATCTCTTGATCCATGCGGGCAAGGATTTGAAGACGCCCTTTAAGAGCTGGCTCTAAACACTCACAAATGATATCTAAAGGAATTCCAGCGGGTTTTATATCCAACTGAACTGCAGTAACTCCCTTACGTGTTCCAGCAATTTTGAAGTCCATGTCCCCTAAATGATCTTCCAGGCCCTTGAAGAACCCAAATCCAATAAAAAAGAAACTGAGCAAAAGTTTGGAAGGATTTTCAAAAGCTGAAAACAGATAACATGAAAAATAAAGAAACTCTCGTACAAGTCCAAATGATTGCTTAATAATAGTAGCAGATAAGATTGACATTAGTTAAATAGAGAAGCTTCCAAACCAATACTAAGGAAGAAAATAACAAGCAAAAAATCCTATAACAGCTTGCAATGACCTTCAGCATTGAAATAAAAAAGTTACCAACATGTAAAAGAATATACTACAATCCACAATACAATAATGCGAACAAACCAAGTAAGAATCTCACCAAAATATCAGTCAATATACGATAGTCCTTAATTTCACCAGTTGATGGATCAACTTCACTAACAAGACCCACGGAAACACCAGCAACATGTTCTTGCAATGGAATGCCAGCATCCATCATGGCCATACTGCCTATTTGGTTGGAGGAGAAAAAGAAACATATGTCATGCTAGCTATTAACAAAAGGCATAAATGAATAGACCCGCATAGATTTATATAGTCATATGACACAAACTAAAGTTGTCAAGTTTTTTAGAACTTGTACCAAAATTCCTCACATCCTAGTCAACTTATCCTATGGTAATCACAAGAAAGTTCAATCCAACTTTTTAGGCAGATAATATGCACAAAAAGCAAACAAAGGGAAAACAATGAGCTATTATAGTTGTAAGTTGAGAAGGGAACCTCCACAAACAGTTGCCATTGAAGTTGAACCATCAGATGCCATTACTTCTGAATTGATGCGAACTGTATATGGAAAATCATCCTCAGGAGGCAAAACAGCAAGCAAGGCTTTCTCTGCAAGAGTTCCTAGAAATGATGAAGACAGCATACACAAAATATGGGTTAGAAAATCATTTAAATGCATAGGTACTTTAGTAACCATCAATTGCGGAGCAAGGTTATCAAAGTTCTAACACAATCAAGGCCAAGAAAAAATAGGTCACTGTGCTGAATCATTTAGTGCTTGGTCATTTGGAGCTAATAATTCTCAATGACTATTTTCTAAGAATTCTAAAAAGAACGAAGACCATAAGCTAAATATTTTTACACACAAAGTTATACTATATTTTGCAACCACAGGAGTTGAGAATAATAATTATATGCATTCAAGCATCAACTAATGAGGAAAAATGGCACCAGCAGGTCAACAAGGTACTAAGCTCTAAGGGCTCTTTATCTTACCCATCAAGAATGTTTCGATCTTTCTTCTTTGTCAAGTGAAATTAATTACAACCTGCTATAGAAATACAGTAAAAATCTCTAATTCTATGTTTGGAAGAAAAATGAACAACAAAGAAAAGGAGGGGGAGAGGGGTGTAAACATGGGATAAAATGAGGTAAGGAGACTAGCATTTCCTCCACTCTTTTTTGGACTTTGGATGGAGTGAAAATGGAGGGAAATAAAGTTATAATTTCTTCTTTTGTTTTAGCAAAGAAAGTGGAAGATAAAATACTTTTGTACCATTTACGTCAAATTAATGTAACACTTGTCAAGAACAATTGCAAGTCTATAACTTCTCATATGAAAAAAGGTAAAGGCGCATGGGAAAATCCCCCCCCCCCCCAATGTTTCTCTCCCTCAAGTTCCCAAGCAAGAAAAAAAAGCACTGTCCTCTCCCCATGTCCTTTTCACTCATTTTCTAGTCTCCCAAACATGGTGTAAAAGGTAGATATATATATATATATATATATATATATATGGTTGTCCAAATAATTTTAAATCATCCATTCATATAAAAAAATTTAAACCCCAAAAACAAATGAATACAATTCCATTATTAGTGTCATAAACAAGATCTGACAGCCTGCGTATGCCACTACTTCTAGGTTGGTTCTGTGATTTATTTATTTCCAAGTACTACATTGCTACTATTTTAGAATCATATACAAACAAGATTGGAATACAAATACAGTAAGGCCAATTCTTGAACAGATTACTTAGTATACAGTGGTTGATTGTTGTTAAGCTACATATCAGCTCCAACCATATTTTTTAGGATAAGTTAAAAACCTACTTGTCTTTCATCAGTGTTTGGAAGGTAACACGTGCACCATTTCAGACTAACTGCACTTTAATAAACAGATAAAAGCCAATTCTATAGTCTCAAATAAGCACACAGAATCAGCTGAATGGAATATGGACTTGCTTGCTCTATGAAACTTCCAAAACAACACCAAAAAATAGGAAATACATGTTGTAGAAAAACTAAAGCTCCATCATAATTATATGAAGTTTGACAAATTTTTAAATTAAACTGCCGAATTTAAATTAACTCAAGCTGTGAAAATATTATCTGAAGTATCAGAAGGTCAACTTGAAATAAACAAGATTTTGTACTATTCATTATTTCACTCATATGACACAGTAATATGAAAGTCAAATTGGGTTTACCATGACCAACTTCACGTCTGTTCAGACCAACTCTTTTGCCAACTTCATTAATTGAAAATGGAGGGAAACTATAATGAAGCATGAAACGCTTTGTTGGGGGTCCGACCAAGGAATCCAAACGTTGAGCATCCCTAGGTGCACCAAGAGTGACAGTACAAAGAACCTAGAGATTATCAAATATACCCTAGAGTCAAAAATACTCTCAACAAAACATAGCATTATCCTTGATTCTGTGCTTATATTTCTTGATCAAACATTTCAGCACTGTATGTCATCAAATACAGGCAAAAGAAAAAAGCAGACTAACCTGGGTATCTCCACGAGAAAAAAGTGAAGATCCATGCAAATTAGGTAAATAACCTGCTTCACAATACAATGGCCTCACTTCATCAAGGTGTCTCCCATCAACTCTAAATCCCTCTGCAATAATCCTGTTGCGGACAACCTGATATTTTTACAAGATTTGAAAACTGTGAACACTGAGCAATCCAAGTGGCAAAATAAGAATAAATGCAAACAGCTAATATGACTGGAAAAGAAAAATGTGGTGTTAATTCCAAAGGAAACTATGCAGGCCAGCCCTATAAACTTTGATAAAATTATCAGTTACTGAAGAGAAAAAAAAGTTCATTGGTACCAGTCCATTGCTCATCCTAATCAGAATAGGAAAAGGAAATTGAATAAATTTTAGTAACCACCTGTAAATTTGCAATAAAATATTAATGAAAAACTAAACAGTGAACCATTAGATTACTATTTGTGTGCACAGCTTACCCCTTTTCGTACTCTGTCTACAACCTTTGAAAGAACTGTTAAGCTTTCTGTATCACATTCTTCTTCAAGGGTTCTTTTTACTTCCTGTGCAATGTTGTCTAAGGCTTCTCCACGCTCAAACTGAACAATTAAAAATAAGTATGATATAAAACCTGAAATCATAGAGAAATATAGTATATAGTGTAATCACTATGTTCGTATCTTACACACTTACATGCACACAAGCAAACACAGCATGCTCAACACACATGTACAAAGAACTTAAACCGCAGGATAACTCGTGGATATCAGATTTTCACGCACCTTACCATACGAAGGATCTGTAAAGACAGCTTCAATCTTTGCTTCTGTCAAGTTTCGAACTTTTTCCAATGTTCTATCTGACACCAAAGATAGTTTGTAATCCTTCTTATGCTTCCCAGCTTTCGCGGCTAGTCTGATTTGAGGTTCAAGATACTTCACTGCCTGATAATCAGAGTCAAGCATAACAATCCAATCCATAAACAGAAATATAGTGGAAAATATAAAAAGTTTAACTGCTCACCTCTGGATGTGCCAGTCTTAACCCGGCTTCTAGATCTTTCTCTGAGATCCCACCAGCTTGCACATCTATCATTAGAGTTTTGTCCTTTGTACAGGCATATACTAAGTTCAGATCACTTAAGCTAAGCTGCATAGACCCAATGAGTACCAATAAGATGGAATGATATACTTGCATGACAGAAGACAATATTCATGTACTGGCTAGTTCTAGATCTTTTCAAGGTATATAACTACTTGAAGCAATTTCATCATAGGCCAGGAAAGCTTGTTTTCAGAGTCAAGCATGTAAGTTAAGAAAGAGTTAAGTATAGACGAGCAATGAATACAAAACTCTTCAGATCACAAGCGAAAGACATGTTTGTAACTGATTGTGGAAGAATTTGCTCTGCTAAAATGAACTAAACCAATATGATTTGCTATAGTAGCTATGGTCCTATAAGTTTCAGGTCTCACAAAAGTCGCTATCTTATTACTAGATTCACAGGCTCATAGTATTTGAAGACAGGAAAGAACAAAAGAATGAACCCAAAAAAAGAGAGGATTAAATAGGATACAGTTTCAAGAACTAAGGGCAAAAATCACACAATTTCAATACGCATAAGAACTATGCAACCATATGCCTTCATGATAAGCATCCGACAAATCACAAGAAACTACAAGAACTGATCTCATAACCTAAACCTACCCCAAAATATTGATCAGTGCATTGTTCTGAATAAAAAAATTAGTAAAGCAATCCACATGGAGTATCACCTCATCCATGGTTGGATTAACAACAAACTGTCCGCAAATTCTTCCTATGCGAATCACTCCGATGGGACCACCCCAAGGAATGTCAGACAGCATAAGAGCAGCAGACGTTGCATTAGCTGCCATTACATCTGGATCACGTCTCCCATCTGAAGAAAGAACACTTGCCATAACCTATGAAGAAATCAATATTTATCAGTAGACATCAAAGAATAAAAAGGGAGTCAGAAGTTACCAAAGTGAAGGGCAGGCAAAACAGTACCAACATACCTGAACCTCATGGTAAAATCCAGCAGGAAAGAGTGGTCTTATAGGTCGATCAATAAGCCGACCGCATAAAAGTTCGCGTTCTTTCGGTGCACCCTCTCTTCGCAGGTAAGTACTAGGAATCACACCTTGAGCAAATTGCTTTTCTTGATAATCAACCTTTCAAACAAATAATAATAAGAACAGCGGCATCATTTAGGGCCATTTGGTATCATTTACGGTTTCCATTTTCTTTGTTTTTCTTCTTTTTTTTTCAAGAATTCCAGTTAATGCAGGCTATAGAAAGTACACCATTTTCATTTCATATGAATTCTAGCAGCCAATAAAAGAGCAGTATCTTCTGAAAACCAATAATAAATCATTGTTTGTTTTAAACATGGTAATTAACAAAAAGGAAAATTACCGATTAAAAAATAATAACATACTGTGAGAGGCAAAAAATCGCGAACAGAATCGCCTTTAGAAGAAGTGACAGTAGAAAGCACTTTAGTCTCTTCCATCCCCAAAACGACAGAGCCATTAGCGAATCGAGCAATTTTGCCAGTTTCAAAAGTGATTAAGCGAGAACCGATCTCGAATTCTTCTCTAAAGGTCTCAAGGAACTTGGTACCGGCGGTGGAAACGGGTGGTTCCGGGTCAGGATCGGAGGGAGCGAAGCCGAGACGGCCACTACAAATGGTGCGGAACCCTAAGGATCGCCATGTAAGGAAGCGAGGGAGCGAGTTTAAAAGAGGATTTGATCTACTTGCTGCCATTATCGACGGCATTTTAGTGAAATCTGATTGACTGTGTGAGAGACAGAGAGAGGTTTTATTTTAGGGTTTAAGGGGGTTCGGAAATGTTCCTAATGAAAATGTCATGAAGGGTTTTACGGTTTTCATTGGGTGTGTTGCGGTATAGGTTAAGTTGGTTGAGTTTGGGTGGATGGCTACAGTGTAGAATAAAAAAAAATCGGTACCGAAAGTAGATAGTGCAAAGAAATATAAAAATTACATGAATCTTATATAATTACAAATAAAACTAAAACAACTATAAGTCCTTCAATAACAAAAATAAATAAATAAATAAACATACACACTTAGAGATAAAATCATATTTATATATATTTATTGTATAATATAATTACTTTCATACCCTTGAAAAAAATACACACCTAATGTCTCAGAGGTGTTTCTGGATTTTTATATTTTTATACAATGTAATTACCACATCACTTATGGGGTTAACTTTTTTTTGTCTAAGATTAAGGTATATTTTAGATTTTTTAATCTCGGATTTCTTGAAATTATCCTACAAGGTCAAGGGTATTTTAACTTTTCTATAGTTCAATAAAAAAAAATGATTAATATGTGGAGAACATGCGCTAGCAAGTAGAAGACATCCACATCCTTTGTGTGGCCCCTTTTAGTAATTGTTAGTAGCCTTTTATGATGGCATCTAAAGTATCATGTCACCCTCTACATAGTGATTTAAAGCGTGTTAGCCTTCAAGACACAAAGGAGGTCCCACAACAATTTTTCTCTCTCCTCCACCTCAAAATATGTGTTTGCCTTGCAAAGTGGTCTTTGGCCATTTAATTGTATCAAATTTGATTTATTTGTTTTTCAATTTTATTTTTTGGCATTTGATTTTTTTATATTTTTAATTAAATTTTATCTTTATTCTTGTAGTTCTTATTTATTTGGGTTTTAATATTTTTTTATCAGATTTTATTTTTTGATTTATTTCTAATTATTTTATTTTATTTTTTTTGGAGTTTGACCCTTATTTTTATGATTGCAATTCCTTTTATTTTGAGTTCTCTTATTGATTAATTGTTTTTTTTTACAATGTCATCTTTTATCATTTAATTTCATTAAATTTTCATATCATATTTGATGCTTATTTTTTTATCGTACTTTTAAAACCAAGTTTGGGAGTCCACCCCCATCAATGTCCCGAGTTACGGGTTGGGTAGAAATATCGGGGTTATCGGGGTCAATCATATTTTTTATTGTACAATAAGTAAAAATGATATTATTGGGATAAAAAAAATCAATGGGCGTTGACATGGTTTTTTCGTGGTTAATCGCTTGATTTTTTATTTAGCTAAAAAGTAAAAGTAGTATTATTTTGATAAATAAAATAATGGAGAAAAAAATTAATTATGATCCTTTTATTATTTCTTTCTCTTTGTTTTAGATTTTTTTTTCTAGTTTCATCTGTTTTCATTTGATTTTGTTTTGTTTTTATATTAAATATGTAATATCTCCATATTTAGGATTAAACAATAATCTTTTTTTTTTTCATGTTTAGTTTTTTTTTAATTACTCTTTTTTTATCATTTTCTTAATTTGTTTTATATTTCAACTTTGTCCCTCAACATTTTATTTTATTTTTTTATCCAATTTTGGTTCTCATTTTTTAATTGTTTTTTTTTATCATTTTTCTTTTTTATTGTATTTTTTTTTATTAAATCCCTTGTTATTTTCTTTCATTAATTTTTATACTAGATTTGGTTCTCATTGTTTTGGTTTTTATTTATTTTCTTTTTAGTTTTTTTATTCTCAAGAATTTTGTTCAATATTTTTTTTTGTCTTCTATATGATCATCTTGATCTCGTAATCAAAGTTGTTAGTTTCAAAGATTAGCCCGATTTAACTTTGAAATTTTTTAAAAATTTAAAATTTTATTATTTGATATTAGATTGTTGGGCCTTGAATTTTCGATTTCCCCCTTTTTTTCCTATAAGATTATCCTAAATAGCGAGTTACCCAAATTATAAATTATCACTATTTAAATTAGGGTAATCATTTTCGGTTCGGTTCGGTTTTTATTTAAAAAAATAACCAAATTGATTTAAAAAAAACTGAAACCGAACAAAAACCGGTTCAAACCGACTGGTTTCGGTTCGGTTTTATTATAATTTTTTAGTTTATTATTATGCAATCAATATAAAAATAATAATACTAACAATAAATTGTTCATGAAGATTCTATTCAAATTGTTTTTTTATTCTTAAAATCTTTAAATGAATTTTGAACATAATTTTATTTTATTTATGATTTTTTTAGCTTTTAATCTCACATCAATTTTGGATATACTATTTTGATATTTTTTTTTATTTTTTTGACAATAATAAAATATATTTTATAACAAAAACAATGATTCTAATTAAAAACCTTATATTTGCTAAGATAAATAAAAAATACACTAATAAAAAAATTTATCTTGATGGAAATTTTTTTTATTTCAAAATGATTATATCTTCAAGTTTAATAACAATGTCAAAGAATTTTTTGAAATTTAAACTTTTTCTTTTTATGTTTAAAAATATTATGATCCATGGTATCGTAGCATAAATATATAATCTAGTCCAAATCAAAATAAAACTAAAAATTATAAGACATGAATTAGTCTTTTTAGTTTTAAGAAACGAATTAGTATTTTCATTTTAAAAATTATTTATTCATTTCTTAAGATTATACCTAATTTAATATTATTGCATCATTAAAATTTTTTTTTCTCATTATCTATTTATTTTTTATCTTATAATAATAAAAAGCACTGATAATAATAGAACATACTAGTTTGTATGCTTGTATTATGTTGTTGGAGAGCTCAAATTTTTTAAATTATAAATAATATTTTCTAGTTCCATAAAATTATCTAATATTGTCATTAAACCCGAACATATAATTGTTTTAAATTTTGTTCTACAAAGAAAATTTTCTATTAATGTATCTCTTATTTATCTTAGACAACTCAATATTTTTAATTGTAAACATTGTTTATGTTTTAAAAAATTATGATTAGTGAAATAAGTTTAAAAAAAATATTGAAATAACATGTTCATATTTTTTCGTGTGATTGAAAGCCAATAAAATTATAAATATGATAAAATCATGTTCTAAATTTATTAAAATATTTTAATAATAAACAATAAGAAATTTCATAAACCATTTACTACTTCCCTAGTACCAATTTTATTTTAAAATCAAATACATAATAATTATTTTTTAAGTAAAATGTAAATATAAATTTATAATAGTATTTAAGAAGAATGTTAAAATTTAAAATTAAGTAAATTATTTTTGAAATATAAAAAAACAAGAAAAAAATTAGCTGCTTTCACTTTTTTGTTATTTTTTTAATAAAAAAGTAACAAATAATATGTCATCCATCATAATTTTAGTCATTTAAAGTGTAATATTTAGGCTGTCACATACACCTCGATTAAAGTTAGTTGGAACTTGAACTTACTGAACTTATTATAAATTAATTAAAAAAAATATTAAGTTTCTTTACTATTTTATACGAATAATAAAATATCATAAAAAACTCAGTTTTTTTTTGTGTTATAGATGAAAATGAATAAAAAAACTAAATAAATTATAAAGGATACTTTTTAATTTATTCATTTAAAAACATTAAGGAAAAAAAAAGGATAGAGAGGGAGAAAAACGGAAACTACTAAAGACAGAAGAACAGAAAGCGCAAAGAGAGTGTTGTCATATTCCATTCAATAACAGGAGTGGAATGCAAAGAGTCTGTAGTAGCGGTGCTGCTGCTCAGAATATAATAATAACAATCAAGCTAGGTGCGATGCCGGGAGTTGCTGCTGCTGCTAACACAATAAGAAGAAACCCTAACTTCTTCCATTTCTCTTCCATTTCTCGGAATTACGGAAATGGAATATCAGGGGGTGCTTTTGTCAAGAATCGTGTCACCTTTTCTTCTCCTGCTTCTCACTTCACTCGCGCCCTTTCGCTTCGATGTTTCTCTTCTTCTTCAAGTGGCTTTGATCGGGTTCAAGTTCAAAATCCCATCGTTGAAATGGACGGTAACCAAAATAAATAAAAGACTCCCTTAAACCCTTACCCTCTTCTTGCATTTTTTTCAGTTATTAATGTTCTTTTTTTCCTGTTTTGGTTTCGATTGCTGAAATTGATTTGCAGTTTCTATTATTATATTTATCTTATCGTACCTATCTTGGACAGTAACCAAGATAAACAAAAAGACACCCTTAAGGCTTAAACCCTTATTTTTGTCTTTTTAATGCGTCGATTATGTTGTGTTATTCTTAATTTATTTTATAACTTTCAAATTCGTGGATTTTGTTATCGAATTAGAGCCCTTTTTTATCAGTTTATTGTCCTTGATAATTTTTTTATTACGCATTGTTTCTTAATTTTGTGTTGTTTTTCCTTCTTTTTTTTTTACTTATAGGTGATGAAATGGCGAGGATAATTTGGAAAATGATAAAAGACAAGGTCTGTTTGTGTGCTTATTTTCTTCTATTTTTTATATTATTATTTTTGCTTCATTTTGTTTCGGATTCAATCTATTTGGGATTAAGGCTGCCTTACAATCAGGAATTGAGTGATTAGTAGTAATGGGGATTTTTATTTTCCTGGTGGTTACAGCTTATATATCCTTATCTGGATTTGGATATCAAGTATTTTGATTTGGGTATATTGAATCGTGATGCTACTGATGATAAGGTCACTGTAGAAAGTGCTCTTGCAGCTCTCGAGTAAGTTTTCTTATTTAACGACCTCAATTTTATGGAATTGTATTGCTTCATACTCTCTGCGTAGCTTTTTCTGCTAAGAACATGCGGTGGTGGTTTACACTTTGAAATTTGAACTAATTGTGTTACCATCAGTTGTAAATAATTAGGCATTAGTATTGGTAGAACTATCTTGAACTGTATGCGGTAAGTATTTTACATTTACACATTGGGTGCATTTGATTCTGGAGATATAAGCAGAGAGCATCCTAGTTGCTGGAGCATTTCTGGTTATGTATCTCTTTTCCATTTCATTTGTTTTTTTTTGTTTTTTTGTTTTTTTTTTCCTTTTGACTGAAAGATTCATTTTTCCATAATGGATATAGAGAGAGTGGGCAATAGTCGTGACATAAGATACTGCCGTTCTCCTGATAGGGCATAATAACTGCAATTGAATGCCAGTAAGATCTTTCCTCTTGGTTTGATATCTTAATGACTCCTATATTGAGGGTTTGTCGTCTTCTTGGCCTTGTAATTTCTTCAAAATAGCATATAATTTTTCCTTCAAAAAGATGAACTGAATGTGCACAGAAGCGTGTAACTTAAGGCAAAAAAAAAGAGGGGGGGAGGAATAAAGAGGTCTTGACACATACACATGCTCACATGATTATACTGAATAGTTTAATATTTAAAAGCTTGGAATATCATAAACTCTGCTGAAACATGTTGTTATTCTCGTGGTTTGTGCATTGCAGGTACAATGTTGCTGTTAAGTGTGCTACAATTACTCCCGGTTGGTCATTATGGTCTCTTTCCTGCTTTTTGGGCTTCATTTATGCTGCTGGGAAACATAGTTTCAAGAACTTGCTTACTATGTTGATTGCAACAGTTGATTCAAACACTGATAAAGTCTTTGTAGTACATGTTAATTGGTTTACTGTACTTTATGACAACTCTTTTGATTATGGTTTATTTAGCTTGCATATGGTTTTAAGGTTTCCATTCTCTGCAGATGAGACTAGAGTTAAAGAATTTGGCCTGAAGTCTATGTGGAGGAGTCCTAATGGCACCATTAGAAACATCTTAAATGGTCTGTATTTGATAAATTTGGTTCTCCCATACTTTTATGAAATATTTCATGCCTTCAATGCAAACAACTTGGTTTTGATTTATGTATGGTTGCAGGTGAAGCAATTGGTAAAACAACCAACTGTCCTATTTTCTTCTGCTTGAGAATAATATGAATACAAATTCAAGTTTTCATCACCATTATAAACATTTTATAACAGTGAGCCATCCATAGCCTATTGATAGAAAATGAAGCAAGATTTCTAAGATTATTGTTTTACTATTATTTTTATTTGATAATTCTAGATTTTATTGCTTGTTTCAGGAGTTTAATTTGAAAATCAACTAGATATAAACATGCTACATCACCTATTTTAAATTATCTTAGATTGAAGTTGCTCATGACCTGAGCCCTTGGTGGTATAATTTCTATTTTAAATTATGTATATTTAAATAATGCACAATAGGTATAAGATTTCTTGAGGACCATGAATCTCTTATCTGGCTATTCTCCCTTCTTTTGGGCAGCTGTATTGCAACTGATTTGTTTTCTTTTGTAGATAATAATTAAAAAAACTACCTTTTAAAGCTTATTAAATTATTTATAATCTACAAATAATGTTTCTCCTTTTTCTTTCATTTTTTTTCTCATAAACATCCTAGGATGTAGAGGATTGGAATGAAACATGTTGAAATATTTACTGGAAGTCTAGAAACTTTTCTGATTTTTCACAATCTCTAGCAGGCTTTGTTAGTAATTTGGCTGGCATTCTATAATTCAATTTGAGTATAACAAGGATGATTGAATGAGATGGAGAATATTGAAGCTGTGAGGTGGTCCTTTGAGCGTTGACAATTCTTGCATCTCATTGTTTGTGTTGTATAGATGTGGTCTATGAAGTACACATTGTTTGCCTTTCCTTCCCCTGGGTTATCTTGATACAGTGTTGGAACATTGAAGTTATATTGTTTAGCTTCTCTCGGGACATATTTATATTAGACTCATCTTTCATTTTTTTTATGTTTTCTGTTGTATAGGTACTGTTTTCCGTGAACCTATCCTCTGTCGAAACATTCCAAGAATTGTTCCTGGTAATGTTTTTTCTCCTAATGTAAAGCTGCATACCTATTAAATATTGTGAGACACCATTTAGTGCTTATAGATTTGATCTACAGGTTGGAAGAAACCCATATGCATTGGTAGGCATGCCTTTGGTGATCAATATCGCGCCACAGATACAATCATTCCAGGGCCAGGAAAGCTTAAAATGGTTTTTGGTGAGCTGATTTCAGTTTCAACATTGCTGCATATACAAGTAACTAATTAGAGAATCTCTATTCTTCTGAGCTACCATTGTTGCTTACCAAATTTCTCTTCCTATTACCAGTCCCAGAAGATGGTGAAGTCCCAGTGGAGCTTGATGTTTATAATTTCAAAGGCCCAGGCATAGCTCTTGCAATGTATAATGTTGATGAGGTTGCTTCTCCATGTGTTTATTCTCAAATATGTTGATTGCCGTACATCAGTTATTTTCCTAATCTTTATTTGATTGGCCAGTCTATTCGAAATTTTGCGGAGTCATCAATGTCATTGGCATTTGCAAAGAAGTGGCCTCTTTACTTGAGCACCAAAAACACTATTCTGAAGAAATATGATGGCAGGTAATTACTTCTTGTAATGAACTTCTTTCCAATCCTTTTCTTTTGGTGATGCAACAAATGTCTCTGAACCTTGACCTTTATCGATTCATCAATTAATGCTCCAATTTTCAATCAAAACTAATCCAAAAAACTGTTCACTGATATACTATTTCACAGGTTTAAGGACATATTCCAGGAGGTATATGAAGAAAAGTGGAAGCAGAAGTTTGAAGAAAATTCAATATGGTATGCTTCTATCAGTTGTGTGGTATGACTCTCTGTATCTCTTTTACCACTGTTATTAAAAATGGTTGATCCAAAGACTTTTTGTATTTCAGGTATGAGCATAGGCTAATTGATGACATGGTAGCTTATGCATTAAAAAGTGAGGGCGGATATGTCTGGGCTTGCAAAAACTATGATGGAGATGTTCTAAGTGATTTACTTGCTCAAGGTGCTGTAAATTGTTCCAACTTTTTGGAGTTACACACATCAATATGGTTCTTGTTCCTTTATCTGAATGCTGAGGACACTGTTATATTCTGGCTATTTTTTCCACCAGTATTTTTGCAAATGAAGTTTTACTGAGGGAGCTTTTTTCTAATCAGTATTTTTTTTAATTGCTTGGCAAAATCATGTTTTAAACTTTTTATTTTTGATGTAGATTAAACCAGTCTTGCTTTGCGCAGAAAATTTAATCTAAAATATAGTTATTTTCATTATTACAGTTTCTTGGGTTGAAGTGCCATGATTGATAGCAATGGACGTACTCTCTTTCAGTTTTTTCTGTTGCAGTCCTCTTTTATTGAAGATAATATTATATGGTTCTTGAAGAGAGATACCAAGTAACTTAGTGAACAGATAAAATGACAACTCTGTTGGTGTGAATGATCTGAAGAATGCATTCTCAGTATGCAATTTTTCTATTTAAACCAGTCTAAACTTGGTTTCTTTTGGGCAGGATTTGGCTCACTAGGCCTCATGACCTCTGTATTGGTTTGTATCCAATTACCGGTGTCAACCTCAATGCTGACTTTTTCTTTATTTAGTAGTTACAAAATCTTATAACTTCAAAATGTACAGTTATCTTCTGATGGAAAGACAATTGAAGCTGAGGCAGCTCACGGGACTGTAACCCGGCATTTCCGGTTGTATCAAAAGGGACAGGAAACCAGCACAAATAGTATTGCTTCAATATTTGCATGGACACGGGGTTTAGAGCATAGGTATTGTTTGCTTTATCTAATTAACCAAAAATGAAACAGATAAATTATCTCAATTTTGATTTCATCTTGTATATTATTCCTATTGCTGATTCCTCTTCATAACCTCATCCAAGTTTAGAATTTGTTTGTTCTGTCTCTGGCTGTATGTTTTCTTTTTCTTTTTTTGTGAACTGTGATATGCTCTTCATAAGCTTCAATAAAGCAGCTTCATTTCTTTAAAAATTCTGTAGTATTTTTCAAACTGTTGTTAATTAACTTTACCACTAGGCAAATGAATGAATGAGTCTATGCTTTTTATTTTTCTTTAATTCCTGTCTTTTCTCTCTTAGGGCCAAGCTGGATAACAATGAAAGGTTGCTTGATTTTGTTCTCAAGTTGGAGGCTTCATGCATTGGAACTGTGGAGGCAGGAGAAATGACCAAGGATCTTGCCATTTTGACCCATGGCCCGGGGTAAGTGGTAATGTGTTTTTATATCATGTTCTTGACCACATAATTTATTGGTTGGGTCATTTTTGTTCATCTCTGTAAGTTCAATTTTTGGAAATTCCAGTAAAGATTCAACAGAATCACCCTACATGGTCATGTACCTAATAATAAGAAGTGAATCACTGATACATGCTGTGGAGAACGAATGTTTCTGATGATGCAGGTGAAGTATTGGGCTCAGGTTCATGTAAACCTTCAAAAACAAAATGAATGGTTCTAAAACTTCTATAGAACATGTATCAGTAATTCACTTCTTATTATTAGGTACATGACCATGTAGGGTGATTCTGTTGAATCTTTTTCTGGAATTTCACTTAGTATGTAAACCTTCATGACTGGATTTTGACTTCTGAAGCCAGTTGATAATTTAATTTATTCCGACCCATCCAACTCCTCTTTCATCCAAGAAATGGTACCACGAGGCTTTCTTTCCTTTCTTTCACTTCCACTTTTAGGAGCTCTCTACTTCACAGGTTTAAATCTGAAAAAAAAAAAAAACAGTTGGTGATTTCATGTAAAAGTACACTGTTTGGTTCCAGTGCTGGAGTGGTTGTAATTGGATCAGTCAGAACAAGTGGCCTCCAGTCTTTCAAACATTATATCGAGCATTTTCCCCTTCAAAACTTTTAGTATGATGATTTTTTCATACCTTGTTAAGAAAGTTATACTCATAGTTACTGAGATACTGTTGATGCATGCAGGGTATCAAGGGAATTTTATCTTGATACTGAAGAGTTTATTGATGCGGTTGCACGAAATCTAGAAACAAAGCTTCAGGAGCCAGCTGTTGTCTAAGCGGAGAGTGTTATCATGTGGTCGTAATGAGATTCTGAGGATTGGGATAAAATTTGCATGTACCACATACTCTTTTAATTGTTTTGATCATCATAGTAGATGCAATTTTCACAGCATTACATAAAGGGTCAATTTCAATTTTCTCTGGTAGTTTTCCCTTTGGGGTTTGATGATATGAATGTCTCACTGCAAACTCTTAATGTTATGCAGTGTTCATTTTATTGATCCCAGGGGAATATGCGCAATGTTAGATCCATATCCAAATTAGATTATTAAGTGAATTTTTTTTCCCCAAAGAAAACAAACAGAGAGATTGAGATGTTGCGTTTTCTTTGGGAAATTTAGGTTATTATCTGCGTAAGACCAGTGCCATGTTTGTGCTCCACGTATTGATGTCTAGGCATCAAAGAACTGCATCTGCTACCCAAGTTTCTCCAAGAAAAAAACCATTATCGAGCTTGGATGTTGATTGAGATGCGATTTCTTGAAAATCTGAGAGGCGGGGTTGAAAAATTTGTGATTTTGAATCATCGCTGACATGCAATTTATCACAGAATAGTTGAGAACTTGTGAGATTCCAAGCCATCTAAAAAACTTGGGAATTCCTTTTATTAAATTAGCTCCTTTTTTTCAAAAGAAAATTGGCAAAATAATACAATTTGTAAAAAATATTGGTGAAAAACAAAATTTGTATATGTTGTGATTGAAAACATGACATCACAAAGAGATTATAAAATTGGTTGCATAAATTATGATGACGTGGGGAAAAAAAGAAAAAAGAAGACTTTGGATGCACTAAGATATGATTACAATATTATCAATATTATAAAAAGTATTTTAATGAGAGGAATTTAGTGAAACTAAGAAAGGTTATCAATAATGATTAAAATGTGTTATATTTGTTGCTCAGATATGATAGGTGGCTTACTTGTATTTGACGACAAGTATAATTCACTCCAGTCACTGTTGATGATCTTTTTTATGTCATTGTATTTGTTTCAACGAAATCTTTCTAATGATAATGATAATAACAAAATCGAAGTTTCATTATGTATTTGAGATCTCTTTCTTTCTCTTCATTATAACTTATGTAGCTCATTTCATAATTTATTTGAAATGTTATGTTTCTGAACAACGTTAAATTTAAAAGTCATTTTGGTATGCATTTTAGTTCTCTCTCTCCTTTCTCTTCATAACTTATGCAATTCATTTTACAATTTATTTGAAATGTTATGTTTATGAACAATATCAAATTTAAAAGTCGTTTTGGTGTATATTCGAGGTCCTTATCTCTCTCTTTTCTCCTCATCATAACTTATAATTTATACTGCTCATTTCATAATTTACTTAAAATATTATGTTTCTAAACAACATTAAATCTAAATGTTGTATTTTTGCAATCATAATATATATAAACCGTGCTCTCCCATTAACCCTTTTTTTTAAACCATATTATTTATTTTAACAAAAAAAAAAAACCATGCTAACAAACAAAAAATAACCATGGGGCTAACGATTTAAAAGTACTAGGATTCCCTTCAAATATCTAATCTATTATTTTTTGCCTACCCTTGAGGCTCACGAATAGAGAGGAGTCTTCGAATAGATTAGATATTTGAAGGCTATCCCAATGCCCAATTTGGTTGTTAAATGTTGAGTTAAGCGACAAACTCGGTGCCGGTGTTATCTTAAAAGACTTGAATTAAAATTTGGCCGAACACGTGGACCAAGAGATTCCAGTCATTATAAATGACATCAAATGGAGAAAGAAGACTTTTTTGTTTCAAGCTGCCAAATGGAACTTGTCCATGCGATGCCGACAATGTTTCAAGTCCTAACACGACTCCTTTTCTTCAAATTTCTTGTCTGACACTCTGCGGATAACATTTCTGGGAAACTTTTGTCTTTTATATATATATATATATATATATATATATATATATATATATATATATGACAGAGAGAGAGAGAGAGAGAGAGAGGAGCGGAGGAAGCAAGTCTATGAAGTTTATAGAATTGAAGCGGAGCCCGTTGAAATACTATGGCAGTCAATAGAGCGTAGAAATTCTTATACAAAGCACTAAGTGGGTCTAAAATTGTTTGAATAATTTTTTTAATTCTATAATAAAATTAATTTTAGATCAGTATTGACTGAGATTTGGAATGAAAACAATTAATAGTAGGAAGGAAGCAAAACTCAAAAAAAGTCTGCCCTTTCACAGCCAGATGAACCTCAACCAACTTCTGGTTCTAGAGGTTAATTATGGTTTGTTTAGCAATATAATTATGCTTGCTTTACAAATAGCTTTTCGTGTTAAAATGCATGTTAATGATATTTTTTTTTTAAAAAATTATTTTTGATATCAGCACATCAAAATGATTTGAAAACACTAAAAACATATTAATTTGAAGTTAATAAAAAAATAAAAAAATTTTAAATTTTATTTAAAGCGCTTTTGAAACGCAAAAACAAACAGACCCTAGGATGTGTACAATTTAGCACATGGATATCAACACGACATGTTTAATACGTGGAATTATGGATGTAATAAAATTTGTTAATTCTTTTTAAATATATCAAGTGATGTGAACAATGCATTTTCATAATCATTTTTTAAAGAAATTAATCTTCATTGACGCCCAGATTCTTTCATCGGAAGAGGGAGATGTTGGGTTGGCTATGGCTATGGCTATGGCTATGGCTATGGCTATGGCTGTGGCTGTCAGCATCGTTGACCCGGCCACTATTTTATTTTTTATTGATTATTGATTGATAAATAATATTAGATTATGGGGTGGACTCCATTTATCGGCCATGTTCACGGAAGATGACTAATTAAAACTGATTTTCTGGTTCAGGTAAATTAATGGCCCACAACACGTAATGTAGAATATGCGGTCCAGTGGTCCTTCCATCACTGGATTTTTCTTGCACGTTTCAGCCTCTCAACTTTATGTGTGTATATATAGAGAGACGGTAGCACAGAGAGCGTTCGGAATCTTACTTGGAATTTAGGGTTAAGAAAAGAAATTGTGTGTGTGAGAGAGAATGGCAATGAACAAGGCGAAGGAGCTGGTATCCACCAATCCCGTGGTGGTTTTCAGGTTTTCTTTCTATTAGATATCATACGGATCTATTTATATTTCATTTTAGATTAATGAATTCGTGTAATATTCATTTCTTTTGAAAAACTTTGCTCGCAGCAAGACATACTGTCCATTTTGCGTCAAAGTGAAGGAGCTTCTGAATCAATTAGGAGCCAAATACACTGCTGTGGAATTGGATACCGAGAGTGAGTTTTCCCATATACATTCCCGTGCTCTTGACAAAATGATTAATATTTTTGGAAATTACTTTGATTTTTGTTCTGTTTTACTGTTTATTAAATTTATTTAAAAGAAATTGTGATTCGGTCATATTCATCGTAGAACTCCATCGGTTAAGGAAATGGAGGGTTTTCGTAGAATTGATAGAGGCAGTCTTGCCATTTAGAATATAATCTTCTTGCCCCTAAACAGTTTTAAGAAAGAAGGCATATGGATTCAATCATAAGAGATGGGGTGGTATGGGATCCAATCAATCATGAATTCTATGGTCGTGCTACTATTGTTATGATGATGAGATCCATATCCAATCAATCAATCATGCCTATTGTTATGAAATATATGATCATATGCTATGCCTATGTGTGATTTTTTGCGTGTCTCACGTGCTTGTTTGTCTTTTTGAATATTTTCAAAAGTTTGAATATACGTATGTATTCCCTTGAAAGGGTGTGGATTTATGTGCTGTTAATCAGGGATTTGATTAATTGATTATGGTACATGCATGTTCTTTGTGTTCTTAAGAGGATGGAAGTGAAATACAATCAGCGTTGCATGAGTGGACTGGACAACGCACCGTGCCGAATGTTTTCATCGGCGGCAACCACATCGGCGGCTGTGACAGTATGCCTTCCTATTCTTTCTCTGTATTCCGTTGTTAATTGTTTACTCTATTATTCACCAGGGGGCTCCTTTTACTGTTTCCAGAAACCACAGGCATGCACCAGGAAGGAAAGCTGGTTCCTCTGCTTGCTGATGCTGGAGCTGTTGCCTCTGCTACTGCTTCTGCTTAAAGGAGGTTCAGTTATGTCTTGTAATAATTAACCGTTGTGTTTGGTTCAAGTTCTTGTCTTTTGACCCTTGAGCAAGTGTCTATGCGTTCTATAATGACTTGTAGTTTTTTATTCCTCCGACATTTCTGTTTGCTGTGGAATCTAAGCTAAGCTGTGTATCGATTATGAAATATCAGCTGTCTTTAGCTGGGATTTACCATGACTATTAAACTCACCCTTGCATGAAATGCTAGTCAATTCTCTTTTACTTCAGATGAATCAAGATTGTTACCCTCGACTAGTAGAAATTAGAAACTATGTTAAGACTCAGGTTTATCGTAGCCATAATGCTAAAATCCTCACTGCTTTCTTCGGAAGATATCTGACTCTACCTTTAACTGCCTCAACAACTAATCCAAGCTAACGCGATCCTACTTTGTTAGGCCACTATTCTGCCACCATAATGGTGGTGCAACCAACATAATAACCGAACCCTTCGAGACAGAAAAGCTCAACAGGCTATCCCTGATCAGTGATCAATCCATCTGCGCCTGCCCTGCCTTGGTTTTTTTTAAATTTACACCAGCCACATGAAGTCGTTTCCAAGCGTCGAAAAGCACATCAATACGAGTGCTGGAGCCAATTCTTGAAAACGAGCTTTGTTGACTGCACTTCTTGAGTTCCTTGCTACGCAGACAAAGGAAGATGGCTTTTAGGTCTCGATGTTTTAGCAGTGAACTAGATGTTGCGATTTACTGGAACCAAAAGTTACACTGGACTGGCGAATTTTATGTCCCTCCTAACAAATCCCAAACAAATAACACAGAAACATAAACAGTGCAAGAAAGAAAAGAAGAGAAGAAAACACGAAAGTAGCTCAACTCGTCAGGAGTTGGGTTTGTTTTCTAATGGTCATGAGTTTGAGTTCTTTTAGGGTTATTAAAAACTTATATAATCGTTAATTTCAGGGTTTATAAAATTAATCGAGATATGCATAAGTCGATTAAGACATCCATGTTAATAATAATAATAAGAAAAGATCTAGGGTGTGGCAATGGGGAGGGTAACTGCTTTCCTGAAAGGAAAAGTATCCGCCCAGCAAGAATCATACGAACTTTTGTTACCGTATGATAATATCATCAAGCAGCATCTGGCATTCCTGGAGATCACAATAGAAACATATTAATGTTACTGCGCAAAGGCAGCCATGGTGCCAGCTGGAGCATGTCAAAGTAATCACTGACAGCGCATGTTATAATGAGTTATGGCATAAAAACATTCTTCAATTTTATGGTATTTATGATGATGAAGATGATCGACACTCGTTAAATTAGAGTTGATTTTATACTCTAAACAAAATGTTGGATGAAATATTACTGTAAAGGTTTTAGTTTTTTTTTTTTTTAGTTTTATGATAAAATTATAATATTAGTTTGATGATAAAGTCGTCCTTTCTTATGAATTTCTGCCAAAATTCTCTTTGCTAAAAACTCCATTTTCTTGTTTATGTATTTTTTTTAATAAAAACATATCATTTTTAATTAATAGGAAGATTTTTTGAATAAAAAATTATTATGATTTAAAAATCATGTTTTTTTTTATAATCTTTATGTGGTTATATGCAAAAGTAAAGAAATAATTAATTTGAAAGAATTATATAAAAAATGCACAACTAAAAAGTTCAAAATTAATATTTTATTGTCGTGGAATATTCATGAGAAACTTAAAAAATAAAATTATACATATTAGATTCATATTAATTATTCATAAAATAACTACTAAATTATCATAAAAAATAGCTAATCTGGTTTGCAAACTTTGATATCATTGTGTGATTTTTATAATATCTTCAATTATTTTATTTTAAAATAATTTTATTTTAGAATATAAAAAAAGAAAATAACTAAATAAAAAGATCCAGGATAGAATCAAAAGAGTTAAACTTAGATAGAACTAGGTAAATAAACAAGAAAATAACTTGTTGTCCACCTCAACAATTTCCGATCAATAACTTGTTGTCCACCTCAACAATTTTTAATCATGATTTGAATTTTTCAAACTCCAAAATTTAAATTTATTTTTATTTAAAAACACTAAAATAACATTATAAAAATCTCTATAACCCAAAACAAGTTCCAATCGATCTAAAAACTCAAAATCAAATCAAAATATACCTTTTGAATTCCAAGCTACACTTTTTAGCATGATTTAAAGTTCAAACCATCTCAATTGAACTATTCATTTCAAGATAAACACATTAAAATGAAGATTCTTGTTTTTTGTGGTTGAAATGTTGCTCGTGAAAGCTTTCTCTTTGCTCTCCCTCTTCATCGTCTTGTTAGAGTCTGTTTCCAGTTGATCAAGTTTTTAGGACTTAGCTGATTTCTAGCTTTGAATAATTCCTATTGTTTAGGATTCTGTTATTCTGTTTTGATTTCTATTTTGGCTTCTGTTTTCAATCTCTGTAAAAGGCTATATATATGGTTTTCAGATACGTTAATAATACACAAAATATTCTTCCATTCTCTTATATTATTTCTCAGTAAAACACCAAAACATTCTTAACATTTGATATCAGAGCTCGGTTATAGCATCAGAGATGTCAACAGGAGGAGGTTTTGTGTAACCTTCAATTCCACGATTGGACGGACACTATGATCATTGGTGTATGCTCATGGAGAACTTTCTCCATTCAAAAGAATACTGGAGTCTAATTGAGGATGGGATTCCAACAGTGATTGAAGGAGTCCAACCTACTCCAGCTCAGATGAAGGCAATTGAAGATGCAAAATTGAAGGATCTTAAGGCGAAGAATTATCTCTTCCAAAGTATTGATTGTTCAATTTTAGAGACGATTTTGAACAAGGATTCTGCTAAGAGCATTTGGGATTCCTTGAAAATAAAGTATCAAAGTACAGCATGAGTGCAACGTGCACAACGACAAGCTTTTCAAAAAGAGTCTGAGATGCTAAACATGAAGGCAGGTGAGTCTGTAACTGCGTATTTTGCTCTTACTATGACTATTGTGAACAAGATGAGGTCAAATGGTGCGAAGAATTTGACTGATTTAACAATTATTGAAAAAATCTTGCGATCCATGACTTCCAAATTTGATTACGTAGTCTGTTCTATCGAATAATCAAAAGATCTTGATGTCATTTCCATAGATGAATTGCAAAGTAGTTTGATGGTTCATGAACAACGTATGAATGCTCATATCGTAGAGGAGCATGCATTGAAGGTAACAACATGAGAATCATCAGGTTGGCGAGGAGGAATTCGAGGATCAAATAGAGGCAGAGGAGGTGGAAGACGTTATCTTGACAAATCCACTATTGAATGTTATTACTGTCACAAACTAGGACATTTTGCATATGAGTGTCCAAGGAAGGAGATCGAAGGGGTTGCAAACTATGCAGAAGGAGGAGAAGAAATGTTATTAATGGCGTATGTAAATGAGAAGGCAACAAGTATGGAAGAGTTATGGTTTATTGACTCAGGATGCAGCAACCATATGTGTGGTAAGAAGGAGCTGTTTTCTGATTTTGATGACACTTTTAGAGAAATAGTAAAGCTGAGAGATAATTCAAAAATGCTTGTTACTGGAAAAGGAAATATCAGAATGTTTGTGAATGGTTTTGTACAAATCATTACAAATGTTTTCTATGTTCCAGGTTTGAAAAACAGTTTATTGAGCATAGGGCAACTAGTTGAGAAAGGTCTTGCTATTCTTATTCAACAGGAAACATGCAAGATATATCATTCTGAAAGAGGTTTGATTATGGAGATCACCATGTCTTCAAATAGAATGTTCAAATTGTTTGCTCAGATGCATTTCAAGGAGTGCAGCGAGCATGTGTGTTTTAATTCACAATCCAAGGAGTCCAGTGAGCAGGTGCAACTTAAGGAGTCTAGCGAACATATGTGTTTTAAATCTTCATCAGAAGAGAATGCTATGCTTTGGCATAACAGATATGGACATCTTAGTTTCATGAGATTGAATCTTCTTCAACAAAAAGAGATGGTGACCGGAATGCCAAATCTAAATGCATCAACAAAGGTGTGTGAAGACTGTTTGACTGGAAAACAACAGAGAAATTCTTTTCCTAAAGAATCTACATGGAGAGCTACTCAGGTTCTTCAATTTATACATTCTGACATTTGTGGTCTGATTACTCTTATTTCAAATAGCAACAAGAGATATATAATCACATTTATTGATGATTATAGTCGTAAAGTTTGGGCCTATTTTCTTGTTGTAAAATCTGAAGCCTTTACTATTTTCAAACTGTTTAAGAATCATGTTGAAAAGGAGACTGGTTTTTGTATTCACAGTCTTCATACTGATCATGGAGGTGAATTCATCTCACAAGAATTTGCAGATTTTTGTAACGAGCATGGAATACGTCGTCAACTTACAGCTGCCTACTCTCCTCAGCAAAACAGAGTCTCAGAAAGGAAAAATTAAACCATCATGAATATGATTCGTAGCATGCTGTCAGAAAAGAAGATACCAAAGAGATTTTGACCAAAAGCTGTAAATTGGACTGTTCATATTTTGAACAGAAGTCCAACATTTACAGTTAAAAACAAGACTCCAGAAGAAGCTTGGAGTGGCATCAAACCGTCAGTTCATCATTTTAGAGTTTTTGGTTGCATAACACATGCTCATATCCCTGACTGTAAGAGAAGCAAGCTGGATGATAAAAGTGTAAAATGTGTACTACTTGGCATCAGTAAAGAATCAAAGGCATATCGCCTATATGATCCCATCTCACAGAAAATTATAGTGAGCAGAGATGTGGTATTTGATGAAAACAATAGTTGGGAATGGAGTGAGAGTCTAGAAACAGTTGATACTATTGCTTTGGAATGGGAAAACAATGATTAACATGAAGAACATTTTGCAGCTGATGATAGGGCAGACGATGAAAACAATGACCTGGTAGCAGAACACAGGGCAGACAGTGGAAACAATGATTAACATACTAATCCAGAATTCAGGTTTGATCAACATGCTGATCCAGAAATGAGCAGCACTGAAAGTCACCACAACAATTCTTCAAATACACGTAGCAGTACAATTTCTGCAAGTCTAACAGTCCAAGCAAGTAGTAGTGGAAATACACGTGGCAGACCCGAAAGGGAGCATAGAAGACCTTTGTGGACGAAGGACTATGTCAATAGGGAAGAATTATCTGAGGAAGATTCTTATAGGTCATGTTTGCTGCTGCTACTGATCCTGTGTTCTTTTATGAAGCTGTGAAAGATGTAAAGTGGAGAATGGCCATGGATGCAAAAATAGATGCAATTGAACGAAATGACACTTAGGAGTTAACATATTTGCCTACTGGTGCCAAAAAGGTTGGGGTAAAATGGGTGTATAAGACAAGGTTTAACGAGAATGGTGAGATAGATAAATACAAAGTCCGGTTAGTTGTAAAAGGCTACATCCAAGAGCATGAAATTGATTATACTGAAGTGTTTGCACCGGTAGCACGTATGGATACAGTTCGTTTAGTAATCTCTCTAGCAGCTCAAAAGCAGTGGATAATTTTTCAGCTTGATGTTAAGTCAGCATTTTTGCATGGAAATCTTTTTGAAGATGTTTTTGTTGAGCAACCTCCAGGCTATGAGAAGAAAGGTAATGAGCACAAAGTATACAGATTAAAAAAGGCATTGTACGGTTTGAAACGGGCTCCCCGAGCATGGTACAGTCGTATCGAGTCTTATTTTATGAAGGAAGGTTTTGAGAAGTGTCTATATGAGCATAGTTTGTTCATCAAAGCACATGAAGGAGGTAAAATTTTAATTTTTTGTCTCTACGTAGATGATTTAATCTTCACTGGCAATGATGAACACATGTTTACTGATTTTAAGAAATCTATGATGCATGAGTTTGATATGACTGATCTAGGAAAAATGAGGTATTTTCTGGGTATAGAAGTTTTGCAAGAATAGGAGAGTATTTTCATTCATCAAAGAAAGTATGCGCATGAGGTGTTACAGAGATTCGGTATGGATAAGTGCAATCCTGTGCTTAATCCAATTGTACCCGGTTTTAAACTTATGCAAGATACAACTGGAGTAAAATTAAATAGCAGCCAGTACAAGCAAATTATGGGTAGTTTAATGTATTTGACTACCACTCGACCTGATATTATGTTTCTAGTAAGTCTACCGAGTACATATATGGATCGCCCTACAAAACTTTATTTTGAGGCAGCCAAGAGAGTGTTGAGATATTTGAAGGGAACTTGTGAGTTTGGAATACTTTATAGCAAGAGAGGAGAAGACAAATTAATTGCTTACACTGACAATGATTATGCCGGGGATTTGAATGATAGAAAAAGTACTCCAGGCTATGTATTTATGCTCACTTCAGGTGCAGTGTCTTGGTCATCCAAGAAGTAACCAATAGTTACATTGTCTATCATTGAAGCTGAATTTGTTATTGCTGCTGCATGTGTTTGTCAAGTGGTTTGGATGAGAAGAATTATAAGAAGTTTCAGTCTACTTCAAAGTGATAGCACAACTGTTTACCGTGATAATAGTTCAACTATTGAGCTATCAAAAAATCCTGTTCTACATGTCCGAAGCAAACATATAGACATCAGATTCCATTTCCTCCGTGAGCTCACTAAAGATGGTGTTGTTAAGATGGTTCACTATAATACACAAGAGCAAATAGCAGACATAATGACCAAGCCTTTGAAACTGGACATGTTCATAAAATTAAGAAGTTTGATAGGGGTCTGCACATTTCTAGGCGTAAACTAAGTGTTTTTATCAGCACATAGTTTAAGAGAGGATGTTGAGTTTGTTTCTAGTTGATCAAGTCTTTAAGACTTAACTAATTTCTAGCTTTGAATAATTCCTATTGTTTAGGATTCTGTTATTCTGTTTTGATTTCTCTTTTGGCTTTTGTTTTCAATCTCTGTAAAAGGCTATATATATTGTCTTTAGATACGTTAATAATACACAAAACATTCTTCTATTCTCTTATATTATTTCACACCAAGACATTCTTAACACGCCTTTCTCTCCTTTTTCAACTATTAAAGACTGAAATGTAAAAAATAAATAAATAAAGTTGTATGACCTAGATGTAAAATTAGAAAACTATAGGGATCATAGTGTAAAAAAGCACGCCTCACGAATAGGGCAAATGAACAGTGTTATGTATGCGTGAGAAGCGTGACGCACAAGGAAACACCCTTCTGTTTTAATTTTTAATTTTTTTTTACTATAATAACAGTAATAACATGATTTTCTGCAAGATAGATATCTTTACAAAACAACTCAAAATTATGAAAACGTGCAGGATGGCTTTTGGAAATCATCAAGCTCTTGCAAATGGCAGCGAGTAGCAGCACTTGTGTCAGTAGCAGCCAATTCGTGGGCTTCTGTTTCAGCTGACAAAAAACAGAACTCGAGGGAAGAAAGAGATGACCTCTATACATTACCAGGATAACAAAATAGCTAAGAACACAAATGCTTGCATAAGTAATTGACGCAGGAGCCACACAGGCATCACAAGAAACAAATTGAAACTCACAAGCGCTGGTGAAATTGCAGCAAATTGTCTCTCGTAACATTTACAACATCAAAGTCAAAGATTACATTTAGGTGAAGAGTTCAAGCTTAGGAAATGAATGACCATGTCAACAAAATACTGCCAGGCATTTCCTAACGGGTGAAGAGGTCCTGTACCCTAAGCTTTCATACTTCCAAATGCATATTTTGAAGAATATATAAAGAGAATTGCTGAATGGATGAAAATCAAAGTTAGATTACTAGCTTGTTTTTAGTTTTATATCTCTTTGGTGGATTCTACTGAGTGGTGAACTATTCCAAACTGTAATTTCTAAGATAGTGATTTTCTTCTCTTTTCCATCTGTTCTTTCCCTCCATCTACATATCCATAATTTCCACTGAAATCCCAGCACCCGTTTTACCATATCAGTAATGTACACCACCTTGGCTGGTGAAGATAGCTGGATACTTCCGCATGCTGTTTGATGAAACTAGTATTGATGGCTAAAACGCATCGGCAAGTCTCTAGTTATGGTTGAGCTCGTAAGTTTCTTCAACATCATTTCCCCAAGCAGAAAATGTCGAAGCCTCTTCTATAGAAGCTAACACGTACTATATATATATATTTCAGCAATCTATTGCTGATAAGTGTTTTAATATGTGGAGTGCTACCATCCATTCATTTCTGGACTTGGGCTGGTTCCTGTTCTTATTTACGTATTAGTCTACAATGGAAATGGACATTCGACTAGCTTCTTCAAGATTCATATTGTGGGTACCTTGCACCTTTTTTTGCTGAAACGGATAATTGTGATTGGTGTTATGTCAAACTCAAACTTAACTAGGAAAATATCCTTCTTTCTTTTCTGAAGTGGGAGTGGTGTGTGGTGTCCCACTTAAAAGAAAGAAATATCTGAACTAGGAAGGAAGGATTCTTCAATGTTTCCTTATCCATAGCTTCAGAATCTAGCCACCATTTTATTATCATATCATATTGATAAGAAACTAGAGAAGCAGTGGAAGATATGTCAGTTTCTCTACTCCCAATTGATCGTCTTTCAATGCCAAAAGCTTTCCAAATTCACGCCAGCTACTTCAATCCTTCCACAACTATCTCAAGGTACTTCTTTCTCCTGCAAAGTGTCGATAATGATGGTGATTCTATTTTAAAAAGTAATAAAAATCAAGCATCTGTTACCAAATGAAACTGATACTTTGTTTCCTAAGCAAAACAACATGCTTTTGTTTTGTCTGTAAATCATCTGAAGCCCTCTACCAAGTGAGCAAGTCGCTTTTTTTTCTCTTAAACATGATGTTTTCTAGTTTGGATGAAAATGGAACTTAGTCACAGATTTAGTAAACGTAAATAAGTAAGCTTGATTTCAAGATGTAGGCACAAATGCTCCCCAGTCAGATGTTGTGATAGAAGAAGGGAAGGGAGTGCAAGAACAAAGAAGAATTACTATGAGTTGCTGGGAGTTTCAGTTGATTCCAGTAACCAGAAAATTAAAGAGGCTTATAGGAAGTTACAAAAGAAATATCACCCTGATATTTCTGGACATAAGGTGCTTTCAATGAACCATTACTAATTTCTAAATTACTAGCACCACCAGTATTAGCAAAATATGATGCTTCCATCCTAATGAACCCTTTTTGAATCTCTCTTTAGGGCCATGAGTACGCTCTGATGCTGAATGAAGCCTATAATGTCCTGATGACAGATGATCTTAGGACAAAGTATGATGCTTCCATTGGTCATATGACAGTGCAGATTGGGAAAAACAACTATGTTAATGTCATGGGTTCCAGCTCATGGAAAGGGCCATTGAGACCCCAAGCTCTGTTTGTTGATGAAAATGCATGCATAGGTCAATCTTACAGCCCCCTCGCACTTACAAATGCATGAAACACAACTAATTAGCTAGTAATCTTCGCTTGTTTTTTTTTTCTTTTTCTATTTTTTGTTCTGCATGTGATCAGCTTCTAAATCAAAATAGTCTACTCTACAGGGTGCAGAGAATGTGTGCACCATGCTAGCAACACATTCATCCTGGATGAATCAATTGGTTGCGCACGAGTAAAAACTCAATATGGAGATGACGACCAAAAAATAGAGGTAAATAAAGCGTGATCTTGTCGAGGAGACCATAAGACAATTTTAACAACATGATACGTTGTGTGTCTCCTGTCACAGCTATTTTGTCAGTACTTTGTGTGTAAATGAGTTAAGGAAATGATGAGGAAGTTGACTTGCAGGTATCAGTTGAATCATGTCCCGTGAACTGCATCTACTGGGTGGATAGGGAAGAATTGGCACTTCTTGAGTTCCTAATTCAACCGCAACTAAAGCAAGGTTATGGTGTATTTGGGCAAGGCTGGGAAAGACCTGCTAATGTTTTCATGGCAGCAAAGACATTGAGCAAGCAGTTGAGACAGCAGGCTGAACATACTCACAACAATGGTAAGCGCAAGCCATATCGCTTCTACAATTGAAAGGAACAATTGCGACCATCAAGATGATTTCACCTTCAAATTCTTTCTTCTAAATGATTTGTACTAAACAAGGTTCATGGCAATTGCAGTGCGAACAACTGTAGAGGAAGAAACCCCTGCTCAAGCCGAGGCTCGTGCGAATGCTAGCTTGAAAATCAAGATGGAGAGCTTCTCAAAAATCTGGGATTCATTGAATGGAATTTTTGGTTAAAATAGTTCATTTGGGGGCACTTCAGAAAATATGGAAGTTTCCTAGTTATGCTTCTTTGCATACTCCTATAAGATGTTTAGGAAGTCAAAAAAGAGAAGGGAAAAAAAAAAAAAAAACTGCACATGAAATTTTTTAGTTCGAAATTTGTAATTTTAGATGGTGAATCACATAGTAATAGATGCAGTTCAAGTGTCCTCCTGGAATGAGGGCTTGCTGCTAGCTGCTAGCTGCTAGCTGCTAGCTGCTAGCTGCTAGCTGCTAGCTGCTAGCTGCTAGCTGCTGTCAAAACAACCTCTATGTCTCTCTAATCGTTGTGTCATATATACTTTCTTCCATGCATTTCCTCAGCAACCTCTTTCTCTCTGTGTGGATTACTGAAAACATGACTAAATACGGAACCATCCCAACAGCAGCACATCCATCATCAGACTCGCAAATTATTTCAAATATAAAGGGTAGGATCTCATCAACCCTAGCTACAACAAGATCATGGAAAGAAATGATCCAATCACAATCTCTCTGTCTTCCCACCACATTTATAGAATACGGTTGCAGAATCAAAATGAATACTGGGTATTTTCGCATGAACTATGTTATCATCATCTTGTTTCTTCTCTTCCTCAGCTTGCTGTGGCACCCCATATCCTTGATCGTCCTTGCAGCCACGATGACTGCATGGTCATTCTTGTATCCTGTACAAGACTATCCCTCGCTGATTTCCAGCCCTTTGTCATCTCAGATGATGTTGCCATGATTTTCTTGTTGGTGTTCAGAAATTCTGATGATCGGATCACTGTGGATCATGAAACTGGTTTTGGATCAATAATCTCGTCCCGTACCGGCAATGTTAATACAACTATTGTCTTTTTTCGATTTTTTTTTAAAATATATTAAAATATTTTTTTTATATATTAATACATCAAAACTATCAAAAATAAATAATTTGAAGCAAAAAAAAAAAAACAGCAATACAATTGTTCAACTGCAATGTCAAACATGCCAGAAACTGTTCCTACTTCCATCACTACACAAGTAAAAATTCTCTCTTTTTTAATTCCAAATGTCAATAAACGAAATACATTCAAGCTATAATCTTAAGAAGAAATTAATATTTGTTTTTGAATTTAGATGAATTAACTGATCCTAATTAAGTACAGAAACTATTGAGCAAGTATTTAGATCCTAATAACATGACGTGTAAACAAGACACCTTTAATTGTTGATAAATGTATAAACAGCAAACGTTATTTGATAAATGCACAATTACTAACAGCAACAAATTCAACTAGAGTTATTCTCTTAACAATCCAAATGCAAACCACAACAAAACAGCTTAAACTCAAATTGAGGCCAAACTCCTCCGGATAATGGATCTGACTCTGGTGATATGGCCAGGAGCCGTCCAATACAATCTCCATGGATGCAATCAATCGAGATGGTTCATTAAATAAAATCTTCATACATGTAAGGAACTTACCATTGCCATGAGCAGCCTGCTTATGCAAATTAATCAGTGAGAAATTGACCAGGTTAATTATCTGCCACCAGAGCCTTGTTTCCACCAAAGGTCGTCTGCTGGCATAATTTCCATCAAAAGTAGAGAACAAAAAATCAAAGTACAAGTTCCAGGGATCACTTCAGTGTTGGCAACATTTCACGTTCTTGTACATGAAATGGTTACAATTAATGAGGTTACATTCACACCTACACATAAATACTAGTACTATCACCCCACCTGTCCTCCTTGCGTTTACCATTTTCTGTCAAAATGACGTCCAAATTGTGGTCTAAAATATGCCATGTGTTCCTGTCTTGATTCCAATCCAAGTGAAGGTAGAAAAATTGAATGGAGAAAAAAAAAAGACAAGAAAAGGAAAAACGCAAGAAAGCCTGCCACATTTGAACAAACGTTTTATTGTTTTCTTATGAAATAATACCTCCAAGGATCAAGAATTCAGATTCAGCCACGCCAGATGAAGACGAGATGAAGGCATCTGGACTTGAAGTTAGGACAAAACAGTGTGTTCCGACAATGATATGGAGAGGGAAGAATTTGGACACAGAGCGCTGTTTTATTTTAACAGCTATAGGACTGAGGGAACCATTTTGTCAACAGGTTATGCTTTATTTTGATAAATAACATGAAGAGGCCATAGCTTGGTATATGCATCATTGCCACGAGTAAGTACCTGTACATCCATAGCACAAACAGAAAGGAATCAGATACACTTGTTCTTTGAAACTCAGGCATGTTTTCTTAATTTAACCAGGCAGAGGAGACAATAAAAGGAAGAAAAGAAGTTCTGATAAGAGTAGCCTTCTGCAGAAAAGGATGAAGTCATAGGGTGCACAACTGGCTTAGAATAGTATCCTGGACTATGATATTTGAATCTTACTAAATTTTCTATGAGAATTAACTAAATATAATTTGCTCAAACTTGTAATACAAAAATCCATATTTATTATAAGAACCTTGGACGAGATACAAGGAAAACTAGAACTACTAATATCTTCAGTTTCAAAAAAAAAAAAAAGAAGCAATTATGACATAGGATGGGTGTAGATCACTGCAGAAGGATAACTCCTTGAAACCACCAACATGTGAATGCATCAAGACATGGATATCATCTTTTTCTTTCAAGTATATCTAAGAGTTATTTTATAGGGAAAATTAAGCTGAAAACTTTGCAAGGAATACATTGGATAAAATCTATCATAGCAGAACAGTAATGAGATGTCCTAGGAACAAACCATAATGGGGCATATGATGAGGACAAGTCAAGAAATGGGTATGGCCACCTGAAGGAAACAGAAGACCACTATTGATGAGTGAAACAAATACGAACAAAAATGTTAAAGAAAAAAGAGAAACATAAATTACCAAATTGATACACAGGCATGCACAATCCACTGGAAAATGACAAAAAAACCAGTCCACAGAATGAAGTAAGAAACCCGAAACCAAGGGAATGGCTGAAAATGAGCAAGTAGAGCTAATCAATGATTATTTCAAAGGGAAATACTGAAAAGAGGGCGGAGGGAAGGACAGAGTATTAATTTACCAAGCAATTCAAAGCTGTGTCCCCAAGAAGTAAGACAGCATTGAGTGTATGCATATTCACTGTTAACTGACATGAAGAAAAACATGGACTTTTCAGATATAGAGGAGCACAAGCAGCACAGTGAACAACATATTGACAACCAACAACAGCAGCAGCAGCAGCAACAACATAAAAAAGAGTTGATTAGAAGCTGATTCACCATAGCCACGAAGCATTACAAATAATGTAACACCATGCACATCCAATTTACTTCTCCATAAAAGAAAAGACCTAACAATGGTAGTTATAGTCAAGTCAACTAGATTGTGTATAAGTTGAGGCCTCGTCTACATGTGACCAGGATAATTTTCGTGATGGTTCACATGCTTAGCTTATATGAGAGGGGGGAGTACGACTCTAAGAGTAATAATTTCTTGGGATGAAGGCATTTTAGGGAGCAAGCATGAAGCTTTTCCTCTTAGCATCAAAGACCTTTTTGTATTCATGTACAGACCTACTATGAGGAAGAACCAAAGTAAAGACAGAGGTTGCCAAACTAAGCCAGCCAAATTAGCAACCTCTATGCAACAAGAACAAATAGGAAAAGGAAATAAGAATAGGAGTGTTTAATAACCCATGCAATCAAGCAACACATAGCCAAGTGCATTTAACCCAAGTGTGTCTCTTTGTTTGCTAACCATAATCCTACAATATTTATCTATCTCAACAATCAATAAAAACAGAAGGCAGCTAGCTTGTAAAGAGGCCTAAACATGTGATAAGAGATCTGCAGATGATATTAGAATAACATCAGCTATTGGATTTGCATATAATATATCAAATAAAAAGGAAATCTATCTTGTATCAATCTGTCTGGAAGCAATCAAGGACCAGCAGTTTCTTGATTTGCTAAATACAAGAATAGATGCAAAATGATTTATCCAGGTTCAACATAAATCATAATGCTGCCAAGAACTGAAAGCAACAAATCATAATGTAAGGTGGCAAGAAAGGTATATATCTATAAGTTCTAAATGAAGTGAACTAACAGACAGAACTACAAAATAAAGAGCAAAGAAAATGCAGGTCCAGAGCTCATCTAAAACACACAGAACTTACAAAATCCAGTGAGTAATCTCTCATGGTAAGAAACGGAAAAATAATGATCCAATAAATAGAATCAGTAAGCATCACTGCACCAGCAGTCATCTGTTTATTAGAGATCAAACAGAAAACTAATTAGATAACAAACAACTGCATGAAGCTATAATATTCTCATGACATGCCTCAAAGTGTTTTCAATATTTAAAAGAAAACAATCTAAGAGGGAAATTTCGAAGAGAAGACAACTGAAGTATCAAAAGCATCTATGCCCAATAGCTGTATTAATACTAAACCTTGAGTCTAAAATTTAAAGTTCTGTATCAGGAAATCAGAACCCTGAAAGAGTCAATTTGTGCCCACCAATATGAAAGATCTCGGAATATGTATGAGATAAGGTTTATCAAAACCCTGCCAAGGATAAACTGCAAGATTTATTAAAAATTCATTTTTTCACAGATTATATTTTTTTCCAGCTAAACTTGCATACCTGGACCAAGGCAAGATAAAGAAGAAGAAAAGTAAAAGAATAAAGTTGTGGAGAAAATAATATAAGACCATCTATAAAACATACAGATACCAACTAAAAAGAACAACTGAACAACAGCAACTTAGATTCATGGAAAGAGATCAAAAGGTTTAATTCACAAACTAGAGGCTAGTAGCCAACCAAGGAAACATCACATGAAGCTTGTTTATTATAGCCCTTCTCTGTATCACTAAAACTACTTGATAGTACAAAGAAATGTACCTGGAATATAACCTGAAAAAGATAACAACAAATGCTTGCAGCTTGAGAAGAATGAATTTGCTCTGGGGGCTCTGAGGATTTTCTTTTTTCCAGTTCATTTGCCCTGTCCCCATGAGGTAGAGGCATGTAATACCCTTGCTCAGTGTCTCTCCCGACATGAGGTTCATAAAATCCAGTTTTGTGATACAGGTAACATCCATAAATGGAAAGCAGTGATCCAAACTAAAAAAGAAAATGCCAAGATCATAATACGTACATGGCACCAATTAAAGATTGGTGTTATTATGAATTTGGTCAAAATTTGGAGGTACTGAACAGAAGCATATAAAGAAAGCAAAATCAAACACATACCCCAAAATAAATGGTAACAGAAGTGAAAGTCCACCTGTTAAGCACCCCAAAACATTCAAACAGACAGGTTAAAATTTAAGAGCACATCTAGCAAAAAGAAAGAAACTAAATTGACAGTTCATTTTTTTAGAAAAACATATTTGTATAGGAACTAAATTATAATTAGTGTAAATATGATGGAGGAAAGATTTTCAACTAAGGACTTATTCATAAGATAGCTTTTCTGTATCAGGAAATGAGAAACAGGTACTTAAAATATCAATTGCCAAAACGTAATCAAAACAAGGTCAAGGTCCTTTGAGTCCATTAAGAAAAGCTATCTCTCACTCTCTGATTGAGCTTACTGGGTATAGTAATAAAACATGACGAATCCATTACGAGAAACTTTGGCAATGAGGATCGGCAAAAGCAAAGAGAAGGAAAGAAGTCGATAAGCCAACAACCAAATAGGGTGAATTTGATTAAGACATGATCTCCACGGTTGATTGCCGCACAACGAATGAGCTACCTCTTGCTGAGTTTTTCCTTTGCATGATCCCAAACATTCATATTTCCGTATAAGGAAGAATGCTACAACCATAGGCGTAAATACCCAGATTGCACAAAGCAAGACCCTCCAGTTCAACCAGTAACTCAGGGTGGTAGTGTCGGAAGTAACCATTAGCTGCTGCATTCTGATAAAGGAATGAACACACTGTTAGTTACCCCATCAATCCAATTCCTGGTCATTAATCAATTGATTATTTCACACAATGCATGCTTGATTTCTAATTATTTCAACATCATTAATAAATGAATTGTGTGTTATTGCATCATCAAAGCACATGGATTCATTCGCTTTCTCTCCTAATGGAAACATAAACTGAGATGAAGCTCATTGTTTACTTAAAACCAGTAATCAAGGCTCCTCATTTTATTAACTTAGGAGTTGGTGCTATAATTATAAATCAATTACTAGAAGAGTAAGAAGTCCACAATCAATCAATGAAAAAAAAAATTAAAAACTGATGCACACACACATAACCAATTCAAGCAACCCCAGATGACAATAAGTGTAAAAAGCAAAAGAGAAGGGTGCTTACAGAGCAAGAAAAAAGAATGCTTGGTTTTGTTTGGCTATGAACTGGAAGATAAGCAGGCTTAATACATGATATGATAATGTACGTACAATTAATATATTGACAGAAAAGAAAGAAACGTGAAGCAGTTTGGTTTTGTTTGGGGATCCAACAAGAGACTGTCTGTAAGCAAAGTTCCGGAGGCAGAGAGAGAGAATATAATAACAGCACAGCAGACATTTCTTAGGGTGTGTTTGCCATTACATTTAAGTATTTTTAAAAAAACTTTAATTTTTTTATTTTAAATTAATATCTTTTTAATATTTTTAAATTATTTTGATGTGTGAAATTATTATATTAAAATTAATTTTTTAAAAATAAAAAAAATATTATTTTAATATACTTTAAAATAATCACACTTTAAAAAATAATTACTTCTGTACTTCCACCCATACTCCAGCAGACAGTAGCCACTGAGTTTCCTTGGTCACAGTGATCCCATTTTCTTTTTTGTTTTTTTTTCTGAACCCAGTCCCTCCCAAATCTTCTAACTTAGTCCCTCTAGTTTACCAAAACTACATAAGTAGTACTTTCCATTTTATTTATAATTCCTATATCTTTAACTTTATTTATAACATGGTCCTCTCTCAGTCCAATTACTTCATGTTATTTTGCAATTAATTTTGTTTTTTATTTTTTCAAAAAATAGAAAAAAATTGAGTGAGCAAGACATGAATTTATTTTCAATTGTCGGGCCCAGATCTTAAAAGGGTTCCACTCAAATTCAGAAATCTATTAAATTTATTTTTTAATTTTTTAAGTTATGCTAACTATATTCAAAATCATGCTTCAATGTAAATTTAATTTCAATGTTATGATAATAATTATTATATTAATTTTCATTAATTTTTACCAAGTTTAAGATTTGACATAAAGGGATTTTTTTAGAAAAACATATTTGTATAGGAACTAAATTATAATTAGTGTAAATATGATGGAGGAAAGATTTTCAACTAAGGACTTATTCATAAGAAAAATAACATATAAGGACCAAAATACTTTTTTAAAAATCCTTAGAACCAAAATATGTATTATTGAAAACTTCCATCAGCAGTGTAAATTTTGTATGTTATTAATAATATCAACTTATGAAAGGATATTATAATAGTTTAACGGTCAGATCTTAAATGTTTATGAAAAAATATAATAATATATAAAATAATTTAATTAGTTAGGTTCTAAATTTGCTCTCTAAAAATCACTAGTTTGAGTTTCACAAACTTTAGGGTTACAAGAAGCTTATATAGTCGTTAACTTTATGGTTCGTGAGATGAGTCAAGGTACGCGTAAACTGACCTGAATATCTATATTAATAAAAAAAAAACATACAAAATTGATATTAAGATTAAAAAACAAATAGTAGCGATTTCTTTTAAATACTAAACTAAGAGTACAGGAATGCTAGAAAGCATTAACCCAATAAAAATTTGTCTCAAGAGAAAAATTAATTTACACTCGGTATGAAGTATGACAAAGTTACAGGAAAATAATAAAAATGTCTAATCTAAGCATGAAAGAGAAATGACTCTCTATTATACAAATTAATTAACGAGAAATGACCTTAGCTTGATTAGCATGAAAAAAAAATACTATAAAATAATTAAATAATATAATGTGTAATAGATTGAAATAAAATTATAATACTTACAATAACTCATTAATTAATTTTTATTTTCACATGTTGTGGGGTTTTTCACAAAATTGTTTTGACACTTGAAAATGATCATATAATTATTTGGGGAAATTATTTGTGTACAAAATATCATTTAAATGCTATCTCATAATCTATATTTTTCTATGTATTTCTAAGAATATTTTTTTCCAAAAAAAGTCTTTTGATGTGATTTGGTTACTTTATCGTTATTTTATAATTATTGTCACTTTTGTTTTATTTTGTTTAAGTTTTTATAATAAAAAAATTAAAGAATGAAGTGATGAGCAAAGAAAAAATAATTAAGATGAAAAATGACCAAATCATATGATAGGAGATTGTACACGTGAGGAAAAGAAAAATAAATGGGGGTACAGGTAAAATTGAGAAAAATATCATAAAAATCCTTATTTAAGTAGAAAATAATGTAAAGATCTTTCTAATATTGTTTTTCTAGAAAATATAAATACATAGACAAAAAAAACACAAAAAAGATGTTCTAGAAAAAAAGACAAGGCAAAGAAAAATAAAGAAATACAATAAAGACAAACTACAAGCTGTTTAATTGTACAGCTTTCAACGGTAATCTGCACGAACTACTTTTAAAAAATATTTTATATTTCTATTTCAAAGAGAACGATTATTATGCCTATAGTACTAGTTTTAATTCTGTGTTTTTGTAGCTTTTCTTTCTAACAGATAACCTCTTAAAAAATAAGAGGCATAACTTACTATTTATAGAGAAATCTGAAAAATTCTATAAATTAGAAAAATATCAATTTTCCCCTGAATAATATCCATATATTAATTCATGATAATTTTAGAAATTAACTCAATCAAGTCCTTACTTGATTTTTCTAGGTCTAGAAATATAATCCTTGTATTAATTATATTTTTAGTCTTAAATTTTTAAAATATATTTTAATAAAGTCATATTTAATTAAATCATATCAATTTAATTTCTAACTAATGATTTTTAATGTGTGTGACCCATTAGGTTTCTAATATGTTGGTCAAAATATAAATTCTAATTCTAATTAAATAGAATTAAATAAATTAAATAATTTAATTTATTATCAATTAAATAATTGATTAATTTATATTTGAAGATCAGGTGCATTATCTAGTAATGTGTCATGATCCTTCAAATATTAGAAAAGTTATTAATAGTTTGATTTAACCTTTCAGTAACCTGTTTTTTAGTGTAATTAATATCTTTTCATTAATGATGTTTTGATTTAATATTAAAGCATGAAGTATGTCTGTAATGTTAAATCATGTTTGTTATCTACATAATAGTCATTGATCGTTTGAATAAGATTTGAAACTCTTTTCAAATTTCATCCTATCTTGGCCAAGGATTTCTTAGTCAATACTATTTGAGAATTGATGAAGTATTTTCACTAATTTATATAGGGTGATAAATCATCACTTGATCACTCAAGTACCTGTATATAGTTCATATTATACCTAATGTTTGTCATTTCATTATCTCTATTAAGATAACATTTAACAGGATCAAAACATAACATTCTTTATATAAGATAATTTAGTGATTTTAAATCTAAGGATCACTTACACAGCCATCACGTAAGCCTTTCCATAGAAATAGCTCTACATAAAATTCTCATGCGAATCAATTCAGTGTACATTTCTTATGACAAGAACGTACATTGGCTTCTGAGAATAATTTTTTTTTTCATAAAGGAAACAACATAATATGTACAAGTTTTTATGACTATAATGAATGTCCAATATTTAAAAGAGTATTAATCAAGAATATTTTAGAAAAAAAATACTATGATGCAATAAGAACCTCGTAGTTATAATAATTTTGTAATTTTATTTGTAAAATATTTTGTCCTATAAATTTTATCTTTATTCTAGATTCACTAATCTAATATTATATAAATATTAAAAATAAATTAATTTTTTATTAATAATAAAAATATATTTACATAAATATAATAATACCACTAAATATCACATTATTATAATAAAATCATCCACTCTCGTGGGGATGCAAATGCCACTTGATTCAATTACGTATGGCATCTAGCAGTAACTTATCAATTTAATTCAAGTTTTCCATTTTTTTTTCCGAAGAAAATGAAGATTAAGTAGCCCTTGTCAAGAAAGATGATCTACGTCGGAGTAAAGTTCCCGGAAATCGACTGTGGGATGTCAATCGTGTCCAAGGCTGGTGGTCCATGATCGGTGTCCATGATAGTTGCCGGTCTCAAAATGGAGTACTGCAAGCCACAAGTTTGTCTCAGAGAGTTTCCTACTTGTGAAACTTGAAATTCGTATCGTCCATTCATTTCGAAACTCTTGCTTACCACCGTTAAAATTATAAAATGACTAACCACAATAATCCACCATTAATAAATAAATCTTCTCTTTAAGTCAACCTCTTAGTTCCCATCCCTGATTCGCCCGACAGTAACAGCAGCCCGTCAGTACATGCTATCTGTAATTAAAAGCTATTATCCAATTCTAGATCTTTATGGAGTCCTTTCGGTCAGCCAATCCATTTCTTCAAGTAGCGGGCAGATGTGGGCGTTACTTTAGTACAAATATTGATTAACTTCTTTATCTGTTAATCAACTCTGATGGGATGGTCAAAGTTTTAGCTAAGATAACAAGCTACAAAATGAAGGATTCGTTGAACAATGGCTAGTTCCTAGAACTTCACTTTCCAGTAAAAGCTTGAAATGCAACTGCTATTAAACAAGGTGTCAAGAACAAAACCAAGGCTTTTGTACTATTCATGCAACGCTTAAGAATCTCTGCCTCTCCTTTTCTCTCTTGTTCTTCCACTCCAAAATGCTGAGCACGGCATTAGCTCTGTCTCTTTCAACCCCAGTTCTTAGACCACAAAAACCTTTATATGTTCACTCTAGCCCCAGATTTAGCCCATGTATTAACCTCCCTTCTTTAAAACCGCTTGATACTGTTTGCTGCCATGGCTTCTCTCGTCGAAAAACTTCCCTGTCGGGTTGTTGTTTGAGTTGCAATACTCGAATCTCTGCATTTATCTGTCGAAATCATGGATATGGCAGTATCAAGGTCCGGGCTGCCTCAGTTCCTGACAGTACTGGTGAATTTGAGAAGTCAAGTGATGCGGCTAGGACAATGCAGCTAGGTGCTATGTTTGGAATTTGGTATCTTTTGAATATCTACTTCAACATCTTTAACAAGCAGGTTCATTTACATATCTCTCTCTGTATGTCATTTCATTTCACCTCGTGAAATTGATTTGTCATTCTTGTTTTTATTTTTTGATGTTTATATACCTTGTATGGTTTTGGTTATGTCTTTCTGATAAAGTGGTGACGCTTCGTCTTTTCTATGTCACTGTGCTATCATCTAATATATAATATAATTAATTCTACAAAGAAAAGCTGTGCTCTCAAAGCTACAAAACTGGATACTAAGGAAGCGAAATTGTGATTTTTTAATGGTTCATCACTTATAATTAACTATTTAGTCAGTATAGAGATATTCTTCTTCAGGAAATGAACAAGACATAAATATAATAATATATGCAGCAAATGTATGGAAAGGTGAATATTTCTAGTTTTCCTTTCATCTCCATTCCAGTATTTGAGAAGAGTGAAAGAATCTGTTTTCTATTCTTTGTTGTAGGTTCTGAAGGTGTATCCATTTCCAGCAACAATTACAGCATTCCAAGTTGGCTGTGGGACTGTGATGATCATCATAATGTGGGCACTAAATCTCTGCAACAGACCAAAGCTTACTCGTCCACAGGTACTTGCTGGTATCGGACTGAAGAATCAATATTGCTTCCGTATATTTTGTCACTTATCGCGTTCTCTTCGCAGATTTTAGCAATCCTACCTTTGGCTGTAGCACACACATTTGGTAACCTTCTTACTAATATTAGTCTGGGAAAGGTTGCTGTCTCATTCACTCATACAATCAAAGCTTTGGAACCCTTTTTCACAGTGTTATTTGCTGGATTGTTTCTTGGCGAGGTAAGGATTTGTGATCAGAATTTCACAATCTTACCACTGTAGATCTTTGGGATGTAACAAGTACTGTTGCAGGTGTGTCTAGCAGAACTTCGAAAACATTTTCGCTGGGGCTATAATGCTGCTGTAAAATTCCTTGTTTAGGAACCCAAATTGTAGATTAATGCTCGTTTGCCAATACCATAAGAATAATAGGCGTCCAAATTCAAAAAAGTGTAAGGCTGTAGATATTCATTCAATTGTAGTTCATACATATTAATGAAACTGTAAGAGGTAGTAATTCCCCAGTTGAAACTCAGTGTATGCTGTCCTGGAAAATAAAACCCCCCTGAGGTGTAGTCAGAAAGAAGCATAAAGCTCCCTAATTCAGTGGCAATGAATTTACGGTTAAGCAGTTTGTGCTGTCCCTAAATGTTTTAAGCTGCCTTTGTTCGTGCTATTATCTTCATTTTTTGTTTTTCATACAACAACACAGTTATAAAGTCTATTTTGTAAGACAAAATGATTAGTTTTCTCACTCTGGGAACAGACGCCTGCTTTCTGGGTACTTTCCTCTCTTGTGCCACTAGTAGGTGGAGTAGGCTTGGCATCATTAACTGAGGTCTCTTTTAATTGGTAAGAAAGTAATTTTATATATTTTTGGGTGAACTAAGGACTCAATGCATTAGATTTGTCTAAAATAAATGATCTTCGAGTCCATGTTTTACCTGCTTTTGAGTATGATTAGCTATTTTGACATGAACAGGATCGGTTTCTGTAGTGCAATGGCTTCCAATGTGACTAACCAGTCACGAAATGTATTTAGCAAAAAGTTGATGGTTAACAAAGAGGTAAGAGGCGGGAGGTCTTCGCAGGAATAAGAATTTCAAACCTAATTTCTCTAATCTTATTCTAGTAATTCTGCTAGTACTTGAATTGTTTATTATGGTCAATTTGATTAGGCCCGTAACCAGCATCACCTTGTTCTTGATAGGAAACTTTGGACAACGTCAATCTCTTCTCTGTCATAACCATCATTTCTTTTATCCTGCTGGTTCCTGCTGCTATTTTCATGGAAGGCTTTAAGTTTACTCCATCATACCTGCAGTCTGCTGTGAGTAGTATACATACAGTTTTTAGTTAACCTGGACTCCAAACTATCATAGTTTGATTCTTCAAAAGCCACCGGAAAGATGCATGATGTTTTCTTTTCTTCATGTTTCAGGCAAACCAAGGGTTGAATGTTAAAGAGCTATGCATAAGATCTCTTCTCGCCGGATTCTGCTTCCACTCTTATCAACAAGTGATATTCTTACTGCTTTGTATCCATTATTTATCATAGCTTCATATATAACTCTCAACATCCCAGCCACTGCTCAGGAATGAATAACTATAGGGATTGTAGCTGTTTAACAGAAGAATGAAAAATATGGTAATCAACCCTTAACCAATAAAATCTATCTGCTAATAGCAAGCAGAGGTAAATCCTGTCATAGATTATGTCTACAGTAGTCTCACCGCAATCCGGGCCGAATCAGCTCCAAAGTGACGACTGAACTGCCTATGACATTGATTAATTTTATTTGATTTCCTTGCAGGTCTCCTACATGATATTACAGATGGTAGATCCTGTCACACATGCTGTTGGAAATTGCGTGAAGCGTGTGGTGGTCATAGTCTCATCAGTCATCTTCTTTCAAACTCCTGTGTCGCCCATAAACTCCATTGGTAAGTTTTTCTTTCTTGGTTCAAGGAGAGAGGTCCTTTAAACTACAATGCGCTATATATAGCATGATAGAGTATCCCTCCTTCACATTCCATAGTAAGTAAACTATTTGAAGATATTTCTTGTTTCTTAATTCATGGACCTGCTGGTGATTTGATTAACTGCAGGAACTGCTATGGCCCTTGCTGGAGTCTTCTTGTATTCAAGAGCAAAGCGGGTGAAGTCGAAGACAAAGCCAAAGGCTGCATGATTTTCCTTTGGAAAAATTATCCATAGCTTCGTGTAGTTTGGTTTGTTTTACATTTATCGACTATAGTTTAAAAAATTATAGTTCCATCCTAAACTTTGTGTGGCGTCTAGTATTTCTGACACTTAAAAAAAAAACAACAAAAAATATAATTATTTATAAGATTATTTTTATTTTTTATTTAATAACTAAATAGCTCTTATATTAAATATTACAAGTTTTCTATTGATTAAAAAAAAAAAAAAACTCTACCCACCACCTTCTTTGAGCAAACAAAAAAAAAAAAACTTTGTCATCACTCTCTTAACCCAAACCCATATCTTCAATAACAACAAACCAATCATCTCCATCGCAATTTTTTTGGACAACCTGTTAAGTAGTAATTTCGCTATTAGGTCTTGCATAAGAAGTGCAAGATTTAAGACTTTAAGTAATGTCTCCTTAGTTTGGTTGGAGAGGGAGGTGACATTGAAGGATGTTCAGGAGGCAGTGTGTGGAGTTGTGAAGTCTCCGAGGCTCTAAGGTTTGATGAATTTAACTTTAATTTCTATAAAAAAAAAAAAAACATGGCCATTTATTCGAGATGAGATTTTTTTGCTAGTTTTGAAATTTTAAAACACTAGCAGGATGTTTAAAGGAATTAATGATGCATACATCACATTAGTTCATAAGGTTAAAAGTATTAGTAAGTTCATAGATTTTGGGCCTATTAGTCTTGTGAATGGGATATATACAAGATCATTGCCAAGATCCTATCCTCGAGAATTAAATATTTCATGGATGACTTGATTAGTGATAGTCAGTTGACTTTCATTTTAGGAAGGAAGATCCTTAGTAGTTTTTTGTTGGCTAATAAAATTATAGGTAGTATGCGAAGGCATCATGTTCAAGGCTTCCTCTTAAAAGTGGGTTTTCAAAAGTCAATGTCTTAGGATTTCATATGCGGAATCATAGGTTTTATGGGTTTTAAAGGTAAATGGATTTCCTGGATTCAAGAAAGTATTTCAATAGCTAATCTTTATGTTCTCTTCAATGACTCATCATCTAATGAGTTTCTAATGTAGAAGAGAATTCAGTAAGGGACCTTATATCACCATTTTTGTTTAATAATGTTTGTTACGACTCGATTCCCGGATCCATGACCGGCATATAAACAAATTTTCCCTCTAAAGTTCAATACCTATGCGAACCCAAACTCATATACAAACTTATCATTTAGATAACTCAATAAGAGTTCAACGCAACAATAACAACAAAACCAACTTTATAATATAATTTGATTGTCTTAATACAAGAGTTAATACACATTCATAGTTGTGGAGTACTAACTAGATATAAAGAAAATGTACAATTTACAACAAAAAAAGTAGGTTCTGAAGGTCCAACAAAAATGACATGCTAACAAGTTATAAGCCTGAAAAGATAAATAATGAGAAGGTGAGTTCAACAACTCAGTGAGTAGATAACATTCAATATAGACACACGAGGTAATACAAAAATGAGAAATATATTCACAATTATGGCTTTAGATTCTTATAGGAAGGTTTCTCAAATAGGCAATGAGAAGAATATCATAAGGTAAAGCTTGTCAGAAAATTAAAATGCAATGAGTATAAGGCTCCGTACTGTGGGATGATCAGTCTACACAAGTTGGTGACTCTTCCGACCAATTAGGGTTTTAGATACGATGTGCATAAAGACTAACGCTACCCTGTTAGCATAAGTATTCTAACTGGCATACCATAGGTTCATAATCATAATCAAACAGATATATTCATATCTTAAGGCTCATCTCATGACATCAATCAAATAAGGAGCTATCAATTCAGAAGTCAATTCAATATATATATATAATTAGAATTCAGATTCAATAATTAATCATGCTTTATCGTAACAAGGATAATAATCAACATATAGTGACATGCTAACAAGTTATAAGCTTGAAAAGATAAATAATGAGAGAGTGAGTTCAACAACTCAGTGAGTAGATAATGTTCAAGATAGACACACGAGCTAATACAACAATGAGAAATATATACACAATTATGTCTTTAGGTTTTTATAATAAGGTTTCTCAAATAGGCCATAAGAAAAATATCATAAGGTAAAGCTTGCTAGAAAATCAAAATGCAATGAACATGAGGCTCCATACTGTGGGATGATCAGTCCACACAAGTTAGTGACTCACCCGACCAACTAGGGTTTTAGATACGATGTGCACAAAGACTAACACTACCCTGTTAGCATGGGTATTCTAACTGACATATCATAGGTTCATAATCATAATCATAATCAAACAGACATATTCATATCTCAAGGTTTAACTCATGACATCAATCAAATAAGGAGCTATCAATTTAGAAGTCAATTAAAAATATATATTGGTTCATATCAAGAATTTAGATTCAACAATTGATCATGCTTTATCGTAACAAGGATAATAATATATATTATCAAGAAGCGTGATCCAATTCATATTAACAATTCAAATATTTATAATACTTGTCATTCATGTGAAAAATTATTCACTCACCTGACTCAAAAGTGAACAGAACTCAAAAGCAAATATCAAAAGAAATCTTACTGATGTCTCGCAGGTAGAATATCAGGATTATCTAAATATAAATGAGACATATTAAAAAATGACTCAAAAAGAATGTATAACTTATTTAATACACTTAACTAATGGTCTATTCCATAACCCTATATGTTTTTGAACTAAAATAGTCATTTTGCCCAAAACCCAAAAATTAAACGGTTTTCCCGAAATCTAATTCATAAGAAAACAAATAATAAAACTTGATAATAATTCACTAAATAACCCTCAATTATTCATCAAATCAATCTGAAATAACCCTTAATTATTCATCAAACCAATCTGAAAAGGCTAATATTATAGTTAGGGACCAGTCTGAAATTTTATCATATTTTTAAGGGTCAAATTGTAATTTTGTTAATTTGGAGGACTAAACTAAAAATATCATTAATTCATGACTATACTGTAATTTTATGCATAATTAATCCTCAATTCTATCTAGAATCTCTAATTATGCTTCAGGGACCATTATGGAATTTTAGTAGATTTTTAGGGGTTAAATTGTAATTTTTGTCAAATTGGAGGACCAAACTAAAAATATCATAAATTTATGACTATACTGCAATTTCACCCATAATTCATCCTTAATTATGTCTAGAATATCTAATTATGCTCCAGGGACCATTCTAGAATTTTATCAAATTTTTAGGGTCAAATTATAATTTTATCAAATGGGAGGACTAAATTGAAAGTGTCATAAGTTCATAAATATATTGGAATTCTGCCCATAATTGATCCTCAATTCTGTACAGAATCTCAGATTATGCTTCAGGGACTAATCTGTATTTTTCCAAAGTTCGGGGACTAAATTGTAATTTTCATAAATTGAGGGACCGAACTGAAATTCCGTCATCTTCAACCTGAAAACCAGAATTTCCACAGATCACCTACTGTTATATCAAGATTTCTAACTCAAATTCACCATTTAAACAAATCATAACTCAAAATCATCATTTTTACCTAAAATCTTATTTTAAGTCTTGGAAAGGCACGATTCTTAACAATGTCAATTTTGTGTTGTACCCTTCCATTCCATTATATGTCATTATTTAAATTTTCTTCTAGATTAACGAAGAAGATTAAATTCATGCAAATGATATTCTTTTCAATGGAGATGTGAGTACTCGAAAAGTTAGTAAGGTAGTTTGAAATTTTCTTACTAGACTAAAAGGTAGAAGGGGTTTGGGAGTGCGATCTATCTTGGTAAAAAAAATAAGGCATTGTTATTTAAATGGTTATGGTGATTTAATAATGATGTCACAACAGCTCAGAGGAATTTTATAGATATGAAATATCAATCTAAAAATAGTGGGCTGGTTCTAAAATTCTCAAGAACTCTTTCAGCTATTTAAAGTAGTGTTTGTACAACCATCAATGGCATGAAATAATTTTTTTTGGACTTTAAAATGAAATATCAATGGTTATAGGAAATAGGAATCACACTTTATTTTGGACTTCAAAATATGTAGGTGATTCTGCTCTCATGCTTGGATTTCCTAGTCTTTATGTAGTTTGTGGAAATCCAAATCCAAATGCTAAGATTTCAGATATGGAAACCTGGAATGACAACAATTGGACATGGTCCTTATCATGGAGGAGAAAACTATGGGACTAGGAAAAGGTAAAGGAAGAGGAATTATTGCAATTGCTATCAGTGGTCTCTTTTTAAGCCAAAATGTTAATGATAGGAAGGTATGGAGACCAAAACTCAAAGAGATTTTTTCGATAAAGTGTTGCACCTTTTTTTTAGTCAATTATTTTACCAAGGGAAAAAATCATTTTTGTTAGATATATGGTATTATTGTGCTCCACTAAAGGTAGATATTCATCTATAACTTGTTATCTTCAATAAATTATCTATAAAAGACTTTCTACATTGAAGATGAATGTTACAAGGCAATGATTTAATCTACCTATTTTGTAAAAAAGAGACAAAAACTATTAATCATATTGTACTATATTGTGATATGGTTTGGATGTTATGATCATGGTTGGTAGATTAGTTAGGAAAATAGTGGATAGTCTCTAGATAATTTGTTCTTATTGTGGAATAGCATAGTAGTTGGATCTATGCAAAAAAGAAAGAAAGAAAGTGGTGTTTGTTCTTTTTTAGTATAGTTTGGTCAGTCTAGAATGCTTAAAATAATTTGATTTTTAAATAGGAAGAAAGAGATTGGGATGATTTGTATTATTTTCATTTTCATAGGGCTACAATTGGAGCAATATATAATTATGGATGTTTATGCTATAGTGGGTTGGATTTACTATGTTCATCAAATGGTCTTTTTATACGGACTAATTATAAGACAAAAAATGAGAAGTGACTCATCCTGGATACCTCATTTTACAAGTATGCTGGAATGGAATGTTAATGCGTTTACAAGTGGCAATCTAGGACCATCAAGAATTGGTGGAGTTCTAAGAGATCATGAAGATAAATTTAATTGTATTTGTTTCTTACTCTACAAGTAATTATATAAACTCCAATGAAAATGAGATCATGGCAATTCAAAAGGCATTGCTTTTGAGTATTGATTGCATCTGTGCTTTTTCAAATTAATGGACTATATAGAGTTTAATTCTTATAATGTTATTACTTGGATTAAAAGAGAAAACATCATGCTATGCATGCAAGGTGAATTCCATGATATTCTCACTGCATGCAATTTGCTCCTTCTGTGATTTTTAAGTATGTTCATAGAGACAAGAGTAATGTTGTGGATCATTTAGCCAAGGAGTTCTTAAATAAGCTAATTTAGTTACATGGTTATAACCTTTATTTAGAGACTCTGGAAGTATGATTATGATTAAATGTATTGCTTTGTAAGTATGTTTTTTTTACTAATTTGATATTTTATTTTCTCTTCTCTGTTAAACAAGTCTTGTTCTTATTGGCTATAACAACTAATTATAAAACTCTCATAATTCATTAAAAAGAAAATGAATAGTGACTATAATCCTAAGTCTTTTAGTATGAGTATATTATGTTTTTTTTTCATGTATTTGAAATATTAAACTACTTATTTATTTGATTTGGATTGAAGCCATATTTTGTTCTAATAGAATGTGTACCCTTAACCATCTTTCTTTTTTTTGATTGGATGATTGGGTAGGTTTTGAAAACCTTGTTGATTATAATAAGACTATCAGGCGGATTCTGAAAATAAATCTTAAGGTTTCAAAAACACAAAACTAAATTAGATCTCGATGTCACTGGTAACTCTTAACTGCAACTACAAATCTTCTCAAAATTAGACTAGGTGTAAGTTACAAAAGAAAGATGGTCAATCAGAGTTAGGTTATGGTGACTGGGTGAAAATGGATTAAGTGAAAGCCCGATTTGGTGAAGAATTCACCCACCCTATCACTCCACAAGGCATTTTTATTATTTTATATATATATATATATATATATATATATATATATATATAAACCATATAAAACAAGCTTCATTATTGAACATTTACATTTTAATGAAATCTTACTCCATAAACAAGTAAATTCCTTATATAGCATTATCATAATTCTTAAAAATACCAATGGAATTTTTTGTTGGTATTTATATTCTCATTTGTTATTAAAAAATTTATCGACGGGCTCATGGATGGAAATACTTTGTTGGTAAAACTCTCTCGGTAATTTTTGGTCTGTCGGTAGTAAAATTATCGATGGATTTACTTACTGGAAAAGCGTGCCAATTTTTTTTTCACCTGTTTTAGTCCGTCGGTATTTTCCTTGGGAATTTTGCCATATAACCGACAAAAATATTGTATGCAATTCTGTCAGTGATAAAACAGTGGAACAATAACATTTACAGTAATTCTTTTTCAACTCTCTAGAATATACCGACATTGGACTTAATCCGTTGGTAATTATTTAAAAATATTTTTTAAAAATCTATTTTAAAAAAGTAGAAAATAATTAAATTAATATAAATCAATACTCTATAATACTCAGGAACTGAGTTTCTTGGAAAAGAAAAAGAAGAAAATCAACTCAAACAGATTTACAACAAATAAATAACACATAAAAATAAACAACAGCAGCAAATAAACAAATCAACTAAAAACAATTTCCATCTAACATAGGAAACCTATTTCAGAACCTCTAACCTATCAACAAATAAAATAATTTAATTGAAATTGAACAACAAAATTGACCCAAAAAAAATCCAACAAAATTGATCTCATATGAAAAGAAATCCTACAACAACATTCATATAATTATTAAGAACAGAAAAATTTAAAAATAAAATAAAAAACAAATATAATGCAAAAAAACACAAAAATAGAAGAAAAAAGATCTTACCTTAATACAATTGCGAGTGAAGTTGAGAAGAGAAAAGAAAAAACAAATTCATAAAATATGGTAATTAAAAAAAAACCTGAGAAGAGAAAAAAAAGAAGAGAGGAGAAGCCAAACCTGTGCGTGGAGGAGAATAGAAGAGAAGTAGTTGAGTTGAGAAGAGAAAGAAAGAAAGGGATGTTAGTGTTTTTTACATAAGGAGAAGAAGAAGAAGAAACAACGTGTTTGAATGATATGAGGAATTCTAGTCTTTTTGTTAGGGCATTTTACCGACAGATAATTAAATATTAATATTTTTAACTATTTCATTGGTGATTATGTTTGTAATATTTAATTTAAAATTTTAATTAATAAAAAAATTTCAGAAACCCCTCAAATATCACCAACAACTTTTCAATCCATCAGTGATTTCGTCTATAATATTTAATTAAAATTTTTAATTTAATAAAAAAATTTCAGAAACCCCCAAAGTATCATCGATGACTTTTCAATATTTTAGTGATTTTGTTTGTAAGGAATAATATTTAACAATGCAATTGAAAAATGAATAGTTCCAGAGCTCTTTGAAAAATACCGATAGAATTAATCCATCGATGATACCCTTTGTAATTGACATAATGAACAGTGCCAGAAAAAAGTGAGCAGTTTACCAACGAGTTTACGAACAGTATTAATACTGTCGGTATAAATTAATAACATGTCATTGTATAATTTTACTTTGTTTTAATTCTTTATTTTCCCACTGTAATTTTTTTGGTGTATACCAAGAGAATATTTTCATCGATGTTTACCGATGAATATAGCAAGAGAATATTTTATATGTAAATTCACTATAATTTACCAACTAAAACATTTCATCGATATTTCTATTTGTAGTTGTTAATTTTCTGGCAGTGTAATATGATTACTAATTATGTGTAATAAGATGGTTTTATATTTTTAAATCATATTATTAATATTTTAAACATACCTAAAAATAAGATTATTGGATATGTGGAATTTCTTAAGAGGTCCCTCGTGTAAAATCTTTTAGTTATATAGCTTGTAGTTATATAGAGACAAATAACAAACAATATCTCTGGGGCCAAACCTACTGTTTTTTAAGTTAGGAGGGCTGGCTGGCTCCCCTAGCTAGTCGCATAACTTGAGAAATTTATATTTCATGAGGGATTTGTTAAACTGTCAGAAATTCCCTCCATGGTATAATTAATGTATGGCCGCCCTCTTGAAGTGCCCAGATAAAATGAAATGTCTTGACATGAATCAATTTGCATACTTGTTCTCCATCCTTATCCATACATGTGAAGAGAGAATGCTTCTTCTTACACTGATGGTTTTTAGACTTTTAGCATGTATATATTCCACGAATTTGAAGCTTGTTAACTTTCTGAAATGACCTAAACGAAATATATATCTATAAGAACACATATATCCACTACAAATTAGTCCATGGACTTTCCTAATTCCAAAAAAGTTGGGGAAAACAAGCCTAAAAGCATTGCTGGTGCAAGGAAGAAAACAAACATTGAAAGCATTCCACTAGAAAAAAGAAATGAAGCCCACTACTTAATTACACCCTCATGACCATGAAGATTTTCGCGAAGAAGAGTCTCTTTGCATGCAGCTGAAAGCAATTAGAAGAAAAGCTTAGTGACTAATTCCTTGGGTGATCATCTCTAGCAAATCCATCTCCTTCTTCACCTCGGCACCCTTCATCAAACTATCCAATCCCGATATCTCAAACTCCATATTGCTCTCATCAACCACGCAGCTGCAAGGCATCTCTTCCAGGAAGGACATAAACCCGTAACTATCATTAAACAAGTTTGTGTCAAAAGACAACTTGGATGCCTCGTTGTTATGGCCATGTCCATATGGGATTTCCAAATCTGTCGAGGATGAACCTGGGCTCTCGTTTTGGTTAGGTGAATTGGAGTTAACGTCCTCAGTTTTCTCTTCCTCGTTATTTTCTTGAGTTGATGAAGATGAAGTCACCATCATAATGTATCTTTGCAAGAGGGTGCTTTTAGAATCCAGGTCCTTTCCAGATTCACGCCTTGAAAATTGCCTTCTCTTGGTCGCATTCCAGTGATTCTTTATGGTGTTCTCTGTCCTTCCAGGTAATCTCTTGGCAATCTCGGCCCATCTATTTCCAATCTCTTTGTGGGCATTGATTAGTAGCTCATCCTCTTCCTCACTCCATGCATCTTTCTGCATGTTGGATGAATTATATATTGATATGACATTACTATTATGCATATTGTGGTGCTTAGAAGGAAAACAACGCAATGTCAAGTAGTGGAAGGAATGTTCATGCCTTTTGGTCCAGATAGCAATTAAAATCATAGAGCTTCATTCAAGCACAAGCATGACCACATACATGTAATCGATCAAATACAATAGAACCAAGCTAGGGTTATAGCTACAAACATATATATATATATATATTCAAATGGAGAAATCAAAGCAAGTAGAGAAGCTAATTAACCATGCATGTGATGGTAGTCATCTAAAGTTGAGATTTCATAATAATTTTCTTAACCGATATGTTCTATATATTTTTTGAAGACTAAAACCGAAGCTTTATCACGCATCATTTCTCTATTAATATACCACCTATTTTTCATGTAATTCTCTAGAATTTAAGATGGTTTTAACATATATATATATATATATATTTTTAAAGGGTGGCAAGAGCATCACTCGTTATCTTCCAGATAAGATTTCTTTCAGTAAGTTCTAATCCAGCTTGACGCTCAGTCATCATGCATGTCGATGCGTTGTCACTACTTCCTTAGTAGACCAAATATGAGATTTTATGATTTATTCTAGTGGGATGTTGGTGGCAAGACACTTAAAATAAAACGTTAGAATTGTCTTTCATAAATATACGACCTTTTTTCTCATTATTTCTCCAAAAATGGAAGGTAATTCCAACATTTTTTTTTCAAAAAAAGTAACAGTAGCAGCATTACTCATTATCCTTGATGTAAGATTTGCTTCGACGAGTTATTATGTGTGACAACTCATGACACTCAGTTACTATGCATGTCAATGCGTTGTCACAACTTTAATAGCGAACAAAATTTAATTTGAAATTGTAAGCTATATCGACAAGGACCTTAAAGCAAGATGGAGAGATTGTATTTTATAAATATAACAACTTTTTTCTCGATAATTCTATAAAATCGAAGGTAAAATATTCAGCGTTTTATCTATAAGAAGAGTATTTATATACTATGTGAATTTAGTAGGTGCATAAATGTAGTTATATTGCTATTAATTGGCCATGTATAAGGAAGGTAATATATTTATATCTATAACTACCAAGAGATAAGAGAGGAGAAAATGGATGAAAAGGGCGGAGAAACCTTGATGTCTGGCCTCAAATGGTTATGCCATCTCTCTCTACACTGCTTCCCTACTCTGCCCTCCAGCATCTTTGCAATTTGAGACCATTTCTTTATTCCATACTGCTTCACCGATTGCACTAATAGTCTACCATTAGAGATTCACAAAGTCAGTTCCTTCTAGCTCAAGTACTGATAACACATAGCAGACATGTGCAAGAACCCTAATTCATAAGCAATGAAAAGAAACAGCAAGAGAAAGTGAGAATCCTATCTACCTGTCTTCTTGAGGAGTCCATTGGCCTTTGATAACTTGAGATTTCTTATGAACTTTGGAGTCTTTTTCCAGTAGCAACTTCTTGGCCTTCCTATGATGATCAACTTGCTTGTGATGCTTAGAATCTTCAGTGCTCACACATGAGGCCTCATCTGTGGATACCCCATTGTTAGCGGTCCTCGTCCGTCCGATTTCTTCAAACCCGCGTTGCTCCTTCATCTCCTTTTGATTCAAGGAGCGAGCTCCAGATATTTTCTGATAATCATGATCCCGAACTGGTCCTCTTTGTAAGCCATGCAATAGCCTATCCCCACAACCTGCAGGCAACAAAGGTACTACTGTGGGTGTATAAGCATTGAGATCATGACTAGAGAAGCCACTTGCCAAGGAATCAAGGCGAGCCGGGTCGATGCATGTTGCTGAAATTCCAGAAAACGGATTCTGCGAGGAGCCTTCAATGGTAAAATGACCAAGATCAAGATAGGGGGGAGTGATATTGGTGGGGTGGCCATAACCAAGATGGTGAAAATTGTAAAAGAGGCCCTTGGAAGAGAGAGCCTCTTCAAGGGAAAAGTCATTAGTTCCCTCTGGATTCAAGTTGTATTCAGAGAGAAGGCTTGAAAGGAAAGGAAATTCATCAATCAGCATTGTATTAAGCTCCATGCAGTAGAGAGGGTAGCCACTAGCCAGGGCCCTAGAGAGAATAGAAACGAGAGAGAGAGAGAGAGAGAGCAATAGGAAGGGAGGCTGGTTTAATGTTGATTTCTAGGGGCTTTATTGGTGAAATGACTAATGAGAGAGGGTTGGTGTACACTTGGCTGATTTCTAGCCTTTGATGATATTACATTCAAGGGTTAATATTGCTTCTTGTTAGTGACCGTTTAGCTCTCTTTTTCTATTGCTATCGGTGAAATTTATTATTATTTTATTTATTTATTTATTTTGTGAGATTATTTGTTTGTTTTATTTTGTTTTGCAATATTGATGATCACCATGTCTTCACAAGGTTCGTATCTTAGGAAAATCCTTTGGAGGACACGTGGCATCCATGTAAGGCCCTTTCGTTTCTTCTAAAATCTAGTCTATATAATTTTACAAGTAAATAAATCATATATAGTTCAATTCATCAATTGTCTGAAGACACACGTATGCATGTATGTATGCATGTATGTATGTATGATTTCATTTGCTTGCAATTTGGTATGAGGTTTAAGGCCTTGCCCTGATGGTAAGTTAGTGAGTGCACTTACCATCTATTTGGCGTGGACAAATCCTTTGGCCATTAATTTTTATTTATTTATTTTTTGCTAACAATTCTTGCCTTAAATGTTATTATCTTAGTCATTAGAAAAGAGAGTCAATAATTGCTAATTGGAAATGATCAAGTTAGAGGCATTGTTTTTTTTTTTAAAAAAAAAAAATATTACTTGATATTTGCTGATTAAAGTTGCTGGGCGAAGAAGAAGGGACTGGGATTACTTCACCTTTCCTTACATTACATGACTAGTTATATCTCATTTATAATCTTTCTAACTCCAGTAGCAGTCCCGTTTGTATTTATATTTTAAAAATATTTCATTTTTTTTATCTCAAAATTAAATCTTTTTAATGTTTTCAAATTGTTTTAATGTGCTAATATTAAAAATTATTTTTTAAAAATAAAAAAAATATTATTTTTTAAAAATAAAAAAATATATTATTTTAATACATTGAATGATAAAACTATTTGACAGGCTGCATACTTAATGCCTTTCCTAGGTAGCTTCTAATGGAATCACTCTCCATTCATTGTCTTATTAAAGGTGAGCCTAATCTTTGGTCATGTAAAGGCATATAACTATTTTGGTTTTTTCTGTGGTTAATGCCCTAAGTTTTAGCTTAATTATGTTAGGATTAATAATTATCACTCCATGTTGACTCCTGCTGCTCAAGAAGACTTGTAATCTTGCAGCTGCTAATTAACATTTTCATTACCTCTAGGCTCCAGCCCTTCAAAGGCAGGCATTTAAGCCTAGCTTTCATTGCCTTCGGCTCTTGTTAAATTTGTTTGAAAAAGGGTCCGTTGGGACAAACCAATTTCGGCCCTCGAAAGAAGCATGATTTTTTTTCAATGGACAAAACTGAATGAGTTGAGAGATTTTATTGTGGAGAGGAAGGAGACGATGGACATCCAAGAGCATGAACTGAGATGATTTTCTCAAATGAATGTTTCATTTTTGAAACTCCAGCAGCAATTAATAATGATTCGGCTGATCATTCCTAGTCAAGCACATAAACGACATTACGAACACAGAAATACAGATATCAAGGATTACTGTTCAAATACTTTCGACCAAACGCTCAAGAAGATTAACTGAAAGGATTATGGTTGCAGAGTTGTACAGAAAACAAATTATAAAATTCATAGCTTGTTATGTTACATACATTTAAACAGAATCTCTGAGAAGGGGACTTCCGGTTAAAGTTTTTCATTGTTCAGAATTAAGGGGCACATCCACCAAAAATCAACTACCCACCTTTATTCCCCTTGTTATCGCTACGATTCCCCTGCTCTCGGCGGCTGCACCAAAAGGAACCGTTCGAAGCAAAACAAAACGGACCGCATCTACTATCAGCAAAACCATCATCAAGGAGATCAGTGGCGTTTTTCCTCTGCTCCTCGAAACATGCTATTATCATCTGGAGGTATCATGCCATCTTCATCGGCTGGAATCATTCCCTCCTCCTCTTCTTCTCCAACATAAGAACGAGGCCCAGCATTAAATCCTCTATCATGTCCACTGCTCGGTGATCTCCCCCGCTCCTGCTGGGCATGGTAAGGGGATGGCCGACTTTGTTCGATCATTTCCTTGTGGAAACTCCCACCACTACCATGATAAGGGGATCGAGACCTCTCACGGTGGACTTGACGTGGTGGGGATGCCCGACTCCTTTCCATTATTGCCTTGTGAAAACTGCTACCACCAGCACTAGGTGATCGAGACCTCTCGTGCTGAATTTGAACAGGGATGGATGCCCGACCCTTTTCCATCATTGCCTGGTGAAAACTGCGCACTGGTGGAGCCCTATCGTGCCTGTCCGGGCTCCGACTATGGCTTTTATCATGGTTCCAACTTTTACTGCGATCACCCCAACCTGATCCCTTGTCAGGGCTCCGATTGTGATTGTGGCCTTTATCATGTCCATCACCGTATCCCCGATCATACCTGTCCACAAGTATCAAAGGCATTTCCTACCGTTACAACACTAGGAACAGCAGTAATAGCTTGGAATTCATTTGCATCTTCACAAATTCAACTTTAACCCAAATAAAGTACATAAAACAGTTCTTATGATAGCAAAACGCAAAGGTCATTTATTAAAATCATGAAGAACCTAAATGCAAAAAACAGATTGCCATGGAGTTGAAAGAAAACAAAAAAATAAGGCTACTGCAAAAGACAAACAAAAAAAAAAACAATGTTACAATCATTATTAGTACAATGGAATAACTTAAATAAAAGAAATGCTGTGCTGGATGCAACAAGTTCCCATTTATGTAAAATCACTTCATACTTCCAAGGTAGCCCAAATGAAAATAAGATATTTAAAGTTATGAATAATTCAAATTAGCCAATGTACCTGTCCCGCGACTCATGGTCATTTCCACGGCCTCCACCTCTTTCTGGTCTGCTAGAAGAGGAGTTGGACATTCCCCAACTACCCCTTCCACCATAACCAAAATCACTGCGTCCACCGCGCCCCCCATCATGACCGCCAGAGCCCCAACGTCTAAACCTTCCCATCCCCCCACCACCACGTGAAGCCATATCACGTATCTCTGGAGGGACCTGCTGATTTGCTCCTTCCAGAACTTTCATGAGATCTGAAGCATGCTTTGCATCCTGGTCACCAAAGAATGTGTAGGCCACTCCAGTGGCCCCTGCCCTCCCAGTTCTCCCAATCCTATGAACATAATCTTCCACTCCAGTAGGGAAGTCATAATTGATAACCACTCTGAAACAAATTCAAAACTAATTATTACCATAGTGATTTATCTTGTCAACTGACAAGAAAATCAGGAAATGTGAAAAAACATGTATGGTATCAATGAAGTGTGGACAACTCATAACATATTCCTCTAAGTTCATCATCCAAACATTAGTTGGTATAGAAAATCCAAATGACAGAATGATGGAATCGAGATATAAAAAGCTTCTGCATGAGCAAAAAACTGGCAGCCATTGCACAAAAGGGCACACAATGGGATGCAGAAGACACATGTGCTTCCAAATAAAGACTTGAAACTCCTAGAATTCTCATTTAGTTAGTGTAAGCGATGCAAATAAAGATGTCCAAAGCTTTGTCTAATGAAAAATCTTTCCAAACACTTTTTTCAGAAAGTTCTACAAATCTTTGCATAAATTTATCAGGTATATTGATTAAAACTTAGGTTGCTTTCTGATTAATTCAATGCAGGAATACTAAGGCTCAGTTTGTTTGCCAGAAAACCAACTGATTTTGGAAACAAATTCCATGGAAATTATTCTGAGAAAACAAAGTATCCATGATTTTTGGCTATTTTATGTGAAAACCGCTGGACAATGTTTTCCAGTATTTGGCATGAACCAGAAATCAACTTCATATTACCTTTTTCGAATAATAAAATTGGTATAACTATCTTTTTTAATGATAATAACTTTAATACAATTTTTTTGCAGGTTCTTCAAGCTATTGAATCTTTAGGATACGCTTTCCCTTTGTGGAGAGGGGAAAACAAATTCCCCCAAACAAAGCATAATTTTTCAATTTCTGGAAAACATTCCTTTGACTGGTTTTCCTAAGTTGCACCAAACATGGAAAACTAAAAATGTTTTTCAAATAAACATAGCCTAAGAGAAGAAAAGGTAAATTTTTCAAAATTTGCTGACATCCCAAAGAAATACAGCATGCAGCCGGGCTCAGGAATCAAGATATTATAACTGTACTGTATACCATTTCCCTGAAGCTAAATAACTTAACAATTAATAAGACCACAGTGTGTAATCAATACAAACATTCTAGCTACAATATATAGGGACAGTCCCTAACCTGATATCTTTAATGTCTAGTCCTCGAGCAGCTACATCAGTAGCTACAAGTATTGGAGACCTCCCAGTTCGGAACTGACTCAGAACATAATCCCTCTCGCTCTGAGATTTGTCACCATGAATAGCAGCAGCTCCAAATTGGCGGGCTAGGTTGCGAGCAAGTTGATCACACATCTTCTTGGTTGAGCAAAAAATAATAATCTTTGATCCAGATTCTTGTGACCGCAATATCTGCTCTAACCGTCTATGTTTTTCCAAGGGTGCCAATAATTCAACATACTGAAAGAGCATAACACATACAAGTTATCCAACCAAACAAATGCTTATGAATATACTCTTGCTCTTAAGTTACACTGAAATGGAAGGAAGTTTAAAAGGACAAAACATCTAATCTATTTGTTAAAAGTCCAAATTTACAAATTTACTTTGGGCTTCATCAGAACAGAAAAGGTAGAGTTCAGACCTGTGTGATTGACTTGTTTGCCACAAGCTCATCTACGTTGCCGATGTTAACCTGAACAGGATTGACAAGAAGATCTGCTGCAATTTTTCTAACTTCCTTTGGCCAAGTTGCTGTGTACATGAGGGTCTGGCGACGAGCAGGCACTTCCTTTACAATCTTTCGTATCTGGGGTTCAAAACCCATGTCCAACATGCGATCAGCCTCATCTAGTACAAGGTAAGAAACTTGACTGAGGCTAACTCTCCTCATTTCAAGAATGTCATTCAAGCGACCAGGAGTGGCAACCACAATATCTGCTCCTCTGTCTAGTTCTTTTAACTGGGGACCCTTTGGTGCTCCTCCATACAAGCACTGAAACACAACATATCATAGAAAACATGAGTACCATCACAAAAAGGCATTAATGAAAAAAAAAACTCAGAATATATTAATAAATAGATCAACAAATAATTTTGGACCAGAAAATACACATACATGTGAACAGATCTACATAACACATGCATATTAAACCATGAATAGCATACCGTGCAGGAAAATCTTGATGACTTTCCAAACTTCACAGCTTCAACTTGTATCTGTGTTGCCAGTTCTCTTGTTGGTGACAGTACCAGCACTGTTGGACCCAGTCGAGGGTCATTACAGCTGCGCTTGAGATGGATAAAGCCTGGAATTAGGTAACCTAGTGTTTTACCCGAACCAGTCTTGGCAACGGCCACTATATCTCTACTTTGCAATGCGATCGGCCATGATTGTGCCTGAATTGGAGTTGGGGCAGAGAACCCTGCATTGAGTACCTGGAAAAAGCAAAAACCCAGCAAGGACCATAAGCTGAGGTACTGGCTTCAAGATTCTGGTCGATTTTCTTTGGACTTATAGAGTGGCGAATGGCAGAAGAAGCATCATCCCCCATATGCAGTCGGCAAATGCTTGCTGATGCAAGCTGGAGCAGGAGGAGGCCTCTTCTTCCGTTCGGACCAAGTGGTAGACTATAACATCACCAATGACAGTCCCAGCCACGAACTTGGGCGATTCAGAAAACCCTCCCAAAAAAATGGTCCACCATATAAGGGCGCTCCAAATTATATGCAAGGCCCCAAAGGGAGGGCAGCACAGCGTACGACATTAGCTCCTCGCAGGAGCAAATATCGCACCTGCGACAAAAAGTACAGAGGGCAAAAGCATTAACGAGTCTGAAACTCAACATTGGACCTCCATCAATCACATAACTTAGCATGAGAAACACTTTTCATGGTTTTTCTAACTTACAAGAGCTCCACGCCACAGGTTCTCTATACACAGAGAGAATAAGGAACTAGAAACGCATACCTCTTTTAAAATCTCGGAAGGAAAGCCAGTAGTTTCAAATGATGTTAGAGGAGGGGGCACTTCATCACCCTGTGAATAGTTATCAGGGAAAATTTTAACATCTTATCTAATGATCCACTACAAAGTTAATATAAACAAGGACTGCATGCAGGTTCTAAACCACTCATGCTCTCACAGATTAATTTCACAAAAATAATTATGTAGCAAATAGGCTAATCTATTTTTAAATGCAAACATCAAACATTCCTATAAGAATGTCCACAAAAAAAAATCATGTCCGGTGATAGGGCAGTTAAGCAGGGAAGAAAGAGATAGATTAAGCTAATAAAGGGAATATTCAGCAAGTTCTGGTCCCTGTCATTACTGGCAATGGATTAGTATGACGATTCTGATCCAAAATTCTCACAGCAATGTTCTATGGAGAATATCTGAAATTAACTCAATGTTCAGATTTAACAAGCTGCTTGATCAGAGATATTAGCATAAAAAGAAGTTCCAAATGTGCTTGAGAACATACTTATTCGTAAATTTCCGAGAAAAAGTAACAAAGATTCACAGTCTGTCTCATAAGATGGACAGGTAAAAATGCCATGCATAAACAGCACACCACATGTAAGAAGCACCAAAACAAAACTCATTCAAGGAAATCCATGAACTCACAGTGACAGTTATTTCATGGCGGCGGCGATAAGCCTCTCCAGACATACCACTTCCTCCAGCTGATGATCCATATACCCGAGCAGAGAGTCCATTGGCTGTTCCATTTGGGACATTTTCAGATTGAATTGCTGCACCTCTTGCACTCTAAGAAAAATTAAGGACGTCGCATCAGATCACCGCAAAACAAAATTACATCTTGGTGAGGATCTATATGCAGGAAAGCTTAAACAGACAATTCAATACTACCACACATTCACATTCTTTATGGTTTGAAATCATATATCAACACTGTCGTAACTTTGATGGCAATCCATACCTGATTACTACTGCTAATACTCTTGGTTACAGCATCAGGTTTTGATCCAGCATTGTTGGCTCTTCCATACCTATCATCTTCCTTAACCGAGGGATTATACCCCCGATGAGAAGACTGGTGAACTTGAACAGAAGAAGTAATGGGTAGTGACGAAACAGACTTCGGCAGAGTAGGCCTCTCATACTGAGTAACATTGGTCTCTGGATTCCAAAAATAAAGGTAACCGGTTTTACCATCAACCAAACCTCTCCATGGTTTCGGGAGAGTCGGGTCCTCCGGTGCATACCTTGGACCCACGGAAGACGCAGTCGCTGTAGCAGCCATTTTAATCAAAACCCTAAAATAATTACCCAATAAGCTTAAATGAGTAAAACAAATAAATTAAAAAAAATAAAAATTAATCAGAAAAAAGAAAGAAATGAAAAGGCAGATCTAATTAATTAATACAAGTATTTTCTCATCGATCAAACAGGTTACAGAGACCCTTGATTCTATACTTTCTAAGATCAAACAGATTCAGATCTGATATTAGAAATAACAATAATAATTTTGGACCATAGAAGAGAAAATAGTACCTGACGGCGTCGTTGCAAAGAGAAAAGAGGAATGCTGTGGTTCTTTCTCTCTCCCACCCTCTCTGAATGTTTTAGATGCTTTTTAGAGAGAGGAGTGTTGAGAGAGGAAAGAGGGAGGCACCTACCACGGAGCGTGTATTTATAGAATATGGCAGCAACGCGGAGCAGATATTATTACTTATTTTGGAGTAAATTATTATTCTTGGTCTCAAAGTTTTCAAACAATTATAACTTAGTCCTTCTTGTTTGGAACCCTTGACATTAGTCCCTTTGTTCCCCTTTTTTCCTAAACTAATGAAATAAATAAACGAGTGAATAAATTAAATAAATTAAACTAAAATTTTAAGAAGAAAAAACAGTGTAGATGAATTAATGTTCCTGTGATCTTTATTATAGAGTAAATATCAAGGATTGTAATTTTAACTCCTTTTTTCTGTTTTTTTTTATATTTTATCCTTAAACATTTTATTTTCTAGAAATTTGGACTTAGTAATTTGTTTCTATTTTTATTTTATTTTTTTTCATTGTATAAAAAAACATGTTAGCATTAAGTTAATGCTTGATTTTGCATAAAAGAGTTTGATTTTATTATTTATAAAAAAAATTAGGGCACAGGGAGACCAAAATTGAAAATGGTTGAGAAATGCAGCCCTTTTTCTGCCCATTTACTATTCATCCACCACAATTTTTACAGAAATATATCTGGAGATTTTTCTTAAATTTCATTTGTCTTTTTAAATCAAAAATTATACATTTTGATCTAAAATTTAATTTTGTTCAAAGTTTAGATTCCTCATTTTAGGTGATGAAAGAGGAAGTTGTTAGAACACGGAAGAAAGAGAAAATCATGGGTTATTCAATGAAAAAACTAGTTTTCAATGTGAATTGGTTTTATTCAGTTCTATTAAGATATTTTTTTATGCTTCATCTTGTTGGAAAAATTAGATTAGAGTTGAGAAAGAAAAAAATTATTAAATTTTATATTTACAAACAATTTAGGAGTGTTTTAGGTTAAGAAATTAGTTTATTAATGTATAAATGATGTGTTTTGGGTTTTTTTTTTTTGTTAAAATAGGTTGGGAAATAATTTTTCGGATTGAAAACCCCACAACTCAATTTTTTTACCACTTATTTAGTGATTGAAATTTGAAAATCAAGATGACACATCGTTTGTTTTTTTTTAAACAAAACAAAAAAAAAATCAAACAACACGTTGTTCTTCTTTTAACATAAAAAAGAAGAAAGAGACACGGCCTCCTACTTTTTGGCCCAAGCATGCTAGCTCATCTAGGGCCATAGAAGTTCTACTTTTTTTTCTTTATTAAGATCATAGCCTTTGTTTTTATACTTGCGAGTGTTTTTTTGTACAACCCTTCATAATATTTTTTTAAATAAAAATTCATTTGATTACTTGTGTATACCTATTTTTATTGTTGTGTAGTTAAATAAATAAATGATTTAAAAAAATAAAGTTGTTAGACTCAATTAGGTCATGTACTTCACGAGTTAACTTTAGTTGATCAAAAAACATTATCACCTCAATATTTAAGAATCAATGTTATAGTGTTGTTGCCTTAAAGAAAAATATTAAGTAAAATTGGGTTTTTGCTTAGTTAAGTGATATAAAATTAACTCCAACATGATATAGTTTAAAACTCAAGTTAGGCATGGCTCAACCAAGTGAGTCTTTAGTTTTCATTGAAGTTGATTAAAACATTAACAACACCTATAAAGACTTTTATTTTTACATTAGAAATTAACTTTTGATTCGACATGTTTTTGCTAGTTATGACTCAACTCCATTTCTCTAGCGCTTTTATGGATTGTGTGTTGGATATAAGCAAATAAGATTCCAATTATCAAACATAAATCATGGAATTATTTATTTTTACCCTATTGCAAGGCTAAATGCCACTTGGTGGAATAAAATATCATCATTATCAACCAACCATTCCTTCAAGGTTTTTATTTACATGTGTGTGCATATGTGTCTAGCATATAACATGTTATCGCATAAAAAAAATTGCATATATGAAAATACAATATGGAAAAAAATATGTTTTCAGGTGGTTGATTAATAACGAACCACAAGATGGTGGTGTGTTAACCAGTCCAATAAAAGGTCTTTAGTCTTATTCGTCCACTAATGGTGGTCATGTATCTCATGGCCAACCAATAAGGGAAATCAATGATGACAAAGTTTGGTTGTGCCCTTCAATTTTTTGGATTTTTTTGCTACTAATGGTGGAATTAGTGACTAGGACACCATAAGTTTTGATTGGGGAGGGGTGGTGTTTATTTCTTAGATGGTTATGAGGAGAATAATGGTTGGACAATGGAGAAATGGCGTCTTGTTTCACTGTTGGTGAGAAGAAAGAAAGAGACATGCGCTAAGCTCAGGTGTGGTATGGGTCATGGTATGTTTATGAGCTTGTTTGGTTTGATGGTTCAAATATTTTCTGATTTGATCTAACAATCCATGTCTCAATGGTTTTAAATTGAATCTATAGTTGTGATTTGTTTGGGTTGTGTCTGGTATGAGTAAGCTTAGATTAGATTTATGAACCAACAACTGAGATTTAGTGGGTTTTTAGAATAGAGATCTATTATTTGTTTGGGTTTTGATTGGGTGTATGTAAGCTTAGATCAGGCTTCTGAATCAACAGATGAGATTTAGTAGTTGCTTAAATCAAATGACTAGATCTCTTTTCCTTTTTCTTTCATTTTTTTCAATGGCCCAATCTTTTTTGTTTAAAGCTTAAATTTCTTCAGCAAAGAAAAGGCAAAAAAAAAGGGAGGGTGAATTAATTCTGCAAGACTTTCTCTAAACTTTCTAAACTTTTAAAACTTAAAAGAAATGAGCTCTCTCAAATGGTGCACTAACTATTTATATCTAGTGCACCATGATTAATCATATCCTATCTCATTGCCCCATATCAAGTGGGTTGTAATTATTATATATATTTTGATAAAGTTAAAATAAGTGTAAAAACAAATTTGACCATCGAAAAATATTTTTTGACTCCAAGGAAAAATGCTTTAATCTTGAAATGATGGAATTGACATTGATAAATAATTTTTTGCCAGTTCTGACGTGGCAAATTCGATTTTGATTGCAAAACAATGGTTTTGGGCAATTTTGATGGGAAAACTGATGTGACCGTAAAAAGACTAGTTTGACATCGATAAACCAATTTTGACGTGGCAAACTTGGTTTTGATCATAAAATGATAAAATTGGTCAATTTTAATGAGAAACCTAATTTTCATTGTAAAATGACATATTTGACGTCAATAATCTAATTTGACCAATTTTAATGCGAAAAACTTGGTTTTGACCGTAAAATGATGGTTTTGGCCAATGTTTGATAGAAAACTCAATTTTGATAGCTCTGTTTTTCCCTTGAAAAAATTATTTTTGCCTGAAAATTTCTTTTGATCTGGAAATATTGTTTTTGATTTTTTTTTTGTGACAGGGCCAAATTGGATTAGGACACCCACGATGGAGCATAGGTAGTTAATTGTGGATTGTAACAGTAATTCTTCTTCTTTTTTGTTTCTTTAATTATTTTCTACTCTAGTTATCTAACTTTGTATTTTTAATTTCATCCCTTCACATACAATTGAGCTTGATATTTTATTTCTCTGTCCTTCCTACTAGGTTATCATGGGCTAAAAAAATCCAATATTGGATTGATGCTCGACTTTGCAAGAAAAAGATTTGATTTTATTGTTTATAAAAATGAAAATAGAGGAGTAGAATTGAAAATGGGAGAAAAATATATATATATTTTTTACCCATCATTATTCATTCATCCCTTTTTTAGGGCAGGATGCCTTGAGTTTTTTCTCAAATCCTATTTTGATCTATTTGGTTTGAAAATTATATATTTTGATGTAAAATTTTATTTTGTTCGTGTTTGGATCCCTGACCAAAGATCATTAAGAAACGAGGGAGGATAAAGAATGTTATTGGTTATCTATATTCTGGTAACAAAAAACCTATTCTAGGTGTCAATGAGTTTAATTAGATGAGATAAGATCTATTTAGGTGTTTTTTCATCTTCATCTTGCTAGAAAGGGTAGATAAGTGTTGAGAACAAAAAATCTATTTCAATTTAGTTTTGTGTTCTTGAATCATTTTAGGTTGAGGAATTGAATTGTTGACATTCTAAGGATGCTTCTTTGGTGTTTTTAGGTTCATATAGCTAGGAAAATGACTTTTGATTAAAAGAGTTTTGTCTTAATTTTTCAATCACCACCTGCAAAGATCGGATATCTTAACCTGTATTTATTTCTCAAATTCATGACTTACTCTTTAGTTAGTGCCAACAACTTTTTTTAACAATTATAGGTGCATATAATCTTCAATCTATTTTATTAAACCTACGTGTCAATTTTTTTTTTTTGTAATTAATTTTTTTCATCTAGAAAAAATTGGAGCAATGCCTAAAAATTTGTTTTTTAACATTCAAATTTTTTTTTGTTCGACCCGCAATGGAGCATAGGCCATTAACTAGTCATTAACATAAAATAAGAGAGGTAGTGAATTCATTATTCACCTCCTCATAAAGCACTATTTACTAGAAAAATACTTAGTTATTTTTTAAAATTTCATTTTCATCCTTCAATGTGGAATTGTTGGGGATCGAGGTTCATAATATTTCTAGTTTATTTTTATAGGGTTATCCATATCTCATAACTCGATTCACGGGTCTACAAGGCCAGCTTAGGTGAACTCAAGTTAATTTTTTATCCTTTCTTTTATTGATTTATTTTTCAATATCATCCTTAAACATAGGGATGCTTTGAAATTAGGCTTCTTAATTTTTTTGATTTACTTTCAATTGTATTATCCTAGTTTTATAACCTGAATCGTAGATTTTTCAAGTCAACTTGGGTTGACTCAGATAATTTTTTTCTTTTTTTTATTAATTTTTTTCAGTTTCACCGTTCAACATTTGGATGCTTTGAAATTAGGCTTTATATTTTTTTTTTCAATTTATTCTGTACTAGGTTATCCTAATCTCATGAACCAGGTCACAAGTTCAGTAAATCAACCCGGGTTAACCGTGGTTGATCTAGTATATTGTCATCTTGATATTAAAAAGTTATCATCCAATATATTATTATTTCAATGTTTTTTTAAAAAAAAATATTGAAAAAAAAAGATGTACTCTTAAATTTTTTTTTTAATCAAATCATATTTTTACCAATCATTCAAGTTGATTTTGGAGTCATCAATTCAACCGGGTTACATTAGTTCAACCCCTACAAGGTTTAATTTGTAAATTAAGCTACATAATTTATTTCAGTTTACTTTATATAAGATTATCAAGGTATCAAAAAAAGGTCCAACATTGGATTGGTGCTTAATTTTACAGAAAAAAATATCGATTGAGAAATGGACTTTATGATTTGTTTCAATATGCCTTCTATAAAGCTATCACAATCTCAACAAAATATCCTGACATTAGATTGATCCTCTATTTTGCGAAAAAGCATTTGATTTTATTTTTTATAGATGTTTTGTTTTTTAAGGTCCAACGATTTTTTTTCATTTTCATCCTTCAACATTGCATTGATTAAGAATTAGAATTCATAATTTGTTTGAATTTACTTTCTATGGAGTTATCGCGATCTCAAAAAAAATTCTGGCATCAAGTTGATGCCAAATTTGCAAAAAAGAAAATCAATTTTATTATTTGTAAGTATTTTTTTTAAGAACCTTTAATTTTTTCTATTTTCCATTGATTTTTTTTTCACCCTTCAATATTTGTTCATTGTGAATTGAACATAATTTGTTTTAATTTTATTTCTATGAAGTTATTGTTGTGTCAAAAAAATATCTTGATTCTGGGTTGATATTCCATTTTATTTTGATTTTTTTAAGTGTTTTTTTTTAAGTCTGTTAACTTTTTTATTGATTTTTTTTTCATTTTCATTCTTTAACATTGCATTAATTGATAATTGAATTTTATAATTTATTTTGATTTACTTTTTAAAACATGTTGACAATACCTAAACATTTTGAGAATTGAGAATTGAAAAGACCAAAGTTTCTACAATGTTAATGTTTTTATATTGCAGTAAGCATTTTACCTTATGAAATACATAACCAATAATTATTGCTTTGGTTTTTTTTTTAACCGAATAGAGATCATTAGAATGGGATATTCAAAGTATTGAATTCAATCTTCCAGCCTGCTTTAATTTTCTACTTCTAGTGCAAATTTCTCTTTTAGTACTTTCCTTGTAAGGTTAGGCCTTACTATTGTGAAAAAGGAAACAATGTATGCTTCAAACCTTTTTTTTCAATGAACTATTATTTGGGCTAAGTTTGAGCTTTATTCTTAATCAATAATATAATTTTACTAAACATTTGCATTATTAGTTTAGAGAAATGAGATATCGTATTTTAATTCTCCTGGATAATTAGGACTTTTACAACGCGATCAATTTCATTGTTTACTTGATCACATTTCAATTTTTTTCTCTATTTTATTGTGAATAATTATTATTTTTTTTATGATTGATATCATGATATATTTTTTATGTAAACAAAAACAAAATAAAAAAAAGGAGAAAGGAAGCTCATGAGTCTTAAAACAAGAAAAAAAAGGTAGAGTAGGCAATTGAGAGAAAGGTGAGTGTGGAATTCATTTCAAAATGGATAAAGAAAAGAGTAAAAGACAAATGACTAAAGAAGTAAGAAGGTTTTGTGAGAAATCTTTAACTTTTTATATACCTTTTGCATGAATGTAGTTCTTTCAAATTTTAACTATATAATTAAATTCAGGTAAAATTTTGGATTAGGTAGAGTAATTTCTATACCTGATCCAAAACCTGACTTTATCCTTATAAGTTTTACTCAAATCCAAACTATATATTAGATTTCTGACCCATTTAGGTATATATAAATCAGTATTCATCGAATTCAAATAAAATTTCCATCCCTATTTACAAATTACTAAATATACTAAATGCACAGGGAGTTCACTATAGTAGCTGATCATTTAAAAATTGAAACAAATGGGATCAAAGTGTAAAATAAGAAAAACCTCATCTCTAATCTTAAATTTGACAAAGTTTATTTTCACCCTAATACTTTCCTTTTTCTTTTTTTCATAGTCCCTACATTTTTTGCAATTTTAATTTGATCCCAAAGTTCATTTTCTTAACATTTTAGATCCTAAGTTCAAGAAAGAAGAGAAATTCATTTAAAAAGAGCAGAGATAAAGAAAATAATCAGTTTGCATACTTTTTAAAGATGAAACTAGTAGTTCTTGATGTCGACGAGTTCCATTAAATAAGAGTAATTCAATAGTGTAGATTTTTCCTATAAATATGCATGAAAAAAAAGATTAAGTTCCATTTAGATTTTTTTTATTCAGTTTATTTTCACTTTGTTGATGATTTTAGAATGTTTTAGAGTTGACATGTGGTTTATAAAGATTTTTATAGTGTTTATTAGATTTTTTTTTGTAAAAATAAATTGAAAAATAAATTATCAACTCAAAAAACCTATCATAAATTTAGGCTGGTTCTCACAAGTGACATTTCAGCAGATTAAAAAACAAAAAAACAAGGTATTATACGCCCAAGTGGCGTTTTCCCAATTTTCTTTTTTCGTAGGTGATTCTTAAGATTTCTTAATGACTTTTTATTTCCTGGTAAACTTGAAATTTCTTAATGACCTTTTTTTTCTGGGGTAAACTTCATTTTGATACATATAATCTCTTTGATAATCCACAGAATCCTATCTCTTTTATATATATATATATTAGGTCAAGGGTTCAAAGGGTTTCCATATAATTCCATATTCATTAAATGATATCATGGCCTACTTTTTAAATTCCTTGTTCTTGCCCCTCTCTTTGTTTTTTTCCTTGTTTTGGAATATTATGTTGCTATACAATTTGGTGCCAGAAGAGAATTTATAATTATTTAAAAAATACACCGAGGCACAGGCAAGAAATCAATTTTAAAAAAAAATATTTAGGAATATTATATTATCATATAATTTGATAATAAAAGAATAAAAAAAAATATCATGTCGATCATTCAAAGATTCTCACAGCCAAGACAATTTCTTTTCAAGTTCAAAAAAAGTAGATGAAAAATCTTAGTCCAACGTGCTGCACAGCACGTGGCCGTGAAACGTCTAATTCCACCATAATCATTAAAGATAAAGTTTTCCACCAGAGAATATGTGCTGGCTGCGTACAGCGACTCACCTGCAAAGTGTTCAGAAGGCCAAAATAGCACAGCAATATTGATTTGGAAATCATGATCTACCGAGCCAACTAAAATAGGTCTAAGCTACTAGCAACCATTATCCTCGAGATAAAAGAGCAACCTTCCATCAAGACTGATTCATTAATCTCAGCATGAGAGGAATTCCGGCAGCACCTTCGTAAGACGAGGCCCACTGAACAACTTTAACCTCCTAATTTTAATATTCTTCTCATTGTAAGCACATAAATTTTGACAAATTGTTAGGCGGTCTATCATTATTAAACTGACATAAAAATGGAAATGGAAAAAAAATTCTGAAAAAATAGCTAAATTCAACTGTATCTAGATGTTAAATTCTTAACCACATCTAGGATACGACAGTAATCAAAGAAGAGGGAAGATTCTTTGCCCTCAAGTCCATCACGGTGATGGCGATTGCTACCTGCCAGATTGTTGCATGGACTCCCCCCCACAACAAGATCAAAACTGCCATACATGTTCATCAACTGCTCCAACCTATCAGCAGTTAGGTGTTGCACATCTTCAATGTGGATCAAATTCCCAGTCTGATTTGTTTGCTCCCACCAGCAACTCATGATACTCCTATTCACATTTGAGATCTCAACTGACACCACATTCTTCAAACGAATACCAAGCCGATGAAGAGCTACTTCGGCACCACCGATTCCAGAGAAAAGAGACAGAACATTGATCCCTCCTGGGAACAAGTCTTTCAAACTTGACAGATGATAAGCAACAGTATCAACCTGAAAGAGTGAAAATATGAGAGCAAAATGCAACATAAAGCTAGAAAAGCAAAGTTAAAATGAAATTTTAGGAAAAATATAGAGGAAAAAACATGTGCTTTCTGAAGGAAATTCATGACAGAATATTAATTCATGCAAATATTGAATCACAGGTCAGAAATGATTTGATGCACAGCCATGGATTATGCAATTAATGCTACGAAACTCACCTGGAATGAGTTACCTAGTGACTTGTATCTGTCAGTCCTACTTATACCGCCTCCCCTGGTGTGGTTCCTTGGAAATCCCAAAAGCATTTCAACTTCATCAGCCTCAAGAGGAGCAACCTTATTCCTTCCAACCCAAACCAGGTTCCATTTCCGACATTCATCCATTATAAACTTCTGGACATGCAAAGGGGGCTCCCCTTCATAGGCTTCAAGGGCCTTCCGTATCTTCTCTGTCAGCTTTGCACTAGCAATGCAAGTCTGTAAGCAATTCAGTTTTGTTCTCTCATCCCATGCAGGCCACCATTTCCTTGTTAAGGGTAGAGCTTCATGTATTGTGTTTGGAGGAAGCGGAAGAAGAGGAAATCTGTTATGAATGGGAAGATTGTGAACATACCCCCTTTTCCTTGCAGCAGCACAAAAGTGCTTGGAATCCACAAATTCTGGCTCCACATCGTACAAAAACCTTGAAATTGTCTGCCAAACCCCTTTTGGAGCCAGAGCTACATTTTCATAATAAAAGAAGGGGGGCCCAATGGCAGCCTCTGAAAGTGTTCTACGAGTAACAATTCCTGGTTCTGTAGGCACCCCAAACCCAACCATTGGATTTGGGAGCCGAACTCCCTCATCATCTCCATTCTCCAACCCCTTCTGCCTTTTCTTTTCCAACACGTCAGACTCTAAAAAACTCCTCTTCTTCTGTTTGTCCAAATGCTTAGGCTTTTTCTGCAAAAATAAGAGATAAAAAATGAGATATTATGGACCTTGTAAACATAGTGTTATAAAAATGAACACAAAATGCATGTTAGATGTTTTTTATGAACCACAAATGCATGTTGGACAAATACATAAAACTACCTCATCTTCAGCAAAGAAAGCATCCTCTGCCTTCGCAATTTGAGCTGCACAAATGAAATCTGCCAGCTCCGAAATTGTGGCTTCCGTTCCTACAACATATGACGGAGGCACACATCAACTAGGCCCAGGTATATTACAACATGACAGAAATTCATCTGTGCTCCAAAAGTTCCATAGCAGAAAACTAGAAACAGAAGCAGCACACATATACTCTCATCAACAAGTGCTGATCAAACCAAAACAAAAGATTGAGTTGACACAGAAATCAAAATATCAGATCCTTAGATGTAGACCACAGAAACTCAAACCTTGTCCACCCGATGCATCAAATAACATTAAAAAAAAATGGATAAGCAAGGTAGATATGAAAAATCAGCATGTAGGATCATAGTGTGGCTCTTCACGGAGCATAAAATTATCATTGGCAATAAGATTTGAAGCAAAAGCAATTACTTCGATATGTCATGCAGCAAGCTCTTCATGGAGCATAACATTATCATTGACAATAAGATTTGAAGCAAAAGCAATTACTTCCATATGTCATGCAGCGAACCATGCCAAACCATTACAAATTTGCTACAATTTACAGAGCATACCACATCTAGTTATGGCTATTGAAGCATCTGCCTCTTTGTAACCCATCCTTCTTAAAAAGGCTAATTTCTTATCCTCGTCAGAAACAGTCTTTGTAATTACCTGCAGATAAATCAATCAGAACACAAACTAGTACAAGTCTGACAGAAAAAGAAAATACAATATTTATTCTTAAGCCTAAAAGAAACTTATACACAATCGTGTATGTGTTCATAAGGGCATGCAAGCATACAATTTCAATAACCAAGATTTCAATATTCTATTGTATATACAGAGGCATGTATCTGTAGCCCAAAAACTTCAGAAATTTGCAGATTGCACGTGTCTCTGCAGCAAAGACACAAACAGTGCTAGGAAATGATATCACATAGCATATAAATCAAAACCATATATCATAATCAATAAAGTACTCTACATAGCCAAAGAGATTAGCTACCTCATCATCAGCACTATCTACATCTGAAAAATCATCCAGAAAGCTCCCTTCATGTCCTGAGGAGCAATGATCAGAATCATTGTTGGGCTGTTCTTGAGGAGATTTTCCAATGGCCTGCATTAAATAGATAACCAAAAATTCAAAGATCAAAATAACTGAGGGTAGCAGCCAAAAAGAGGCAGGGTTGATTCGAGTGATCAACACATATAGTTCATAGATTTGCTTAGTGATATTTCTCACGTAAAGAGTGACAGACCATTGATTGAGACCATCAAGTTCATGTAATTGGTCTAATAGAAAATCGCATTAATAAGACCACTTCCTCGCAAGTTTGAGATACCTGTGAACTTGACATATTTATAATTCCATTACTGCTATGCTCATTATATGTAGAGCATACTAGCTGGATGCCTAAGACAGCACTGCTTTGATATACTGACAGGGCAGCCACGTGGGATTCTTAAAATTTTAAGCCAGAGTATAGATAAAATTCACATGGTAGATAGTTAGCATTGAATAAATCTTAATAGAAATAGCTGAAAGCCACTGATTTTTTATATAGCTATAGCCTACAGAATTAATAACATACACCTTGTGACAATGTGATTTCTGGAGTACAGGAAAAAAAACCCTTGTGATTTGCTTGTGCTAGATATTGGGAACATGACATTGTAGTTTAACTAATCAACAAGACAATTGTAAAGTGAATGCCAGGGTCAATCTCAATCACCATACAAAATTGAAGTGGAGTTAACATGGTAATTGGCTATTGGAATAGGTTGACAGTATCTTACTGCGTATGTGAGGAGAGTTTCCAAAACTGAATCTGCATCTCCCTCTCCTGAAAATATAGCAAAGAGATATTGTTGGATTTTTAATGGTAAATTTGAATGGTAGACAAAGCAAGTCAAAAACCTTTACCATTTTCCTTAATTGCTTTGGCAACCATTTTCTCGGCAAACCCCATCCCTACAAAACGATCAAATAATTTGGAGCCAGAAGAGCTTGCAGATGAACTTGTCTTCAAGAGGAAAATGGAAATCAATTGTCAGTATCAACAAAAAAAAATTGTATCAGCCTGCAATAACTGCCCACCTTCTGATCTACTCGCAATCAGCATATATTTAAAATAAATGATAAGAAATTTTGAGGATTCAAGATGAGCGTCACCGAGTACTTAAGAAGTGTTTCGAGTATTGAATCTTCATCTTCCTCTCCTGAATAAGTAACTAACCAGAATTACAAAGAAGCCTTTGATGGAAAGAAGTGTGTATACATGTAGGTGTACACATAATACTAACATGCATATTTATTTCAGATTGAAACAGCAGAGAACCTTTACAGTTTTCCTGAATTGCTTCGGCAACCATTTTTTCAGGAAACCCCATTTTTACAAAATGATCAATCATTTTGGAACCAGAAGATGAACCTACAGATGAGCTTGCCTTGAGGCAACAAAGGAATTACATGTTAGTTATGCAATGAGTACCTACATTGTCTATATAAACCAAATAAACTCATACACATATACAAATGTTCCTCAAAACCACAAGCAATTTCCATGTAACATCATTCACAACTTAGAGGCTAACTAGATATATAAAAAAGCGGGTGCATGACTTTTAGAGAGCATATTCCTCCACACAAAACAGAAATTTGTAGGAATTGAGATTTTGTAAGATATATGTCAAACAAGACAGATTATATCTCCTTATAGCATGCATGAGTGTGAAATCCATACATGCAAATGAAAAATGTAAGCAACATTAAACATTCAACCAGTATTCAGCTAAGGATTAATCTTACATCTGGTCACTGTACATTTTCTTAATGTGGCTCCACTACTCATTTTTATTTAGTTGGTCCCTCAACTCTAGAAAATTTCTGAAAGTGGTCCCTCTACTCTAGAAATTTTTTGAATATGGGCCTTCCCAATTTACCTAAAATTCTTAATAACATGTCATAAAAGTGAACACTTGTCAAGAATTAAAGTAAATAGGATGGAAGTTGGACACAGGGACCACATTAAGAAATTTTCTTGAGTAGAGGGCCAAATTAAATAAGAAGAGAAGACAGGCAGGCCACATTAAAAGAATGTCAAGGGTACATGGACCAACTATACAATTAATCCCAGCAAGATTCAATCCATAAGAACATTCAATAAATGAAACAGTGGCCTCATCAAATAATTCTTCAATGGCAAAAAAACATATTGTTACCCAGATGGCACCAATTTTTCGAAATCAACAATAAAATTCTCTATATTGCAATAACTTCTCTGTAATTTTCCCATTTGACTCACAAAAAACAAAAAATGACAATAAAAATCCCAACGAAAAATAAAAACCACTCACCTCCGCTGAGCTTGACCTAGTTTCCACTTGAGGAAGTCTCAGACTTGATGATGAAGATGAAGCAAAATTCTCAATTTCCTTTTCATCTTCACTGTCCCAGTCGAAATCATCATTATCTCCGCATAAAGAATCACCATCCTGCACAAATTTATAAACAAATACAAGCACAAAACCAACATACATGAAACTTGATTAGGTATGAAAACATTTATTGTACTTTTAAATTCGTTAGTCAAATTATCAGCAATGCAAGGAAAAGGAAAAATATAAAACAAATTAACATGAAAAATAGAATGTGGAAAGAAAACGTACCATTCTTTGACAGCTACAGTTGGGCCCAATTCAAAGATTTTAAGCTGTAAAAGAAATAACTGCGAAAGTTACAGACAAATGCAAACCATTAATGCAAGAGAAATCATAACATACTCCCATTGTATTGCTCCCTTACTCATATAAAAGAGGGACCCATGGATAGGTTATTATGGTGGCTCCCACTTTTATGTGAGTGAGGGAGCACTAAAACAGGAGTAAAATACCTAATCCAAAGCATAACTACTAAAAGCCATTACCAAATTATAGTCCCACCAAAGTGGAGTTCTGGAAAGGAGAATCTATAGATTGTCCTACCATTCAGCAGTTTTTGCATGAAGTGCCTGCTTCCAAGAATCAAACACACAACCTTAAGATTGAAAGTACAAGATTTGTACCTTTATAACATTCAATGGACCAAGCAAAACATAAATAACAAAGCAATAATAATAATATATATATATATATATATATGTGTCTGTGTGTGTGTGTATATGTATATCAAAGGCCATAGCTAGATTTGAAGAACCCTAAAACTTGCACAGAGGAATTGAAAGTATGATCGCCAACGAAGAATTAACAACACCCATTAATAATAACTATTGCGCAAACAACTAAGGGCAAAAGAAAAAATAGGCCAAACTACATCATGTAGCCAAACCCGAGAGTAGAATTTTTTTTTTTTTTAATTCAGTTATGCAAATGACTACAACTCAAAGGTAATTTGTAATTTCAGATTTACAGGGTAATTCCATGATTTCTAGATTTGCTAGAAATTTATAGTTCTTGTATCTTTCAGTAGTCCTTGGATAAATGGCTAGTCGTTTAGATTCTTTCCATGTTCTAGGGGGTGTTTGTTTTTGTGGTTGAACCTGCTTTTCAAATTTGTTTTCACCTAAAAAAAATCAAACCAATGCTTTTCAATGGTTTTGATGTGCTTATATCAAAAATAAAAATCTGAAATAAAATCATTTTGATGCATTTTCAATTGAAAAGCACCTTGCACCACATAAAACACACACTGAATAAGAATAGTAGTGTTTACTTGTGCAAGAATGTAAGACACTATTGCACTAGGAATACTAGAAAATCAATATGTTATACAGCCTTCAATCAACTAGAATGCATTATTTCAGCAATTATGTTTTAAGTATGTGAGGAATCCATCTCAGATGTAAGTCCTAAGTAAAGCGTAATTGTTTGGGTTTTCTTCTCTCTACGATTCTCAGACACCCTTCTTCATATCTTCAATCCTAAGTTGCTGTCCAAGAATTCAACTGACTGTTCCAGCATCCTGATTAATCCCTCAAACATCCAAACATTTGTCCCTAGTTCAATTCACAAACCATAAATGCATTTTTCTTTTATTTAAACCCTAAAATCCCTGATTTTTCCAGGCCCTATGACACCAAAATATAGTTAATGAGCATAAACTCATACCTCTCCAGATTCAACCAGTTTCCTGGTTCCACCTAGGCATGTTATCATCAAGGAATCTAACACCTCCCCCATTGGTCTATCATGTGTCATTTATATGCTCCGGTGATTTCAGAATACAGTACGAGACTTCAAGTCATTAAACTAGCCTTCATGGTTAGTGATGAATGAATGCAAAAGAAAAGATGTAAGCACTTTAAAGCCCTATCATCCATTGATGAATAGTGGCATGAAAACAAGATTTTACAAAAGAAAGCAGCAATCACCATAAAACACTTGCTGGAAAGAAACTCAAATCTGCCCTGCTACACTTTGTTTAAAGCTTCCATCTTTGGTATGTTGTCCACAAAATCTAACAAGAAATTCAGTATATGACATTAGCCACAATCATTAGAATAAGAATGATCCAAAGAAAGCACTCGGTGATTTTTTTTTCTTGTAAAACCCTAATCATCTCTGTGATTACAAGTAGCATAACATTCCAATATCCAAACACTCCACATGCAAATGCAATAACTAAACAGACTTCACATAAATAAATGTAAATAGCTTTCATGTTATTACTATGCTTTCAAGTTCTTGCTAAGCCAAACAAAATATTCCCCAGTTAGCCTCTGAAATCACATTAGTATTTAGAATAATAGTATGAGATATTAATATTAGCTTCATGGTTATCAATTAATGAATGCAAAATAAGGACACAATCACTTTAGAGTAATGTTAAACAATGAAATAAGATTTTATGAGAGGAAGCACATGTAAAATACTTGCTGGACAGAACCTCAGACCTGTCCTGTATGACTCAGTTTAAGTGGTGTTTGGTTCATGGAATCGTAGGAGAAAGTGAATCAGGAAAGTGGTATTCCAAGGATCATTATAACAAGGATATGATGGTAATCTATATTAACTATACGATTTCCAACCAAAAGTAATACTTAGGAACTGCCAATAAAACATAAAGGTTTTATATTTCTAGGGATCTCTTTCCATGGCACCACATTCCCTGGAGAGTGATCCCAGATGAGAAAGTCAAAGTTCTGTGAACCAAAAACCACTTTAAAGTTTCAATCTTACGTATGACATCAACAAAAATCTAACAGAATTTTGTTATATAGCGCTGGCAACAACCATTAGAGTAAGAGTTTTTCTACATGCGAAACAGGTCCGAAGATAGGCCAACTCAATGAATTCTTGCAATAAAACCCTAGTCATTCCATGATTATAAATGCCTTAACATTGCCATATCTCTAAAGTAATCACCAATTATAAAAACCTAATCATTCCATGATTATAAATGCCTTAACATTGCCATATCTCTAAAGTAATCACCAATTATAAAAACCTAATCATTCCATGATTATAAATGCCTTAACATTGCCATATCTCTAAAGTAATCACCAATTATAAAAACCTAATCATTCCATGATTATAAATGCCTTAACATTGCCATATCTCTAAAGTAATCACCAATTATAAAAACCCTAAACATTCCATGATTTTAAATGCCTTAACATTGTCATATCTCTAAATAACACAAATGTCATCACCAAAGAGACTTCGATGAACATGTTTAAAAATAGGCCAACCAAAAACATATAAGCAAAAGACATAAGACCCACATTCTGTACTAAAAATGTTATAACAAAATCTGGGGCACAAGAAATAGAGGCTATAACCCTTAAAAATTCGACAGGTAATCATAACTAAACCAGTAACTCTTTATAACCTATAAAGAAACAAAAAGATAGCTGTTTATACCCCGTATTCTCCATTTACACAAAAGTAAACCTAACCAAGAAGGAACAATCACTGTTAAATTAAATATAATGAGATCGAAAAGAAAATTTTGCTCCCTTGAATGAACATTTTACGATTTTCTATTGAACTTCAATTCTTACATTAAAAAAAAAAAATCGTTTCTTGGCTGTGGGACAAAAATTAGAATTGCCCAAGAAAATATAAGTAATTTTCTTTTTGGAGAGAGAGTGGAGAAATTACCGAGTCGCATGCGAAAACAGTTCGAGAGCGAGAAGGAGAGTTGCTGGGGGTGAGAGTTGAGAGAGAACACGTATAGAGAGGAAGAACAAAAGGCAGCGATATAATTTATTAGCAAGGGAAAAACAATAACCTTGATACCCTAAATTTTATTTGGTGATTAAGAAGATATGCTATTTTTTATTTATTTTAATTATTTTTTTAAAGTTTTTAGATTTTTTATCTCAAAAGTCGCGCTATCTTGTTTGGTAAGAAATAGCTTTATGATAGTGTTTGATATTGAGATTAAAATATATAAATTTAATATTTTATATTTAGATTATATTAATGTACTAATATTAAAAATAAATTTTAAAAAATAAAAAATATATTATTTTAATATATTTTTAAATAAAAAATATTTTAAAAAGTAATTTTTACCATACTTTCAAGTAAGTATTAAAAGAGCTAAAAACTTAAAATCTTCATTTAAGTATTTGTATGCTTAATATTATGGTAGTTTTTGTAGTTATAATTTTTTAAAAAAATAGGCTTAAAAAACACTTTTAGTTGTAATTTTAAAAAAAAATAGGTTTAAAAGAATATTTGTTTGGTTAATATTGTTGTGAGAAGGATTTTTGCATGTAAAATAAACTAATAACATTTTATTTTAGATTTTATAAAACCAAAGTTTAAAACGCAATTATATATATGATTCAATGCAAAAGGCAAAATTTATTTGACTGACTAAATGATTTTTTTTTATGATTAGGCAAAAAATACAAACTATCACAATATTAATTAATTTGTATTTAATAACTTTTAAAGCTTCTCAACTATAATTATATTCATGACTTTTTATACCTTTTAATTATAATTTTAGGTACATTAACGTGAATAAAATTTCGATTGTAATAAATAATTGAACACGCTGTGTTGCGAGTCTAATTAAATTTTTGTTGGATATAAAAAAATATATTAAAGTGTTGTTAACATATTTTATAGCAAAAATAATTATGTGGAGATTGACCCGATGTGACATAGTTGGCTTTGCAAGTCTAAAAACAACCTGAATGGTCGGTAAAAATATAGCTTAACTAAAAAAATCAAAACAATATCATTTTTTAAATATTAGGATGACAACATGTTAGTTTTACTCAAACCAACTCAAATTCGCTCGGATTAACTCAAGTTAACTTGTCAAATCTCTAATTCAAGTCATGAGACCATGGTAACTCTTTAAAAAGCAAATAAAAAAAATTGTCAAGCTCAATTCTCAATTAACCCCAATATTAAAGTATGAAAATGAAAATAAAATTCAATTACAAAAATGAGTTGAGTCAACTTAGGTTAATGTGCGAAAACTTAATCTTGAGACCGGAATAACTACATATAAAAAAATTGAAACAAATTATAAAGCTCAATTTCCAATCAACCTAATATTAAAGGATAAAATTGAAAAAAAAAGAACAAATAAAAAAAGGACACGAAAAAACCACAACTCGAGTTAACTGACCATATTCGTGATCCGAGCCAAGAGGTTGAAATAACTCATATAAAGAAAACCAAAATAAACTATGAAGTATAATTCTCAATCAACCCAATATTAAAAAAATTATATTAAAAAAAGAACAAAAAAACCAAGACAACCCGCAACTTGAGTTATAAAACCGTGATAACCCTATATAAAGCAAATAAAAAAAATTATTAAGCATAATTCTCATTTAAACCAATTTTGAAGGATTAAATTGAAAATAAAATCAATTAAAAAACAAAATAAACAATCCTAAGTCAACCCGGGTTAACTTGTCAAGCCCGAATCATGAGACCGAAATAATTTCATAAAAAGAAACTAAAAAAAAATATTATGAATTCAAACTCTCAATTCATTCAATATTGAATGATGAAATTGAAAAAAAAAACATATTTAATTAAAAAGAGACAAAAAAAATCGGACCAACCTAGCTAACACGCAAAACTTGCGATTAGAGTTATGAGACCGTAATAAGCCCATAGAGAGCAAATTAAAAAAATAAAGTCAAATTCTTAATCAATACAATGTTGAAGGATGAAGTTAAGAAAAAAAATCAATTAAAAAAAATATAAGTGGAGTTAACTCATGTTAATATTCCAAACTTGGATCATAAAACTGAGATAACTCAATACAAAATAAGTCGAAATAAGTTATGAAGTCCAATACCCAAAATGAAATTAAAAAACAAAAAAAAACTTAAAGGATCAAATTTTAAAAGGTCAAAGCATTTCACTATTTATTGTTATAGACAAATGCCGAGGTCTTTTATTAAATATTAATAATTATTATTAAATGGGTGTGGTGTTAATTTAGTCCTTGCATTTTAAATGAAATTATAACTTAATATCCTTATTTTTATAATCAACAATTCATTGGCTTCTTTTATTGCATGATACTTTTAGTTTTCTAACAAATATCCAAAATGTCTTTGGATCCCTATTTTATCCTTTTTGGCTGATCACAAACATAGTTTCATAATGTTGTATCCTCTAAAAGTATAGAACAATAGTATCAAAAACAAAAATCATTTTAAATAAAGATATTTTATCCAAAAAAAACTGTATATGTAGCCTTTTTCAAGTTTCAATATGGATTTGCAGTTAAAAAAATTCTAAGTGAAAATAAAAAAGTTTATGTATACATGTAATCAAAAAAATCAAAAAATATGTGTGTAATAAAAGTCATAAATGATAATTGAAAATAAAACAAGAAAAATCAAGAAAAATATATAGATCAAGATATCTAATCTCATACAATAGGACATTTACTTGATTGTGTTTGCTAAATTTATTAATTAAAAAAAATTATTCAATCAAACGATAATAGAAATAGACGTACATGTTAAATTGATTGAATAAAATAAAAGGGAACAAAAAATATTATGCAAGGCTGCACAAATTAGAAACATCATTTAAAAATAAATATTTTTTTATTTTAAAAAATAAAGTTCATCTATATACAAGATAAAAAAAAACTATAAATTAATCAAAAAAACCATTTAACAAAATAAATACATACAAAATAACTAAAAAATAATTGTCACTTACAAAAGGCTATGTAAACAAAATAAAAGAGAGAATGAATATTAATTTAAATAAAAATATAAATAATGATTTTGAGGGAAAAAACATAAAAAAAACATTAATTTTTTTAAAATAGAACAAAAATAATTTAGAAAAAAGAATAGGCTTTATAAGGCCTGGTAAGCCAAGCCCAGGCCATCCAACCTGACCCATTTCGTTATGACTCTTGTGTCTGAGCTCTTTATTTGTAGTATTTTAGGCATCGTCCACCCCATTTTTTTGGAAAAAAAAATTAGACAACGCGTCGTATGATTTTTCTAGAAATTGACCACCATGGTGGCTGGAAAATCATAGTAAAAAGGTTTTTATCTGAAAACTCATTTTTAACCCAAAACATCAAAAAAACACCTTAAGAATCGTTATAAACCTGCCCATAGCCTCAAAAAACCCAAAAAACTGTTCCAAAACCCGAAATTAACTCGAAAACAAAAATCTTCTCAAGCTCAAATATAATTTGCAGGCACTTTCAAGGTAAAAATCACCTAATATGAACTTCCTTCATCAAATGGAACTGTTTGACACAAAGATCAATTGTTTTTGGCAGCCAAAATCAATGTCAACAACATAAATCTTTCTCTACGCTGAAATTCAGCGATCACTCTCTCTTCTCTTTCAAATTAGGGACTAAAAAATAAAAAAATAAATTTTTGTACTCAAATTGAATTGAGAAAATATTTAGGTGCTGAATATTTATAGTTTTTAAAGTATGGGACTAAATTAAACTTTTTGTGTGAGCTTTGACACCATTACTCATTTATGTTGTATTTTCTACTTTAGTCCCCTATCTTTCAATTTATCGTTAGTCAACAATTTTGATTCAATTGCTCTTGAATTTGGCAAAAAAATTATGCAATCGCAAAGAAAAAAGTTTGGCGACCAATTGAAAAAAAATTGAACATTAGGTCCATTGTAAAATGTCAGATGATGAATAATATATTTTTACTAAAGGGAAACACTCACGCATTTTAGTTTCTTACTTAGTATTTTATCAAATAGTTTTTCTATAGCTACAACCAAAACTATAATTATACATATACTAAAAAAAAATGGTGTTTTCGTGTAGAAATAATAAAATTTTAGATTTTGCTATTTTTTCACTATAATAGTGACAAAATTGTGATTTTTTATTTTTTTTATAGAAAACAAGTTTTTCTTATATTTTCTTCTATTTATACTTAATATTTTTATCATTTTATACTTGGCCTATTTATCACAATTTTTTCTCTTATCACCATTTTTTAATAATTTTTTAGGTTTTTCTTAACACTTTTTTTTGAAAAATTATTATTTTTTATTTTTTGCAGTTTGAATATTTATCACTTTACACATGGTCTATTTATATTATTCTTTCTGTTCTTATCTTTATTCTTTTGTAATTTGTTTAGTAATTTTTTTATTTACACTTGTTTTTTGAAAAATTATCATACAAAGATTAAAGAAATAGTATTTCATTGTAACAATTGCGACATTGTTCCATTTTTTTGCTACCTTAAAAACTAGCTTGAGATCTTACATATTTTTATTAACTCATATAATCTTTACTATATATTTATTATATGTAAGCATTGATCTTTTGATTTACGGTTATTGTTTTATACTTGATGTTAAAAACATGTTAATAACACCTACACATTAATTCTTTTGCATTAGAAAAAAACTTATTTGACCTGTAATGAGACGAGTTAAATAGACACATTAACACTTTGTTTTTTTTGCATTTATTAGTATAAATAATTCTCGATGTATTTAATTAAATGCATGCAAAAGCTTTTTGATTTATAATTAGAATAAAAAAAACACTTGAAAAGCTTGCATATTTTCTTTTTTACAAAAAAAATTATTCGATTCATGGCGAAGTACCTCTACATGGTCGGGTGATGTGGATACCAAATATACATTTATTGGATATAAATTTTGAGAACAACATTTACAAAAAAAAATAAAAAAATTAAATCCACTAAATATATCATGTTGATGTTGAGGTCTCCATTGAGATCGCTTGAAAATAAAATTTAATCTATTAAATTGTAATTTGACTTAAAAAATATATTTTACCATAAAAAACAAAGAAAACAATTATTTTCATAAGCTTTTATTTATTTATTTTGATACATGTATTAAGACCTTTTTCATTAGAGTATTTGTACTTTTGATACAATTGAGTACATTTGATACAGTATTGGTATGAGATTTAATGAGATTCTTTAATCAAGATTCAAATAAAAAAGGTGTTTATCTTTAATTAATACCAAAAATTTTCAAAAAGTACAAGTGTTTCAATAATAATAAATATGACTAAGTATACGAACTAATTTTGTTGTTATTTTAGTAAATAGAGGAAATAACATAGTTACTAAATGATTATAACTTGATTTGGTCCGACAAGTTTATTTAGTGACCCATGTGATCTATAGAGTAATTTAATTAATATCACATCTAAGTCTAATAACTATAATTAAGATGTTAAATATAAATTCATGAGTTATTTTGGGCTTAATAGTCGCTTATATTGCATATTTTCTTAAAAATTATGGTGTTCAGGCCAGCTTACATATATCTCGACTAATCCTCACAGACCCTGAAGTTAATGACCAGGTAAACCTCCAATGATCATCAAACTCTTTTCACTAGATCACCTATTAGATAATTAAAGAATACCTCTTAACAAAGCATAAACTTGAACAACCTCATTTTTTTTTAAATTTTTTTTAATATGAATAAAAAAATAAAAAATTTATAAACAACCAAACATGCCCTTAACATCTTGTAAGAGAATCACGTGAATTTATTGGTAACTTTCCCACTTTTCAATATGGTGGACCAATGCTTTTGAAGAAAGACAAATTACAATGATTATCTTTTTTGTCTTTTTTTTATAATATCACAATAAAAATAAAATATTAAATAAATAATATAGTTAAAAATTTAATTAAAAAATAACATTATTTATAATTTTTCTATGAAATTTTATTAAATTTAAAAATTAAATAGATATTAATTTTATCATAACTATAATAATATTTATTTATTTTTAATAGATAATATTCTAAAACAAATAAATATTAGTTTCAATTTTAAATTATAAAGATAATATTTAATTTAAATAAGTATTGTTACAAATATTTATCTGAATAAGAAAGATTGAAGCTAGTACAACACCTTATTTATTAAGAATCACTACTTCATTTGAGCAACATACTGCCACAATGTTAATATTATCTAAAACTTAATTTTTTATTTTAGCAAGTTAAAGATTAGAGGTGAAAGAATAAATGATTAACTTTTAAATGAACAAGACAATTAAAGAGATTGAGATTAATGTACTGGAGTAGAGCCAACCATGGAGAGTTCTTAACATATCTATAAATTATTTGTTTTAATGATAATAATATATTAAATGTATTTAATGTATATATCAAGATATTATTGTTGTAAAAATTATTCTACATCAAATTGCATTTTTAGACTTTTTGGAATGAAATATCACTCGAAGATTCTCAAGCTTATATTTTATATAATCAAGTCTTTAAGGAATATAATTTGGCATTACAAAATGATTTTCATCAACCTAAAATATTTTATTGTCATATTTCCATCCAAAAATATTTTTAATGCATAAATTATTTCATAATGAAAAATATCTCATGAAAAATTATTGCATCATATATTTTGGTATTTTTTACTAAAATGAAGAGCATGATACTTATTATGTGCTCTTACCCTATAAAATATTTTATTGACCATTGTAGTTAAAATTGTTTATTATTAACTAAGATGTCAACTTGTAATTTTAAGAAAAGTGTGCTTAATACTCCTTCTCTCTCAAAAGCTTCAATCTAGCTGTTTCTCACATCTTAAAAAATCACTTGGAAGAGCAAATGTTTTTTTTTCCTTATTTTGTATTGCTAGTAACAACTAGTTTTTGAGTTTTTCCTATAAATACTCAATTGATTTCAATGTAAGATCTCTTTCACACTCCTACTCTTTTACAATCTTACATATTTGATGCCTTGAATTTCTTTTATTCTAAAAATCTTTTATTCATCTTTGTAATCCTATATTGAATCAAATCATTTTTTCACCTTCGTGAGTTAGATTACATTCTATAAAGACTTGAGCTTAATATTTGTAATCTTCTTTTTTAAAAAGTGAATATCTATTGTGAGATAAATATCATTTGTAAAAGTGTAAGTGGTACTTGAAACAACTTAAGTAATCTTTGGTTAAGAGTCATTTAGTGATTGGTTTAATCTTGAGTCTTTTAAAAAATTATAATTGGTTTTCATTTTTGATACTGTAAAGATATTTTGATAGATTTGATCCTGTTCCCATAAAAAGATTGTGTAATGTTTGATTTTGAGCCCGTAAAAGGATTGAATTTGAAACCCCAAAATGGTAAATTTGGATGGAGAGTTTGTTTCAAAACCTATTAATGAATGAAACAACAATATGAATACATTCTATAATACTAAGGCTATGAATGCATTCTTTTGTGCTTTTAACAATATAGAGTTTACTAGGGTTAAGAATCGTAAGACAACCTTTGAGATTTGAAAACTTTTGGAAGTCACCCATGAAAAAACAAGTCAAGTTAAAGACTCTAAATTGAGTAACCTCACACCTCACTAAAGAATATGGATTTTTCAAAATGGAGCCTAATGAAAGTATTTATAATATATATACTAGGTTCATCACTTTTGTTTAGTGAACTTGTTAGTTTAGGTAAAAAGATTATAAATGAGAAAATGGTTGGTAAATTTTTGAGATCTTTACCTAGAGCTTTGGAACCTAAAGTCACAACTATTAAGGAGGCTAAAAATCTTAAAACTCTTAACTTTAATGAGTTTATAGATTCATTGATTGCTCATGAAGGAAAGATTAAAAAGCTTAAGGTGGAAGATAATAATGTGAAAAGGAAATCCTTAACTTTAAAAGCTGTAAATGACAATGAGGAAATATATATATATAATGGTGAAGAATATAAAGATAAAACCTTAATAACTAGAAACTTTTTCAAATATTTAAGACTTAAGAAGTATGGTGCAAATCGAAGAAGTTTTAGAAGAGAAAAAGGTGATAAGGGAGAATCAAACAACCAAGATGTTATTATTTGCTATGAATACGAGAAGCTAATTCATGTGAAATATAATTGCCCAAATATAAAAAAAAAAATCAAGATTTGAGGAAAAAATGGCATTAAAGGCATCAACTGGAGATGACAAAGATGATAATGCAATCTCTTTGGAAGATGATGATGATGTGGAATAGGAGGAATTAACAAACTTATGTCTGATGACTAATATTGACATCACTAAAGAAGAGATATACTTGATGGAAAATAACAACATTAACATTAATGAGATAAATGATCTTGAATATCAATTTACTTTTGATGAATCATAAGATGCTTTTGATGATTTTTATCATGAATACAAAATGTCACATAAAAAATATCTTACTTTAAAATAAATTAAAAGGTATCTCAAAAGATTTTGATGTTTTACGGGAAAAAAATGATGTTTTGTTGACTATGAATATTTACCTTAAAAGGCAAATATATTCTTTAAAAGAAGTATCTAAATTATTTATTTGCAATGAAAATTTAGTTAAGAAAAATGAGATTTTAAAAGCTCAAGTTATTGATTTAAATTTTACCTTAACTAGATTTTACTAAAGGAAATGAGAACTTAAATATACTTCTAGGTAATCAAAGATGTGTATTTGAGAAAAGTGGTTTGGGATATAATCCAAAGAAAAATAAAAAAAACTTTACTAAAACTTATTTGTTAAAAGCATCAACATCTTTGAACTTGTACAATTCTTATGGTAAAAATGGTTTACATGAAAAATATTGCATGCACATGAATATCTTAACTAAAATCAAACATATTTGGGTGTCAAAAAACACATTTACTAACCAAAATGGACCCATGAGATTATAGGTATCAAAACCAAATTGTTGAGATTTTTCCTTGTAAGAAAAGAAGGACATGATATTTGGATAATGAATATTCAAGACATATGTTGGGTGACAATTTCAAATTCACATTCTTTAAAGAGAAGAATGTCGAACATGTGACATTTAGACATGATATCAAAGAAAAGGAAAATGTATCAATAATATTGGACATTCCCTTACTACTAAGCATGTTTTACTCGTTGATGGTTCAATGTATAACTTACCTAGCATTAGCCAATTATATGATAAGGGTAATAAATTTATCTTTGAATCCTTATATTATTTGGTAATTTGAATCCTTAATAACAAAATACTTTTCATAGGGAAAAGACTTGGAAACACTTATGTAATTAACTTAAATGATATTGATCATAATATTAAGTGTTTCAGTATTTTGGTGGAATCACCTAGTATGTGGCATATAAGACTTAGACATGCCACTATGAGATTAATTCAAAAGTTGTCCAAGAAAGGGCTTCTAAGAGAACTTCCATAACTTGAGTAAAAAATGAATGATTTGTAATGCTTGCCATTCTGGAAAACAAGTCAAAAGCTCTTTCAAAGCCAATGTATCAAGTCTCTATAAATCAAGCACTATAACTTCTTCATAAGGATCTATTTGGTCTAATATATGTTTAAGTCTTGGCAGTAAAAGATTTGTATTTGTCATCATAAACAATTATACTAGATTTACATAGGTTCTATTTCTTACACATAAAGATGAAGCACTTGAGATCGTTTCAAAAATTTGTAAAATAATTCAAAATGAAAAAGGTTGCTTGATTTTTAAAATTAAAAGTGATCATGATAGAAAATTTGAAAATCTTGTATGGCGAAAGCCATAAATACCTCTTGCTATATTTCAATCGAGTTTTCCTTAGACCAGTTTTGTATAAAACTTCGTATGAACTTTAGTTTGAAAGAAAATCCAACATTTAATATTTTTAGGCATTTGGATTAAAATGTTTTGTTTTAAATACCAAATATAATTTGAAAAAAATTGATGCAAAATCTGATGAAGGTATTTTTCTTGATTATTCATCTATTAGTAAAACATATAAAGTTTATGATGTGAATCAGCGAGTATCACTAAATAATCCATAAAAGGTACCAATTGAGCCTATTATAAAGTCTGAAACTAAAAAGATCCAAGAGTGATTAATTGGGTTGATTAAGGATATTTGGATTAACAAGTTTCAAATATGCCAAACTAGATATTGGTTTATTTTGGTAAGGGTTTTCATATCAACAACTTGTTTTTCCTTATGTTTTTTTGATTTTCTCATTGGCAAGGTTATCTTATCATTTAAAAATATTAGAGGCGGTTTTATGATTATATTTTCTAATGCATAGTTTTATGTTGACAAACATAATTTTTTAACTAACTGTTTGATCAGGATAAAATTTTACTAAAAGATTCCAGAGGCTTTGTTTTATATACAGTTAAACTTTCATAGTACTTGGACATCAGAAAGGACTTACGATAAGCTCTATAAGCTACAATATAGAATTTATATTAGTTTCCTCATTGATTTAAGATTCTTTTTCCTATTTTATTTATAAATATTTTTACAACCTTATTTAAGAAGATTTTGCCCACTTTAATAGGTTTATTTAGCTTGTATTCAGTGGTGGAGCCAAGATTTTTTAAATGAGGAGGCAAATTATTGACAAATATTTGATATTACGTATTATGTAGACATGCATTATATTAAGAAATCAATTTGAAATATATGTATTAACTCATATCATACAGAATTAATTTAAAAATACTTTCAAAAAAAAAAAAAAACTTACGTTATAATTGTTCTTTTCGAGTTTTATATTTTAAAACCGCTTCATAATAACTTTATTATCAATCTCATCAAAGATTTTTTTTTAATATATACAATCAAACTATCATTCATCTATTTTTAGTCTATGGTGGGTTCAATATTTGTGTTTTCTAAATTTTCCAAGGACTAGTAAAGTTCTTGACAACAATTTTATGCTGATATAGGGTAGAGAGTAGCTAAAACCATAACTTAAAAGGATTGTCATGACAAATTGATGTTGTTATTGTTGACTTATTGTTTTCTACAGGTGGGTTAAACATAATTGTTAAATATTTTTTTAATTTCTATATTGTACCCTTGATATTTTGAGTTGTCATATACTTCATTTTTAATCACTAGTAAGTTCATCGCCATCCATTTTTAATATGAAATTCATAGTAAAATACTTATCAATTTATTAAAACTCATTTCAATTCATATCCATATGCATATAATATTACTCATACACATATTAATTAAAAAAACTCTTAAATTATTATAAATCTTAACATTTTTAATAACTAATTGTAAAGGAATAAAACTAAAATTAAACAATGAAACAAATAGAAAAGATGAAGAAAACTTACTTAAAGCATAGAGCATAAGAGGTTATTTACTTAACTAATTAATAGCTTAGGACTTGAAGAGAAACTTTGCAAAAGAAAGAGAGGCAAGAATAGTAGCTCGAAAGAAAGAAGAAAGGCTCTCAGTTAATTAATGAAAGAAAAAGAAAAAAAATTAGTGAAATGTGCTAAACATATATATTATATATTATATTATGTTGTAGTTAACAATAGCTAACTTGGGTTAATTAGTAGCCAACAAAGAAAATTAAACATGTTAAGATATTATTAATATTTTAATATAAAAAGTATTTTAAAAGAAAGTTTAAAAGGGCAATTGTATATTTTAATATAAAAAATATGTTGGAAAAAAAAATTAAGGGGGCAATTGCCCCCTTTTGACACCATGTAGCTCCGCTACTGCTTGTATTTAGTTTTTTTTCACAAAATTTGATTTCAGAATAATCTATTGTGTGTGAGAGGAAATTCTATTAATTTGGTTCTTCATTGAACTACTCTCATTTATCAAATAATTAACTAAGTTTCATGGCGTTTTATGTACTTCTCATTCATATTTCTTCATAGGTGTTACGTAGGATTTGATTCTTTTAGTCTTGGTGCCTTAATATAGGTTATCTTTGTGTTAAGCTTAATCACAAGTCTAAATTTAGCTTTCTTAGAAAGAGTCAATTGAATTGTGGGTTTTTGGATTTTTATATCTATGAGTTTCACATCATTTGGTATTAGAGCAAGGCTTTAAAATTAGGTTATATCCCCTTATCTTTTAGTTTCTGTGTTATTTCATCATTATTGTCATCTAAACCTAGTTGTGGAAAAAGTTCAAAAGGAAAGATCAAACAAATCACATAAGAGGAAAAACAAGGGTTTAAGCCACAAATTAAGGGTTTTCATCAAATCTTAGATTTGACAACCTAATCTAAAAATTTCTTGATTCTTGGGATATCTTAGTGTTATATGTTGATTTTAGGATTATTCAGACATATTTTATTGGGAAATTTATGAGATTTATTAAAAAGAATAATTCATAAAAGGCAGTTTTGGCATCAATATTTTCTTTCTTTGTTAGTTTCAATTAAGTAAAAAAAAAAGGTTTATTTGCTTAGTTTGGATTATTTGAGTATTATTTCATTATTTTTCTTATTCTTATAATTTTTTTTCTGTGTCTTTATATCGTTCATATTTCACATGAATTTATTTTGTTATTCGCAATTTTATATAGTTTTATAGTTTTTTTTTTCTTTATTGCTTATTGAGTTTGTATATTATTTTGAATTACACCACTAAGTAGTTAATTTTTTTTATTTGTTGTGAATTAGTTCCTTAAAGAACTGATTTTAGATTGAGTGGTAAAATGCGAAATGTGAGCTTATTATAGTGAAAAGCTAGAAATTTATGTGAAACGCGAGGGGGTGACATCTATTGAGTGTAAATAAGTAAGGGTGTGCGTTATGATATATTTCTCTTGCTATTAACATGATTTCTATATCTTGATAATGTCAACTAAAAGTGAATCATCACCGCCAAAGAATATGAATATTCCAAAATAAAGTTATTTGTCTATTCAATAACAAATGGAGATGATAAACATGAGGTTTGAAAAGGTTATGAATGTGATGACTGGATTGAGAACTGAAATAATTAGCCTTCAAGATGGGTCAACCCATAGAGGTTGATGCAACCATATTATTCAATAGTTTCACCCACATTTAACTAGTGTTTTGCCTATGTTTTATATATAAAATGCCTTGATATTCTTTGTTTTATGTTTTGAAGGCACTTTTGGATGAAAGATGCAAAAAGGAGTAAATTGGAGATAATTGGCAGATTTGACCTTCAGTCGATGTTTTGTGCAGAGCGTGAGCTCTAGAGGTTGAAATGAAGTGATTCCAGTGGAATTAAAAAGGTAACATCCATACCTTTCTGGACATCTAAGGCAAGAAAATAAAATAAGGAAGAGCATGGAAATCGCAGCCTTCAAAGTCAAATCTCGCAATCTGCCAGTGTTGACCTTTGGCCATTCCAACTTGAATATCTGGAGCTACAGAAGTCCAATTGATGCAAACTCAATTTTTTTGGATTCATGACTCAAATTTATATAAACGCTCAAAATTTCAGCCAAAAACAATGTCATATGAGGGAGATATGATTTTTCAAAGATGACATCTGAATTCTGCCAGCAAACAGGTTTCGTGAAGAAACGAGTCCAAATGACATTCCGAAGCATTTAAACCGATATCCAAGTTTTTATTTCAGTAATTTAGCTCCTCTAAATCAAAGCTTGAAGATTTCATGCAAGGCTATTTCTCCTTTTTAGGAAAATAGTTATTGAAGTACTTAAATGTAAACAGTCTACTTAATGGAGGACTATTTTGTAAAATAGAGACCTAGGGTTTCCTAGGATATAAAAAGAATGAGAGAAGAGAAGGGGAGCAGCCAGCCAAGGAGAGAAAAACGCCCCCTTCCTCTAAGAAACCCTAAATTATGCATTCTTTCTTCTTTTTGATTAGTTGTTCAACAAACATGCAAGGCTAAACACTTTTTCTTGGTTGCAAGGACACGGAAACCTTCGGATTTCAAGAACTGTGAGATTTATTTTACCTTTTCTTTTCAGTTTATATGATGAATATGTTTGTTCTCCTATGCTTATTTTTCCTATGATTGTTTATTTTAATTGCTAGAGCGGACTCTAAGTTATTATTGTAGACAATCTATTGTTAAGTTTGATATCAAAACCGGAGTTGTGGTATATGAACTTGTGAAGCAACTGAGTTTAATAATTGTGGCGGATCTACGTTATTAATCTTAGGGAGAACATTCAATCAAATCAAACATAGACTGCGGACAGTTATGTTTTCTTGATTAATCAACTTATCTAGTTCTTAAGGCTGCCATTGAATTAAATTACTAGTGCGGACACTGTGGTTGTTTGATGGTTAGGGCTAGTTATACGGCGGATCCGTTAACTAACCAATGTTAAGAAGAGATAAATATTCAGAATATAAATTGATGTTTCGTTTCCATGATCAGTTCTGATTTCTGTAGGTGGATGTGTGCTTGTGACCAAGGTTTGTTCTCTTGATAATTTTCTGATTTTATTAAATTTAGTTTGATAGTTTTCTGTTTTCTTTTGCTTTAGCCTAGATAACGTCCAACCCCCCCCCCCCAAATTGCATATCATCTAGCGTAAAAATCTGACTTGAATCTTCCTCGTGGGATCGACCCCTTGCTTGCTCTATACTATCTTGTGTGTTGTGTTTGAAGCTAGGGTAATTAATTTGTGCGACCGCGACATCGCAACAAATTTTGGCGCCGTTGCCGGGGAAGTAATTTTAGTTGATTCTTGTGCTATTATTTTTATTTGCTGTGATTGTTATTTCTTTTTCTGAAAAAAAAAAAAAACAGAATTTTTGATTGCTGCGGTACTGTTCATTACGGCAGCGGTACTGTTCAAAACAGATTGTTTGGTGGAATTAGGTATCGGCCATTTGTTTCCTGAAGGGAAACGACGTTCTAAACAGGACTAGTGGTAAACCACTAGCCCCACCCTATCGAGGCCAAATTCCGCTGTTTTCTAGGGTTTTTAGGCAGTTTTTGTTTTCTACCGTAGGATTTTCGTACAATTTGCATTGTTTTCGATCTCTTGTGTGGTTGGTTTATTTTGAATTTTTTTGATGATTTATGCCAGTAACCCGTTCTACTAATCAAATTCAAGTGCATTTGGATCTCGAAATAGAAAAAACTTTACGCAGGTTACGAAAGGAAGCTCGCCTTAACACCATGGCTGTTGCACGACAACAAACACTCAAGGAGCTTGCTGCTCCTAACGTGGAAAATCAGCCATTGTGCATAAATATCGACAATAATGTAAACTTTGAGCTCAAATCTGGTTTTATACATTTGCTACCAACTTTCAATGGTCTTGCAGGAGAAGATCCTCATACTCATCTCAAGGAATTCCATATGGTTTGCGTTGGCATGAAACCGAATGGAGTTGATGAAGAACAGGTTAAGTTGAAAGCTTTCCCTTTCTCTTTAAAAGGGGCAGCAAAGGTATGGCTTTTCTCCATTCTCCCAGGTTCAATTGGAACGTGGAATGACATGAAGAAGATCTTCCTTGAGAAGTATTTCCCAGCATCTCGAGTTGCCAACATAAGGAAAGAAATATGTGGGATTCGACAATCTCATGGAGAGACACTTTCCGAGTATTGGGAAAGATTTGAGCAACTGTGCATTCAATGCCCTCATCATCAAATACCCGATCAGCTGCTCATTCAATATTTCTATGAAGGATTGATGCCTACTGACCGTAGTATCATTGATGCTGCAAGTGGAGGGGCATTGGTAGATAAGACACCCGAGGCTGCACGCCAATTGATCTCAAACATGGCAGCCAACTCGAAACAGTTTGGCACTCGTGGAGACTTTGCAAATAAACGAGTAAATGAGATAAGTATTTCTAACCTTGAGAATAAAGTTAATGATCTTACTTCTCTTGTGCGTTCTTTGGCTTGTGGCAATGTACAGCAGGTGAAAGTTTGTAGCATATGCTCCTTACAAGGACATGCTTCAGATATGTGCCCAACAATGCAAGAAGATTACATTGAACAAGCTAATGCAGTTGATGGAGCATTCAATGGACAACCTCAGCATAAGTATGATCCTTTTTCCCACACGTACAATCCTGGATGGAGAGATCATCCCAACCTACGGTATGGGAACCAGCCTCAACAAGGCAATCAAGGCCGACAATTCCATCCCCATGGATTTCAGCCCCAACAGAATTATCAAGCAAGACAACCCCCTTCATTCACAAACTCCAATGTTATGGGGTCGTCATCCAGTGATGATCTTCGTGAGATGATGAAAACTTTGGCTTCTAACACTGTGACCTTGCAACAAAATATCATGTCTTTTCAACAGGAAACAAGGTCAAGTATTCACAACTTGGAGAAGCAAATGGGGCAAGTAGCTTCAAGTGTGGGGAAATTGGAAGCACAAATGAATGGAAAATTGCCCTCCCAAGCATTGAATCCAAAAGAGAATGTTAGTGCGATCATGCTGCGAAGTGGGAAAGAACTTGAAGAGAAAAGGTCGAAACAAATTGAGATGGAGGAAGAAGAAGAGATAGAAACTGAATTGAGTACAAAAAAGAAACATCCTTCTCCTTCACAAATTGAAACCACGACCAACACTCTAAAGGTAAGTCCTCAATCAATGACTTCCAGTTTTAAAACAATTCCACCCTTTCCTGTGAGTTCTTCTAGGTCAAAGAAAGAGGACAAAGAAAAAGAGATTTTAGAGGTTTTCAAGAAAGTAGAACTCAACATTCCTTTGCTTGATGCTATCAAGCAAATTCCCAAGTATGCAAAATTCTTGAAGGAGTTGTGTACTACTAAGAGAGCTTTCAAACTGAAAGGTCATGAAACGGTAAGTATGGGTGAAGTTGTATCTGCCGTTGTTCAAAAGAATCTGCCTTTGAAACAAAAAGACCCAGGTGCGTTTACTATCCCATGTTTTATTGGTAATGCTAGTTTTAAAAGAGCTTTATGCGATTTAGGTGCATCCATTAGTGTTATGCCCAAACATGTTTATGATTCTCTTAGTCTTGAGCCTTTGAATAAAACTAGCATTGTAATACAACTTGCGGATCGTAGTTTTGTTTACCCACTTGGTGTGATAGAAGATGTCCTAGTTAAGATTGATAGTTTGGTCATTCCATGCGACTTTTATATTCTTGATATGGAACATGATTCTTGTGATTCATCAAACAGCTCTCCTATATTGTTTGGGAGACCATTCTTGAAAACTGCCAATACAAGGATAGATTGTGGTAAGGATACTTTGTCTATGGAAGTAGGAGATGAAAAGATTGAATTTAATTTTCATGATGCAATGAAATATCCTTATAGCAATGTTTATTCTATCACATGCTATGACCAAGTTGATAAGTGTGTGCAGCAAGTTTTTGATTTTGATTGTGAGGATGGATTAAGCGTAGCTTTGAGCTATGGCTATGATTTTACCGAGATAGAAGAGATGGAGAGGCACATATGTGTTCCCCAAAACGTGCACGAATCAGCATTGGCTTTGCAATCATTGCAAACTGTTCCCCATAGTAATGTCTTTGTTGATTTAGTACTCTCACATAAAAAGCTTTTGCCATCTATTTTACAGGCACCCGAGTTAGAATTGAAACCTTTGCCCGATAATTTGAAGTATGTATTCATTGGCGACAACAATACACTTCCCGTTATTATAGCATCAGGTTTGACAAATACGCAAGAGGAAAAACTTGTGAAATTGTTATGTGATCACAAGACGGCCATTGGATGGACTTTAACTGACATCAAGGGCATTAGTCCCTCAATGTGTATGCATCACATACTATTGGAGGACAATGTGAAACCAACAAGGGAAATGCAAAGGAGGTTGAACCTGCCTATGATGGAGGTAGTGAAAGCTGAAATTTTAAAACTGTTAGATGCAGGAGTCATTTATCCCATCACGGACAGTAAATGGGTTGCGCCAATCCATGTGGTGCCTAAAAAGACCGGAATCACGTTGGTGAAAAACAAAAATGATGAGCTCATTCCTACTCGCATCTCGAGTGGATGGAGAATGTGTGTTGATTACAGAAAGCTAAATCTTGCTACACGCAAAGATCATTTTCCATTACCATTCATGGATCAAATGCTTGAACGCCTAGCAGGTAAGTCTTTTTATTGCTTTCTTGATGGATATAGTGGATACAATCAGATTGTTATTAATCCTGAGGATCAAGAAAATACTACATTTACATGTCCATTTGGTACATATGCATATAGGAGAATGCCCTTTGGTCTCTGTAATGCACCTGCAACTTTTCAAAGATGCATGATGAGTATTTTTTCTGACTATGTTGAAAGAATAATTGAGGTTTTCATGGATGATTTCACGGTGTATGGTGATTCTTTTGATAAATGTCTAGAAAATTTATCTTTGATCTTGAAAAGGTGCATTGAAACTAACCTTGTCTTAAACTATGAGAAGTGTTATTTTATGGTAGAACAAGGAATAGTTCTTGGGCATGTTGTGTCTTCACGTGGATTAGAGGTTGATAAAGCTAAAATAGACGTTATTTCATCATTGCCTTACCCCTCCTGCGTGAGGGAAATTCGTTCTTTTCTTGGCCATGCAGGTTTCTATCGACGCTTTATTAAAGATTTCTCAAAGATTACAGCACCTTTGTGCAAACTATTAGCCAAAGAAGTGGATTTTGTGTTTGATCAAGCATGTAAAGATGCCCATGATGAGCTTAAGAGGCGTGTCACATCTGCCCCTATCATCCAACCACCAAATTGGGATGAGCCTTTTGAGATAATGTGTGATGCAAGTGACTATGCGGTAGGGGCTGTCCTTGGGCAAAGAATTGGGAAGAATTTGCATGTTATCGCCTATGCTTCCCGCATGTTGGACGGTGCACAATGCAATTACCATACAACTGAGAAGGAACTTTTTGCAGTGGTGTTTGCTCTTGAAAAATTTAGGTCATATCTACTTGGTACAAAAGTCATTGTTTTTACTGATCATGCAGCTTTAAGGTATCTTTTGAAGAAAAAAGAGTCCAAACCAAGATTGATTAGGTGGATCTTGCTTTTACAAGAATTTGATCTTGAGATCAAAGACAAAAAAGGTGCCGAAAATCATGTGGCTGATCACTTGAGCCGACTAAGGACTGAGGATATACAAACCGAAACAATAAGAGAGACATTCCCCGATGAGCAGTTGTATGTGTTACATTCCTCTACAAGACCATGGTATGCTGATTTGGTGAACTATTTAGTCACCAAAGAATTCCCTCCAGGTTTGTCTACATCCCAAAAAGACAAGTTACGAGCTGATGCTAAATATTATTTTTGGGATACTCCTTATCTGTGGAAATTTTGTGTGGATCAAGTAGTTAGGAGATGTGTACCACAAGATGAATTTCATTCCATTCTTACCTTTTGTCATTCTCATTCTTGTGGTGGGCATTTTGGAGCAAAAAGAACGGCCCACAAGGTACTTGAAAGTGGTTTTTATTGGCCTTCTATTTTTAAGGATGCATATCATTTTTGCAAATCATGTGAAAAATGCCAAAAAACAGGTAATATCACTCACAAGAATCAAATGCCTTTAACAAATATTCTTGTGAGTGAAATTTTTGATATTTGGGGTATTGATTTTATGGGTCCATTTCCTTCTTCTTTTGGCAATCTTTATATCCTTCTTGCTGTTGATTATGTGTCCAAATGGATTGAGGCGAAAGCCACACGAACTAACGATGCTAAGGTTGTTTTAGATTTTGTTAGGACTCACATAGTTGACAGGTTTGGAATCCCTAAAGCTATCATTAGTGATCGTGGCACTCATTTTTGCAATCGTTCAATGGAAGCATTGTTACGCAAATATCATGTGACTCATCGAACTTCCACAGCATACCATCCTCAAACGAATGGCCAAGCTGAAATTTCAAATCGAGAAATCAAGTCCATTTTGGAGAAGACAGTGCAACCTAACCGGCGAGATTGGAGTCTACGACTTGGTGATGCACTTTGGGCTTATCGGACTGCTTACAAATCACCTATAGGAATGTCACCTTATAGGATGATTTATGGAAAAGCATGTCATCTACCGGTGGAGCTTGAACACAAAGCTTTTTGGGCCATTAAAAAATGTAACATGGATTATGATGCTGCTGGGATTGCAAGAAAGTTGCAATTGCAAGAGTTGGAAGAGATTCGAAATGATGCTTACGAGAATGCAAGGATTTATAAAGAAAAGACTAAGAGTCTCCATGACCGAATGATTACAAGAAAAGAGTTTAATGTTGGAGACAAAGTCCTTCTTTATCATTCGCATTTGAAACTTTTTCCTGGAAAGTTACGCTCTCGTTGGATTGGACCATTTGTTGTTTCTAATGTTTTTTCTTATGGTGCAGTTGAAATTACAAGTTTAGAAACCAACAAAGTACTCAAGGTCAATGGGCATCGCTTGAAACCTTTCTATGAAGGTTGGACGACAGAACTCACCGCTTCTGCGGAGTTAGCTGAACCAATCTATGAAGAATAAGCATGCAACATGTCGAGCCAATGACATAAAACAAAAGCGCTTACTGGGAGGCAACCCAGCACAAAAAAAAAACAGATTTGCTTTCTTTTTCCCTTGTCTTTTATTTTTCGCATTTTACTTTATTTTTGTCATTCTCCAATATTCCTTTTCTTTTATTTTAACATTGAGGACAATGTTATGTTTTAAGTGTGGGGGTATTGGGAGAATGTTGGTTTTCTAATTTTGGTTTTCTTTGTTATTTTTCAAAATAAAAAAAAATTATGTTTGATCTTTTGAACTCCCATTGGTTTTTGAGAATATGAGTATTATGTATGAGAATTAGTTGAGATAGATGAAGATATAAATCGAATGAAGGAGTGTGCATGCAAGTTTTAAGGTTTAATTGGTTTAGGGATTGACTTTGAGAATATGCCATGTTGACTTTATAGTGTTATACCAATGCAAGCTTTTAAGCCTTCAACATTATATTCTTTGATTGTGCCTTCTTTCAATGATATGTATCTTTAGAACTTGCTTCATATCTTGTTGAGATTACATTCATATTACATACATACATGAAGATGATAAAGGCATTAGGAATTTTAACCATTTGAGCCAAAAAGCCAACCTAAAGCATATTATCCTTAGTAAACCCCTTTTGAGCTTGTTTATCTTTTCTTTGCTTTATCCATGTATAAGCCTTAACTTTATATATGTTTTCCTTTTCCCTTGGCCAAGGATTAGTAGAGCATATACTAGTGATATTTCATGGAATTATGGTTGGAAATTATGTGAAAAGAAAGAAGAAGTGATGTTTGATGAAAAGATGGGCAAAGTTGCCAAAGGTAAAAAAAAAAAAAAAAAACAGAAAAAAGAAAAAGAAAAAGAAAAAAGTGTTCCTTTATGTTCTTAAGATTTTATATTGAAAAAGCTTGAAATCAAAAGAAGTTAAGCATTGGTGATTAAAGATGGAAAATTTATGTGCTTCGATGGAATATCTTGTTTGAAATATCATTTTTCAGAATGCTCTACTTTCTTTGGTTTGAACCTTTTTCTTTTACTCTCTTTTACCTCACCTTTACCTTAGCCCCATTACAACCAAAAAATAAGACCTTTTGATTCATGCATTGTTTGTAATATGTTATTAATGGAGATGAGATTGAAGAGCAAGCTTATAGTAGAACATATTCATTGATTGAATTTGAGAGATTTAAACACATAAGCCCTAAACACGTGAGTGTTGGAGTGTATATCAATGAGAGGACCTATCACTTTGGCATGGCATAGATTTCATTTAAATCCCGACGATTAATTAAGTTTTGAAGTTTGCATGTAAATAAATTCATGAAAATTTATACTCTTTATCCTTCTTAATTGTGTTCTTGTTTATAATGCATATATTCTTGGATATTGATGGGAGATTAGAAGATTAGTCATAGTGATTTCATTTAATTTAACTTCAATTTGGTTTTACCTATCCTTTCTCGAGGACGAGCAAGAGGTAAGTGTGGGGGTATTTGATGCAACCATATTATTCAATAGTTTCACCCACATTTAACTAGTGTTTTGCCTATGTTTTATATATAAAATGCCTTGATATTCTTTGTTTTATGTTTTGAAGGCACTTTTGGATGAAAGATGCAAAAAGGAGTAAATTGGAGATAATTGACAGATTTGACCTTCAGTCGATGTTTTGTGCAGAGCGTGAGCTCTAGAGGTTGAAATGAAGTGATTCCAGTGGAATTAAAAAGGTAACATCCATACCTTTCTGGACATCTAAGGCAAGAAAATAAAATAAGGAAGAGCATGGAAATCGCAGCCTTCAAAGTCAAATCTCGCAATCTGCCAGTGTTGACCTTTGGCCATTCCAACTTGAATATCTGGAGCTACAGAAGTCCAATTGATGCAAACTCAATTTTGTTGGATTCATGACTCAAAGTTATATAAACGCTCAAAATTTCAGCCAAAAACAATGTCATATGAGGGAGATATGATTTTTCAAAGATGACATCTGAATTCTGCCAGCAAACAGGTTTCGTGAAGAAACGAGTCCAAATGACATTCCGAAGCATTTAAACCGATATCCAAGTTTTTATTTCAGTAATTTAGCTCCTCTAAATCAAAGCTTGAAGATTTCATGCAAGGCTATTTCTCCTTTTTAGGAAAATAGTTATTGAAGTACTTAAATGTAAACAGTCTACTTAATGGAGGACTATTTTGTAAAATAGAGACCTAGGGTTTCCTAGGATATAAAAAGAATGAGAGAAGAGAAGGGGAGCATCCAGCCAAGGAGAGAAAAACGCCCCCTTCCTCTAAGAACCCTAAATTATGCATTCTTTCTTCTTTTTGATTAGTTGTTCAACAAACATGCAAGGCTAAACACTTTTTCTTGGTTGCAAGGACACGGAAACCTTCGGATTTCAAGAACTGTGAGATTTATTTTACCTTTTCTTTTCAGTTTATATGATGAATATGTTTGTTCTCCTATGCTTATTTTTCCTATGATTGTTTATTTTAATTGCTAGAGCGGACTCTAAGTTATTATTGTAGACAATCTATTGTTAAGTTTGATATCAAAACCGGAGTTATGGTATATGAACTTGTGAAGCAACTGAGTTTAATAATTGTGGCGGATCTACGTTATTAATCTTAGGGAGAACATTCAATCAAATCAAACATAGACTGCGGACAGTTATGTTTTCTTGATTAATCAACTTATCTAGTTCTTAAGGCTGCCATTGAATTAAATTACTAGTGCGGACACTGTGGTTGTTTGATGGTTAGGGCTAGTTATACGGCGGATCCGTTAACTAACCAATGTTAAGAAGAGATAAATATTCAGAATATAAATTGATGTTTCGTTTCCATGATCAGTTCTGATTTCTGTAGGTGGATGTGTGCTTGTGACCAAGGTTTGTTCTCTTGATAATTTTCTGATTTTATTAAATTTAGTTTGATAGTTTTCTGTTTTCTTTTGCTTTAGCCTAGATAACGTCCAACCCCCCCCCCAAATTGCATATCATCTAGCGTAAAAATCTGACTTGAATCTTCCTCGTGGGATCGACCCCTTGCTTGCTCTATACTATCTTGTGTGTTGTGTTTGAAGCTAGGGTAATTAATTTGTGCGACCGCGACATCGCAACAGAGGTCTCGATGGTAGAATCCATGTGAGATGAGCTATTTCATATACAAATGAATTTGTAGCTATAAATACAGATAAAGAGATTAAGGATTTTGATTGTGAACATGTAGCTAGATTTTGGTAGCATAAGACCCACAAACATGAAGGAATTTGACCATATGATTATTTTAACCATAAGAGAGCAGATAAAAAAGATGGTTTTTCTGATGGTTTGGATATAACTTTAGGGAGTGTTAAGATGAAGATTCTGACTTGTCAGGGCATAAACAATCTTAAAGCTTATTTGAAATGGAAGAAGAAAATAAAGTTCATTTTTTTTTATTATCACCATTATTCTAAGAAAATAAGGTAAAACTTGATGTTATTGAGTTTATTAATAATGCTATTATTTGGTGAGATCAAATTATTTTAGGTAGAAAAAGAAATGAAGAGAAACCTGTAGAAACTTGGGAAAGAATGAAAGCAATCATGAGAAAGAGGTTTGTTCTTGAATATTATTATAGAAAATTGTTTTAGAGATTGCAGATTTTAACTCAAGGGTTTAAGATTCTATAGGATTATAATAAAGATATGAAAATTACTATGATTATATCTAATATTATAAAGAATGAGAGGCTATAATGGAAAAGGTTTTTGAATGGTTTGAATAGAGTGACATCTACTACGTAGAACTATAACAGTATATTGAGTTGATGATATGATTCATATAACTATCAAGGTAAAAAGACCGTTGAAAAGAAATGGCAATACACGTTAAAGAGATAACTTGGGTTTTTTTTTTCTAGCTTGGATGCCAAAGTATAAGACAGAAGGGGACTGCCCTATCAAAGACAAATACAATGGGAAGTAAAGTCGAACCACCAAAAGCTATAAAAAAGGATTCAACCACCGTTATCCAAGGTAAAACTGAAATTTAAATTAATCATAACCATAATATTACATGTTTTAGGCGCTTGGAAAATAGACATATAGCTTTATAATATCTAAACATAAAAGTTATTCTTATAAAAGAACATGTGGAGATTGAATATGAAAATGACAAATTTGAAGACATTGATATGCCAACATGTAAGGATTGTAGTGATGTAAAGTATTTGGTTGATGGAAATGTTTTGGTGATGATATAAAGTAACCAATAGAGAACATCATCCATACTAGATGTCACATAAGTCACAAGGTATGTAGTATGATTATTGATAGTGAGAGTTATATTAATGTTGCTAGTGTTATACTAGTTAGAAAATATAATATTAACACTAATACGCATGAAAGGCCTTATAAACTTTAATGGTTGACTGAATGTGGTGAAATAAGAGTTATTAAATAGGTTTTGATTGCCTTTTTTGGTTGGAAAATATAAAGTTGAAGTTTTGTGAGATGTGGTTTCTATGCATACTATTCATCTATTATTGAGGCGTTTTTGGTAATTTGATAGGAAAACTAAGCATGATGAGTTTAAAAACATATATTCTTTTAAAAAGAATGAAAAAACTTTCATACCTGTATCATTATCACTTAGACAGGTTTATGAAGACCAATTGAAGTTAGAAAGGAAAGGTGAAACCTAAAGTACAGAACAACTATGTGAGGATATAAGAAAGAATGAATATAATGGAAACATTGGGAGAATAATTTTGACCAAAGTAGAGAAGAATAGGTTTTTGGCTGAGAGAAAACAGAAAAAAAAGGGGTGAGAAAGAAGAGAGTGTGGAAAAAATAAAGAAACAAATTAGTTTTTATGCAAAAGAAATTAAATTAAGAATGCTTATTTTTCTAACATGTCTATGATTTTACTTGTATACAAAAATACATATTTTAACACTTGTGAAGTTGATCTTTGCATTCCTAGTGTTCGTGTTTCTTTGTTTTAGGATTATGAGGATGTATTGTCTATAGATGATGTTTTTTTTATCGATTTAATGACGAATAATTTTGAGAAGAGGAAAAATAACGCGAATCAATGAGCATTACTAAAAGATTTATTAGAGGTACCAATTAGGCCTATTATAAGGTCGGAAACTAAGAGGATTCAAGAGGAATTGATTGGGCTAATTATGGATATTTAGGTTAACAAGTTGCTAATATGACAAACCAAACCTTTGTATTTTGTTTATGCCATATCTAGAGCTACATGTAGAGTTTTGCCACAATTCTAATTGGGATGGAAACTAGGCATCTTAATCTTTTCATTCATATATAGTAGGCCTAGTAATTTATCCTTATAAGAGAGAACGATGTGTTTGAAGTTAGGCTAGAAGTTATTATACAAGTTTTGCTATTTGTTTCTCTATGATTTATGGACTTCTTATTTAGGTCCCGTTTGTTTGCTGGAAAGTAGTTTCCTTTTGAAAAGTGAATTCCGGGAAAGTGAATTATTTTATGATATTTGGTAGTGTAATGAAAAATAAGCTGGAAAACATTTTCTAGTGTTTGGTTATGTCATGGAAAATGAGCTGGAAAATAACTTATTAATGTTTTATTTTTTTCAAGTTTATCAAAATAATGAGGATTGAGGAACAAATCTTACAAATTAAAAAGTTGAACGAGAATGAAATTGAAAAAAATATAATTTCATAAATTATCTCAAATAAAATATATAATAATCAAAATAATAGAGATCAAATTTAAAAAATAAAAAATTGAAAGATGAAGAAATTAAAATAATAATAATAATTACCATTTCATAAATTATTTCAAATAAAATAAGTAACAATCAAAAGAATGAGAACCAAATTTGATAGATAAAAAATTTCAATTAAAAAATGATAACGGAAAAGCAAATAACAATTATAAAAATAAGGACAAAGTTAGTATAAAAATTGCATTCTAAGGGATGAGATTGAAAAACAAATATTCAAAACAAAATATATATAGTAATACCTATCAGATGTCTTAAATTTGTTTTTTATTTCTAGAATGACATTTGCAATATCCAAGTCTTTAATGTTAAAATTTATTAGTTAATATTGCTTAATCATATAATTATTGCTATCTAAAATTAGAATGTTATCCACATAGAGACACACAATGACATAACACTTCTCAATATAATGAGATTAGAACAATATCAATCTATTAAATGTCATATAAATTTTTATTTCTAGAATGACATATCTGATACTTGAGTTTTTCATGTCAAATTTATTAATTAATATTTTCTTAGTAGACTTAATCATATAATTATTGCTCTTCAAAATTAGTATGTCATCCAAATAGAGACATATAATGACATAACTTTTATTTGTGTTTTTTTACATAAATAAATTTACAAACTCCATTGATTTTAAACTCATTTGACAACATACTCTTATCAAAATTTTCATTTCATTTTATTTTAAACCATGCAATGATTTGACAAATTTATCAACTTTCTTTTGAAATGAAAGACAAAATAGTAATTAACTTTGAAGACCAATTTCAAAATATAACTGTGTTATAACAAACATGAAAACATTAAACATCTGAACCATTCAAAAGTTTTTTATTTTTCATTTATCATGTATAGAGAGAGCAAAGGTATTAAAAGACATGTATATTCCTCTCAAGCATCTCTAAAGATATTAATTTGACTTTTCAAAATATTAATAAATGACTTTTCTAAAAGAAATGCTAAATAAAATGCCAAAATACTATTTCTCTTACAAAAATATTATTTATTAATATTTTTTTTCAGTAGTTCCTTTTCTTTTTATTTTTTTTAAATCTATGTTTTTTTCTCTGTTTGTTTTCTATAAGATTATTTTGATTTCATAACCCGTATCATGAGTTTGGTAAGTTCACTCGTATTTATTTAAATTGTTTTTTTTAATTGATTTTTTTTAATTTTTTCATTTAATATTAAGTTGAATGAGAATCATCCAAGTGACTGCTAATTCAACTAGGTAATATCCAGTTATTAAAATAATTATGTATCAAATATATTAATATTCTATTAACTCTTATGAATGACTTTACCATTTGAGTGCATACAAGTAAAAACAAAAAAAAAAGCTTGTTCACATGTTCAAATAGCTTTATTAGCAATTTAATTATTCTAAATAACATTTGTGCTCTTATGAAAAAAGACAAACTCTTTTTTCTAGGATTGTAAATCAAATTAAATAATCTCTTTAATTTAATAAAAACTAATCAATCAGTCCTTATTCTAATTAATTGAATAGTCAAGGAGCTAATTAATTATGTTTTAAGAATAAGGGATTATTAAGCTCATTTAGCAAAACTAGAGGGAATAATTTATAATTTATTCGTTTTAATTAACAAGGGTAATAGAAAAATGGCGGGCATAGAGGAAACGCGAGCGCCCAAAAATTTCAATTCTATCCATATCCTCTAATAAGGTCCAACAAATTTGAAACCCTAGCCACCCACCCACCCACCCAGATCGGACTCGCTTGCTTTGGATTTAAGCTCTGTAAGTTTTTCATTGCTGCATTTGATTTGGATATCTTCAGTTCTAGATAAAAAAAAGGACTGCGCTTTTTCCTTTTCTTTTACTTCCCGTTATTTGATAATTAATGGCAAATATTTAGTAATCGCTGGCGGTGTAGGCAGCTAAGTAGAGAAACCCTAAACAAGTGACCCAAGAGAAGAATTTTTTCTTTTCTTTTCTTGGAACATTTTTAGCGTTTCATATCATTTTTATTTATTTATTCGAGGTAGAAATTATGGAAAAATCATCACGGATAAAAGGAGCAGAATCGGTGTTAAATCTTGAACCAAACTCTTCGATTGCTATTGGGTATCACGCTCTCTTTGGTTCTCATGATGATCTGATGCTCCTTGAGATTGATGAGAAACTCCTCCCTGATATCCTCCACGAGAGGTATAAGTTCAATTTAGTTGTAGAAATTCATTGGACATGTAGCTCTTTTTTTTAAAAAAATAAATTAATTTCTTTGTAGGGTGGCGTTAAGAGGCCAGCTGGATGAAGATTCAGTGCTTTGTACTCCGTCAAAAACTTATGCCATTAAGTTTGTTGGAAATTCTAATTCTCCATTCCTTATACCCCCGTCAGGTCAATTCGCACTCTGTGAAAATTCACAAGATTTTGATGGGGAAATTAATGATTTTGCACCTGTCATTAAAGTTGCACCTGGAAACATGGAGCTCGTTGAGGTTGCTCCCAAGCTTGACAGGCTTAAATTGCTTCTTTCAGAAAATCCTTACAGCTATGAGGATGTTTTAGAAATGGATTTCATGGAGGATGTGGAGAAAAATAAAGCAAGATTGTATAATTGGGATGATCTGGTTGAAAGGGTTCAGGCTAGTGATGAGGAGTTGAGGAATGGATTATGTGCTCTTTCAGCTGTGGAGATTGATGGGTTTTGGAGAATTGTTGATGAAAAATACATGGACATGATTCTGAGGATGCTTTTGCACAATTCAATTTTGAATGACTGGTCACTGGATGCACTCAACGAAGATGATGTTATGAGTGTGCTGGTGTCTGATGGATTTCCTGATAAGCTTGCCTGTCATTGTTTGCATGTTTATGGTAGTAAGGTGGATGGGGATGTGGGAAGGACTTGTGTTTGGAGGTTGGATGAGAGTCGTGTATGTGTGCATTTTGCAAGACAAATCTTGAGCGCAGGGAAGAAGAAGATGGAGACTTTTATGGCTGAATGGTTGCAGAGGATTCCGGGTAGGATGCAGGCAAGTTTCAACATGTTGGAAGGTGAAGTTTTGACGGAGAAGCTTGGCGTTGAGACATGGGTTTATTCCTTCAGTGTTTCTTCATTGCCCTTAACACCTGCTGAACGTTTCAATATGCTCTTTAGAGAGCGGTCAAAATGGGAGTGGAAGGATTTACAGCCATATATAAGGTTTGATCCTATTTCTTTCTTTTCTCTTTTCTCTGGATCTGATATTTGATGCAATTCAATTTCCCTTAATGAAATTTATTTTTCAGAGATCTAAAAGTACCTGGCCTTTCTTCAGAAGGTTTGCTGCTCAAGTACACTCGAAGAACACAACCAACCTTAGATGCAGATCCTGTTTTCAGTTCAAGATAGTGCACAAATTTATTTCTGTCAGGCATTATCCTTGTAACCTAAGTGTATCATTTTATGTGGTCAAGATGTGCATGTGTTATTTGTGCATACCCTTCTTTGTCAAAGTGTTGCATGTCGTCTTTGTAAAACACAAATGCTTCTGCATAATATGTTGACTGCAAACACTCTTTAAGTTAACCTCCAGCTCACCGACTTTATGCAAGAGTCTGATTTCCACCAAGTAATGGTTAAATGAATCTGGAACTCATGAACTTGCCAGATCAGTGAAAAATCTAGATGTTTGGTTCCCAACACAGGAGATTACCAAAGTTAAATCATAATGTAGCCGTGACCTGTTGTAGTTGTGTACCCGATTGATTTCTCATTAAATGTCTAACATGTGATTTGTTGTTTATGCTCTTGTTTCAAGCTCAGACTATTAATCTATTGTTTTGGAAGGTGCTTGAAGCATTTTACTTCTCCATTCTTGCTCTTTGGTTTCATGTTTATATTTCCTGACTTAATTACCTCTCGCTACTCTTATCATTCCTTCTCACAACTTAGTATAACAACCAGTACCAGGGTTGTGCTCTTTTTTCACCTGGCTTTGAATTTCGTTCACTTGTTGAAAATAAAGCTTAGCTGCTAACTTTCTGATGCCAATTTTGAGTAAAGGAGCTACTTGTGACACGCAGTGCGCTTTAAAATCATCATTTCCGTCATATGATTAAATGATGCAGCGTTATATTTATGGTTTTGTTCATTTTTATATTGCTACTAGACTGGTGCCGCAGCGTACGGGCTATGCTGAGTATACACACTATTTTTCCAGTAAAATATTTACTTGTCGCAAGTGTATTTTTTTTTAAATCTAATTACTTTGTTATAGTAATGATTAATTAAATAAGTTGGATTTATTTAAGTCATCTAAAAAACAAAGATAATAAACAAGAAAATATATGTTTTGTCTTTGGCTAATTTAACATGGAAGGACGTAGCAATGTAAAAAGAAGATAAAAAACTGGTGTGAGTTTAAGGGGCGAGTTAGTATGGATTAACTCGACAAACCTATTTATAAGTCATAAGATTGAGATAATTCAGTAGAAAAAAAATTAAAGTTAACCACAAAATTATTTTTTTAAAAATACAATGTCGAATGATGATATTAGAAAAGAAAATAAAAAAATTCAAACTCGTGGCTTGAGTCATCATACCGAAAGCATTATATATGAGGAAAATCATGAAATAAAATCTCTAGGAAATGAAACGTTGAAGGATGACTTGAAAAAAAATTAGATATTTTTTTAAATAATAATTAAAAGAATGAGGCTTAAAATCAAAAGAAAAAATAATTTAAAAAGACGAAAATAAATTTTTAATTTTGAAATTAAATTGAAAAGAATAAAAACATTAAAAAAATCAAAAGAATGAGGATCAAAATAAAAAAAAAACAATCAACCTAGATTGAAAGGTGAAATTAAAAATAATAAATTTTTTATAAAAGAGTCAAGAAAAAATAAATTATCAAAAGAATAAGGATCAAATTGAAAACACCAATATATGATAAACAAAATAGAACATGTAGAATTTTTTAACGTGTTTTTTTACATAAAAAATCTTAAATATAAATTGAAAAACTTATGAACACATCTAATTACATAAATTATAAACTATTTTGTAAATAAATTAAAAAAAGCCATCAATGATAAATAAAAATGTAATTGGAAAAATTGAGTGATAAATATAAATCAAGATATTTAATATCATAATACGGGTCATTTACCTGATTGTTTTTAATGAATTTATTTATGAAAGTAAATCTGTAACATAAATCGACACATAAAATTTATTAAATAAAAGAAAAGAAGAACAATTCTATGCAAGGCTTCATATATTAATATTATATATAAAAAATATCTTTTATTTTTAAAAATAAGTTTAATATATAAATTATAAATGAATCACACTAACCTCATAAAACAAATTAAACAAACTCAATATAATTAAAAAATAATCGTTATTTAAAAAAAGATTAAATAAGACAAAAAAAAATCACGGAGAAGGGATAGTAATCAAAACATAAATGCAAAAAATGTTTTTAAAAATACATATAAAAAGATGTAATTTAAAAAGAAAAGAAAAAAAAAGAATCAGGCTAGGCGTCATGGGCTTGGTAAGCTAGGTCTAGCACCGAGCCCACAAAGAAAGGGCTTGTGTGCGACCTGCAAGTCCATGCTTATGCACGCAAGCCTTTATTTTTTTCTGGAAGTTAGCTGGGTTGATGACGTGTCGTTTGACCTATTTTTTTTACAAAAAACTAGACGACACATTTGTCTATAATTGCTTAGATTTTGACCATTGTTGTGGCTGTAAAAAGATGACTCTTGTTTTTTCAATCTAAAAACTTATTTTCAACCCATTCCTGACCAAAAACATCTAGGAAACACCATTGGAATCTTGTTTAATCAATCCATGACCTCTGAAAATGCAAAAGACTGTCCCAAAATTCATAATCAATCCAAAACAAAAAAATTCCAGAGTTTAGATATGTTTTTGTTTTAGTTATTTTCAAGGTAAGAAAACACTTAATCTTAATTTCATTCATCATATAAAACCATTTGATAAAAAAATTGATTTTTTTAGTTATTAGAATCTTCACGAATAACAACTTTCTCTCTCTAAATTGAAATTCAACGACCCTCTCTTTCTTCTCCATTGAAAAAGGACTATAAAAAGAAGAAAATAAAGCATGTTACCATAATGTAATGTTTTAAAATTATATAGATTAATTACTTAATAGCTTAAAAAGATGGGGGACTAAAATGAACTTTTAAAATAAATTTTAGAGCTGTCATCTATGTTACTCATGTTTTTTCATTTAAGCCCTCTGATTTTTCAATTCAACCCTCACCACCAACAGATTATGCAATTGGACTTCAATTTGGGCTAAAAAAACCTCAATTGTGCAAAATAAAAATAAATTGAGGATCAAATTGATTTTTTTAAAAAAATTCACTATTAAAATCAACAGTGAAATATGAGTGTGAACAGTAAAATTACTACATTAAAAAAGCACACATTTTATAGTTTCTGATGAATATGAAAAGGGGGGCAAATCTGGCAAATATTCGAAGAAAAGGATTTTTTGAATATGAGTTGAAGAAAATAATTAATCGTCTTTAAGAAGCTTCTGCTTGAAAGAAAAAAATAAAATGGCAGTAGCAGTTGAATTTAATGGATCAGAAATGGTTTCGGGCAAGGTTTATGAGGGAGATTTGTCTGTTTTCGACTTTGCTTGCAGCCATTAGAGTTTGAGATTTCTCTTTGGCATGGCCTGTAGGTTCTTGCAGACCAGGAAGTTAAAATTCCATTTTTTCATGGCATGGAAAGTTCCTAAGATATGGAGTTGGTTAGGGGCACCCCATCTGCTCTTGCATCTTTGAAAGCTCCTAAGATATCTGCAGAGGTATAACCATTTGCCCAGAATACTTTGTACACAACAATTATTGCTTTTGGAACTCTAGCCACAATTACAACTAATCCGAAGTAGCTTGCATTCATAGATATCTCTTCTGCAATTCAAGCCGTATGACTTCTGAAATAATTTTAATATGTAAAGTATATAGACGCAACGTACCGTGAATATCTTCTAAAATGTGCTAAAATTAAATTTAAATGGTTTATAATTTGACCTAACAATAACTTGCTTTAGAAAACTAAAGTTACACAATGATTTTTTACTACAAATTAAGAGATGCAAATGAGTAATATAAAATTATAATGAAGTTGATCAATCTTTCAAAAAGCTTACAAGTTCAATTAAGAACTTGGTATGAGAATCACTTAACCACACGAAAGATTTTTGGGTTCATTAGATTATTATTATTTATTAGATTTATCCATATCTATTAGGGATATCCTATTAGATTTATGATTCTTAATAGTATAAATACTCTTTTGTAGAGACTTTTTGAGGTTAGACTATTAGACTATTTTTAATAAAGAGATCGATATTCTTGCTATCTTTTATTTGATCGAGTGATTATTATACTAAGTTCTTGATTGGTTTCTTTCATTTTGAAAGACCTTTAAACTTTTTTGTGAAGGATCTTGAATTTTTTTTTCAAAAGTACTAGTGTCATTAAAACCTTTTGCTTGTACTTGACAGAAAATTTCAGAAACTATTTTATTGCTATTGTCTTATGTATTTTTACCGTAGAATCTCCATTGCTTTATTTGTCATGACAATCTTGTTGGACAAAAACTATGATTAATTGATCAATGATTTTGACAAGGATAATGCCATGATAATTGAAAGTCATCTTAGACCTTAATCCAAATTGAGCTAAGTCATTAGCTTCTGTATTATTTTATCTAATTGAAAAACAACAATAAGATTAGACAAAACTTTAATAAGGTTTGTGTCTGCAATATGACATAGAGTTCGAGTTAGATGTTCATACTTATATTCTTTAGATAAGAGGTTGATGATAAGTAATGAATTCTTAGTCACTATAACTGATTGTGCTCCTAACTTTAAGAGTATCCCTAGGCTTATGATTAAGGCCTCATATTAATTGTTTACGCAAGGAAAATCAAGCAAAAAACATAAGGTCACTTTATGACCTAATATGGATATCATCACCACGACATTAGCTTTGGTTTTGGTCTTGGATCAATCAAGCTATAATGCCATGAAATAAGTTGTACCATGATAATGTTGATTTATGCCTTTTATAATTCAATTTAATTTTTCTATTTGAGTATAATGTTATTGGATTGAATATTTATTATTAAATTTTTTATGTTTATGTATGATAAATTATAATAAATTTATATTGTAATTACATATCAAAGTTGCAATTTTTTTTTAATTTTTTCCTCAAACTTTTTTTTGTGTGTGACCAATTTAATGTCGTATTGTTAGAATTTTTAGTAGAAAAAAATTTAAAAAACAAAGGACCAAATAGTAAAACAAGGAAAAACCATATGGCCATTATCAAATCATGGAAAAAATGTTTTTTATTCACCTATTTTTCTTCTTCTTCCTTTACTGTCCTCAAACTTTTTTTTAATTCAATTGCATTCTTTTATGACCAATTGAGTATTGTTTGAATTTATAGTAGAGAAACAAAATTAAAAGATAGATAACCAAACTATAAACAAGGAAAAACTACTTGGCCATTACCAAATTCATAAAAAGTGCATTTTAGTCTATCTATTTCTTTTTTATTTCTTTACAGTCTTTATAGATTGTGGAATTTTAGTTTTAGTATACAAACTTTTTTTTTGTTTATTTTTCAGTATCTAGGTGTGAGGGAGAGAGAAAGTCGCTAAAAAATATCGATATTCCAACCACAAAAAATGGTGATCTTTTTGTCAATAGGTTAAATATTTTAAAGGGAGATCAATGGAGGAGGTTTTTCCCACTCACAATACTGAAAAAAGTACAATAGGTCGTTAATGTTTTTTTATTGAGTTATATTTTGTTTTTTTAGTGAGATTAGATGTTATCTTGTCATTTCAAATGAGTTTTTAAATGTTTCTAGAGTGTTTTTTTAGACGTTTTCAGGTGAAAACATGTTAAAAAATAAATTTTTATAGTTCCAAAACTTAAAACTCATTAAAAGCTTATTTGACTAATATTGTGCTGCGATGTGCTATTCATTGATTATTAAAATATAAAGAATTAACATGAACATTAAAAAAGACGAGAGCATTTCATTATTATAATAATTCATAACTATATATAAAAAAACATGAAGTGTTTAAAAAATTTTGATTGATTATTATATTCTTAATACAATACTAAAATTATAAATATCTCCAATACAAATCTATAAATTGCACTCCACCTCTAATTAAGGAGAAAAAAACCAACATTTATGAAATCTTAAAAACAAATCTAAAAAAATAAGTTAATATGATCTTTCTATTATTTTCATATTTATTGACAACATAAAACTATAAATAAAGTAATTAAACTTCTTCGTAAAATGGTTATGATATGGATCCAATGTTTCCTACTAGGGGTGAGCAAAAAAACCAAAAAAACTGAGAAAACTAGAAAACAAATAACCGAAAAAACCGAACCGTGAAAAAAAACTGATTAAAATTTTGAAAAAACTGGCCGATTCGATTTGTTTTCAGTTTTATAAGCCTAAAACCGAAAAACAGAACTGAACCCAAGCCGAAAAAAAACCGAGTTAAAACTTAGCCAAACCGAAAAAACCGAGCCAATCCAAAAAAACTGAGCCAAAATCTAGCAAAACCAAAAAACCAAGCCAAACCGGTTTGAACAGGTTTTTGTCCTAAAAAACCGAATCGAACCAAAACCGGTCGGTTTGAACCGGTTTCGGTTTTTTTTTTAAATTTTAGTTTGGTTATTTTTTTTATAAAAACCGAATCGAACTGAATCGAACCGAAATGATCACCCCTATTTCCTACTGTAGAGAGTGTGATCTAGGTTGAAAATTGATAGACATTGTCAAAGATCAAATCCAATACTTGTTATACATTACCATGGATTTTCTATTTTCCTTATTCGAAATTCCATTTTTAGTTAATGGCCTAGAACCCACATATAATTAATAAAAAACTAAGAGGCGTGAGCCTCTCATCAATCATCTTAGAGTGAAGTAGTGCATTTTTCTTCTTTTTATTTTTATTTTTTCTGGTGCTTGATCTTTATTTTCTCTTTAATTTGATTCTTTTAAGGTCAAATTATTCAAATTTGTTTAAAAATGACAAGATTGAAAGAATAAGGGTCAAACGGATAAAGGTGGAGAAACATGGTGGCTTTTTCACAATTTGTGTGAAAGGTTAACTTTGGTCGACCTCCTACTTTCAATTGATAAATTTTTGGTCCTTATCGTTTTTTTCAGTTTCTGATTTGAGAGAGGAGAGACTGTCACCAGATTCCGGTGGTAGAGAGAAAAATCTTAGTTGATACCAATTCTAACTACCAAAATGGTTGATCTTGATGTCAACAAGTTCCATTCAATAAGAGGAACTAGTGGTGTCAATGTAATTGATTGCCAGGGTATTTAATTGGTTAGCTGTCCTGAGTAGAACTAGTGGCGTCAATGTGATTGACTGTCAAGATATATAATTGACTGGTTGTCTTGAGTGGAGCTAGTGACGTCAATGTGTTTGACTATTAAGATATTTGATTGACTAAGCTGCTCAGAGTGGAGTTGGTGACATAAGTACGACTGACTTGTCAGGTTATTAATGGATTATTAGATGGAATCAGATAGTCGACTAATAATATAAAATTACATATTTATGTTAACGTGTTAATTACAGATTAAGGAAGTAAAAATAGAGGTTTATATGTTTTGTTATGCTAGTGTTGAATTTTATCCTTGATTAGTGATATAATGGTGAAGGTCCAGGATGGTTGGACCATGAATTTATGTGGAATGTTTGTGGATTATGTTGTTGACACTTGGGATCGTGTAATTTTTTGGGTAGATTCTGCCAAGATTTCATTAGAATACGAAACAACTAAAATTGAGAGTAACATATAATCATGAATGATAGATTATGAAATTAAAATTAAAATAAAAATATATCTAGGGTTTTTAATGATTCATGACCAGCAAATTGTTTGAAATGTGTTTTAAAATTTGGGGTTGTTACATGAACCTACTCGTGTGATGATGATGTTAGAATTTTAAGACGTGTTTTATATAGAAAATGGTAGGATGAAAATTGAATAGAGTTTTTGTATAAGAGAAACTCAGCTGAAATTTCATTAAATTGAGAAAGTTTCCATTTGGAAATAATAAGTTGAGAAGTGCAAGTTTTAAATCTTTTTGAAAAAGATAAAAAACAATGTGAAGGATAATAGTGATACGAACCAAGTCAGGTTTGAATTTCGCTTTAAAATGTTTATTAACTAGTTTTGTAAGATCGAGCATATCTCTCAAATCATAGATCAGAACGAGCTGAAATTTTACAAGGAGATACTAGACACATGAAATATGTTTTAGAAAATTTTCAGGTCAAATTAATTTTGAGAAAATATTATTTCATATGGTTGAAGTTATTAGACAAATCTTGTTAAATCTACCAAACTAAACCTTTGTGTACTGTTTGTAACATATTTGGAGCTACAGGTGTAATGTTGCTACCATTCAAGTTGTGATGGAAACTAGAATCCAAAAGGGGTTTATTTTTTATTAAACTTATATTAGTTGATTATTAGTTTAGGCCCATTTGCTTAGAATCCAAAAGGGGTTCATTAGAGTTAGTTAGAGGAGACTATATTATGATTCTTTTTTATCTGTAAATTTAAGCAGCAAGTTGAAGAATAAACGTGAGTTTTTTTTTTGTTTGTTTATGACAAAACAACCTTTCCTTGTAGAGACAGATCGGACACTGACTTGTTAAAGATTAAATGGCTTCGTGATGTCATTAACATACTTAGAGTTTTTAAATACAAGATTATCTCTGGGTCCAATTTTTTTCAATACCTTTAATTCTTAGATACATGATTATTTCTAGATCAAGATTCTATCAAATCTGATTTTCAAGTTTTCAATTTGTTATCCATTAAATAACATGGTTTATGTGAGACTATGAGATATTATACTAGACAAATAATAGCATAAAAAGCTAAAATGATAAAATATATGTTTAGAGAATATAATTATATATATGAAATGAATCATGGATAGAAAGTCAAAAGGGTAGATGATGAGTTATAATAACACAAGAATAAGTATTTAGTTTGAATAAATTGAATATGAAGAAATCAAAAGGTCATAAACATATTTATAAAATGAAAAATAGCATAAATTAAATATATTATAAATTAAAACAATGGTGTGAACGATTTTCAAGCAACTTAGTTTTTCTATATTGAACAAGTATTAGTGTGGGCTGACATGACCTTTTTAATAAATTAAAGTCATCAGTTAATTTGTCCGACTGACATCCTTAAGGTATATATTATCATCTGACATGACATTTTTTCCAACTAATTCTCTACAAGCGATCGGTCGACAATCACGGTACTGAAATTCGGAAGACATAAAATCTTATATTAATTTGAAATCTGTGAATACGGCATGACATCATTATTAATTTATTATTTTAAATTTGAAACATATATGACATCATTATTAATTTCCTGCCAGAGAGTTTTTTCTACTCAACACATAACAGTAGTCTCTAAGGATATCATGTATTAATTACTTTTTAATTTTACTCAACTAAAATATTTTGTTTTATCATACAATCTTTTGTCTACAATAAAACCCTTTTTTTTTTTTTTAATTAGAGAGGAGTGATTGAGATTTTTAATATATTTATAAAATATTAAATATTGTCTAATACGTGGGTAGTGCAATAGAATATCGTCATGTATCTGGAAGGAGGATATCTTTGAGAGCATGGAATTATATTTTATTATATAAATATAAAGATTAGCTGTCTAACTATTGTGAATACATCTTGTGAGTTGAAACGATAGAACTCACATGCCTAACAGCTAGGAGTCTCGATTCGTTGAAGCAAAGAGAAGGAAACATTGAATTAATGTGTTTCCAAGCTAAGAAAATATAAATTTATTACTAAAAAATTAATAAATACAAATAAAAATATCAATGAAAGTTTTTTGTTGATAAATTACAGTGAATTTTACTAACATAATAATCCTTTAAAGTATCAATCAGTAAATATATACCGATAAAAGTATTTCTTCCAAGATTTTATATTATCAACAAAATAATTGATAAAATAAAAATCACCGAGAAAAAGTTTTTTTTTTTTTATAAACAGTAATCGTCCACAAACCCATCAGTAATAATCATGCCAATCTTATTATAATCGACAGAATATCCTGCAAGCAAAATGTAAGATTATGGTAGCGATACGTGTGGCTGACTCATGTTTCTTCTGCAAGAACGTTTTAAATTTAAACATCGAGATTTAAATTGGTAACGTTCAGGTCATAAGGTGCAAGTATATTTCTAGCCATAACGGTGGATCCATCATTGTGCTCGACATTTTCGGCGACCATGGCTCGCTATTTCAACCATTACGTGTCCATGGAGTTTGATTTCCCTTGCATTTTTTGTTGCAGTCATGATAACGTCTTGGAAAAAACACACCTCGTCAAGAAAATAAACTGCACCTTTTCTTCAAGCAAAAAGTTCATCTTTCGATGGAAAGAAAGTTCAGAGTAATTATTCAGTATAGTACACGAAGATTGTGTTTGCTTCTTCCACAGAATAATAATATATATATTTTTATAATAAATCCCATGTTTTTACAAAAGGAAAGGATACTATTGTTGGCATATTTGGTTGAAACTAAGCCCTAGAGAGAGAGGAGTTGACCCAGAAAGCATAACTCGACCAGGTTACTGGAGCGGCGCACCACAATCCCTTGAGCCAAGGCACGATATCTGGGATTAACTGACTTAACTGTTTTCTCTTGTTTGTATTACTAATCCGACCAATCCATTCTTTGAGTAGAATATGGATGATCCTATTGGTCGTCAGTACATTCTCGCAACGAAGGACAGTAGATTGACGACAAATTCAAAGATTTTGCCATGTGTGTAGCCTCCTTTCATGACTTTAAGGATATTTTGCACGCATCTTTCTTTATCAAGAATGACCTGGGCACGTTGTGCTTAAACTATTATATACGTGAAATGTTTTGCTGATAGCTAGCTGGTATTGACATCCATGACTTTTTCTTCTATCACGGGAGGAGAAAATACAAGGATTTGGCTCGTGATCTGAAGGTGTTATATACACGTTAAGTATTCCTGGCACGGGCTGCTCTATGATCTCCCAGTTATGGCTACTTGACAGCAACGCCGATCTCATCCACTGAATATTAATTAATAATACAATTTGGAACTTTGTATTGGTTCTTGAGGGGTTTTGGATCAATTAATAATGACAGTATATTTTATATTATTGGTCTCTGTACTTCGAATATTTCCTTAAAATGATTCATTAACACTTCTTATTTATTTATTTAGTTAGTTAGTTAGTTATTTGGTTGGTTCCTCTATTCAAGAATTGTTCTTCAGTAGCTTGCAATGTGCGTTTTTGGTTGCGTCAATCTTGAACTTTAAATAAAACTCGTTTGGTTTTACTCTTAGATTATAATATTATGTTTTGAATAAAAGTTGCAATTTTAATTTTTAATTTTTAATTTTTAATTTTAACTTGTGGGTGTGCATGATGTTATTTTAGCACCAGTTTTCACGTGAAAGTCGAATTTCAAAACAAGGAATTTTCAATTCTCTAAACTGCCCAATATTTGTTTTTTTTTTTTTTTATATGAAATATGAGAGATTCATTGATTAACTATTATAGCCATTAAAAACATAGCTTAATAGAGAAAAAAAATACAAAATCTTGGAAGAGTTTGGAAACTTACTTAATTACAAAGTTAATACCTCTTATCATAATCATACTTAAAAAGTCATTGAATAGAAAAACCATATTCATACAAATAAATCAGTTCTCTAAGAATTTTTTGTTTGACCAAATGATCTACAATATTATTTTTCTTTCTATAAACATGCTTTAAAAACACAAAAAAAAAACAAATTGCATGCAGTAAAAACATTATTAAGATCACCTTGCAAGCACCATGATAGCATGGTGTTTTTTTTTCACATTGTAAAAATTAGATTTCATAACCTTTTAATTTGAAAAAGCATAGCTTCAATTAGTACTCAAAAGCAGTGCCTTTTAAATTGTCAAAACCTCAACTTTATTGGAGCCCATATTAGTTGTAGAATAAGAGAAAATATTCCCTTCATGATCTTTTAAGACCCCAACAATTCTTGAAGGTTCTAGAGTTTTCCATTTATAGACGCATCAATATTTCATTTTAGTATGCCTATAGGAGGAGCTATCCAAAATGAATTACTTCTTATTTTTTATTCCATTAGTCCATATAAGAAGATCATTTTATGAATATACTAAATCTAACACAGTATAATAGAAATTCCCATCATTATATTTGGTCCAAATTGCAACTCAATGAGAAAGTGAGTAAAACACATGATCTTAGTAAGTATCTTTCTAATTAAAAATCATATTATTTTAGCATTTCAAATCGGCCAGAATATACCAAAGAAGAATAAACACCATGCATTGTTTTTCATATATCCAATTACCATGCCATTAAAAAAAAATCATCTAGAAATTGAGGCAAGATCCATTGTTGTCCCAACCAATTTACCGATTGAAACCATCACTTCCAAACCATATCGCTATACAGTAAAATATGTTTCATAGTTTCAATCTCCTTTTACAAAACAAGCAAATTAGATTATTACCTTCTAACATACCTCTTTATGAAGAAAGTATTTTGTAGGCTGTTTATTCAAAATAGCAAGCCATAGATTAGACTTTACCTTTGGTGGTGCGCAATAGTACCAAATATTTGATCAAAATGATTTTTTTCCTTGCAAAAGAATTGTCTCAAGAAAAGAAGTACAACTCTTTACCGAGAAAAACCTATACGGGTTTGGTCTTCAAACCTTTCTATTTGCAACATTTTTGCTTAAAGAGACCCCTCCTCTTTCTTTACCTTTTTTGATTCCCAAAGGTTTTTCTCCATGATAAGGACCATTTCCAGCTATTTTCATTCTAGGTTTTCATCTCTAAAATCTTGCATTTGGATTTCTACAAACTATATAAAGACTTGAAAATCTAAGCATAGAGCAGAATCTCCTAACCATATTGATGTCCAAAATTGAATATGATTCCAATTTCTTATAGCCATTGATATTGCGTTTTACAATCCTAGAGAACAATACTTCACACAATTGATAGTTGGACAAACACCACTCTAAATAGCTAAAAGAGTTGCTATAAACTATTTATATCTACATGTGTTTTCCATGTAGTCCAAGCTAAAGTGTGATTACTTGTCACCCATGTTTTGTCTTTGATTTTGTTATCTATATATGTTTTGTAGTGTTCAGTATTTTGTTACTATATATATTTTTTGTTATGTATATATATTTGACATAATATAAAAAAATTGAAAATTCCAAAAAAAAAAAAAACGTTCAAATAAAAATATAAAAAACTCCCCACACAAAATAATATATAATGATCTTAACAAAAAATGAAAAAATTATCTTCCTCTTCTGAGTCTTGAAAAGAATTTCAAATAGAAAAAAACTATCCTTGGTGTTTGTGCTTCACCGTCGGGTTGAACATTTTTTTGTGTGTAAAAAATGATGTTTGGGTGTTGAAATGGGATAAAAAAAGACATAAACAATAGCTCATGACAAATCTGTAACTATGCTAATTAGAGTTGAGCCAACCCAAGATATCCTGTCAAACTCGCATCCCAAATCATGTGATTGGAATAACACGATTAAAAAAATAAACCGTGTTAACTTTTCAAAACCGTAACCCAAGTCATTAGACCCGAAATATCCAATCTGGAAAAACTATAAAGTCTAATTTCCAGTCAATTAAATATCAAAAGATAAAATTGAAAAAAGAATTTCAATTATATAGAAGGATTTTAAAAAATAACAATTAAAAAAATGGGGGTCAAGATTCAAATACAAAATAAATTTTATATTTAATTGAAGGGTGAAATAAAAAAAAATGAATTAGTATAAGGACAAAAAAATAAAAATAATAAGGATCAAAATTGATATAAAAAATAAAAACAATGTTATAATTAAAGGATGAAATCGAAAGGAATAATAACTTTTACAAAGGAGCCAAGAAGAAAAAATACAAATTAAAACAATGAGGACAAAATTGAAAAATATAATATCATCAATTTGAATTAAATGATGAAATTAAAAACCATTAAAACTTACACAAAAGGACCAAGAAAAAAATTAGAAATTAAAAGAATAAGGATCACATTGGAGAATATAATATTTGGTAAATTAGGATTAAAGAATGAAACTGAAAACAAAAAAAGACTTCTACAAAAGGGCTAAGACAAAAAATTAGAATTCAAAATTATATGGATTGAAGATGAAATATCAATAACTAAAAGGGTCAAGCTATGATTTTTGAAGGAGGAGATAGACAAAAAGAAGAAAAAAAGCCTTACCAGACTAGACTATCACTGGAGACACACGTCATATCAATATGAAGAGGACAAAGCGATGCTTCCAATGACACAATGAAAGGGCTTTTTTTAGATATCGAGAGGTGTCACACGTTCTGCTTAAAATGCACAAGTGTCTCTCATGTGCCTTCAAATGTGCAACACATGCACATTTTTTTTAGTCAAATACATAATTGCCCTGAGTTGACTTTGTAATTATATAAAAAAATATTTTGTAAAGCGAAAAATGCCCTTGTCTCAAGGTTTAATTTTTTTTTTATTTTAAGGGTATTTTTCATCGTTTAACCGTGTATTTTAATTATTTATTATTTTTTTATATTTGTTAAAATACCAAATTGGCCCTCAATTTAAATTATAGTCAAATACATAATTGTCCTGGGTTGACTTTGTAATTATATAAAAAAAACATTTTGTAAAGCGAAAAATGCCCTTGTCTCAAGGTTTAATTTTTTTTAATTTTAAGGGTATTTTTCATCGTTTAACCGTGTATTTTAATTATTTATTATTTTTTTATATTTGTTAAAATACCAAATTGACTCTCAATTTAAATTATAATAATAAAAAACCATTGTGAAAATACAAAAATATCATTTTATTTTAGGTTCATTTTTTTTTGTTTCCAAAAGTATTTTTATCATTTTACTGTATAATCAAGATAGAAAAATACTTATTTATTTCTGCTCAATTTGAAAATGACAAATGTACCATGCGAAAAACTTCAATACCCTTGGAAACCATTATTAAGTTTTTTAGTTAAAAAAAATAAAAACATCATAAAATTATTCCAGTAAACACTGTCAATAGAACTGAAGCTACAGTGATCTTCTCAGGCCAATAAGCTCTTTTCAGTTATATTAAATATAAGATTTAGAAATTTGATAGTATTCTATTGTTTTTTAACTTAAAAATATTTTAGATTAGAATAATAAACATGATGAAGTCTACATGATCTCTAAAAAACCCATGGTAAATAAGTAATAAAATAACGTAAATCCCTTAAATTAAATATTCAATTTTATGTTTTTTTTTTCATGGTAAGTATTTTTTTTTCATTAGTTGATTTCTTAAACCTAGGTCATTGGAGGGACCCATTAACGGGTCAAGTAAGCTACTCATTTCAAATTTCCAGTAAAGAAAATTAAGGAGGTCGTGCAAGTAGTTGCTAATTAATTATACTGTTCTAGCACAAGAATTAAATTGCATATAAATTACATGAAACTATACGGTAAAAACACAAACCTTATTGTTTGGACAAAAATACAGTTAAGTTTTTTTTTTTAATTAATGCGCAAAAAAAATAAGGAAAACTTCCACCGTGTTTAATAAAATAAACTACTCAAGTCTGGCTTTATTGCCATCGAACTTCCCTCTTCTTTAATCACCTGGTTTAAAAAAAATTAAAAAAAAAATGAAAAGGAAGGAGCTGAATTTAGATTTAGATTTAAATCTTATAATCATCATTCAGGAAAATGTATTAAAGTTCTCTAAATGTACAATGTGTGCCTTAAAATTGTTAGAAAGGAGACTTTATTATAAGTTGATGTTCTAGTTGGTATATGAATACTCTTAATTAATTTATGGTTGAATAAAAAAAAAAGGTGGTTAATTTCTTTTATTTCCTTCAAAATTAAATATATTGTAATAGCATCTTGCCAATTGCACCAAAGCTTTATTCTAGTTTGGGTTTTCCTACCTTTATTGATTAATCTTATAATATTGAGATAATTAATGGCTTAACCTATCCTGATATTTGTTATCTAATCTAATATATATATATATATATATATATATAGTCCGGGTCAGTTTACGCGCACTTCGACTAATTCCACGAGCCCTGAAGTTAACGACTATGTAAGCCTCCAGTGACCATTATATTAGCAACCACAAAGCTCGAACTTGAAACTACAGGGAGAATAAACTTCTTGACCCCAAACTCTTATCACTAGACCACCTACTGGATAGTTATCTATTATTATATTCTTAATTGAGTTAGTCGTGTCCTGTAAAATAAATAAAAAAGTTTAATTACCTTAAGGTAAAAGATAAATTACCTCAATTTATCATTTTATTTTATATCTAGTCTCTAATATGTTCTTCAAAGTTTAATTATCCAAAATTTATCCCTGAATATAGTTTATTTTTCTATTTGTACTTTATTAGATATTTTAATTCAAATCGATAAAAATAGTGCGCAAACCTAACTTAATTTATTAAAAGAATAGCCATGAAAAGAAACAAATTTTAACCCCACATGAGAATTTATTTTTTTTAATAAATTAGATGAGGTTTGAGAGCTTCTTAAAAGATGATATTTTCATTAATTTACATGAAAATTTTGAAAATAAAATCAGACGGGATTTTACTGTATCATTTCTCATAAAATATTATTTATTAAAATGTTTTTATTTAATTTTTTTTTGCAAATTATGTTTTTTAATTTCAATTAAATATTTTAACATTAGATTTATGAGGTTGAGTTTTATAATTTTTTCAATTTACTTTTTATAAGTTCATTCCAGTCTCATGACCTGGACTGCGGGCTTGACGAGTTTGCTCGAGTTTTTTTAATATCATTTTCTGATTAATTTTTTTTTATATAATTCATCCTTCAATATTAGGTTAATTGAAAATTAGGTTTCGTGATCTGTTTTGCTTTAATTTTTATAAGGTTATCCTTGTTTCATGATTCGGGTTACAAGTTTGGTAAATTATCGGGTTGACTCGAGTTATTTTTATGTCCGTTTTTTAATTGAATTTTTTTCAATTTCATCTTTCATCACAGCGTTGATTTATAATAAAGCTTCATAATTTGTTTCAATTTACTTTCTATTGGGTTATCTCAATCTAATGACATAAATCGAGGGTTTGACAAATTAAACCGAGTTGACTTGGGTCATTTTTTGGTCATTTTTAATTAATTTTTTTAATTTCTTCTTTCAACATTGAGTTTATTGGAAAATAAACTTCTTAATTTATTTTGATTTGCTTCTATAGGGTTATTATGGTCTCAGGACCTGATATGTGGATTGACAAGTTAACCAATCATTTTGATCAATTGATAACCAAGGGCATAATTGAAAGTTTGTTGATCAACTATGTTTTTACCGGTTATCTGGGTTGCCTTTGAATTCACCAAATCATTAGGGTCATATCAAGTTAATCTATATACAATTTAATTTTTTTTTACTAGAATTTTTTTTTGGAACACCTAGACTTTTTTCTTCCATGTTAAAAATAAAATTGATTCGACTTGTAATACAACGTGAGCCACAAATCTAATGTTTATTAGAAAGATGTATTAGAAAATAATATAAAATATAATTACAAATTAAGAGTAATTCGTCTTTTAATCATAGTTATTAAACCCGGTCCGGGGGTTGACCCGGCCAAGGGACCGAGTCCCGAGTTTCATGAGTCAACCCGGGTCAACCCAGATTAACCTGGAAAATTAAAAAAATTAAATTTTTAATATTTTGTATGAAAAAATTAAGAAAAAATCCATGTAAATATAGGCTATACATATTGTAAATAATAAAGTTTAAGAAAATATTTTAAAAAGTTTTTTATCCCACATTAAAAAGATATTATGTTAAGCTTTTAAGTTGAAGTATTTAAACTAAATTTTTTTTATCCCACATTGAAAAAACATAACGTTTTTATTGGAAACATAGAGTATATATACTAATGATTTCAAATCCCTCATTGAAAAAACATAACTTTTTTTTTGTACATAGATTATATATACTAATAGGTTTCAAGTCCCACATTAAATTTTTTTTTCTTAAGAACATAGAGTATATATAATAATGGGTTTCAAATCACACAATGAAAAAACATAACTTTTTTTTTGAGAACATAAAGTATATATACTAATGAGTTTCAAATCCCACATTGAAAAAATGTAATATCCCACATTGAAAAACATAACTTTTTTCTTGTGAACATAAAGTATATATACTAATAGCCTTCAAATCACACATTAAAAAGATACTATATTATCCTTTTAAGTTTAAGTATTTAAACAAAAATATTTTTTTATCCCACATTGAAAAAACATAACTTTTTTCTTGGAAACATAGAGTATATATACTAATGGGTTTCAAATCCCATATTTGAAAGGAAAAAAAACCAGGTGTCGCCCGGGTCACGGGTCACGGGTTGACCGGGTTTAGCCGGGTCATTGCAACGACTTGTTTTTTTATAAACGCAGGCCGGTCCAGCTTTCAGGTCGATCGGCTGGATCAGTCCGGATTTAATAACTATGCTTTTAATGACGGATTGGAAACTGAGCTTAAAATATAATAAAAAAAAGTTGAGATAATTCCCCTTTTACCTCAGGTCATTTTTGGTATAATATTAAGTCTTCGTTATGTAATATTAAACTGAAATATTTCCTCTATAATCTTAATATACATGTGTTGAATCCGTGGATCTATTACGGCTTATGGAATATTCTGACTCTGTGAAAAAGTGGAAGCACCAAATTCAAAAGGCTTAAAAGATTTATTAATCTCTAAAGAAATTATCCCATTTTCCATTAGTTTTTTATTTATACATAAAAAAATTAAAATAAACTTAATTATTAAATCACTCCTAATCTATACATATTATTTATTTATTTATTTTTATTTTAAAAAAAGCATAGTAGCTTGATCTTCCTATAAATATGTCCACCATCTCCTCACTAACTAATAAAGAAATCCACCCGCATCTCCTCTCTCTTTCACCTTTTCACTGGAAGATGAATTTTTTCAATCTCAAAAACTACTCCCTAATCATCCTCAACATTGTTCTGTTTCTTTGGACTTCAAGGTTTGAGACTTGCCATGCTAGAGAAGGCCATCAGTGGAGGTTAAAAGGCAAATTCCCCCCTGCACACTCTGTGCTAAATGTGGAGAAAGAAGAAGGTCACGGTAGCACTGCTGGTAGCAGCCATCAGCACCATGGTCGCAGTACCATGTCGAAGCTTGCTGGTAATAACTACATGTTGGCTGACGATACCATGTCAACACAGCAAGAAGGGAGCTCTAAAGCTTTTAATGTGTTAGATTTTGGTGCCAAAGGTGATGGAAAGACAGATGACTCAGAGGTGATTTGTTTCTTTAAGCTTTCATTTTCATTTGCTTATGTTGAGAAATTTTGCTGGACACGCTTAACAGCAGAAGTTGCAGGTGGATTCATTTAGGGAAGTGCATGCTATTTCTCGGAGTGGCACTTCATCCAGTTTCCAGTTCGTAATCATTAGCTTCTCGAGATTGTTGAAAAATAGATTTAATTTTAATTAATGCACGAACAAATTCAGGAGTGGTAGGCCATGGCAGCAAATTAAAATCAGAAGTCAATCTCAAATATACTCCATTAAATTTATAATAATAGAAGAAATTATACCACGTCGTTGGCCCCCACGTTTCATGTTCCCAAGAGCTAATTAATCAATCAAGATTCAAGAACCAAATCTATCTTCTAATCAAGCATCTGCTACATGCATTGAATATTTTTATGTATTATTCTATTCGTCAAAACCTTCTGAAATTATTGTTAAAATGCGAGCCAGGCATTTGGGGCAACGTGGGCAGCTGCTTGTAAAGTGGAGGCATCGACGATGATAGTTCCATCTGGATATGTTTTCCTTCTCCATTCGGTATCTTTTTCAGGTCCTGGTTGTGAAGCTGACATTGTATTTCAGGTATACTTCCACCACATGGGCACTTCTCTTTTTTTCTTTTTTTTCCAATTCTGATGTTTGATTTACCGAAAATAAACACTTGTTTCACGCAGTTGGATGGTAAGATCATAGCTCCTACTACTCCTGGAGCTTGGAAATCCGGGCTTTTACAATGGATTGAGTTCACAAAACTGAATGGAATTACTATTCAAGGTAAAGGCATTATTGATGGACAGGGTTCAGTCTGGTGGAACAACTTGCCAACATATAATCCTGAAGACTCAGAGGTAAAAGATGCAATCAAGCCATAGCTCTCAATCCCATCAAAGAAACTGTATTCACAGCAGTTTCCATTTAAAGTTCTGACAAAAAACTAACCTTTCCTCGTCTCCTGTAAATAGGGTGTTATGCAGGCAAAAATGCCAGGAACCAAGCCAACGGTACTCACATCTCTCTCTAAGCCTTGTCAATGTATAAAATTAATGTTGAAACAAAGATGCCGATGTCACTCTTAACAATGCACTGCAGGCTCTAAGATTTTATGGAAGTACTCGTGTGATAGTTACCGGCATCACAATCCAAAACAGTCCTCAAACCCACCTCAAATTCGACGATTGCACAACTGTTCAAGTTTCTGATTTCAAAGCAGCATCACCTGAGAACAGCCCTAACACAGATGGAATCCATCTGGAGAACTCCCATGACGTGCTCATTTACAGTTCCGATCTTGCTTGTGGTAATTCTGGAACTTCAAATTACCCGCTCCACAAATTGACATGACAAATAAATTAAATTGCATCATGAATCAACAATTCTGCTAAACTGTTATATATCTTGCTCCACTCTTCAGGGGATGACTGTGTATCTATACAGACAGGATGCTCACAGGTGTATATACACAATGTTAACTGCGGACCTGGACATGGAATTAGTATTGGAGGGCTGGGAAGAGATAACAGCAAGGCCTGCGTTTCAAACGTGACTGTCCGAGACGTAGCAATGCTCAATACTTTAACTGGTGTCAGAATAAAGACATGGCAGGTATAATAGAATCCATCCTTCGCTAGTAATTTGTTCTCCAGAGACACGATTTTTGGAACCATATACCTAGCTAACAGTTTTTTATGCAGGGAGGCTCTGGCTCAGTACAAGGAGTCACTTTCTCAAACATACAAGTTAGTGGAGTTAAAACACCAATCATGATCGACCAGTTCTACTGTGACAAGAGCAAATGCCAGAATGAATCTTCAGCTGTGGCTGTGTCAGACATAAACTACATAAATATAAAAGGCACATACGCATCAAAACCTGTACACTTAGCATGCAGTGATGACCTGCCATGCACTGGAATATCGTTTTCTGCCATAGAACTAAATCCAGTTCAAGAAGACAGCCAACCTTTCTGTTGGAACACATTCGGGGAACTGAGAAGCACCACTGTTCCGCCAATTAACTGCTTAAAAATGGGCAAATCAAGAAAACCCGTTGTCAATTGCTGAGGACTATATATATAGGGATAGTGTGAGGACATAGAGGAGGTGATGATGCAGTACAATTCTGTGATATTATTAAATGCTATAGTCTTCCGTTTCCGTTTGATAATAAGATTAGCGAGGCACTAAAAGATAAAAAGCTCAAGGCATGAAATCCAATTGTTAGTTGTAAGACAAGTTCATTTTAGCCGAATTCGAAACAGAATGCGTTGGATCCTTAACGTACGGTCCATGTATTCCACTAAGGATTCCTTGATACGATCAATACTCATGAAAGATGGGGTAGTCGTACACATATGAAGAAATGATCCAGGTAAGACCAGATATTGAGATGCATTCTATGTTTAATTTAAAAGTAAATCTCGAAAGAAAAACCCGCTGTATCTGAATGTTTAAGCACCCGAAATGTTTTGCTGCCAAAATACGCATAAAATTAAGAAGCATAGTGAATAACTTCGGAGGCAGTCAAAGAAAAACATTAAGCCAGTCAAAGAATCCCAGAATAGAACAGCGAACAAGTAACCAGCAAAATAGTCTGATATTTCTGAATCTGCAGAAAACACCATATTTGTAGATAGGATTCTAATGTTGAGAAGCAAGATTCCAGGGAAGCAGGAATAATATAATCACGTTTTTCGAACTATCAAGAAGTTAAGCTTTAAAAGACCTGCCTCTTGTGACAATCAGCAAAACACATGAAGAACATGGAAGCTGAAGGGAGAGCCATTCATTTCAGAAACTTGAAGTCAAAGTCAGTTATCAGATTCAATTCCATAGAGTTTCCACGAGACGAATTACGTAGAAAGAACATATAGCAGGTTTAGTGATAATAGGAGCCTGAATCTGTGATCATTGATTTTCAAAAGCCAGCAGCAACATTCTTCACTCGTGTTTCCATTGCTTCAGGGCTTAGGAGAACTCAATCTTAATATTGTCATACTTCTTTTCTATGGCCATTAGTAAGCACCAATCTGAAAATCATGAAAAACCAAACTGAAGACCAAGCATACAGAATGCAAGTGATTCCAGATTTCAATAGAAGCGAGTCTTTTGTAATTGCGAATGGATGGAAAATTCTATAGTATTTGGATCAATGGCAGAAGCTACAAACATAGTTTTTGTAGCAATGAAATGTTTTTGCACGCTGCCTGCCTTTTTCTCCCATTCTTTTATATGTTTTCAGATTCCAAGATGAATTCGAGAACAGATTGAACCACAAAATTACTAGAGAACTATGGGTCCTAATATCTAATATAATCATCGAGATTTGTAGATATAACGGGTTCCTCTTGAAGTTAGTTTGGGACTATAGTGTAGTTGATTTGAGTTGAGTGACAAGTTGTGGCTTCTAGCCTTTGGTATAAATCCTGAGAACGCCTTTTTTGTAATCCGGCAAATAAACATGAGACTTTTAATCGTTCTTGGGCAAATCCCCACCTTTCCAAGAAAAAAGAAGAAGAAAGATAATGATGCAAATAATGATGTAAGGGCTTTTAATATTTTTATTAGTTAATTTAGGAGACGTTATATTATAGATGATTAGAGTTTTGGCAATTGCTAGGGTTATTTCATCAAATATATTCATATTCTAGAGATTTTTTTAAAACCTCAAACTCTATCATCTTGTTCCAACTTCAATTTTATCCTAATTTCTCCTTCCCACACACTATTGGTAGTGCAAACAAATCCTCAAGATTGTGTTAAGCTTGTAATCCCTTAACCATGGTAGGATGTGCTGGAGTTGTAGATGGAGAAATCAAGATGGGTAAACAATTTTAGTTGAGAAAAAAAATGTATAATTGAACGTTTGTCGTGCATTATTGACACTTGGCACCAACAGGAATTAGTAGGAGCTTTAATGGTGATTTTATAAGGCGATCACAACCTCTTAAAAAGACGGTAGCTCTTAGTTGGACATCTACAAAATCAAAACAAGAACGATTTCAACCAACTCAAGGACGAGTTTCTCCAGCTAAAGAGAATGATCCAGGAACCTTTCGATAAGTACACACAATTAGCATTTGACATATTTTTAGGGTTTCTTATGAACCCAAAATTCTATTATCTTGTTCCAACATAAATTCTATCTTAATTTTAGCCATCATTATGCTACAATTTATGTTTTCTATTGTTTTCCCCTTCGAGAAACTGGGTCAGGTAAGGAGAAGAGCAACACACACTTCAGGTAAGAAAAGTAGCTGCATCAATAAGTTGAGCGGACTTGAATATAGACAGATGGGGGGTTCATCCCAGTAAACAATACAAGCTACGAAATCCCTAGCACCATTAGTTGCTAAAATGCAAGTGCAATACAAATATTTCTGCTGTAAATAACTTTGTAAGCAAACCATCTATTGCCACCGCCACACCCTGTAGCTTGCGGTTCTTGGGTTCAAAATTGCACAGCGCTTGCCCCAGCATATGATGATATGTGCAGCATCAGCCTAAATTTCATCTGTTATAGCAATGGCATATTTGTAAAACAGAAGAATCCAGGGGGAATTGAAATGAAGAAAACTAGATCATTGTGTACCTATGTGCCTGTGGGAACAGACATGTTTCTATATACTTTCCACAATACCTCATGCAGTAAACAGAAGCCCATGTCTATATTTATAATTTTCCAAAACCTGCGGCAACCTTCTTCAATCTGTGTGTTTCTATTCTTTCAGGACTTGGGAATCCAGTCTTATCCTCGTACTTCTTTTCCAAGGCCTATTAAAATTAGATCAGGATTAAGAAAATTAGTATTATGTCCACACTGTCGACTGGCGAGCTGGTTATTATATAAAAACATTTAGCATTTCTTCAGCAAACAACCAAGAAGAAGAATAAATAGAGCAGAAACTCGTACAGAGGTGATTTTGAATATGATCACAATAGAAGTTAAGACTTTTGTACATGGATGGGAAAATGGCATGGCTAGCTGCAGCAGCTGAAATTATAGTTATCTGGTTGTAAAAAAAGGCCAGCAGCAATTTGATCAGTCTACCTCGTCAGATGTTGAATGAGTGATAGAGGGACCATTGCAATACCAACAATATCATGACTTTCAGTATGACACTCGTACTATCAAAGGCAATAATATAGCCACGCTTTCCTTTGTCCCAATCAACAAAAAAATAATTCGTTGAAAACAAGCAACCTTTCTCCTTAAGTCCATCAACTTGTGCATAATTACCATATTAACAATTGTAAATTGAGGGTTGGAAAGTGAGACAAGACATACGGCACCTTCTAGGCTCATTTTTAAATCCAAGAAATGTTCTTTCACATAGAATGGGCCTTTTGTCCCTTTATTTTATGTGTTTGCCCTTCCCAAGTCAGAAAAGAAAACACTCGAAAAGGAAATCAGATGAATTCATGAAAAAACTATCTACAAATCATTACGACATATGGGTTTAAAATCACTACAGTCTATAACCCTTGGGTGAATCAGATTCCTTTGTGCTCCTGAGTAAATCAAGGGAAGATAATACACATGAAGTTTGATTTACCACATTATACTCGTTTGCATTTACCTGTTGTTCTGACCAAGATACTAGGAGGTCAGCAGCATATATGGATGTTAGTATTTGTAATTTCTCATAGCTTGTCTCATGATAAGGTCATAATTTCCTATGAAACAAAAGAATTCCCTATGTAACTATAAACAAGCTTTGTTGCATTGACTCCAGACAAATATTTCCTATAGAAGAAGAAGGGAATCCTTCTCAAGGTTAGTGGAAAACAAATTAGTTTTGGCATGCTTACTCACCTGTAGCCCTGGACGAATACTATCAAGAACTTCTTCAGTCATTCTATCAAAGAACAGAATCCCCTGCAAGACCATGAGCAATCTTTGTAAGAAGGCTTACCACTCGATAATCATTAAGCACAAGACACAATAGTATTAAAATAGCAAGTTCCCCAGGATTTCTTGTAGTCATCAGTGATTCCAATTTATGTGGAGGATCCAAGGATCTTTTATTGAGATTTTCAGGATATTATCTGTGGGAAAGTTATATAAGATTTGGTGAAGTTGGCCATCTTTGCGGTTGTGTGGAGAATATGAAAGGAAAGAAATTCAAGAATGTTATTGAACTTCCTTTGCTCAAGTGATTACTGTAGGGTAAATATGTTTTGTTTGTTTTTCACCTCATTTCTGAGTATAGCATCAAGGACCAATAGAGGATTCCCTTTAGCTAATATGCACCTGGAATGGAATGCCTAGGTTTGTTGGCTTATTTCTTCTCCTACAGTGATGAATGTCTCATTCTCCTTTGTATATCTGCATATTCTTACTCCTCTAACAAAACACTTCCTAAAGTCTTCAATTACAAAACTACTTGTCTGTGTTGGACAAGATCTCTCTGGTATTATAGGACCTTCAACATGCATATCAGCTAAAGAATTGTCATAACTCTGGCTTACAATGCAATATTGTGACGGTAGGATCATAGAAAGTTTTGGGGAATAAAGGTGACAATTACATGTCTCAAGAAAACTACAAGCACAAAACAATTTTTTTTCATAATATAGTCAACTGGAAACCATAACCCCATATATAAAAACACAAACTCCTTTAAAACTTTTGCTTGATTGTTATACCCTTAATATATTATTAATATTATAACATCAATATTAATATCTAAATCCTAACCCACCACTAATAAAAAAAAAAGAAGACAACTTTCTTTCACATGAACAAGACATTTTAAAAAGTTATTGAATTCCTAAAAAATAGATTAATCCTGTTTTTTCATTATTTTCCAATTTATAAACCACTCAAAACCCTGAAAAACATAAAATAAGCCTTTTTAAATTATTCATAATCTATATAGTACTTTAATGAAACTTTATTTTGACCATCAAAACTCTAAAAAAATTTAAAATTTCTAAAATTATACTAACTTAATATTTTTTCAATGTCTAACAATAAATACTTAAAAATAAATTAGTGCAAATTTTGTGTGTGGTTATTTCTTAGCATTCTTATCCCAACAACCAGCTGTCAAATATTCAAAGATAATACAAATTTATGTTACTAATTTTATATTTTAAATTCAAACAAACAGATTTTATACTTACAAACTTTATATGAAATAATTCAAATTTTAAAAATCAAATATTTTAATATAATAACTATACAACCTTATTCATCTGTAAATAATTCCAAACAATCTATTAGAGATTAAAAAAATATTATAAAATAGTTTAGTATACATGCAAAGCATGTGTCAAGAAAACTAGCAGCTATAAAAAAAAGCTGGACCTGGACACATTATTCTTCATCAAATGAAAAGAAAACTGGTCATGTATTAATCCCAAACCTCCTGAAATTTCACTTCAATTCAGAAATATATTCTTGCAAGCACACGAAGAAATATTTTGGATAAAGCATATCTCTAAGACCCATAGGTAACTTCATGTATACTAGCAACTATATACAACTCAGGCTTATTTGTAAAACTTCCAAATGCAACACTCATATATGATCTTGTCATCAAAACAAGAAAAAAAAAAGTAGAATGTTATTGAAGAAAAGACCTGTAAATGGTCGAATTCATGCTGGAAAACCCGTGCAGGAAGACCAGACAAGTTCACAGTAAACCTTGCACCATTAATGTCCCTCGCATCAATCTTTACAGATTCTGGTCTCTGAAAGTATAGATTTCAGTTGAAATAAAGTCTATTAAAAAATCTTTATGAAGAATCACATTGTTAGCTAAAATATCATAAATCGAAAAGATTTCTCACATTATCAGTTGATTTGGCTCAGATAAGCACACAAGACAAAAAAATCCAACGCAGCTCAACATTCAGCTAAATATAACTAGGAATTATAATATATTAAAAGAAGGTTAACTTGTATCTAAATATTTTTTGGAGCTGTCACAAGAATGTATCATGAACATACACAATGGGAAAACAGAGTTCATGAAATAGTATTTAGTTACAACTTAACCTTTGTGTCCTTTCATCAGATATTCATGTCACAACTTTTTTTCGACAAATATCATTACTAGTCCAATCACCACCCAACCAGATGAGTCAAAATTAAGCAATAAAATATCCAACAAGGCAGAAATTTTTTTGACGAAATCAGACCATGTCAAATCACTATTTGCTCAAGTTTTTTAGGTTTGGTTTAATCCATAAAGGTTTAGGATTATATCTCTTAAGCGATGAAGACGACTGAATAATTACACTCATTCAGATTTTGATTACTGGAATTCTTTACACTGACCAAATTCTACGTTCCACTGTGTACTATAGGAGTCCTTTTTATCTTATAACCCTACTCAATACTTCAGTTTGAACTTGACACTCAAAGCAGAACATCAATACCTTAACATCGGCGTATATCCCAGGAAAGGATAGGCAACCTTCATTAAAGAGCACAGTTTTCTTCGAATACTTATTAACTCTGGGATTAACAAGAACAATTTCGTCTCCTTCTCCATGCTCATCAGCTGGATTGAATACCATAAGTTGAACATTAATTCCTACTTGCGGGGCGGAGAGTCCAATACCATCAGTTCTGCTCAAAATCAAGCCAACAAATACTTGTTTACTAAAATGTAAATAAATAAACAATTTTTTTTCTAGAAGCATCCAACAATAAATTATGCAAATATTCTTTTAATAAAACTTCCCTCCACAAACATCTGAAAACAAGAATCAGTAACAAATTATACAAAAATATCATAAGAAAATAATTGGGTTCTTACTTGTACATGACATCGAACATTTCATCAACTAATTTCTTTAAATTGTCATCAAAACTATCAATTCGCTTGTTTTTGGCTCTGAGTATAGGGTCTGGATATTCCACGATTTTTAATGGTGCCTCGAATTCAAGATCACCTGCTAGTAACAATCTATTTAATTCAATGGAATTAACGCATGCATAACAAAAATTCTGATCAATTTTTTCTTGTTTTTTTTTTTGCTTACTAGTTGCTGCTACTTGGTCTTGTTTGAGAAAAGGTCCACGCTTGGCCTGACTGCGAACGAATAGTGAGGGAGGTCTGGGTTGCTTCATGGTTGAACTGAACCGGGCGATTCTGATGGGCTCGCATAACGTTTGTGTTCGGCTATGGAGATAAGGAAGGAGGAGAGCACGAGATAGCGTAGAGCTGCGAGTGCAAGTCGCCATATGAGTTACGACCCCACTCCTAGTGTCTGGTGCTATTTATTTGTACTGTTTTTTCAATTATTTATTAAATTAAAAATCTGAATATTAACAGAACATATAAAAAACTACCTTAGAGTTTACTGTCTGAAACACTATTCATTGTGACATTAAAATTACACTTTCATCTTTTAAAGAAAATTTTGTTTGCCTTGGTTTATTGAATGATTTCGTCTTTTTTAAATGCCATTAGTCATTAAAAATTTGTGAGTTATTTTTATGTTTTTAATTTCTTTTTATGAACAGCACAAATACTTAGAGGCAAGAGTTCATAGGTGATTTTTTCTTTTGGCATGAGCTTTTTTGTTAATATTATAAATATGAAGGGTGTTTTGGACGTTTTACTCTTAATAATTAATTTTTTTAATAAAAAAACTATAGGGATATGCACCTTGTGTTTTTAAACGGTGCGTGTGACGTCTCCCGATGGCCGTTTTGCCATCTCATTAGAAGTGTCGCCTCTCCCTCTTCCTTCTGATATGACGTGTGATGACTAGTTTGTAGCCGGCGGTCGTTTCTTTTTTCTTTCTTTCTTTTTCCTCTCTTTTCCTCTTGATACCTCTGTGTTTCATACTCTTTAATGTGTATGAAATTTAACTAAAAGGAGGACTTGGAAAAAATCTTTTCAAATTAATCAGACTATGGATTTTTGCCCATATTAAAAAAAAAAGTTATGGATTAGCTCTTTGAACATGTTAATCCATATTTCATGTACGTGTACATACACTTGCATTCATGTTTTAATTTCATGCATGCATACGAAGTTTGAAATATAGGTCCTCGACAAGCCCAAGTCCACAAAGTGTACAACACCTGGCTCCAACAAAGAAATATAGAAGATGAACAATGCGCTCACCATGATGTTCACTTCTAAAAGAAGTTGGATTCCCTTAAGGTTAACATGGCCCGCATCATTAGCCTGCTTGAACAAACGTTCAATAACATCTTTGCTGAAGGCCTATCCAATTAGCCTATGACTTTTGTTCATACTCGGGCAACAATTCAGCCTAAAAAAAATGGGAGGACATTACTCAAGACCCCTAGTGTAACATAGCCTTTGTGCAATCAATAATACTTGCACAAGTCTTAGTAGTTGGGGATGTATTCGCTAATGAATCCCATAAGATAAAATGCTCTGAGGGCATTGGTAATGATAAAATAACAATGTTAGAAGCTAGGGTAAGGGTTATCAAAGGAGTGGACTTGTATAATCTTGTTCAAGCTGTCGAGATATGTCTAGCCTCGAATGAGGTTGTACCAAAGAAGCTCCATGTACCTGAGTTCATAAAGTACATCGAAACTCTCCTGTCACTCACCTCAAGTCTTATTACAATAAGATGGAAGAAGTAATGTAAGATGAAAAATTACTTATACATTTCTTTTAAGACAGTTTGAATGGGAAAAATTAGATTGGTACATGAGGCTGGAAACATGAAAATCCAGAAATGGAAAGACCTCATCAAGTAGTAAAGTACAACATGGATGTTATTCTAGACAAATTTAGCCTGTAAGGTATGGAAATAAGTGATAGGGTATTTATCCGAGAATACATCTGAACATGGTTTGGTGTAGCTACTTAAATGGGTCTTTTACTGCTAGAAATGGAGATGGTCAGCTTGCTCAAAACGCCCTACATTAAGTTTCTAATTGGAAGTGCAGCCTAACGCTTTATGGACTTAGTGGTTGTGGCCGAAATAATTGAATGAGCTATCAAGATAATAACCATGAACTCTAAAATCATAAGGAAAAGAGAGAAAACCAAAACTTTAGAAGGTCAAATCTTCTTCCTTGAACAATGGTAAACATCACCACTAGTCCAGTGGTGAAGATGAGACATGAGCATCAAAACCACTAGACCACGCTCCATCAGCAGCGGCGATGCATGAATCCACGTGCCAATAGTGGTGGTGACACCCGGTACATGCGCCGCCACTGTTCCAGTGATCTTCCAGTGTCGACTTTAGTATATCCTGGGCACTTCGAATGCCTCAGAAGGTCCTTCAAATTTGGGTTTCCCTTAACAGGTTAAGAGTTACCAACGTCCGATGGTGTTAAAAAGAATTTACTTATCTTCCAATCCTGAAGCATCGTTTGTGGTTTTCTATAAATTAGTAACAAGAACCTCTGCTCTTCCATAAACTCAGCTTGTGACCTATATGAAGTCTTAACGCATTCATCAAAGAAGACTATAGGAAATTTATGTTTCTTTCTAAAAAATGTAATAGGTTCACGTATGAATCCATTTTCACGAAGTTACACAACCAATGAACCAACATTGTCTCCGATTGCTTAACACAAGCATGATAAAAAATGAATATCATGTTTCCTTTGTTTCAACTAATAATCTAAAGCTTCATCCTGAAATATCATTTGATTTCCATCTTGACCATATGAAGATTATGGCATCAATAAATTAATGAGTTTTACCCTACCATGTATATAATGGACCATGTTATTATATGTGCAACCCCACTACCAAGCAATGATAAAAGATCCTGAATCCAAATGCACGATATGATACTTTCAAATTTGACATGATGTTTGAAAGATCAAAGCCTTTACATTACATGATTGTGAGATTCTCAAAACCCAAGTGTAACTCACATGATAAAGAATTTTATATGTAACACTAAATTAGAGTCAAGTTGTTTGAATCAACGATTTGAAAATGAAAGCTATTGGATGAAGTAAAGTTACCATAAGAGGAGTCCCTTTTTCATCTAACAAAAGTATCCGTGAATGGTTCACTTTATTGAATTACTTGGAAGAGAAATATATTTGTATTTTATATGAAAAATGAGAGTGATTGTATATTTCCATTTCCTCTACTAGTATATGAAGGTAATGATAGCAAATATACCGGGCTTGTTGAATACAAAGGAAAATTTTCCATGACTTGCATTGATAGAGAGGGCGATTTCATGGAGGTATGGATCATGAAGAGTTACAACAAAAAACAATAGAATAAAAGACATCCAATAAACATATAGGTTTTAATAAGGAAAGAACCCTATATAAGTCCTTTGACCTTCCAGAATGTTGACATTGTCCTAATAGAAAAATATTTTTATGACATGACATTCTTTAACCTAAAGACCAAAAGTATTGATGTGTTATGATTAAAGAAAGGTTTACTTCGTGGATGCTTCCTATTTCAATTCACTTTTATTGTCAAGGAAAAAACATAGTCACACATAAAATTGAAATTGCCCAGCCTTCAAGAACAATTGCCCCAAGCTACCATTCTTTAGTTGGTACACCAAAACATCCTTAACATAACAAGTGATAAAAAATACTTAACAAAACACAGATATTGCTAGAGAAACTGATCCAATAAAGGTGTTAAATTGTCAATCAAGTTGCTATGGAATTTTGTTATTATGCACTTTTGTTTTTGGATTAAATCATCTTTTTCAAAAAATATGTCTTTTTTAACACGCGAGTTAAGGCTAGTCAATCCTAAAAGATTAAAAGTGTTTTTGATTGTAGAAATGATTCAATATTTGTTAAAATAACATGATAAACAATATGAGTTGACCAACAAAATTTTGAGCTCATATACAAATTTAATCCACACATTATGTAGCTAAGTTTTAACAATATGCATAATGACATGTAATGAATTCGGTAGTTATAGACTAGTGAATCATGATTCTCTGCAAGTCCAAATTGTTATGCTAGACGAGGTCAAATTTTATTGGTTTTAATCGACCTTGCTTGAAATGAAAAAAGGTCATCTTTGTTTATTCCTTTCACAATTCTTAAAATTTATATCCCTTGCAATCTCATTTTAAGCCTAGTTGAATATTTTTTCAACAAAGAAACCCTGACATAGATCATACCCTATACTAGGGGAAAACGAGAGATTTTTTATTGAAAAGATGATGACAATGTTAGAATCAATGGTAAAAAAGAATGCTAAGAACAAAAGGCCTAACAATTGATAAAGGGCTAAAAGTGAAAAAGCCCTAGACTAAGGGGTCATCGAAGTAAACTTTGAGGAAGGTTATGTGAAAGCCAAAAGTAGATATTGTCCGAACTTAAAGGAAAATCAAGTTGTGATGATTAAATGCCATGATAAGGTTAAAAGTAGGAAAATACCTATCAAGTCTAGGAGTGGAAAAAAGGTTTTAATTGAGGAAAGACACAACAAATGCCAAAAGTCAATGTCAAGGGTAAGACAAAAAAAAAATACTGAATTACAAACATGTCTTTTGGTATCTATAATAAAGCCTCTTGTGTCTTCAAATGATTAGTTTGGTTATCCATCAAATGAAAAGTTGGATTTTACCTTATGGCCTCTATTAAGAGAATTTTGATATTTTAGGTAAACATGATTATATGTTATTCTTTTACAAAGTTAGTGAAATAGAAAAAAAGAAATAACGAGGCTAATGATAGTTCGGTGGACCCGATGGAAATCAGGTGTACACACTCTCTAACATTACTACCAAGAATTTGTGGATGACCTATAGTGTTTCAACCATTGGGTGTTTGCAATCGGTCCTGAGCACTCAGTTTCTAGAGTTCACAACCTTGTTAGATCAAGGAATGCAAGAACATACAACTCATCTCAATGAAAAATATAAACGATTCTCTATGGATTATGAAGAACTCTACCGAATGGTTATGGATATGAAATCACAGATAAATGGTACACGTGTACCTTCTTATTGGCCCCACAGTCTCGGGGACGACCAACCTTCTCCTCTAGCATCGCCTATATTCTAATTTCATTGTATTTGAACGTATAAATTTGTAATAAATATTTGGTTTTTATATTAATATAATTGATTTTTAAATACTTGAATTTTATATAAATTTAATTTTTTAATTATTTTCTATTTTTGTTCAATATGTTTTTTAAAAATATTTTTAAATTATTACTGACGGAGTTATCAATGGAATAAATCCATCAGTATATTTCAGAGAGTTGGAATAGAATTATAGTAAACTATTATAGAGAAATGAGATCTTAGGCTATGTGTTTGAGCTTAAGCCACATGGACACTCTTACTCGAATTAATTTAGCATGATATGGGCTCGGGTTCAAGTCTAGGTTTAGGTTTGGATTTATAGTAAATAATTTGTTTATCTCATTAAGATTAATATTTTATCCCATCCATGAGTAAGATATTTAATTAGTAACCTTTTACTACCTGAATAATTTATTTTTAAATAGAAAATCTGGTTTCAAAGAAAAAAAAAGTTTTTATTTTATTTTATGGAAGGTAATTAAGTGCTATAATGATAAAAATTAATTTTAATAATATTTAAAATTAATTCAGTAATAATTTTGGTTCCAATAGTCATTATAAAAAATGCCTTGAAGTGGGGTGGTACTATTCTGCACAATAAGCCATTATGTCTTCTTCTCCTCTGTTTTCTAGCATTATTCTACTCTATTTATTGTTTTTTTTTTTTAAAAAAAAAAATCTAAAGCTTAGGTTTGGGTACTTCATAGAGAGATTCTAAGTCTGTTTTTCTTTATTTGTGAACTTTAATCAGCAGTGCAACTACTCATAAGGTGTTTTTAAAATTCCCAGAGAGGCCAATGACATGCAATTTGTTTGCACCAAGTGACACATAATATAATTTTAAAGACAAAAGATATAATTATTTGCATAGAAATATAAGTACATAAGTAAATATACTAAATATTCTTATAAAACTTGGTTTTGTATACATTTTATTTATGAAATAGATATAATTTGTTGTATGCTTAATTATTTTGTCTTTGAGTATTTGGTATTTGATTGTTATAATACAATGTTACAAAATTAATAAAATAAGAATTTGAGTTTTATATTCATGCAAATTATATACATAAAACATTAACATACACTTTTAATATTTTTATTTTTAAAAAATTATTTTTTACATTAGCGCATCAAAATGATATAAAAATATCAAAAAAATTATTAATTTAAAAAAATTTATAAAAATTATAAAAATTTTCAACCTCATTTTTAAAATACAAAAAAAAGAGAAAAGGCTAGGAACATAATTATATCAACGGATCTCATCTGTGACACAGATTAATGTCGATTACCAGCTAGATAATTATATTATATTATCTTAGATTTCCTTACAAAAACCCATAGCAACCCTCCTTATCTCATTATATCACTCTCTCCCCTCCCCCTCCCCCTCCCCCTTTCAAACCTTTTATACCTCTCTCTCTCTCTCTCTCTCTCTCTCTCCCCCTAAGAAAAAGAAATGGATAAAAGTCCATGCAACTCTCAGGATGTTGAAGTGAGAAAAGGGCCATGGACCTTGGAAGAAGACTTGATCTTAACCAACTACATCGCGAACCATGGTGAAGGTGTATGGAACTCGCTTGCAAAAGCTGCAGGTAATCTGTTGCACCATTTCTTCTGTGTCAGCCTTTTTTCCTTGTGAAAATGAGATCATAATTTTATTAAGAGTAATAAAAAAAATTACACAAGATGGTCAAAAAATGGCTATCTAAAACGACAGAAAAGATTCAATTGAAAAAAAAAAAGAGCACAATGATCAGGAAGAGAGAAAACTGATGATGCAAGCAGAACAAAAACCAGAAAAAGATAGGGGCAGTAAGTAGGAAAGATGAAGGAGCACAACGATGAATTTTGCAAATGTTTGTAACTGAAAAAATTGTACTACAAGGAATTACCATGATGTTGTAAGATAGGGCCAACCACAATAAACTTGTATGATCAGTACGTTGCACCAATATTTCTAATATTATCATCTAATTTTTTTTGTTATTATTTTAGTTTACGAAAACATAATATATACAGCTTTTAAGTTGTTTTGGTCAGCAAGCAACACAAGCCATCTTTTTGTTTGATAACCTTGTAGGTCTGAAACGTACCGGAAAGAGTTGTAGGCTCCGTTGGCTCAACTACTTGCGGCCTGACCTTCGAAGAGGGAATATTACTCCTGAAGAACAGCTCTTGATCATGGAACTGCATGCTAAGTTGGGAAACAGGTTCAAGAAATATATACATATATATGTGTGTGTGGCTTTACTTACTTTTCTTTCTTTTCTCCACCATGCTCTAGCAATAAAAAAATATTGCATTGTATGTTTGTCGATATTGGAAGACGTAGAAGATATTCAATTCCCTGATTTCTTAGCTATACTTGTTGTTATCAAGGAAAGCACCGTTCTTAAAGTCCCTAGTTTCTTCGGACAGCCTCAATGAACATGAGGAGGAGAAATAAATGATGCCAGGTAGGGTCTGAGCTGTTCCTAGCTAGCAAGAATTTGAATTCAACACATGGGGATTTACAACATGTGGCTAGCAAAACTTTTCAGCTTTAAAATATTCTCTAATTTTAGTTGTTATATGATAAGATGGAGCTGGGGGATCATCACTTTCTAATGAAATCTATCCTCCATCTAGCACACATATATATATATGGAAAATCATCAAATTAATCAGCTCTTGAAGGTCAAGAAGACCAAAGTATTTGAAGAGATCACCCACGATTTTTTCTTCTTTTATATATCAAATCCCTAACCCCAAAACTATAACAACAACATATATATATATGTATATATTTCACCCAAGATAGTCACCAAAATTATTAGGAGATTGCGGCTACTTGTGTGCTGGATGCATGAAGGATGATGGATCCCCGCTCAACGGTGTAAAAGTATTACTCAAAAAATAAAAAGGTAATTTTTTTTCTCTCTTCAACACACACAAAAAGGAGTCTTTCACACCGAGGGTAATCGGGTCCGAAGTCCTGAAAGGGTTCTAAAAATATATCAGAATCTAATATTAAAGCTATATTTTTTATACTTGCCACTTGTGGGCAACGTGAATGAAATCCATACAGAATTGGCAGCAAAAGTTTTAGTTTCTTATTTTCTATTTGAAGGTTTTTTTTTTTTTTCCAAGTTGTTATATGGGAATCCCTCCTTTTCCGAGAAAGAGAAGCTGTTTTGAATGGATTGACGTAGACATTAACCGTAGTTCTAACTCTTTTTTTGTGGTAAAGTGTTTATTTCCTTCTATTGCCTGGTGTTTTTTACCATGGTTGTAGGTGTATATGTGATTGGGCTACATATTTGTATAGATTTTATTTTGGTTAAATAACATTTCCTCTATGAATGATTAGAGATCTAAACACTTGTAAAAGCATAGAAACTTCAAATTAAATCTTTGGCTTTTGATGTACAAATGCCTTTTCCATTGCAATTCTGATTTGTAAAACCTTTTTTTTTTCGAAAATGTAGTGCGAAGATTTCCTACCACTGTAATTCCGCACCTCAAAAGTCAGCCATCATGTAAATCTAACACATTCAACAATTCATGGGGCTGGTAATTATTATTTACACCAACAATTCCTCTATCATTTCATATGAACTTTAGCTCAAGGGAGAGGGGACCTCACAAAGCTATCTTGGTTTAATTGTGAGATTATGCGTCTTGTCCCTGAAAGAAAACAAAATGTGGTGTCTTGTGTGGTCATGTCAATAGTCTTATAATGTCACCTGTTTTGTAGCGACTCTAGCAAGGTCTTCAATTATCGGGCAGATCTCTTACAGCGAAAAGCTCGAGTGAAATAGTCTTATTGCCATAGTCATGCATTACAGCTTAATTCCAATTGCTGATAGTACTTAAATGTCTTGCGTTTACTCTTTTGTTATGGTAAATCTGATCCTTGAATATTGAGTGTTTTCTATAAGAACTTTAACTGGTTTACATACTGGTCGAACAATTTCTGGAAACAAGTTCGTCCTCACACTTGATTTCTAGAGCTTTTTTTTTTTTCAAATTCCTCCTCAAACATAATCATATGCATATCATAAAAGAACTGACCAGAAGGAAATTCTTGGCACGTCTAGGTGGTCGAAAATTGCAAAGCATCTTCCAGGGAGGACCGACAACGAGATAAAGAATTACTGGAGAACTAGAATCAAGAAGCATACTAAGCAAACTGAACCATTTGCGGTGGGGAGTTCTGAGACTAATGAACATGGGAGCAGTACCTGCCAAGTTTCCAGCGCAAGCGACCAAATGGAGACCTATTGTCCACCATTTTATCAAGGAGACGTAGGGGCCTTTTCTGGTGGGAATATCCCTCAAGAACTGAACGAAAACTATTGGAGCATGGAGGATCTCTGGTCCATGCAACTGCTTAATGGCGATTAAATATATGTAAACATCTCGGGTTGATCCTATTTTGGATCAATATTTAGGTTTGTCTATAGCTACCTCCGTAGTATTCTCAATACGCTAAAACTCATTATGCATTTACGCACGGTTTGTAATATATATATACATATATATAGTATGCTATAAATACTTTGCATCCGTTTATATATATTTCATGGCAAATGATCTTGACAGCTTTCGGTTACCTTGTTATATATATATATATATATATATATATTCAGAGTAAAAACAATAGTGTGGTGTTGACATAAAGAAACCGTCATTTCAATATTTTTTTATGTTATATGAAAGAAGATCAAACTTGATTTTTTTTTTTAAAGAAAGGAGAGACATTAATTCAAGTTAAACCACAATTCATTAACTAATTCAAATATCTTTTAAATTGTTATTATTTTAATAATAAATTTTAGTCTATATATATCAATTTGAATCTTTTTAGTTAATAGTCTTCACTAACATTAAGGCTATCATAGAGAAAGATCGATATGCTAATCTCTTCTGTAACTCATAAAAAATAAAATAAAATTAGTGTATTGTACTATACTTACCGTGATCAGATCAATTTTTTTAAAATGTAAAAGTGAATGTTAAGAACACAAAGAGTTTTTTGACAATATCATTAAATAGGGCTAAGTGGGCTGATTTTATGGATCTAAAGGTAACTTGAATGACCGGAAAAATATGACTTAACTTTTAAAAAAATTTCAAGATAATAATTTTTTTAAAAAATATCAAGATAATGACAAATTGGATCAACTCTGGTCCCCCTAAAACCTAGGTCGTGGACTCTATTAGGTTTAATAACATTATATATATATATATATATATATATATTATTTACTTATAAAATAAAAATAAATGTTTGCAAAATTCAATATCAACCCTAAAATAAACTTTTATTTGAAATTATAATAATCCTATAAAATATAAATAAAAATAAATCATATAGTCCAGTAGCTTAATTATATACACAGTATAATGAGTGTGAGTGATTAGAAGTTTCTCTCACACCTTTTAGCTTTTATGTTAATGTTAATGTACTTTGATCACTTATATGATAACTTTAAAAACATGGTTTAGATAGGGCAAATCTTTTAAGGTTTCGCTACATTCCAAGGGCTTTACCAGTAGCTTAATTAACATTGAAACGGACAAGTACTGTTCTTGGGAGTATTAGATTGATACACAATTTAGAATTGGCTAGAGTCCAACATCTTGGCAAACCAATAACATGGGATAATAAATGCATGAAGACAAAACGGGTCCATTCATGGGATATAAAGAAATTCAATAAGTGATTGCTAGTGAAAGAAAGAAATCAAGAATAAAATAAAATAAAACAAAGTCACTCAATGAATTATTATCCATCTATGTACTTAATATCCTGTCTAAACTCAATCCAACTCAATTATAAGTCTCGACCCATGATTCCATGTTTATTATAAATCTAAACCTGGTGGCCTGCATGGTCGATGAAATGGGTATATGCATTTCCTCTAGAAAATTGACTCGCCACAATCTACACACGAACTATTTTTAGAAAATGTTAGCTTTGCTTTTGATTAATACTTGTCCATTTTGATGAATTCCTATAAAAAATTGACGAACGACATTGGCCTAACTCTTGCAATTGAAGCAAGGAAATCTTCACATGCTCTTTATAAATTCCCTGCCCACTTGTCCAACTTGTTACTGCAAAGCCACTTTCTGACTTTTGTCTTCATTTTTTCATCGAAATTTTGGTATTTAATTCCATTTACTAACAATTATGATGATCGACTAATAAATTTTTGACAACCTAACACAGCTCTACCCTAGCGTTCCATATATAACTCGTATTCGATCATAGGAATACGTGCGGGCATGCAAAAATGAGGAACTATAGCTAGCAATATTGTGTATTTGTATTAGCTTGATGGATTTGTTTTCTTTGTTCATTTTTGTTCTTTGATTATGCTGCTGGTTGTTTTCTTAGTTATATTTGCTCGAACTTGAACTCTTGTTCATTAGCTTTAGTAACCCTAAACTCCACGACTAAGCAAAGTCGGCATGTGCTTCTCTAGAAAAGATTGGAGTTTTTTAAAAGACGAACGAACAGAAGTCAGGCCAAGTGATAACTACAGGACTAGTTTTTCAAGAGTTTGCATTTACAGTTTACCAACCTTTAACTTTAGCAACAAACTCTTTTCTAAATGAAGAGTTTTGGATATAATGCCAAGCCCCATTTCCTCTGGTTTTGCACTGGCTTATATAGGAAAGATGGTGAAGGACGTCAAATAATGGATTGAGCTTTCATTGTTGCCTTCTATCACACGAGGAAGACCTAACTTTGAGCCCCACTTTCTTTTTTCTCACATGTTTAATGTGCATAAACCTTTCATGTGAAAGACAAGGAAAACTCACATGATGGGTCGGCCATGAATACACACCAAAATGTCATCATGATCGCCTGAGTAATGTGCTCAAGCTCGGACTTCCTATCAAGCTAGTTTTTTTCTTCTTCTTTTTTCAGTGGGCACACCTTGATTTCTTCTTCCAATTTCGATTTGTTTTAAATTATCCACGAGTTAAGGACTTTTTGTGTCATATATATGCATGTGATATCAAGTTGATCAGCAAATAAATCATGTTACTAGATTAAGTATCCGAGTACATATTAATTAAAAGTATAAAACGTAAATATTTAACCTTTTAGATATTATTTATTGATTCAACACTCTTAAAATTCTGAGTATATTAATCATTATATTTATAGTAAAATTAACACCTTTAATTATCATAATCTAATGAGAAATTTAATTAATTATATAAATAAGAATTAATATTCTTAAACACCCAATTTATCAACATAAGGGACTTTCCTTTTAAAAAAAGCATTTTTTAAGTACAAAAACTAAGTAATCTTCTTAGTTTCATAAACGATTAAACAATTCTTTCCTTCAACTAATATTCTTAAACACTTGATCTAGTAATAAGGAGAGATTTTCCTTTTAAAAAAGGTCTATCTTGAATACAAACACTAAGTAATCTTCTTAGTTTCACAAACGACTCGAACTTAAGGTGTCTTCTTCTATATTTTCTTTGTGAATGATATATAAATCTTTAATATATTGCACTACATGTAACTTGAGAATATATTTGTAAATTGATCTCAATCCAATGATCTATAGATTACTAGAACTAGATCTTCTATAGCATGTTTTACTCTAAGAGGTATGCCTTATTTTATTTTATTTTTTGCAAACATCAAAGTATTAGGAAACACTTTCCTTAACTTTTTTTCATGCACGGAATAAAAGTTATTAAGTATAATTTCCTTTATTTTCCTGATAATACATCTTCTAGTTGGGTAAAGTACCTATAGTTTTTATTGCTCACTACACTAAGCTTTATTACTCCAACTATGATTTCTTTAGGTAGATCAATGTCCATTTTTGCCTGCAAACAAAAAATAAACTAATTTGGCTTTCCTTTTAAATTGCTGATCCCAAGTTTGTCCATCTTTATTTTTCCTTAAAAAACTCCCACACTAACTAATCTAAGATCTTTGATGTCCATTTGCTAAGGTCAAATCTAGGAGGAAAATATGCTTAAGTAGTATATACAAAGAATGGAAGCTTGTAATTACAAAGTACTCTTCTTGAATAACAACCTTGAACCAAACATTCAATAACATACACATCGTTAAGCGTTCTATATCCTTAATCAACATGGAAGATTGTTGAGTTGTCTTGCCTTTCTCCTTTTCTTCAAAAACATTTGCAGATTGTTGAGGTTGTCATGCTATTCTTTTATTCAAAGCTCTTAAACTAATTGTTGAAAAACTAAATATACAAATATTTAACCTCTTAAGATTTTATTGATAGATTCAACACTTTTAAATTTTGAATACATGAATCCTTATAGAAAGATTACAATCTCTAACTACCATAATCTAAAGGTTTTAATTTTACACAAATTCTTTTTATCTAAAAAACTTTTCCTTGTCGTAACAAAAATGAATTTAAATTGAATTTCAAAGGTTATATCCACTTGATGAAACTATACGGTTGCATTTGGATATCAATCATTGAGTGCTTATCTTTTTTCTTTCTTTTTTTCAACTGACCTCGAATTATACAACGAGGAGCAATAATCGTCCAAATTTCCAAACTTCACCCAAACCCAATATCATTTCTAGAGTTTCAACCTCAACTTGCTAGTAGAAAAACCAAATCTTAATCATTCAAGCATCCCCTTGAAGGTCATGTGTTTATCATATTTAGTTCATCTATAGAATTGTTATTAATTTATCAATATTGATATCGACATCGATATCATGTTAACATGCCGATATATACGATGACGACCACTTAATTAGAACATATGGGATAAAGAGGCCAAGATGAAAGTGAAGTTTTTTTAGTCGATAAAAAGATGTGATGATTCCATCTTTACACGTGTATTGCATGTTACTATTTTTAGTGCACGTGCAATTATGTGCAAGCTTGTAAATGAACCTATTATATGCTTTTAATTGGCTTATGGGTAGGTTTTAAAAATTAATTTTCTACTTTTTAACCTAGTGGTAAGCTTCGGGATAGTTAAAACACTAAAGAGAAGAAGAACATTGTGAAATCCTCAATTGCATAGGGTTGATTGTTGTTGTATTTATAGTGCAGGGTTACAATTGATATGAATAAGTGTCTGTATAGTAATACAAGCCTATATACACAATGAATAAATTATTTACAATAAATCAAGAATTGTCTTCCTTGTTTATATCCTTAACACAATCAATTTCCTTGGCATTCCCTCTCAAGTTCATGGGAATAGGAAGAACATGAAACATGTTCTTGAGCATTAGAAACCGATAAGTAAAGAGTGCTAATGTAAACAAATCTACACTTAATCAGTAGTGCTGAAACAACGAAACTCGTGGTCTAGTTTGGCAATATTATAGAATGTACCTATATAGGGTTGAGAATAATTAAGAGGCTTAACCTATTGGTTAGTCGGCATACTCTTATGTTGTAATATCCACCATTACTATTGTATATATTGCCCAACACACACACACACACACACACACAATGTCTGTGTGTGTGTGTGTGTAGGGCAATATATACAATAGTAATGGTAGAGATTACAACATAAAAGTATGCCTATTGTTGCACGTCGGAAAACACCCGCGCGCGGCGTCGTCCCCGGTCCTGGCGATGGCGGTTTTTGCTTTCTCTGTTATTGGAATTGATTTTGTTTGGAGTCGCCACCTAGTATTTAATTGAGGGTTACTAGGAAACCCAAGTTGACTGGTCTTGTCAGAGATTCGCGGGTAAGGGACTGATTGTGGTTAGGGAAGGTATTAGCACCCCTAACGCACCCTACCTGAGGTAAGCTGCTTCGTGGATGTGATGTGTTAAAGAAGTTTTAAAAATTTTGTCTTCTCATCGGAATTTAGAAATACAACTTCCGTACAAGTTTGTACTTCTACACCGCGATCCAATCAAAATATTAAATCCTTCTTTATTCTTTTGTCGTCTCATCATGAAAGGATCCCTGAAATAAATACAAACATGCATTTTTTTGTTTTTTTCTTTTATAATTCAATAACATAATAAAAAAAATACAAACGCAAACACACATTTTTTATTATATTATATTTTTTCTTCTTTTTCTTTTTCTTTTTCTTCTTTTTCTTTTTCTTCTTTTTTTTTCTTTTTACATCCACAATACAAATTACAATATTTAAAAATAAATAAAAATTACATAAAATAATTTCAAATTTACAAAACAGTCCTCAAAAACTCTAAAAATTGCAAGGGAATCCTTGAGGAACTGCAGCAACAGTGGCAGGAACGCTGGCGGCGCGTGTTCCAACGCGCCGCCGTCACTGGCGGCGCGTGGTCTCACGCGCCGCCAGGAAACGCAGAAACGGGCGGATCTGGTTCAGCTTCTTCTTCCCTTCATTCCTCGCCGGCGTTGGTAGCCACTATCACCTGCAAAACAAAGCAAAACGCAACAACAAGCAGATTTTATTTTGCTCTATTTTTTAGATCTGTTCTCGGGTTCTTCCCGTTTTCTCAAATCTGTTTCACTCCTGTTCGTGGCTGGATCTGCAGATCGAAGGAAGAGCGTCGCGGCTGGGCTGAAGAAAGGAGTTGGAGGTGGGTTGGTTCTGATGGAGACCGGTCTGCTCGTTGACCCGGAGGGAAGTGAGGGGGTCGGTTGAGAGAGAGACCCGGCTGTGGGTTGCTGCTGCTGCTGCCGCTACTGAAGGGGAGACTGGATCTGCAGGCGCCACCGGAGGGAGAATGGATGGAGACGGCACCGCTGTTGGGTTGGTGGAGCAAGAAGGAGCAGCGGCTGTCGTGGCTTCGATGGAGGCCGGTCTGGCGGTGGGTTGTTGGCTGTGTTGATAGAGGATGGCTTCGGGTGTAGGGGAAGAAGGAGACGGTGGAAGTGTGGGTGGTGCTGGAGATGGTGGAACCGGTGTGGGGGAAGTGGTGCAGTGGCTGAGAGAAGGGGAAAGTCCAGCGGAGAGGGAAGAGGAAAAATGGAAACCACCGGATGGGGTGGGCCGGCGGCCTGCCCTTGGAGAGAAGAAGAAGAAGTTTGGGGAGGCTGGTTGTGGACGGAGGAGAAGGAGAATTCTGCCAAAAACAAAGGGGGAAGGGGGGGCGGCGACCGTAGGAGAAAAAGATGGGTTTTAGGGTTAGGTTTTCTATTTTTTTTTTGTCAAAATTGCCCCCCCCCTCTTTAGCTGAAATTGTAGGCTATTTATAGGCAAAATCTTTTTTCGGGCTTCAAAATTGGTCCCTCAAGTTTTGTATTTGGCCCCTGATTTCAATTGATTCACTTGGTAAAAATTAAATTGGGTCTCCTAAAATTCCGATCTTTTCAATTAAGTCCAAATTAAGCTCCCAAATTAATTTTCACCAATTAAGCCCTCCAATTAATTTTGACCTGCTTAAAGTATAATTAAGTCCTTGCACTTAATTAAATCCTTCAATTGGACCCAAATTAATTCTTGAACATAATTAAAATTCAATTTGGCCCATGATTAAATCAAATTGGCCCATTAAAAATTTAATTATGTCATTAGACTTAATTTTTATGCAAACTCATCTAATACTCATTTAGTTTGACCTTTGAATTTGCATTTTTTTATTTTTGGGCATAACAGCGTACACTTGGCCCTTGAAATTCTTCTGAAAATTGCAGCTTGATTTTCGCCTATTTTTGCAGCCTTTATTTTATTTTTTTGATTTTGTTTTTTTTTTATTTTTTTGATTTTTTCGGAAAAAAACGAATTTTGGGGAATCACCTAAAATTGGGTGATGACAGGTGCCCCCCTCTTTACAATGCTTATGGTAGAAAGTCTCGTAAGAGACTTTAGATAGTAAGCGTTGTAAAGAAGAAAAAAGAGATGAGAGATGATTGACTCATCTTGTTGAGGAATGATGAATCCTCTTAAGGGTTAGAAAGCGCACTCGAAAGGAAGTAGGGTTAGAAAAACACACTACCTAAAAGGTTAGGACTCGAGGGAGCTCTTAAAAAGAGAGAGGCAGGGTTGGACAACGCACTACCTAAGGTGGTTGATGGCTCTAAGGCGCACTAAAGGAGGTATGGTTGGAAAACACGCTACCTAAGGTGTGGTGGCTCGAAGGCACACTAAAGAAGGAGGCATGGTTGGAAAACACACTACCCAAGCTAAGGGCTCTAAGGCGCACTAAAAAGGAGGTATGGTTAGAAAACACACTACCGAAGGTGGTTAAGGCTCGAAGGCACATTAAAAAGGAGGTAGAGTTAGGAAAACACACTACCGAAGGTGGTTAAGGCTCGAAGGCACATTAAAAAGGAGGTAGGGTTGGAAAACACACTACCTAAGGTGTGATGGCTCGAAGGCACATTAAAAAGGAGGTATGGTTGGAAAACACACTACCTAAGGTGTGATGGCTCGAAGGCACATTAAAAAAGAGGTAGGGTTAGGAAAACACGCTACCTAAGGTGTGATGGCTCGAAGGCACATAAAAAAGGAGGTATGGTTGGAAAACACACTACCTAAGATGGTTAATGGCTCGGAGGCACACTAAAAGGAGGCAGGGTTGGAAAACACGCTACCTAAGGTGGTTGGTGGCTCGAAGGCACACTAAAAGGAGGTATGGTTGGAAAACACACTACCTAAGGTGTGATGGCTCGAAGGCACATTGAAAAGGAGGCAGGGTCAGAAAACACACTACCTAAGATGTGAAGGCTCGAAAGCCCACTAAAAAGGAGGTAAGGTTGGAAAACATGCTACCTAAGGTGGTTGGTGGCTCGAAGGCACACTAAAAGGAAGGTAGGTAGGGCTAGGAAGCATACTATCTAAAATGTGAGGGCTCGAAAGCCCATTCGAAAAAGGAAGTAGGGTTAGAAAACACACTACCTAAGGTGTGAGGGCACGAAAGCCCACTTAAAAATAGAGGCAAGGTTAGAAAACACACTACCTAAGGTGTGAGGGCTCGAAGGCCCACTTAAAAATAGAGGCAAGGTTAGAAAACACACTACCTAAAGGTGGTTGGTGGCTCGAAGGCACATTAAAAGGGAAGCATGGTTAGAAAACCCACTCAAAAGAGGAGGTAGGGTTAGAGAACACACTACCTAAGAGGTGAGGGCTCAAAAGCCCATTCGAAAAAGGAAGTAGGGCTCGAAAGCCCACTCAAAAAAGGAGGTAGGGTTAGAGTCCACACTACCTAAGAGATGAGGGCTCGAAAGCCCATTCGAAAAAGGAAGTAGGGTTAGAAAACCCACTCAAAAGAGGAGGTAGGGTTAGAGAACACACTACCTAAGAGGTGAGGGCTCAAAAGCCCATTCGAAAAAGGAAGTAGGGTTAGAAAACCCACTCAAAAGAGGAGGTAGGGTTAGAGAACACACTACCTAAGAGGTGAGGGCTCAAAAGCCCATTCGAAAAAGGAGGTAGGGTTAGAAAAAACACTACCTAGGAGGTGAGGGCTCGAAAGCCCATTCAAAAAGAAGGCTGATAGGGCTAGAAAGCATACTATCTAAAATGTGAGGGCTCGAAAGCCCACTCAAAAAAGGAGGCAGATAGGGCTAGAAAGCATACTATCTAAAATGTGAGGGCTCGAAAGCCCACTCAAAAAAAGGAGATTGTAAGACACTGATCTGTCAAGATAAAGGTTATGCATCATGATCAATATGCATGTATACTTACCTGAGCAATGTAGGTCCCCTTTTCTTCATGGAGTTTTCCTTTCTTCATGGAGTTCTCATTTTCTCAAAAGTTTGAGTCTCTGATAGTAAGCTTCAATGGCTCTTTTCGCTCTTGCTTACTCGAGTCACATGTTGTGATCTTGACCCTCGGGCAGGATATGACATCAACATACATCTTATCCCTCAAACCTTTATCTGAAGAGATCTTCAGCTCAACCCAACATTTTCTATTTTCTTAGAAGGGGAATCATGGAGCCAACCTTATGTGTTTTGGTGAATTGCCCTCCAGCTTGATCATGCCCCCAAGTATTCAATTTGGGTTTGGGGATGAGGCTATATGAAAGAAGGTTTGACATGGAGTTGTTTTCATGCAGAATTTTTAGAATTTCAAAGTTATTCCAGACACAAAAATCATTTTGACATCGATTCAAAGCAGAACTCATTCTGACAAAATTCAAGTGATTCCTATAGAGAGGTTTTCAGAAATGATGGAAACCTTTTTGTTTTTATTTTGATAAAAAATATGAAGTGACATTTGGTTGGTCACAAAAGGTTGAAATTTCAATTTAAGGGTTATTGAGAACCGTCTTTCGACGAAAATGTGAAGAAGTGACATCTAGTTGGTCACAAAAGGTTTAAATTTTCAATTTGAGGGTTATTGAGAACCGTCTTTCAAAAATGTGAAGTGACATTTGGTTGGTCACAAAAGTTTGAAATATCAATTTGGGGGTTATTGAGAACCGTCTTTCAAAAATGTGAAGTGACATTTGGTTGGTCACAAAAGGTTGAAATATCAATTTGAGGATTATTGAGAACCGTCTTTTCAAAGCATTTATTTTGTTTGCATGAATAATGATTTTGCTTCGCATGAGAAAACACTGCCTACCGATCCAGATTGCTTGCCTTTGATCAGAAAGGGCTTGATTAGACACGTAATGTAGGCTTGGGCTCTTGGCTATGAAGAAAAATGATATTTGTAGGCTCAAAAGGTGTTTAAGGGACTTTAAGACTAAGGATCACTAATGCTTATATCCCAAACTCTTTTGTTCATAGATTTCTGGACCTTGGATTTGATTTGTAAAATGGTCCACGGTGCCCCCCAGTGTTGGGTTTGGGCTCTTTCTCATTTTTTTTCTTCATTTGGTCTTGAGCATCATTGCATTGACCCTTTTTTATGCTCAGAATTTTGGATCATTTGGATTTTTTCTCATGCCCCCCAGCTTTGTACGGGCACCTTCGATGATTGAGAATTTTCTTTTATGCCCCCCAGTATTGTTTGAGAACTTTCAATCATTGAGGACTTTTTCGTGCTCCCCAAGAGTTATTTGGGCATTTTCAATCATTATGGATTTTTTGGCACTTGCCCCCCCAGTGTAGGGTGTGATCCTAGCCAAGGTTATTTCAAGAAAAATGTATTAGGCTCAAAAGGGGACTTCAAAGGATATATTTTAGCCTTGTGAAAGGATTATCAAAGATGACCTTTCTTCATCTCAAATGCATGCATTTAAGATCGGTAAGCCTTGCTTTCATGCGAGTATGCAGAGTGATTTCTCATTATTCATGCAAATAAAACTCCGCTTTTGGAGTCATTTCATGGTGTTTTTTTTTCTGGGTTTTCTTGGTGTATGGTTACCTCTTTAAGGAATCACCTGAATTTCCAGAACTTGTTTGTTTCAGACAAACATCAACATGATTTCTGTTTTTTGTACTAAATTTTGATTTCCCAAAAATCCTTGTGAAAACATGGGGTCATGGTTGGTTTTGGGAAAAAGGGAAAAACACCAAAGAATTCTTGGTGCAATGGTTTTGTAAGTACAAAGGTGTGCTCAGTATGTTATTTGCATGAACACAAAAAAAAACACATGATTTTATTAACAGAAAAGGCTCATTTGACAAAGAAAATCTTGTGGCATTTTGAGCCAAATTACCGAAAAAAACTGGGATAGGTTGAAACAATCAAGAAATTTTTGCAGGCATGATCAAGCAGGAGTAGCTTTTTTTTTTTTTTTTGGGCAGAGCAAGAACATGCTCCATTTTGCCACGGAGGTGCAATTCCCCTTCGAATTGTGTTGAGGCTTTTGACCATGTTTGCCCCTCAGTTTCTTTGGGTTGAGTCGTTGTTGGGGTTTGAACAAAGATGATAGGTCAGTTGGAAGGAACTTCCCTATGGTCATTTCTCAATATTTGCTCGAGTAAGCCAGAAGCGAGTCAAGCTTTTGTTCAGAGACTCCAACTTTTTTGAAAATGGGTGATGCGGCGAGCACACTCTGTATCTCCAATGTTTTTTGCTCAAAATTGGGTGTTGTAGACTCATAGGGGACCCACTTTTTATTCTGGTGCATGCATGAGAAAATGTATGAACATGCAATCTATATGATGAACTTGCCCTTCGAGGGGTGACATATGATCGTCACTTTTGTATGATGAAACAAGAATATTGATTCTTGCCCAAACTCTACAATGAAAATTTTCGAAGTGACGATCATTCTGTCACCCACAAGTCTTGAATTCAAGATGTTTCAAGAAGGGTTCGCCCCAATGCAGATAAATGATAACACATACAACCTAAGGACAGGTTCTATTGATTATGTGAACATGGGTAGGTTTTCTACCTGGTCTCAACAGGGTCTATGAACCGCCCAGTGACCACCTCATGTGAAGGCGGTATAGGGGTTTACAAGGAATGGTCAGGGCACCCTGTGACCGCCATTACCGAGTAAACACTCAGCTCATAGTTGGATGTTTCACAAATCTGAACCTCGACTGAAAGTCATGAGGCAGACCGCTACTCCCCTTCTAACTTAGAGGCTTGTGTGTGCTTTCAAAAATACAGGTGATGCATGAAAAATTTTAAAAATGCATGGTAAATTAAAACAAGACGAAAATGGCAAAATTTAAACACATTAAACACACAAAGCTTAGTCCAATATTGTCAGAAACAGTACCTCCCCAGTGGAGTCGCCATTCTGTCGCACGTCGGAAAACACCCGCGCGCGGCGTCGTCCCCGGTCCTGGCGATGGCGGTTTTTGCTTTCTCTGTTATTGGAATTGATTTTGTTTGGAGTCGCCACCTAGTATTTAATTGAGGGTTACTAGGAAACCCAAGTTGACTGGTCTTGTCAGAGATTCGCGGGTAAGGGACTGATTGTGGTTAGGGAAGGTATTAGCACCCCTAACGCACCCTACCTGAGGTAAGCTGCTTCGTGGATGTGATGTGTTAAAGAAGTTTTAAAAATTTTGTCTTCTCATCGGAATTTAGAAATACAACTTCCGTACAAGTTTGTACTTCTACACCGCGATCCAATCAAAATATTAAATCCTTCTTTATTCTTTTGTCGTCTCATCATGAAAGGATCCCTGAAATAAATACAAACATGCATTTTTTTGTTTTTTTCTTTTATAATTCAATAACATAATAAAAAAAATACAAACGCAAACACACATTTTTTATTATATTATATTTTTTCTTCTTTTTCTTTTTCTTTTTCTTCTTTTTCTTTTTCTTCTTTTTTTTTCTTTTTACATCCACAATACAAATTACAATATTTAAAAATAAATAAAAATTACATAAAATAATTTCAAATTTACAAAACAGTCCTCAAAAACTCCAAAAATTGCAAGGGAATCCTTGAGGAACTGCAGCAACAGTGGCAGGAACGCTGGCGGCGCGTGTTCCAACGCGCCGCCGTCACTGGCGGCGCGTGGTCTCACGCGCCGCCGGGAAACGCAGAAACGGGCGGATCTGGTTCAGCTTCTTCTTCCCTTCATTCCTCCCCGGCGTTGGTAGCCACTATCACCTGCAAAACAAAGCAAAACGCAACAAGCAGATTTTATTTTGCTCTATTTTTTAGATCTGTTCTCGGGTTCTTCCCGTTTTCTCAAATCTGTTTCACTCCTGTTCGTGGCTGGATCTGCAGATCGAAGGAAGAGCGTCGCGGCTGGGCTGAAGAAAGGAGTTGGAGGTGGGTTGGTTCTGATGGAGACCGGTCTGCTCGTTGACCCGGAGGGAAGTGAGGGGGTCGGTTGAGAGAGAGACCCGGCTATGGGTTGCTGCTGCTGCTGCCGCTACTGAAGGGGAGACTGGATCTGCAGGCGCCACCGGAGGGAGAATGGATGGAGACGGCGCCGCTGTTGGGTTGGTGGAGCAAGAAGGAGCAGCGGCTGTCGTGGCTTCGATGGAGGCCGGTCTGGCGGTGGGTTGTTGGCTGTGTTGATAGAGGATGGCTTCGGGTGTAGGGGAAGAAGGAGACGGTGGAAGTGTGGGTGGTGCTGGAGATGGTGGAACCGGTGTGGGGGAAGTGGTGCAGTGGCTGAGAGAAGGGGAAAGTCCAACGGAGAGGGAAGAGGAAAAATGGAAACCACCGGATGGGGTGGGCCGGTGGCCTGCCCTTGGAGAGAAGAAGATGAAGTTTGGGGAGGCTGGTTGTGGACGGAGGAGAAGGAGAATTCTGCCAAAAACAAAGGGGAAAGGGGGGGGCGGCGACCTTAGGAGAAAAAGATGGGTTTTAGGGTTAGGTTTTCTATTTTTTTTGTCAAAATTGCCCCCCCTCTTTAGTTGAAATTGTAGGCTATTTATAGGCAAAATCTTTTTTCGGGCTTCAAAATTGGTCCCTCAAGTTTTGTATTTGGCCCCTGATTTCAATTGATTCACTTGGTAAAAATTAAATTGGGTCTCCTAAAATTCCGATCTTTTCAATTAAGTCCAAATTAAGCTCCCAAATTAATTTTCACCAATTAAGCCCTCCAATTAATTTTGACCCGCTTAAAGTATAATTAAGTCCTTGCACTTAATTAAATCCTTCAATTGGACCCAAATTAATTCTTGAACATAATTAAAATTCAATTTGGCCCATGATTAAATCAAATTGGCCCATTAAAAATTTAATTATGTCATTAGACTTAATTTTTATGCAAACTCATCTAATACTCATTTAGTTTGACCTTTGAATTTGCATTTTTTTATTTTTGGGCATAACAGCGTACACTTGGCCCTTGAAATTCTTCTGAAAATTGCAGCTTGATTTTCGCCTATTTTTGCAGCCTTTATTTTATTTTTTTGATTTTGATTTTTTTTGATGTTTTTGATTTTTTCAGAAAAAAACGAATTTTGGGGAATCACCCAAAATTGGGTGATGACACCTATAATATTTTCTATATAGATACATTCTATAATATGCCCCCTCAAGCTGAGATGAGATAAGTTATACCCTAATATGTTAAATCAAGAAAGTGTAATAATTAGAATGAGATGAGCTAGACCCTAAGAACACATATGGAGAGGAACAGAAATCCAATTTGTGAGCATGATATGGACTCAAAAAGGGAAAAAAAAGACACTTAAAAGTACTTAGAAAATTATAATCAAGAGTACGATGAAACAAACAATCAAATGGAGATTTATTTTGGAGAACAAGAGTAGGCATGCGATTAATAAGATATACTAATGATTCAAAAACATAGTTCCAAAACTGTAATGGTGCACTACATTGGCCTAAAAGAGTGAGGCTAGTTTTGATAATATACTGATGACAACGCTCAATGGTGCCATTTTGTTCATAAGTATGATGACAGATTAACTGATGATGAATACCAATAGTCTAAAAGAATTTATTTAACTTATAATATTCACCACTCCAATCAGTTTGAACAGATTTAATTTTAAGTGAAAACCAACGCTCAACAAGTGTTTTAAAATGATGAAAGATGGAAAACACATCAGATTTGGCAACAAGAGGATAATGCCATATATGTTTGGTATGCGCATCGATAAATATAACAAAGTAATGGAAGCCATCAGAATAAAATATAGGGGCAAGACCCCAAACATCACTAAATATTAAATCAAGTGGAGCAGTAGTTTTGTGACCCGTAGGTCATAACGACAAATGCGACGACTTGCCTAATAGACACACTTGACATTGAGCAAGAAGTACATATAATTTTATTATCAGAAACTAAAAAATTTAAAATGCAAAGGGTTAGATGATCCAAATAAAGATGCCATAGGTTGGCAGTCGCGGAGATGCAAGGAGACCAAAAAACTTGAGGAATTGACGTGGCAGAAGACTCGGAGATGACATAAAGACCATCATTACTCTAACCAGAAAGTAAAACTTCCTTGGTGATGAGATCCTTGACATAAAACACAGAAGCATGCAATTTAAAATAAACATGATTATCACGATATAATTTTTTAACAGACAACAACGGTTTGGTAATACAAGGCACAAAAAGAACATTAGATAATGTAAAAATGCATTTTGGGGAATGTAACCTAGTATGTTCAATATGTAATATGTTCAGGCCCTTGTTGTCACCAATATGCAAATGATCATTACCAAGATAGGTTACAGAATCGGTCAGATTTGTAAGATCAGGTGTAACGTGTTGATTCGCGTCGGTGTTGAAGAACCAAGTCGCAGCAAAAACATTCCCAACAACAAGGTGAGCAGAGGGCTGCTGGGTACTATCGTGAAATTAAGGACAGTGAGAAGTTGTGTGAATGAAATTTAAGCACAGTTGGCAGCGGACATGCTGCTGTCCATACCACTGTCTAACCTATGTGCTTGTTCTGCTACAAATTGTTTGGCCTCCAGTCGGCAACAAATTAGCCCCTGTTCTAGTGATTGTGGTAGTTGTTGTTGGGACGCTAGTTGCCATGAGAACACCCCATATTACGAATGAAATTTAAGTTGTGATGAGACATAGCAAGATAGGCAGAAGGTAGTGGTGTTGGTAGTAGAGATGGAGATAGCAAAGAGGGATTTGCGTTTATAGAATGAAAGGAGTTTTTGTGTAAAAATTATTGGGTAAGAAGGTGGCTATGAAGATCAGCATACGACTACAGTTTTGTCTTGGTTATAAGACTCGTTACCAAATCTTTGAACTCACCACGAAGACCACAAAGCACATATAGATTAAGTCTTCAAGAGACATAGCTCTGCCAACAGCAGCCAATTCATCAAAAAATGATTTGGCTTGATACATGTATCTACTAATTGATGAGTCAACTTACTGAAGATCTTGAAATAAACTATGGAGTTGCATGATACAAGAATTAGATGGAGACGTAGGAACTTTCTCAAGAGTGTGCCAAACATATTGCGAGGTATGACAATCTACCACGAGATACAATACATCCACAAAGAGAGATGAGAGCAATGCACTCAAAATAAATTGATCATGTTGCTTCCAACGAAGAAAAGAAGAGATGATTGTAGAGGAAAAACTAGTAGAACAGTCAGAAACATAAGATGGAAGACATGACATTGAGTCGTCAATGAAGTGAAAAACACCTTGACCAAGAAGATAGGGCTTCATTTGCATTCGTCAATAGATATAATTTGTGTTTGTAAGTTTCAACAAAACAACTTGGAGGGCGTTTGATATAGCAACAATAACTGGAGTTTGTGTTCCCATAATGTGTAGAGGAACAGTAGAAAATTGCAAGGAGAAGTCACTGACGTTTTCTGTAAGTGAAGGCTGCTGCCGTTGAGAAAGGACACCATCGACAGTAGCTTGTAGATGGTTGACCCGCTAGGCTGCAATACCGGTGGTGAGGAAGAAGTCGACGACATCAATAGTAGAATTCATTTAGGAGAGGAAGAGAGAAAGCCAGCTACAAAGGGAAGAGGGAGAGAAGAGTTTTGATGGCAGAAGGCTTTGATACCATGTTGAGAATAATTAGGAGGCTTAACCTATTGGTTAGCCAACCTTTTCTATATCTATGTGTAGGGCAATATATAATAGTAATTGTGGAGATTACAATATAAGAATATGCCTATAATATTTCCTATATATGTACATTCTATAATAGGCAAATTTAGCATGAATACTTTTTTTATATGCTTAATGAAATCATGGAAGATAGGATTATGACTGGGGTAACTAGCTTCAAGGTTATCACATCAAAGAAAAGGTGCATGAAAGGGAGACCTTCAACTTAAACAATGTTAACTTCAAAACTGCATCAACCAAAGCTTTACATTTTGACTCGGTTGAGGATCCAACTGCTATTTTCTATTTACAAGAATGCCAAGAAATAAGATTGTCACCTAATATCTCGAACCGATTTTCAGACCCATGACCGGTAATGCAAACACAACACCTCAAGGTGCCCCACCTGCATTAAATCTCAGAACTTACACATTTGATATCATAAAACTCATCAAATAACACAACATAAAATAAAATATCCAAAATTGAAGAATTCAATAAATAAATTAAAATTCGACTTTTTCATAAATATTCCAAAACAAATTTAAAACATAATAAAAATCATTTTGTAGAGTATTTATGAAAAATAGGAGAAAATAGTTTTAATTGATCATGAATTAGTAGAATCAACCATGTAGAAAAAGTCATTGATCGACAATGAAAGTTAATGAAGCATTCAATTAGTCGACCAAGTAACCATAAGTCATGATCAACTAGAAGAAAACAATTGACCAATAAAGTTTTTACTCAAGTAGATAACCAGAAGATACAATTTTATTTAGAATGGGAGTCCTCAATACAAAAAACTAATTAAAAGTTAGAGATTAGCCTAATTTCCATATGTATATCAATAGAAGAGAAGTTTAACTTATATTAAGATTTAATAAATCTCTTTATAATACCAACATCTGTACACAATTAGAATTACCTATGTAAGCAGAGAACAAACATCATGACAAAAGAAAAATGGCCATATACCATTTTAAACAATGATCAATCTCACACATTCAATTCCTATAATTTATCTAACTTTTTTTCCATCGAGGGTTTTGGTACTTTCTTTTATTGCTTTTTTTATTTCATTGCACTTTAAGTTCGTATAAATTCCTTTTTCCTTAAAACTCTTACCTTTTTTCTATATGGTGGTGCTTTTTAAAGCATATAGCCATTTTTTAGGGTTTCAAATCTAGAGTCTCCACTTCTTATATGAAAATGAAAGTTGTCACCTCATTATAGGTTAAATCCCAAGTAAGATTTAATTGGTAACATATACATTGGCATGCTCGGTGGAGCTAGATTCATCTTTAGTTGTATAAGCTATTAAGCTATAAAAATAAAAAGTTGAACTCATCACTACTGTATTGGATAAATAGTCAGTATAAGTAATAGAGATATGATAGTTTTTTGGTTGTGAAGAGCCTGATACTCTACTATTTACCTAAATTTTGGTAGATCAACCAATATCAGACATGCTTAGAAATGGTTCTTCATTGACTAATTCCCTATTACAACACATAATTACATTTGGATATACCCCTAATGTCTATCCCTCATGTTCCATCGATTCTAATAGAGTCATCACTACTAACAAAATATGTGAACTTTGATGAATCCATACCTTATACATAACCATACTTAAGTTCGTTTTATGAATCAAATGGTGTTGTACAATAGTCACAACCAAGTGTAGGAAATTTTAGACAACCAACTATAGTTGCTTTTAAAGGAGTGTCTTATTATCATTATATAAATCTTTTTAATGCTTATATAATGGTTCTTTAGATGAAGATGAAGAACACAACCAGTATGAAATACAACAAGATAATGGTGGTCAACCAAACCATACAAGCCATATCCAATAAGTTAGATACAAAATGAGCTTTATCATAATAGACATGATAATGCATGAATCTGCATATTTAAGGGCATATCTCAAGGAGTTCTAAAACAATGAGAATTGTGGTAAAGTTGCTTGAAATAAGTATAGCTTATTCTAGATGATATTTCATTATATATTAGACATAACAATAAAGGCAATCCAACCTAAGTGTGATAGCCATTAACATGTTAACCACTCCTCGGGCATATAAATAACCACATGTTAACTATTTGGACTCATAAAACTTATTTCCCATGTCATAATCTATTACTAGGTAATTATATGCCTCATAACTATGTTATAAAAAGGAAACCTTAATGCTATCTTACAATACTTTATTATTATCAATTAGCAAAAAAAAGGAGGAATAGACAACGTTAAACAATCCTAATATTTAAGAGAGATATGGCTAAAAGTAGCATAAACAATAAGATTTATTTATAATCATCTATACCTTGAATGAGTTAACAGATTGCATGTGGTCCCTATAAGAATCAAAATTATCGATTTTAAGAAATGTTTTAAGGAGGTAAGTTTGTTTGGTTTTTCATTAACCAAAATAGGTTTCGACTTAGCATTATCACCAAACTAAATCAACAGTTAGGAAGAGATGAAATTTTTTTTTCACGAATATTTTTAATGGACAAAAGTAGAGATCTAGAATAGTACAAGACCTAAGTGAGACTATAAAAAGTTATACCTTACAATTTAGGATATTAAAAAATAAGTACACTACAATTATAACTAATAAGGAGTGCATAAAGTTATTGATATACAGAATATAGCGGAGCATAAAAAAGAGGTTTATAGGAACTAAGAACTTAGACATCTACACCCTCGCTAATGATGATGTTTGTTATGAGAAGACAGTAGCAAAATAAAGAGAAAAGAATCCATTAAGGACACTCCCTATTAGCTATTTAGATAATATCATGTGTGCACATCAAAATTTGATGAGTTTAAAGTGTTGTGTTTTTGAAAATGCATACACGTAGTGAAAATAATAAATTTTATTTTTTTTAGGAGTCTCAAGGATCCTGTTAGACATATTTAGAGTTGTTTAGGGTTTATTCAAAGATTACCTAAAGATCAAATACTCTTTTCGGCTTTGAATAATTTCTTTAAAGTTGGGTTATTGCAAACCACAAGTCATCCACATGTCTAAACTCCAACGATAATCCACATGAACCACTAGTGAAAAATCTTCTAAACCCTTTTAGAAGAGGAGGATTGTTATACATTTGAGTGTTGACCTTTTTTTTTGTATTTAGATGTTTCTATATTGTACTGTTTTAAAAAATAGAAGGCATAACTTTCTATTTATAATGAAACGTAAAAGCTCTATAAATGATAAAATATTAATTTATCCCTTAAATAATATATGTAATATTATTTTAGGATAATTTTAGAAATTTATTCAATTAAGTCCCTACTTGATTTTTTATAAGTCTGGAATTGTAACCCTTTGTATTAATTATATTCTAGTCCTTAATTTCTAAACATTATTTACAATCAAGTCGTACTTGATTAATCATCTCATTTTAATTTCTGATAAATGATTTATAAGTGACCCATTAGGTTTCTTATTAAGATGACTCAAATATAAATCATAATCCTAAACAAAATAGGATTAAATAAATTGATTTATTATCAATTCAATAATTGATTGATTTATATTTGAAGATCAAGTACAATGTCTAGAAATTTATTATGATCCCCAAAATATTAAGAAAGTCATAAGTGATTTGATTTATTCTTTTAGTGACTAATTTCTCAGTGTAATTATTATCCTTTCATTAATAATGTTTTAATTAAATATTATAGCATGGAGTATATCTACTTTGTTAAATTATTTTTGCTCTCAACACTAAAACTCTTTTCAATTCTCATACCATCTTGGCTAAGGATTTCACAATCAATACTATTTGAGAACAGATGAAACATTTTTCCTAATTCACCCAGGCCGATGAATCTTCTTCTTTAATATAGTTTATTTTCTAACCAATATTTACTCATTTGTTACCCTTGATTAGGACAATATGTAGTTAAGATCAAAGTATAACACTCTCTATGTAAGATAACTTAGTGATCTAAAGTCCAAGGATCACTTACATAATTATCACGTGAGTCTTTTCATAGACATAAGTGATCTCTTTATATGGAATTCTCATGCGGGTTAGTTTAATGTACATATCATCTAACAAGCACCTACATATTAGTTTCAAGTATCCATTATACCTCAACTTATAAGAGTTGTTATTTCCTTTCATATAATAAGGAACATAATATATACTAGTCTAAATAACTCTAATTAATGTTCAGTTGTAATAGAACTTTAACTATGACCATTTAGGAATAATGCTTTAATGCAATAGAAATTTCATAATTATAACAACTTTATGATTTTCTTTGTAAAACATTTTTGTTTCATGAACTTTATCTTTACTTTAAATTCATTAAGTAAACATTAAATCATTAATCAAATATAAATGAATATTAAAGATAAAGAAAGCCTTTATTAATAATAAATATATTTTATATTAATAAAATCAGTGATACGTGTAACTAATCAATAGGCTATAAAGCATATTCAATATGAAGGTGTTTAATACCAGGTCATATAGATGTAAAAAATAAAAGATGGAAGACATTTTGAGATTGCAATATTGAAAAAGCCTAAAAAGGTTATTAAACATAATAGCTAAGATGTAAAGGCTACCAAAGCTGTTGAAGATAAGAAGTACTATTTTAATATCAAAAGAGTTAATATTTATCCAGTTCATTTGTGGGTGGAAAATTAAGCTACTTAATAATCACATTACCTATATTATTGATAAAATTAAGGGAACCAGTAATGTAAATGGTATGACTCTTGAAAATGTGACACTAATAGTTATGTAGTCTTAAGAAACCGAATCTATAAGGCTCTAGAATCTGGATGCACCTATTCTCTAGATAAAAATATACAAGTGGATGATGATCCATCCCCTAAAAACACTATAGTAGTAGCTATTCTCAAGCTTAATGGGCTCTTTATAAAATATGAGCTGTAAAAGTTAAAGGTTGATAAACCACAAAATCATATAATAGGTCACACACCACATGAATATCCATAAAAAAAAAGCTTATAGAATACTCTCTAATCAATTAAATGACAATTTATACCATGAAATCACAAATCTTTTAATTACCACTCTCGGATATCTAAATCCATAATCTCTAGATCATAGATAATAGGTTGACTATATAATTCAAAATCTCCTTATTTACTTTTTAGGCTAACTAAGTCCATCATCTCCAGTTCATGGGCTAACTATGTAATTCAAATCTCTTAGTTGTTATTCTAGGCTAATTAAGTTCATAATCACCAGTTTATGGGTCGACGATGTAATTCAAATCTCTTGTTGTTATAGGCTAACTAAGTCCATAATCCTCAATTCATGGGCTGATTTTGTAATTTAAATTTCTTGGTTGCCATTTTAAGCAAACTAAGTCCATACTCTTCAATTCATGGGTTGACTTTGTAATTTAAATTCATTTACATAAATCTTTTCAAGCATAACTTATATACCCTTCTCAAAGGTTAATTTATATATTTTTTCATTTAACCATATTATACCTCTTTTCATATTGCATTCTTAACTCTATTTTTATCGTTTTAACCCCATTCATTAACATAATACAAAAACCAAAAAGAAAAAAAATATTAACAAAAGATTCATTAATTTGAATGAAAAAGCCAAGGTGCTAAGCATTACCTGCTTCTCCTGCAACTTTAGCTAAAGATCTAGCTCCTGACGCTTCTTTTATTTTTTAAAAGAAAGGATCCTTATTAGTATTTTCAACAATTTCACCATATAAATCAATATTTATGTTAATACAGTTCCATCTAAATTTTACTTTCCATTAACATAATTATTACCTTAAATCTTAATATTTCCAAAATCTATTAATTATCCTTTAATTTCTTTAATCTGATACTTTTCATTCCATATTTTAAAATCATACATATATTTCCATAATATCAACCTCACCAAAAATTTCTAAGTAACTCATTTCTTATTAATTCAAACATTTCATATGAATTTCACTTGAATCCTTGTTGATTTATAATTTAATCATAGTAATTAATTTAACCATTTAAGTCAAAATCTTTCCACTTTTATACAAAACTTTTCCTATTCTTTTCAACTTTAACTTAACTCTCATTTACCAATTATTACTTTTATATATAAGATATTTAAACCATTTATGTCATCTGATATTTTCGCCCTCTTTTTAAATTTCATTATCTTACATATTAAGAATTTGATTGGTATAAACAACACTAATAAAATTTCAAACTTCCCATGTACAAACTCCTATCACAATAAGCACTAACAATACATACCCACACATAATTCCCTAGCATTTTTACACATCAATTCCATTACATTTTACCCTAAACCAGCATAAGATTACTTACTTTTTCATTAATTTAATTTTATATAACATCACAAGTACTTAACTTAAAGTCTAAACCTTGTCAAATTCACAAGTTTACAACATTTACTTAGACATTAAAACATTTAATTTTTGTATCACATGTAAACACCTAATACATAACCCTCACTAACAACAATTACCTCATGAAATTTTATCAATTTATTAAAAAATCTCACACCACTTTAATCAAATAAATCATTCCTTAAAACTCTATCTTATAGTCAGCCCTTAGGGCCTTTTCTCTTTCTATAATTTACTCAATTTTTTTATGGTTTACACTAATAAACAATCATCATATACTAATTAAACAAGATCACAAACAATTTCACATTTGCCTCAATTCTTCTCAAAAACCTAAAAGAAAACTTAAGGATTCCCCCCCCCCCCGCGCCTCACATAATCAAACTTCAAATAATATGATTACATAGTATAGAACACTTTACCCAAGGGTTTTGAAACCAAAAATCACCTTTTTTTCAACTTTCTCTACTAATTCTTCTTTCTCCTCAATCGTTGTTTGTCTCACTAAACTTAACTTTTCCTCTCTTTAAATCCTCCCAAATATTTTTCTTTTTAGTGTTTTTCCCTTTATAATATATAATAAACTAGCTCATAACACTCAATTTTGGAAGAATTTGAGTAGAAAATGCAAGGAAAAGAAAATGGATCCTTCTCTTTCTTTGTTATAGCTGACAACTAGGTATAAAAAAGAGGAGATGAAATTTTCAATTTATTTACAGGTCTCCAAGTCATTAGCATGTAATTACTAAACTACTCGGTACATTTTAACATTGTAAAAAGTCTAATTTCTTCAGTTTCCCCCTATTTTCTCTAAAAAGTACTTCACTTTAATTAATAACATATTTATTTTATTTTTATTTATTTCCTTCAGTTAAAGTTTACCACCAATTGATAGAACTCATTCATTTTTTTGTATCGAAGGGTTTGTAATTATTTTGTCTGATTAATACCTATTTAAATTCATTTAAAAGTTTTTCAATAATTTTCTAAAATTTCAGTCTTAGGGTTTACATTCATTTTTAAAAGAGTATATTTAGTATGAGGGTAGAAAGTCTACAAATAAGTTTTATTACATCCTATGTTATCAAATTCATAAGTTTGGTGGTGAAAAAAGTCAAGAAGGTGTTAGGAAGTTATTTTTTTTCCAATTTTATTAAAAACAATGTTATGATCGTTGGTTGATATTACATGATGTCTTTTTTCTTATGAGAAAGAGAAAAAATGGTGTAAAGTTGGAAATAGTGTAACAAAGGGTAAGAAGACTAATTATGAGAGGATTCTTTCTCTTTGCTAATGTTAAAGGATTTTGTTTTGTTTGAGTTTGGATCTTCGAAAGCATGATAAAGATAGATGTTTTTTAATATTGAAAGGATGGAGAAGTAGTGTATGTTTTAGAAGTGAATATGATTTATTTGTGTTAAGAAGTTAGTTCTCTTATTTTTCTTGAATCTTATCCTTTCTTCATAGCCCTTACCCTAGCTTTACGTTACAAGCCTAATAAAGACCTTTTGATCCTTGGTAATAATTTTGTTATACATTAGTGGAGAGTGACTTGAAAAGCAAACCCATGTAGGTTGAAATATCAATGTCATAATTAGAGATCCACTTCATATTTACTTGTATACATATAAAGCACATGAGGAGCTAATAAGTGATAATGATAGGTATGCATGAATTAAAGGATTAATAATAAGATGGAAGTAAGTTTTGAATTAACTTTTGGACTTATGTGATATTGAATGATTCCTTTGGATTATTAACTTCAGGAAATCTTTGAGGCAACAGATTTATGAATTAAAGAATTGTACATGACTTGAATGAAAAGTAACTTAAAGGCTTCTATATAAACCATAAGGGACGACGAGGATTGGATCTTCCATTGGAGGAGGCCATACCACAAGAGGAGCAGATAGGTAACTTTCTTTTTATTTAAATTGATGAAATTATAATTTTATTTTAAATGTAAAGCAATTTGAAAGTAGGTAGTAATAAGTGAATTATTACGAATGCGTTAGAGTGTTATGATTAGCTTTGGTTAATGGCATCTAAATTAGGATGACTAGAGATTTTATCATAAGATTAGTATAAACTAATGGCATTCGAATTAGGATGGCCAAGAATATTTAATAAGATTAGCGAAAGCTAATGGCATATGAATTAGGGTGGCCAAGAATGTATAAAAAGATTAGCAAAGGCTAATGACATTCGAATTGGGATGGCCAGGATTATTTAATGAGATTAGAAGAAGCTAATGACATCTAAATTAGGATGGGTAAGAATGTTTAGTGAGATTAGCGAAGGCTAATGGCATCCGTATTTAGGATGGCCGGGAACATGAAATGAGATTAGCAGATGCTAATGTTGTCCAAATATGGATAGCCAAGAAAAGCTAATGAGATTAATGAAGACTAATGGAATTGTATTGGAATGATAAAAAAAAATTGTATAAGAGAATAGCGAGGATTAATAACACCTGAAAAAGGGTGACCGGGTTTATAATTTATTTCGACATCTTTTATAGTAGATTTATAAGAATCTTAAACAGAATATGGGACATAGTATACAAGTTAATTATATGCATTATATTATGAATTCATTTTATTCAGTTATATTTCAACATACTTTTATAAATTTGATGTTGTAATAGGCAAGGTTGTCAATTCCGTTTCGATAGGTGTTTTGTTTTTTCAATTGGAATGGGATGTTTCAGTTTCAAAGTGTTTCGGCGTGTCATTTCGAGGTTGTACTGTTCATATATATATATATATATATATATATATATATATATATATATATATTTAATAAATTCAACAAACATAATTCAAATTCAAGATAAATTAATTATAAATTATGCAATACAAACACAATGTCAAATAAATATAATTTCAAATTTTAAAATATTCCTAAATAGTCAAGATTAAATAGGTTTTTAACTTAAAGTAATTCAACTTAAACAAAATATCAAAATATTATGAAAATGAAATCTTTTAATACAAATATTTTAAATATAAAGATAAGTCAATGTTATCAAGGCTAATGGAATCTAAAGCATCACTTATTTTGCTCAAATTCCTACAAAGTATAAACATGAAAAAAACAACATGAATATAAATCATATATATTAGTGATAAATCTAATTTTAAAAAATTAATATTATTGTTATTGAAAATAGTAATGAAAAGGAGTTTTTTATAATTGGGTGGTTTAATTAATTAAATTGAATAAGGTTCAATTTGATTCAATGCTTTTCAGAAGCGGAACGGAACATGTGGAATGAAACCGGAACGTTCCAGGCGGAATTTAGCTGAAAAATCCGAAACAGACCGAGATTTAAAATGAGATGAAATTTGTTCCGTTTTGTTCCGTTTTTTGAATTGGTATGGAATGTTTCGGCCATTCTGGGAAAAACAGAACAGAATTGACAACCTTGGTAATAGGACCTTCTCATGCTCAAGATGCTTAGTAAACTTTTAATGTATTACTTTTGTTAAGGATATATATATATATACACACACACACACACACACACACACACACGTAGCATGAATATATGACTTGCCCTTTTATATATGTTAGCATTGTACTGAATCATAATCTATGTAAAAATAGCAAGTTGTGAATTTCATACAATGTCATACTAATACGAGATCTTCTAAATTATTATAATTTCATTTACCATGAATTTTGTTATACATATATTGAATAATTGACATACTTATTAGTAGTAGAACTAACATTAAGAAGAAGTATGTTGATTAACTAATGTATTGCGATATCGTGTTGGCTAAAATGATAATGATTGTACAATCGATAACTTGGTCTACCAAATTTTTGATAGAATATATATATATATATATATATATATATATATATATATATATATATGAGAGAGAATAAGAGAGAGAGAGAGAGAGAGAGAGAATAACCCTTATTTTACAAATTATAACATATTATCTTAATACATAATGTATACAATTTTACAGGGTTGTTACATTAAGAATAATTCACATTACAGTAATACTCAAAATATTTTGATCTTATCAATTCTTTAGCATCAACTATGTTATATGTGATATATTACTCATGGTGATCTATCAGCTTATTCATGTAAAGATAATAAGTATTAGTTTCATAAATATATTTTTATAACCAAATTTTAATAAGGTCTTTAATCATAGTTTATTAATCACTTCTCTACATGACTCTATAATCACTTAGATAACAACTTTATATCTAACATATCATGTATTTCTCTTAACTAATGCCTCTAATCATATGTAATCATAAGTGTCTCATTTGAATCATATAATTTTAGTTAAGTATGACATAGTTTCTATAACACTAAGCATATTCAATTTATGACAACTTGGGATACCTCAATAAATTAACCTTAAATGAAACACTCATTTTATGCTTATAAAATTGAAAGGCAATAAATCATTTTAACTCCACTAATTATTGTTACCATAAAAACAAATAAGTCATAGGAGATTAAAAACCTCTGGGTTAACAAATTATACCACCTAGGATATGGTGGTTGTTTAGAATTTTTCATGATTGAGGTTACATATCCAATATTCTAAAGGTGCTGGTAAACAAGGTTAAGAGGTATATGTATGCCAATATTAGATTTGATAACAACACTTGTAGAGTTAACCCTAATATAAAACTTGATGGTGCTTGACATGACTAAATAGGATGTTGACCTGAAGAATTATAACGATTATGGTTAAGATTTAATTTTGAGAGCCATCTTTTGATTCATCATTTGATATGGTATCAAACCTTATTGTTGTAATCTTAATCCTTTTTTATTTCAAACTTTGCTTAACCCTTTTTGTTATGGCCATTACATCTACAAAATAGGTTTATGAATTACTAAGTATTTATAGTATGAAGCCTTTGTTAGACCTAGGTCTTTAGTAACTATGTTTTAATAATTTTAATGATAACAATAATTTAGTGAAACTAATATGAGTGTCAAGATTTGATGTTATAGGGATTTTTCAAATATAAAAGTTTAGATCAAAATGGACTTTATTGAATGCAAACTTGACTTGAAGATACCTAAGAATGATCTTATGTAATCAAGTATTTATAGGATTTAATTTGACATTACATTATGTTCTATTCATTTTAACATACTAAAAGTCTCTTGACTATTTCCAAATAAGTCATTAAGTAGTATTTTGAAAGAATTGTACATAACTTGTTTTATACTCAAGAGTTAACTTGTTTTAAACTCAAAAAACTTAACTTATTTTATACTTAAAATTATCATAAACAACTTTTCTTCTTCTTCTTTTACAAGAAGCCACCTAGCTATTTCTAATATGATGGTTTCTCTTAAAATTTAAAATGTTGAACTCCTAAATTTTGGTTGTAAGTAATGGCTAAGTGCTCCCTATATGCTTATAAATATTACTTGTTCACTTAATATAAAAACAACAATATGATGTCTGCCAACTCTTTAATATAAAAATCTTTTATCACTTCCATAATCCTTTTAAATATTTGAACTTTATTTGCATCAATTTTCTCTTTCATATACTTGAGGTAAGTTACTTTTTTTAAAGACTTAGTTTAATTTATTGTAATCTTCTTTTTATTATAAGGTATGATAAATGTTAGTGAGAGATCATTCATTGTGAAAGTGTGAGAAACACTTAAACCATTCAAAGGTTAATATTTTGAGCCTTGAAAAATATTAAGAGTGAAAGATTTTCTAATCTAGAACCCATAAAAAATATTAATGTATTAGTATAGTATCACCCATAAAAAGACCATGACTTATTAGTGAGCACTTGAATAGTGGTTCAAGAAGTTTAGTAGGCAAGATTGGTCGAACCACTATAAATTTGGAGTTATCCCTGAATCTCAATCTCTTTTACTTTATGCAATTTTATGTTGAATCTTAGTTTTGTCTTTTTCAAGTTTTCAAGGATAATTTTTTAAAAAATATTAAACCTTTAATTAAGCTTCTAATTCACCCCCTCTTAGGTGTTTTTAAGACTTTCAACCTTTAACTTATTAATGAAAATAGAGATACGTTATTTCTTAGATATAGAAGGGCAAGTTTGTGCTGTCTGTTTGCGCAACCTCAAAACATATTTCTTGATTGACTCATTATTATTATTTTTCTCCATTTTATAAAGATCAGACTTGCTCAAACTATTTCAAAAATGTGTCATCCAATTTTATCATTTTTATTATTATTTTAAAGCCATCCAACCCCATATACCAGCTAAAAGCAAGTCCATCCAAGCTTTCATTAAAACAATGGATCATTAATTTCTCATCATTAATAACTTCAGTTATTTTTCCATTGTACATTTTAAGATAGGTCTCAGGGCATTGAGCTTTTGTATACTTAAAAAATTCAAGGACCATAAAATTGCTAGAAATGTCAACATCTAGGGCATTAATTCTTTCATGAGTTGAAAAGGGATCACACAAGTCTCATCTTTAATGGTTTTTTCTCCTTTTATGGTTGTACTACATACATCATGATCCACGTCTCTTACATTGTATTACACTTAGCACTCTTATAGTACCATTTTGGAAAAGGTGATTGAATTAATTTAAGTAGTTAAGATGTTTGATGTGATTTATAAGATGTTGATAGATGTCGATGAGGGAAACTAGAAAAGAAGATGACTCATGGTTTTACCTTTTATGGTTTAAGTCATGTTGAAATAAGGTTGGAGCTGCTTGAGGTACTCGGACTCTTAGAGAGAGTGCATTTTATCAAGGGATTGAAAATGATGCACCAATACTAGTTTATGAGGGATTTGACTTGACAATATAAACCTTTGATGATCTTGGAGCATGAACAATAAATGAGAAATCTTTATCAATTGCATTGATGTTTGGAATTATTTTTAACAAAGGTCATTCATGAAGATATTCATAGTAAATAGTTTGTTCAACAAACTAGTTAACTAAGTCACTTCATCCTTTAAAGAGTTTATTTAATTTTGCTTGATCTAAACTCTTTTTTTCTATGGTAATCTATCAACTTATTCATGTAAGAATAAAAAGTATTGGTTTCATTCATAAATATTTATAACCAAATTAAATAACGTTTGTAATCATAATTTAGTCTCCCATTATTTTCTTGCAAACTAATAGATCTCACTATTAATTTATAAAATCTCATTTAGATCTTTTAGTGGACTATGATTCCATTTAATTTATATAATCATAAGTAATTCAACAAATCAAAATAAATTAAATTAGATAGATAACATAGCTTATTAGTTACATCTTTATATGACTTCTACATCAGTTAGGTGATAACTTTTTGTCTAAACATATCATATATGTTTCACCTAATTATCTAGTCTTATATGATTATAAGTAGCATTAAGAATATGCAATTAACAGTAACCTTGGGTAGCTTAACAAGTTATCCATGAATAAAACTCTGATTTTATACATATAAAATCAGAAAGCAACAAATCATATTGTCAACATGTACTTAATATTTTAATGAAGGATTTATTATTTTAATTAAGTCTCATTTCATGGCATTAGTGATATATCATACATAACAATTATATATAAACATACACCCCTAACATGTCATTTTAATTTAATGATTATGGATGTATCTAAACTAATTCCCTCAAGCCATCAAAAGAAATTAGATTATCAAAACCTAGGTAGCTATTGCAAATCTATAAGTCTTTTGCGAGCATCATGGTTGTAACTTTTTTTGTTGTTCTTTCTTCGTCTTGGATTGCAAAATAGATTTTCTTATCTAAATTCCTATATTTCTAAACTACATAACATTTACATACTTGTATAAAAAACCTCAAGTTACATTCGAAGGGAATTAAATGAGAAAAGAATTTTACAACCTATAAGAAAAATCAAGAAAAGACAAGACACGTATACCATATTTAATATTATAGTCATTCAACCATAAACACACAATCACATTAGTCTTTAATGTCTATAATCATCCATCATGCATAATAACATTTAATAAGCATAATAAAATTATTGCAGGTTTTCAATTCTAATTATTGCCTTTATATACAATTTTTAAAATAAAATTCTAACATTTAGAAATATTAAACAAATCCACTTTGATAATTTCTCAAACATAATAAATTTTATTTAATATATATTTTCTTTGAAAAACAATATTTCAAAATTTAATAAGAAAAATAATCATATCAAAATTCTTATTAAAATCTTAAACCATTTTAAGATCAAATAAATAAAACTTTGTGGCAGAAAAACTGTTTTTATTTTAAAAAAATAGTTTTTCTAAACATTATTTTATTAAATCCTAACCTAATTAGGATATTATAAAACACAAAAAATGTTGAATTAAACATTTTAATTCAATTTTAATCCTATTAGGATAATTAATTCTACAATTAATTTAATTTATTTTTTAATTTTAAAATATAAAATCAACATTTTATATAAGGAAAGGTATAATTGTAATTCTATCCCAAAAACCAAAATATAATAAGAAATTAAAAGACAGCGGTAAATACATAAATTACACCCCAAAACTCTTTTGTAATAAATTATAAGTGCTAAAAACCCTAAAAAAACACTAGGGGCACAATTGTAATTATTTCCCTCCCCCTTCCTTTTCTCTCTGCTATGGCGTGGGAACACTGTTCACGTCGGCTGCAGCCATGGCTACTACCCAGCAGCGCCTGAACTACTTGTGGTAGCGCCCATGACATCTGGTGCTATGTGCAGCAGCGCCTATAGCCCAAGGTGCTACTCATAGCAGTGTTAATGGCAGATCTCCTTTTTTAAAAACAAAATATTGCCTTCAAGAAATCCAACCAATAATTCTATCCCAAAAACCAAAATATAATAAGAAATTAAAAGACAGCGGTAAATACATAAATTACACCTCAAAACTCTTTTGTAATAAATTATAAGTGCTAAAAACCCTAAAAAAGCACTAGGGGCACAATTGTAATTATTTCCCTCTCCCTTCCTTTTCTCTCTGCTATGGCGTGGGAACACTGTTCACGTCGGCTGCAGCCATGGCTACTACCCAGCAGCGCCTGAACTACTTGTGGTAGCGCCCATGACATCTGGTGCTATGTGCAGCAGCGCCTATAGCCCAAGGTGCTACTCATAGCAGTGTTAATGGCAGATCTCCTTTTTTAAAAACAAAATATTGCCTTCAAGAAATCCAACCAATAATTCTATCCCAAAAACCAAAATATAATAAGAAATTAAAAGACAGCGGTAAATACATAAATTACACCTCAAAACTCTTTTGTAATAAATTATAAGTGCTAAAAACCCTAAAAAAGCACTAGGGGCACAATTGTAATTATTTCCCTCTCCCTTCCTTTTCTCTCTGCTATGGCGTGGGAACACTGTTCACGTCGGCTGCAGCCATGGCTACTACCTAGTAGCGCCTGAACTACTCGTGGTAGCGCCCATGACATCTGGTGCTATGTGCAGCAGCGCGCATAGCCCAAGGTGCTACTCATAACAGTGTTAATGGCAGATCTCCTTTTTTAAAAACAAAATATTGCCTTCAAGAAATCCAACCAAATCTTGCTGGAACAATAGACTTTCAATTTAAAAAAAAATCAAGAGAGAAATTAATTTTTAGAAAATGATTTTGCGCATAAAATTAATTTGAAATTAACACCAATAAAATTAAAATATGTAATCATCAACCTTAATTGTCTAACAATGGATTCGTTACTCTGTTACCATAGTTGGGTTTTCCGAAACACTTATACACAGTGGAAATAATAAATTTAATTTTTTTTCAGGAATCCCAAGGACCTAGTTAGACAAATCTAGGGTTGTTTAGGATTTATATAAATATTACTTGAAAATCAGGTGTTCTTTTCAACTTTAAATAATAATTTAAGGCTGGATTGTCACAAACCACAAGTTGTCCAAATGTTTGGCCTATAATAGTAATTCACACAAATCACCAGTGAGAAATCTCTTAAATTTTTTTAGGAAAGATGGATTATTATACCCTAGAGTGCTAGTTTTTTCTTTCGAGTTTTTAGTATTTCAGTATTGTACTTTACTCACCTTTTTCACCTTCCACTAGAAATAAAAGGCATAGCTTTCTATAAACACTCTCTATATAAGATAACTTAGAGATCTCAAGTTTAAGGATCACTTACACAACCATTATGTGAGTCTTTTTATAGAAACAAGTGATCTTTCCATATAGAACTCTCATGCAAGTCAGTTTAGAGAGCGTTTGGAAACGCAGGCCAACCCGTGTTTCCAAAAAATTCAAAAACTTTTTTTTTGCTAAAAGTTAATGTTTTTTTTATGTTGTAGATCGTTTTGATGCACTAATCTCAAAAATAATTTTTAAAAAATAAAAAAAAAACATCATTTTGATGCATTTCAGCATAAAAAGCACTTTGAAAAACAACCACTCTTAAACAGTCCCTAGTATACATGTTATCTGACAAGCACCTACATATTAGTTATAAATATCCCTCATACCTTAGTTTATAAGAACAATTACTTCCTTTCATAAAGAAAAAAACATAACATGTACTAGTCTCAACAGCTCTAATTAATGTTCACTCTTAATAGAACATTAATTAGAAACATTTAAGAACATTGCTTTGATGCAATAGGAATCACATAGTTATAACAACTTTATAATTTCTTTTGCAAAGTATTTTTTTTCCCAATAATTTTACCTTTACTCTAGATTCATTAATCAAATATTATATTCATTAATAAAATATTTAATAAATATTAAAGATATATAAGCCTTCATTAATAAATTAAATATTTTTACATGAAAAAAAAAATCAATACCACATGTAACTAAATGATTGATTGCATGGTATTATACACTAACATTTCAATCCTTTATAGAGAGGGATTATTGTCTAATTTTTCCATGACTAATGTCCAAAACTTAGATTTGAGAATAGAACACTTATGATGCATAGTGTTTTTATTAATAGCATATTAATACATTCATTTTAAGAGTAAAAAATAAAAAAATATATCAAAATAGCCCAAAATATTATCCATATATTTTGAAAAGTTAGTCTAAGACTTTCCATCATCTAAAAATGTTGAAATAGTTTTGTATATTTTAAAAAGAAGTTTTTAAAATTTTATTCATTCAAAAAAAGGTAACATAGATAATGATTTGTTAGCAAGTCATGTCTCAAACCTCTATCATACCAAGCTATAACCTCAAAAGCTTATAATGACTAGGCTTTTTGTGATGTCGCTTTTGAATACTTTCCCCCAGGAGTTTATCAGTATCTTTAGCCATAAGATGTAGATGCTTTCAATCCTTTATTAGGACAATCCCCTTCTATTTTCAATTTGTAGACTCATTTTAGAACTATTCTTGATTGTCTTGTCACATATCTCTCGACATTCCATGCATATCAAGCTTGCCTAATGATATTATATGGAGATTTCTTATAGGAGGTTCAAGTCATTACGTGAGGGTAGGTTGATTAACAAATTGGTCTCAAAAGAATTGCTCATTGCTTGGATCACAAAGCCCCAAAGGTTGGTTGATCTTATGCCTATAAGTGGCAAAAAGTCTAAACTGAGGTAAAGCAAATTGTATACTTTCAACGAGATTCTAAGGTTTTATGTGTGCTAGCCTAAAACAAAGCCATATCAAAACACCACTAATTCCTCATGCCAACCTAAAACGATATATACGCAAATGAGTTTCGTGCAGTGGGTGTATGGATATAAGTCCCTATCCAATCCTATATGCATAATAACAAAATATATGAAAATAAAAAATAAAAATAAATAAACAAGAGCACAAAAACCAATATAACAAATCACATAATATAGATGATCACATAAAAAACAAAAAATATAACAAGCATATTATTTTCAACCAAGCGAACAAAGTCTAGCCCTTACTAATTTCCCAACGGAGTTGTCATTTTATCATAGAAAAAATCTCAACTATCTTGATTATTTCAGGATTGACGAAGGTAAAATTAAATACATGAATCACCACCTAGTTTTATAGTAACCGAGAATCCTAAATGATCTTTAGAGATTTTTGGATAAGGTTCAAGCTATGAAGATAATATCATAGGCATCTATTACACCTCATATGCAAACTACAAAGACACTGGTGTAAATAAGAATGTATCATCCAAAATCAACACAACAGGTATATAGACAAGCAATATCTCAATCTCAGAAGCTTCCCTGATGGAACCAAAATTTGTTACCTTTGAAACCTACACGACAAGTATCTGATCAGTGCAGGGTTTTTGCATGGTAACTATGATGAACTACAATGGGAAGCAGTGAGACTGAATGATGCATCCACTCCCCTTAGAACAGAAATCATCCATGTCCTTTCTTTAGATAATATAGACATTTGTCTTGTGAACACAGGTTTTGGGACACCTTTCATATCAGTTTTGGAGCTAAGGCTTTTGGACAATAACACTTACAGCAATGTACCTGAGTTGTTGGCCACAGAGTTGGTTGTGGTGTAGCCATTTTCTTTCATGTTTTCATACATTACCTCAACTGTCCAGTATTATCATGAAATTTCTCAGTAAAAACAGAAACATATCATCAAGGTTCTCTAACGATGTCTATGATTGAATTTGGTCACCTCTTCTGCCTCTTGGTTGTGAAGCTAAAAATACTAGCTATGCCATTAAATCACCAGAAGATAACAAGTACACTTTCCCATCTGCTATCATGCAAAGAGCAGCGGTTCCAATCAACCATAGCAATCCCCTAGTGTTCTATTTTCAACGTGACAACCCCACCAACCAGTTTTTCCTCTACATGCACTTCGCTGAAATGGGAAAGCTGCCAGCAAACCAGACCAGAGAATTCAACATCTATGTCAACAATAAGCTGTGGCATGGACCGATTGTTCCAACATAATTGCAGACAACTACAGTAAGCAGCATATCGGTATTGGAAGGAACATAATTTACAGTTCCGAACAATAAAACCAGAATGTTGAATTTTAAGATTTGAAGCATTTTCCACCGATCAATTAGGCAAATAATAAAATTGAGAATCAATGATCTGACAATCCAATTTAGCATGTAGGGTATTGTCATATGTACTGCAAATTGGCCCATTGCTATCAATATTCAGCTCTACTTTTCAAAAATAAAAATGAGTTCAATTTTTTCAAAAGAAAAATATATCAAACTTCATTGTAGCACCATATCCATAACAGAACTTTCTCAAAAAAAAAAAATACTAATATATTAATTGGTATATAAAGTCAATTGAATAAGACTTACCTAGTCGAGACATGAAAAATATAATAAAGAGGACATTCACCTGTTCAACTGTCTCATTGTGCTGCTAATTAAGAATATTGAAGGAAATTGATCGCTGACTGCAGAAAGCAATCTTTTCAGTAGAAATAAGAAGAAGTCCTGCAACCATCTAGATGGTGGTCCAGTGATAAGAGCTTAGAGCCAAGAGGTTTGCTCTCCCTGTAGTCTCAAGTTCGAGCCTTGTGGTTGCTCATATGATGACCACTGGAGGCTTACATGGTCGTAAATTTCAGGGCTCGTGGAACTAGTCGAGATGCGCGCAAGTTGATCCAGATATTCACGTTAAACTAAAAAAAAAAAAAAGTCCTGGAACAGCACCGCTTTCAGTTGACAAAAAGAAGTGTGATGTCTTTAGTAGCTTTTCTCCTGCTCTAACGTCAAATTTCTGCTTGAAAATGTTCTTCCTCCCACCTTTTTTAATTCTTTTGCCTCAAATTTCATTGTCTAAGAGACCAGCCGACGTAACTGCAATTATATAACATATGATTAATGATATTATTTTTTTCTGAGGAAGAATCTCATCCTTGATTTATTCATTCATAATCTTCAAATAATTCAATGGAATGAGTGTTAACTACCACGGTCAACGCAATTTGCAATGGTGCTGCTTGATTCCCCATCTGCATCAATTTCTTCAGCTGCACCTGCAAGTCAATGAATTAAAGTTATCCACAAATATTGATTTAGATTCAGCAATACTAACTGATAATCTTGGGGAGAACTAGAAGACGAACTAGGATGATTAGAGGAAGAGGGTGTTCCTGGTTGCTAGCAACAAAGTGGAAAAGGTCACCTCATTGTCTTTACCACCACCATCCTTTAACATCCCATGAAAAACTTCAAAAGCATCCATCGATAACCCATTTTGGGCATACACAGCAATCACAGAATTCCAACACCTTTCCAGGCAAACTCATTTCACCACACTTTATATACGCATCGAACAAAGTATTCTCAACTCCCATCACTTTATCCAACCCGACCTTCATAGCAACTCCATGAACTCCCTCCCTGACTGCTTTATTAGAAACACAAGAACAAGCCGATAAAACAGAAACCATAGCAACAGAATCAACAGAAGTTCCTACTGTTGGGGAATTCCAGCACCCCATGCGCGGACCGGTGGTGTACTGATAGTTGCTCATCGGAGGGTAAGCACACTGACACAATTGTGGGTTGTTGCACATTAATGGCAACCAACCTAACAATCACCCCCTTTGCAATTGTGGGTTGTTGCACATCAGCTCTGATACCAATTGTTGGGGAATTCCGGCACCCCATGCGCGGACCGGTGGTGTACTGATAGTTTCTCATCGGAGGGTAAGCACACTGACATAATATTTAACGTGGTTCGGCAAAAATACCTACATTCACAGGAGAGAGTCATTGTATTAGAGCTAGAGAAAGGGTTACAATAAATACATGTAGAGGAGGAGGATTACATCCACTATACTCAACTCATTCACTCTCATTGTTGCTCTTGCAGCTGCTGCCATTGCAGCTCTCTTTCTCTCCACTCTCTTGCACACATTCACGTTCTCTCTTACTCTCACAACTCTTACATTTTGCTCTCACATAATGCTTCTATTTATAGGCATTTCATGGTGCTGCTCCACTTGTTCTTTTGTCAATAATGGTGGTTGCCAAACTTACCAAACTTTGACATTAGACAATGGTTGTTGGTTGCCACCAACAACCCACCATTGCAGCCATCTTCTTTGACAATGGTGGCTGCTGCAATTGTGGGTTGTTGCACATTAATGGCAACCAACCTAACACCTACCTCTTCACCATTTCCTTCACTCTTCTCAATCAAAAACTCCTTAGAAACCATTAACGCTTCATGAGCATCATCATTTTGAACATACCGGGTGATTAAAGAAGTCCAAGTAACAATATTTCTCTAAGGAATTTCATCGAACAGTATTCTTTCATCACTTAACTTCCCACATTTTAAACTCATGTAATCTAAGCTGATGATATAAATAGGTCCGATTCAAACCCAAGAACAAGAGCTTGTTGGTGGGTTTGTTTTCCAAAATCAAAATCAAACAAAGCCGAACATGATTTCCTCAAGAATGATGAGAGTACAATGTTATATTTTATACAAAGGCAAATCATTTTATAAATAACAACTCTACAGTGAATTTCCTATTCCTTTTGATGAGATAAATATTTCTCTTTTAAAATAGCATTAGGAAAATTGATTTTTATATTGTGCAGCAGCATACAACTTAAAAAAAAAATCATAATATCCAATTCATCTTTATCCATCAGACAAAACACTCTTTAATATCGATCCCAGCTTTGTGATCTGTGAGAAATATTATGGTAATGGTAGGTTTTTAAATTATTTTTAGTTTAAAAATATTTTGAAATAATATATTTTTTATTTTTAAAAATTTATTTTTAACATCATTACATTAAAAAATCTAAAACAATAAAAAAATACTTTAAAATAAAAAATTAAATTTTTTTTAAAATACAGCTAAACAAAATAACATGATATTAGTTTGAACCCTAGGTGTTTATATATAAAATAAAATTGATATTAAAATATTAAAATTGAATTGGAAAAAAAAAGTAATTATGAATGAATAAATTAAAACCATTCATTCAAATCTATACAATATAATTATAAGATATATTTTGGATAAATGACATGTGGTTAATTACTTCTTCTTGTGGTTTCTCTTGTATAAAAAAATGATAATTGAATTATAAACGATAATTTTAGTATCTTTAATTTGTTTATAAAAATGGATTAAAACTGAAAGAAAAAGATTTACCCTAATTATTTGTTCATCCACCACTTAAAACATAAATTAAATTAAATTAAATAGAATGATGAAAATAAGTCATATATCTTGCTAAAACAATCATTAATACATGGTTGTTTAGAAGTGTGGTAACGTTTATGGTTCAAAGTGATTTTTATTTAAAAATATATTAAAATAATATATTTTTTTATTTTTAAAAAATTATTTTTTATATTAACATATCAAAATGATTTAAAAATATTAAAAAAAATTAATAAAAAAATTAAAATTTTAAAAACACAATTTACACATCATATTCCAAACAGTCTTATAATCATCTATCCACAACCAAACAAATCTGTTACAACTTGAGCGCAAGCTGAAGTTGCTGGGACTTTCAGCCCCCTGCCCCCTCAAACATGGCACTAACCTGCACCAGCACTTGTGTATTTCATTTTACTATCACGAAGACACTTCCAAAAGATAGGAACAAAGATGCTGAGTAATTTGCAGCCTTGTTATTAGCATTATTTGAATCAATTCAGAGCTTTTCAATCCCTTTCGTTCATCATTTTAAGGTTCTTCCTTGGAGAGGCTGCATGAAATGATTAGTTGTAGATATTACCACCCCTAAAAAACAACATTCCACCACTTCTTTTTAATTAAATGAAATATGTTATAGGAATGTGTACTCGATGATAAATAAGTGATTTGCATAATTGTTTATGACTGTAAATGAAGTATATTTTCGGAATATATATATGATGATGATAATGATGAGAATGAGTGTCTTATGAAATTGTTTATAATTATAAATGAAGAATATAATAGAAAAATAAATTATGCTTTTAAGATAGGAAAATAATATCATATAAATTATACCTTCATGTTAGGAAAATTATATTAAGTGAAAATTATCAGAGACTAATATAAATCATATCATGGGATCTCATCTAACAGTTTAAATTATTAGGTTAAGATGGTTCCTTGACATTGTCTTAAAATCTTGATAACTAAGCAGTCACAAGATTAAATCTTACTATCCTTATTTATTTGATAAAAATTAAGCACAAGGTAACATGGATCTGAGACCTCATCTAACAGCTTAAACTATTGTATTGAGAAGGTTTCTTGATAAAAAAATACCTGGAATATTAAAAATTAACAAACACAATGATAAATATTAATTAGATAAATTGAAAGGTGATCGCGAATGAATGACTTGGAACAAGGAATAAGAACAAGCAAGGTTATTGTACCGATCAAAAAGGGATATATTATAAAAAGCATGTTTGAGATATGAATATTGTTTCGGACTATTGAATCCATAATTGAATTAATATACAAAACATGGTTATTATTTTGGATTAATGAATCCATAATTGAATTAAAGCACGATTTATAACTACTGAAATGGGCAAGCGATGAAATCATTGTTGGGATCTTAGCTTGTTCATGAAGATGATGATATATTAAGTCAAATGTATGAAACAAAAGTTATCGCTTGATGAAGAAGATGAAATAAATTGGAGAGATAGTATCGCTTTAATGTGATCATGAAATAATTCAATGATGATGTGTTTCTTCTAGTTATGAAATAAATTAGAAAGATGGTATTGCTTTATGAATAAAAAAAATAAATTCACTACATGGAAAAAATGGGACAAACATGATTACTTTCTATTCTATTTGGTTTTTATAAAAAACAATAACTAAATTAAAATTTTTTGAAAAAAAAAACTGAAACCGAACTGAAATCGGTTCAAACCGAACGGCTTTGGTTCAGTTTTTTAGGACAAAAATCAATTCAAACCGATTTGACTTGATTTTTTTAGTTTGGCTTGATTTGAGTTCGGTTCGATTCGGTTTTTTTGGTTTTAAGCTTATAAAATCGAAACCAAATCAAACCGATCAATTTTTTAAAAATTTTAATCTATTTAATTAGTTTTTTTTTCACAATTTAATCTTTTTTAATTATTTCCTTTTAATTATTTCAATTTAATCAGTTTTTGAATTTTTTTCTCAATCTACCAAAACATCACAACGGTAAGAGACAAGATAAGTTCGGAAGAGAAGACATGCCCATGCGGTCGGTATAGATGATTCGAAGCCTCATCCACAATTCATGGGTCGACAACAATTTGTCCTAGCCATAGCCATAATTTTAAATAATCAGATTTATCCACTTGTCTTCACCACAGAAAATCCTGCCATCTATAATCTCCTCTCATCTTTCCGCACGCTTCCCAATATCTACACTCGGTCCCACCGTATTTTCTCCGTCTCTCAATTGCTTCAAGTTCAAAACATTTGTAGATAAATAAAAATTAATTACTATAATTTAACTAAATTTTGTTTTTATTTATTTGTTTTTATGGAACCATATAAATAAAAACAAAATCCAACCAAAAAAAATAAAAAACATATATATATATATATATATATATATATATATATTAAGAGCCTAAAATGGTACAAGTGATGGTGGGTTTTCCTTAGATGACAAAATGCCACCCAAAACACAAAATGGAGAATTGAAATAAATCTCCCTACTCTTCTTGACTCTTGAGAGCGAGAGAGAGAGAGAGAGAGAGCGGAGAGAGTTTTGGTTGGAGAAGGAGAGCCAAAGGAAATGGGAAGAGCGTTTGTGTATGTTATTCTTGGAGGAGGAGTGGCAGCTGGGTATGCAGCTCTTGAATTCACAAAGAAAGGGGTCTCACCTGGAGAACTTTGCATCATCTCAGAAGAAACTGTGAGCGAGAAAAAAAAAACCTCATCTTTTTAGCCTTTCTAGGTTTATTTTCCTTAATGGGCATCTGATTTTTTTTCGCTCTTTGTTCTATTCATGCTTTTCTTTGATGGGTTCAATTTTCAGTCTGTTAGTTGCTTTGTCTCCTTAATTCTGCTTCTTCCTCTCTCTTTTCTATCATTGTTGGTTAGATTATGAAAAGTGAGTTACGTTTATGAAATCCCAAGAATGAATAGCATGCTGCTTAACTATAAGGAGGATTCTGAAATTTGAACAGTTAGCATCGCCATTGTTACCATATGTATTTTGCTATAGCTCTTTTTTTCTTTTTCTTGTATTGGTTGATTGATTGCAAATTCTTGCCTTGCCTTGTGACTTTAAGTAATGGTAGACTGCAATAGTTATTGTCAATTTCATATTACTTAAATCATGTTTTTTCCTCATTCTTTTAATGGAATATAAGCCATTGGAGACATTTCTGTGAACAAGTACCTTCTCTTTCTATTGGTCTTATTTTGGTATCTGGGGTTTTAAAGTTGGAAAGCAATAATGAAAATGGCTAACCCTATAGCGGATTCCGCAGCTGCCACCATTGGAACCAATAAAGCAAATAATTGACCCATCATATCATCCAAAGAAACAGAAAAGACCAAAAAGCTCAAATTCACAGCTAATAACATCTCGTATATGGGTTTTTAAAGTTTGTGCACTAGACATTTTCAGTCTGAAGTTATGCCGGCTTTATAATTTGGCATCATAGTATTGAAGGTGCAAAATGAATTTGATTAATATTTTAGTCGTTGATATGTAATGTTGATGGTATGATTTAAGGGGTGATAACACAAAAGCTTAGCTTGTGCGATTGAATAAACTTGACGTTAGCTGTGAGTTGGGAAAAGCCTTGCACGGGCGATAATTATGCAATGGAACAATAATAAGACTGAAATGAAAGTTTTTCTGCGGGTCATAAAATTGTATTCGCCTCATACTTCCTGTTTGCCTTGTCTAGTTAGATAGTGATTCATGAATGTCTACTGGATTTCTTTCAGGTTCCACCTTACGAGAGACCTGCATTGAGCAAAGGTTATTTACTTCCTGAAGGTAAAAGTTCTCATCCTTCAAGTTCAGGTTCTGGTTATCTAATATAACCAACCATTTTGGTAGAATTCTTTATGTAGTGTAACATATAAATAATCTACTGAAATGTGCTGCTTGTTATTAGTCAATAGCTTTGCCTAAGTCACATAGATGTGTCAGGCTGAACTTGGGGATAGTCAACTTTGAGTCTGGATGCAATGTGGGGGCTTTGGTTTCTTTTTCCTGATGTGCTGTCCTAAAATTCACAACTAAACTAGGGAGGGAAAATGCTAATCATTTGTTGTTTTATGTTCCTCCCGTTCATTTATTATTCTAATATTCAGCCTTTTATTGAAACTTTTGCTAACATGCAGCTCCAGCACGCCTTCCATCGTTTCACACTTGTGTTGGAGCTAATGAGGAAAGGTTGACTCCAAAATGGTATAAGGAACATGGTAATCTGTTCTTGGCTCATATGATTCTTTTCACTGACCAATGAGAATAATAATCTTATAGCACTGCACTTATTCTCTGGAATACCTATTTCAAAGTTTGCTATGTTATCCATATGTTTTTTTGTCTAGAATCTGGATGGTTCTTTATGCATTCTAGTTGGAATTATTTAGCTTTCAGGTGTAGCATCCTTCATACATTCTTATCTAGATTACCTGTAATTATAATTTGCTTATATCAAATGTCAAGGGAGCAGAGGTAGATGAAAAAGATGCAGAATGAATTTGAGTTATCCAATTTTGTTCCCGCTCAATATTTGTGATCTCACCTGCTCAACTATATATATGACATGAATTGTGTCGATGGCAGTTGTATTATATTTGAATGTTTGATCCAATTGGGTTGCAGACTTGTACAATGAGGCTTTTATTACCTATTACTAAATACTGCAACTATGATCATTATGCTTCATGTGTAGATTTAAGTTGACAATTAGGTTGCTGTACTATATCTGCTTGTTAATATCGTTGACATGAGAAAGTTCTTTGACTATCGAGTCTAGCATCTTTAATTAGTTAACCTGTTGCTATAAAGATTTTTACATAAGTAAAAATGAGACATACTTTTCTCTTGTGGAAATATAGACTTACTAATTACTTAGATAGTCTTAATCAAGTATTTTGTGATGGGTACAGTTCTTCATATTTTACCTACATCCAACGTAACCAAGATCAGAAGTAAATGTCTCTTCATTTTTGGGGAAAAACTCCTAGTATAATTTGTTCAGACACAAATACCAGCGGAATTTTTTCTGTTTCAAGTTTATATCAACTCTTCTAAATTGTTGGCAGCTGAAATTCTTACTTTTATGTTTTATCCCTAATTGATGGGTATATGAATTATTTTTTCTAGGAATTGAATTGATTCTGGGAACTCGAGTTAAGTCTGTTGATGTGAGGCGCAAGACACTACTAACTGCAGTTGGCGAGACTATAAGCTACAAGATTCTCATTATTGCAACAGGTGCTCGGGTATTGAAACTGATCTTTCAATTTGTTGATGCTATTTTTTATTCAGATGGTTTGTTGATGTTTTTATTGTTGGTTAAATGCAGTATAAAAATACCAAGTAGGGATCTGATTTTGCTTTGGGAAAATTAGAGGAATTACAATCCATGTCCTTTTTTTTGGTAGCATTTTGATTTGAATGGGACCACTTGTCATTGTTAGACATATATAATATTGGAGATACAAAATGTTCAATTAGATCTTATCATCATGTTAGCTTGGATTTTTTGTCATATTTTAGCTTTGGAAATGGTTCTCAAAAGACTCTTATTCAAAAAAAAAAGGAAGAAAAAAAACTGTTGGCCTTTATAAAAATTTCATTGAAATAATAAATTGTTTAGAAAGTGAATTGCATTGTTCAAGTAATAATACGACATTAAAGTAACTCTTTTTTTTTTTCATTGTTCAATGTAGGCTTTAAAGCTTGAAGAATTTGGAGTGAGTGGATCAGATGCGGAAAATGTTTGTTATTTGCGAGATTTAGCTGACGCAAACAGGGTTGTTGATGTGATGCAATCTTGTGCTTCTGGGAATGCTGTTGTTATTGGTGGTGGCTATATAGGAATGGAGTGTGCTGCCTCTTTGGTGACAAATCGAATTAATGTCACTATGGTTTTCCCGGAAGTACATTGTAGTAAGTGTGCTCCCAATGCTGTTTTATGCTTCCTCTTTTGAGATCTTAAAACTTATTTTCGAGGAAGAAAACCTTTGAAGTTAAAGGCTGTGGAACGTCTCATATCTATCAAACTTGTTTGCATTTATTCATGCAAGAATAGTTGTTTTTGAAGATTTTCCTGCCATGTTTTCTGACAACAAAAATTTAGGATTGCCAATTCTTTCCCAAACTATTGTCTTGATTTCTTCTTAAATACAAGTTACTAGTAAAATATGTCACTGTCTTTGCCTTTTGTAGTGGCTCGCTTGTTTACACCCAAGATTGCAAGTTATTATGAGGGCTATTACAATTCAAAAGGAGTTCGATTCGTAAAAGGAACTGTCCTGTCATCTTTTGAGATTGACCCCATTGGAAAGGTAAATCTCCTGCCACCTAACAATCTTGCTAGAACTTGTCTCAATCTGTTTTATGTACATAGTATTGGTTACTGTTACAGTTTTTGTTATGCTGATTGGGTTCATCAGATGATTCTTATAATTTTTCCGATGTGAAAAATGTCAAAATGCAGGAAGCTTCATGAGTTCATAAGCATCAGGAGCTTTAGCTTCCTTAAAAATTGATCACCAAGTCTGGCTTAACCAATCCAATTCATCCTTTTCAGATTACCGCTGTTAATCTTCGAGATGGAAGTCAGCTTCCTGCTGACATGGTTGTAGTGGGCATTGGGATCCGTCCAAACACGAGCCTGTTTGAAGGCCAACTGACTTTGGAGAAAGGTGGAATCAAAGTAAATGGACGGATGCAAACGAGCAACACCTCGGTCTATGCGGTAGGAGATGTTGCTGCATTTCCAGTGAAACTATTTGGTGAAACACGTAGGCTTGAGCATGTTGACTCGGCACGGAAAACAGCAAAACATGCTGTTGCAGCGATAATGGAGCCTGAGAAAACAGATGAGTTTGATTACCTGCCCTTTTTCTATTCCAGGTTCTTCACATTTTCCTGGCAGTTTTATGGGGACAATGCAGGGGAAGTGGTGCATTTTGGGGATTACTCGGGGAATACAATTGGAGCATACTGGATAAGTAAAGGTCACCTTGTTGGATCTTTCCTTGAAGGAGGAACGAAAGAAGAGTATGAAGCTCTAGCCAAGACCACAAGACTTAAGCCAGCAATAGAAGACATTACTGAGCTGGAAAGGCAGGGTTTGGGCTTTGCAGTGACAGTAAGTAAGAAACCACTAACATCTCCACCTACTGATGTTAGTGATTCTACCCTTGTTCTGGAGAGGCCATTGTTTGCTTGGCATGCCACAGCTGGTGTTATCGTGGCGGCATCAGTAGCTGCATTCGCGTATTGGTATGGAAAGAGGCGCCGGAGGTGGTGAAGTTGCGGTTTCCAAAGCAATTTAGGAGGGTTATTGGGGTTTGAGAATGAATTTTATGATACCATGTTGTAGCATTAATAGGTCAGGAGATTTGGAATACTATAATCTCGTGTGATTAACTTCAATATATTGCTGAATACTGAATCAAACCACTTCATTTTGTTGTTGTGATTGATATATGTGGTACTGTGTTGTTTGGTTTGTTCAGATTCATCTGTGATTCCAAAATGTTATCTAGAGAACGAGACATGAACTTGGTCAAGGAGTAAAAATAAATAAATAAATAAATCTAGCATTGTGTGTCTTTTATTTAGCTGCCATTGATTCCCTAATCATATCCTCTGTTTTTGTCATGTAAATAGTAAGGTCTCCATTTTTACTTATTTTCATTTTTTTCCCTCTTATGTTTGGATCAAAACAATTGTTAAACGCAACTTTAAGCTATTTGTTGAATGTTGAAGTTATACCTTGTTTGGAGTTCGTGGGTTTTTTTAAAAGTATTTATTTATTTAAAAACATATTACAATAATTATTTTTTTAATTTTTTAATTTTATTTTTAATATTATGCCGGGTAGTTCTTGTATGGATTTTAATATTTTTTTTGTTTTTGTTTGTATCTGTGTTGCATATGGAAAATGTATTAGAATATTATTTTATTGCATATAAACGACAAGAGGGCATTTGGTCTAGTGGTATGATTCTCGCTTTGGGTGCGAGAGGTCCCGAGTTCGATTCTCGGAATGCCCCCTTCATTTCTTTTTTGTTATTTTCCAGAGTGGACTGGTTGACAAATATACCCCTAAAACAAAAGACTCTCCCTCCCGAAGCAGCCGGAAATTGAAAGGACCTTTTAGTCTAGTTATTATGTAAGAAAAAAAAAAAGGGACCTTTTATATAAGATTTATATTAATCTATAAGAAAGAAAAATAATATTTTAATATTAAAAATATAAGGAAAAAAAAAAAAAACCATCGTTTCATAAACCTTTCATCTCCTCATCTCGCTCCCCATAACCTTATCCTCAAAACACCTATCCGTCTGTTTCTCTCTATTTCATCTCCATAGAAAAGAAGAGAAGAAATCCTTGGATTCCCCATCATCGGAAATGGCAACAACAAACCCCCTCTCTACAACAATCCCAACACTCTCTCTCCACTCTCCATCGTCTTCCACCACACACTCCCCCACCAAGCACTTCCTCCTCTTCCCTCGCCGCCAACTCCCCCTCTCTTTCCGCTCCTCCCACGTCCGCCCCGTCGCCGCCGTCGCTGCCCCTGAAAAAATCGAGAAACTCGGTGCAGAAATCTCCTCCTTAACCCTCGAAGAAGCCCGCACCCTCGTCGACTACCTTCAGGACAAGCTCGGGGTTTCGGCTGCTGCATTTGCACCAGCAGCTGCCGTGGGTGTCGGGCCAGGGGCTGCAGCTGACGCGGGAGCAGCAGTGGTAGAAGAGAAGACGGAGTTCGATGTTGTTATTGAGGAAGTGCCCAGTAATGTTAGAATTGCGGTGATTAAATCGGTTAGGGCTTTGACCAGCTTGGCATTGAAGGAGGCCAAGGAATTGATTGAAGGATTGCCTAAGAAGTTTAAAGAAGGGGTTTCTAAAGATGAAGCTGAAGAGGCCAAGAAGCAACTTGAAGCGGCTGGAGCTAAATGTTCTGTTGTTTGACACAACAGCTTTCCCTTAATTTTCATTTGTTGGAGTAGCTTGTTTTTGTGATGAAAAACCTTTACACTTGCTGCTAGTAGTGATGGTGCTGTATGCTTTGCTTGCTTCAATTTTAATTTAATTTAATTTAGCATATGGATTGGATTACCTTCATTTCTCCTTCCTTGAATCAGAAATTGTGCGTCAACAATGTTTAAACAGCATGCTCAATTGTTGATTTTACCCTTCAATCTCATCTCCACAGGTACAGAGTGCTAAGTTGTGACCCAGAAGGCTGGATATGAAAAGAAAAGAAGCTTTTCATAAAATAATACAAGATGGGCACTGATCCTTTTCTCTTAAGAATTGAACACTGTTATAGGGTTGCTTGTTCTACTAGATTATACCTTGCAATCTGCAATTTCCACTGTCTATCCAAAATGAAACTGCGAGTCAGCATGCATTCACCAGTGCGAAATTCTAATACATAGCACGCCCCCACATGGCCATGACCATGGGTCCATGGCCACATAGTCAGCCAAGGGCGCATTGCTACACGATCTTATCATCTAGCCAGAGAACATTTGAGATTTTCCTTTGAAAATATTGATCATGCGTGCCATTCAAGAAGAGGTTTTCTTTGACGAGTCCCAGATTACTTTTTGGTGCAAATCCAACCTTCATCATCCGATCTTGCAGCTCTGTGAACTTGGCCGTATCACCATCTTCGCAAGCAATGCTGATGAAGTGTATTATAACTCTCACTATCAAAAACCTGGAATTCCCTGGCAAAGAATACCAAGAGTGATTCTGCTTTGCCTGGCATCCCTTTTACCACGGTACCCATGTATCATTGCTATGCATATTTCTGGATCAGGTTGCAAACCAGAATGAAGCATTTCTTCTATCAACTATTCAGCCTTTATGCTTCTGCCCGTTCTACACCTGCAGCAGATGAGGGCTTTATAGGTTAGAAGAGTAGGGTTTAGAGGTAAAGCATCTGCTACACAATCACATTTGCAGAGGGACTCGGTGAGTTTATTGTAGATTTCCACATGAGGTATATAAACCACGCTCAGACATTCTTTCCAGAAGAGTCTTTGCTGCAAACGGCTGATCCTCTTCACATAACGAAACTGCTAGATAATCATAAAATATCTGGAGAGATTGAGACATCAAATTTCTCAAGCTCCACAACCGAATTCAAAGCAGAAATAGCCTACCCTCTTTACCATATCCTCGAATAAGAACCCGACAAGTAAAACTATCAGGGCATCCCGTTTCCTATCATCTCCTACAACAATGACTGAGGCCCTAGCATCTTTCCTTCCTTGCAATAACCCTATTATACGAAACAACATCGAGATTTAACCCTCTATGAAACATTCTATGGAACCCTTCCTTCTTTACAAAGGCCATTCATTAATGCAGCATACAAAACCAGAATTTTTCTAGTTTGTTGTGAATTAATTCCTTGAAGAACTAAAAGAGTTTGATATCTTATTTAAAGAATCAATGATTATAATGTTGAGAACAAACATGATTTCACAAAGCATATATACTTCATGCTATAATTAATATCTAAAAAAAAATTCTTATTGAAGGATAATAATTGCATTTGAAAACTATCCTAGATAAATTATGAAAAATGTTCTACTTTTCTCAAATAGTTTGATTGTGAAATTTTTTAGTAAAGTGGAATGAGATTTGAAAAGAGTTTCATATTTTATTTAAATAATCAATGACTATAGTGTTGAGAACAAACATGATTTCATAGAGCATACATACTTCATACTATAATGTGAAAATAAAAAACATTCTTGTTGAAGGATAATAATTGCATTTGAAAACTGCTTATTGAAAGGTTAAGTCAAACCACGTATGACTTTCTTAACATTAAAAGGATCATGAAACATTGTTAGACAATGCACTTGATCTTTAAATATAAATCAATCAATTATTTTATTGATAATAAATTAAATTATTTAATCCTATTTAATTTAGGATTATGATTTATATTTGGGTCAACTTATTAGGAACCTAATGAATCACACATATTAAAAAGTATTGATCACAAATTAAATTGAAATAATTAATCAAGTGTGACTTGATATAAGTTTTAGAAATTGAGGACTAGAATATAATTAATATAGAAAATTATAATTCTAGACATAGAAAAATCAAGTACGGACATTGATTAGTACTTAAAAGTGCATTTTTATCAAGGTTTTATACCATCATTTTGCACTTTAAGTATCAATAACTCCTTAACTAAAGCGTGTTTTATAATAACATATCTAATTATATAAGATACCTTTAATTTATGGTAAATGTTCATCTTAAATGCAGGCCTATCACATAAATGAAAGAATTGATTGATGAGTTGAAGTACTGAAATTTAAAGGACAAAAAGATGGCCAAAGAGATGCCGGTGCAGTCCAAACTGGAACACAGTTTGGTAATTGGGTCATATCTGGAGCTGTAGATCTTGGATTTAGGTCCATTTTATATGGATGGAAAGTTAAGACATAGGCCTACAACTTTCATGTGGAGCCCAAGATTTAACAAGGCCGTTTTCAAGTCCAAATTGTAGCAACAAAGAAGAAGTCCGAATCTGTCCTGCAGCCTAGACACTGTTCAGTGTTCAGCCCATATCTCGAGTTCTAGAAGTCCAAATGATCTCAAATTTTTACCCTGGAAAGATGAGACAATTTCCTAGAACTTTCATGATTCAAGTTTGTTCAAATTATGACGTCATCAATGACGTTTTTGGCAGACAAGAAGATAAGAATTGTCACCAGGTCAAGATGTGGCCACCCACTCATCAATTAATCAACAAATCAATAGTTCCGAATTTTAGCCTATAAAAGGAGGCATTTGCCATGTATTTAGGCATCTTGGTTTTCAGATCAAGATCATGCTCTTGCTTTCTCTCTTTGTATTGCTTATGCTTTGCTTTCATTAATATCAAGTTTATGCCTTTCATTTCCTTTCCTTTATTTAGTTAACTTTTATCTTACTTATGTTCTTATCTTGTTTATTTATGTTTCTTTCTTTCATTATGTCTAGCTAAGTTAATTATGTCAAGGTGAAAAGGGTACACTAATGGTGTAAGAATAAGTATAATATAAACTTAACATGGACCTTAATGTTGAATACTAACATGCTTTATATTTGTTATCTTGTGCACTTTTAATACTTTGCTTATTAAATGGTTAATCTAGATTTATGTTGTATAACACTTGGTACAACAAATACTTGGCACTTTCATAGCCCATACTGTATGGTATAACCGACACCTGAGCTATGAAAGGAACTTGATTTGTTGTTAACATAAGTTATAATCATGAATGCCTGACAACATTTACAAGTATTAGCATTATTCGAATAAGATAGCTAATGTAATCATGTTAACAATTTATAATCTGATTGGAACCTCCTTGTGTGTGGTTTCCAATTGAATAATAAGGGTTTATACTATACTTGTTTGAAATACCATTAGTGGATCCTCTAACCTTGACATTTATTGTTATCATTGTTTAATCCTTGCGTTAATCTTTCATCTCAAAAGTTCTCATCAACTTCTTCCTCTTCTTCTTCACTATTATTATTATCACTATTATTATTATTATTATTATTGTTGGTATTGTTGTTGTTATTGTTACTTTTGTATTATTGTTATCTATAATTTATACAATTAACCTCCCTGTGGTTCGACCCCGGTCTTGCCGGGTTATTTATTACTTCGACACTCCTGCACTTGGGAGAAGACATCAATCTTTTGGTCGTGTCAGACATAATTGAATAAACTTTTAAAATCATCTTGAAATAATATATTTGATATTATTCAATGGGATAAATTGATATTTTATCATTAATAGAGTTATTAGGTTTTCCTTTAAATAGAATGTTATGCCTCATATTTTTTAAAAGGGAAGAAAAATTACATAAGTTACAAGACAAAAAGAGCTAGATTGCGTTTTAGAAGATTTCTCATTAGTGATTGGTGTAAATAACTATTAGAGACTAGATACTTGGATTGCTTATGGTTTTCAACAACAAAATCATGAAATAATTGATCAAACCTTAAAAGAAGATGCGAGTATATGTTTTGGGAAAACCGACATATAGTACTAAGGTTCACTCGTAATTTTGTTGAATGAGTTTTTATACCCCAACCCTAAATATCTAAGCAGTGACCTATTATAGGTTTATCTACTTGAAAATAGGATCTGATAGCATGAATATCCTTTTGAACTTGGTTTAGACAATGACCTCTATGGATTCATTTTTCCCAATATGTTTTGTTAAGTTTAACAATCATATTGGTACTTTAATTCTACGATGTTGCCCTATATCAATATTTATATATATTGGTCGATAAGACTAGTGAATGCACTTTTATAGTAAATGGACAATATTATTTTATTAGAAAATTTCTATTTTTTTCTTATTATTGATGTTCATTTTTGAAAGGTGGTTTACTAAAGGCTTTAGTACTCTCAATTAGTACTTGGGTATCGTTAATAAATACTAGGCTTAAAGACTTAGAAGTTTTACAAACTCGTTTCTTTGAAAACAAAACAAAAGAAGTGTTACTCCACATTAATTTCCAAAGTAATAACTTATTATAAGTCCATTACCCCGAAAACTATTAGTGAATAACAAAAAAAAGGACATAATTTATATAATTTCAAAGTAAATGAAAGTTTTTTAAGAAAATAAAATAGGAATATCGTCTCATACAAGTCTTTTAATGTAGGTCGTTAGGCCTTACAAACTTGTTTCAAGGCCTAAAAAAGTATGTGTGAATAGTTTTTGTTATCTTAAACAAAAAAAAAAAAAGGAGCAACACCTACTACCTTGGTAGATTCAAAATCATAGTCATAACAGGATTCCATGAAGCCACAACATTGCAAGATATGGTCAAAAATAAATCAAAAACAAGATGGAAAACTTGATATGAGTTTCGACCAAATGAAATACAAGTGAAAACTTAAAACCAAGTAGAAATCATATCTGAAAAGACCAAACTAGAAAATCTATAAGCCTTTTAGAAAACCTACTTTGGTTTGGGTTTTTTTACTCTAATAATTAGAAGAAGAAAAAAACTAAATTGAACCTTCAATGTAGAAATCATTAATCTACATATCATTTAAATTTACATATAGTTGCATGGATAAGATAACCATATGGAAAAGATAGAACATAAAGAAAACATTTGCAAACATAGTAAAATTCCAGGCTACTTTTAGGCTTGAACTTTAAAGGGCAATAGATTTTAATCATTATAAAGTTGTTCATAATGAGTAAACATTAAAATGAGTATCTAACCTACTCAAAGATTTCATCTTACAAAGGTAACTTAAAACTTGATCACGCAATCCAAAAGTTTAACTCGCGAAAAGTGAGTCCTATTACAAATAAACATTCTCATTAAAATAGCTGTACAAAAAAGCTTGTAACACAATCACACAATTCAAAAGCTTGTAACACAATCACACAGTTCATAATGAGTCTCATCTAAATAGTAACATATGACATCTCAAGATTCATGGATATAGACATTTTTCACATCACAAATTACACCATTATAGTTATAAAAACTAAGGCATTAAAGAAAGAAAACGAGGAAAAAAATAAAAAGAAACACACGAGGGAAAATATCTGCGGATGGAGGGAAATAGGGGCTGAATCAAACCGACATGTAAACCAAGACTCGCAAGCTTTTTGGAACCCTAATTTCTCACTCTCCAACAATAAAACCTTCAAGACTTTCTTGCCCAGAATCCCGAATACCTAACAAACCTAATTTTTCTTTTTTTGTTTATTTCAGTTCTCTAATCTAAGTATATTTCCTCTAAATGTTCCTTCCTTTTACTTTTTTCTCTCTCACACATACCCTAGACCTATTTATAGGGGAAGAAAACTGACCTAGCTTCCTAAATCAAATCCACACAAACCACATGATTTCTAAGCATGAAATCTACAATGTTGAAAGGTTAAGACAAAACAAGGATCACAGGTTTCAGTACATGGGAATGAAAAGGCTCTCTTGTAGTGGGTCAATGAGTTAGTTTTTAAGGAAAAATAATAGAAGCAAAAAAAAAAAAAACAACAACGAGGTTAACATGTTACCATGTAAAGAAGAACAATAAAAGGTTGAACAATGCTAAAATCATGAAAGAACAACGCTTAAAAATGAATAAAACAATGCTAAAATATCCAAAACAACAATGGTTAGTGATGGTTTGTCAGGAAAATGACAGGAGTGGTGGCTAGGATTCCTGATTTTGATCTCTAGAAAAGAAGACAAAGAGGTTGAGGGTATATATAGCAAGGCCTTAAAATGATGATGTTTGGTGTGGAAAAAGCTCAAAATAATATTTGAAAGTCAATGCCTTTTTAGTTTTAATCCTTTTGAAGTTCTAATTATTCAGTTAGGCACAAAATCAAAGCCAAACTAATAAAATCTATTAATGATGTCATTGACCAAAGTTAAATAAATCCTTCAACTTCTCAGCTATAAAATCATAAATTTGTTTAATTAAGCCCCTGATTGAATTAATAAGACCTCTTAAATTAAACCAATTTGATAAATTTAATCCTTGATCCATTAATTCCTTCAATTAAAACCATTTTTATTTAATTTAAATCCTTAAAAAAATTTCTTATTTAATTAAAACCTTGAGGAATTTTGATTGACTTATTTAAACAAATAATGTTTTTGGATTTTCCTCTCTTTTTGAAAATATTTTTGGGTAAAAATAGGTTATAATAGTTTTCTTTTATTTACAATGTTTATAGCACAAAGTCTTATAGAAAAGGCTTTGTATAATAGGCTTGTCAAGAAAAGATGGTGTTCGTGAAAACTTTGAAAAGTGGTAAAGTCAAGAAATGACTATGCATGGAAATTTTAAATGTTAGTCAAATTAAGAGGTGACCAACCTCAATTTTTTAAAATGATCAAATCAAGAGGTGACCAACCTCATTTTTCTTAGATCGTAGAGAGTTTGTTTGGCTTACCTATAGGATTTGACTGAATATATCTCAATTGCAGGAGTGAAGCCTTATGATAACATAATTGAATATTGATTGAATTCTAGCACGAGGACGAATCTTCTAATACAAGTTGAATTTTGCCACAAGACCACTTGTCTTAAAGAATCAAATCCATGATGCTTTTTAATTGTAGGGCTAAAAATTTTAGTGCCAAGTTAAGTTGGAAAAAACCTTGTCAAATCTTTGTTGACATGGATTTATTAAAGCTTTTTTAGATTCCAATTGGGATTTTTACCTATAAGATTTCTACAAAACATTACACAATGCTAAACACTTTTGGATAGATGACATGTATATATCATTACCTGGATTGAAATATAAACCCCTCTTCTTTTGTAATACATCTTTCTTATTGATAGTAGGACCAATTATTTCTAATTTTACCTCTCTTAGTCACTTGACACACCAGCCCACTCGAGTTTTACTATGCAAATCCTTTGTGTGGTTGCTTACGGGTCATACGACCTAGGGCTTTTTGCAATAACATCCCAATATACAAGGGTGTATTGATCTTATCATCATACACCTAACATTTATTGTATTTTTTTATATGTTCTACGCAGTCTCTTTACATGGTCATCTAAAAGTAACCAAATTATTGAATCTCCTCAACCATCATGTATCTGTTTGCATGAGTGGTATAGATCCTTTTATGAACTTATCTCAAGGCCTTTTTGGCTTTTTTTTTTATTCAAACATCTTAATAGGGTTCTGTCAAATGATATTTTGCATAAGGTTTCTCCATCCAGGTAGTATTATTCAATTGTCATCCTTCTTAAGGTTTTCTTGTCTGCCTTAGATGCTCCTAATGGATATTTGTGGCATTCGATAAACTGTTTGATGTCATGATACCAAAGGTTCCCAATTGTTTCTCCTTCAACTAAGCAACAATGAGCTGGAGAATTCCTAATCTCTATGTAGATTAGTTGCACTCTGATTTCATAATCAAATTTGGTTATAGTACGTGAACTCTATTTCTTCAAAGTCTTTTGTAAGTTTAGTGAGATGTTTTTAATGCGATCTCAACTTTTCATTCATAATCTGTCATTTACCCTTCATTTGATAGATTATCAGCTTTGAATCTTTGTATACATAGCTTCTTAACTCGGATTTCCAAAGTGACCTCCAACCAATGAATGCATGCCTCATATCATGTCACATTGTTAGTACAATCAAACTATAACTTGATTGAGATGAGATACTAACTTACAGAGAAGAAGAAAAAAGAAAAAATCTAGCATATATTTTGGCCCTAGTACTTCTATGGATAATAGAAATGCAATTTATTATAGGTTGGGGAGCAAGCCTATAACTGAAAAGCAAATTGAGTATCCGAACAAGGTGAGGGAGGTCAAAGTCACAAGTCCTTGGTTTTAACTTTGATTGTGTTTATGGAAAGTTACAATCCTTGGTTTTGTTTAAGGCAATGATTATTGTCACCCCAAACTATATGATGTCCAATTTTAAATTGCTAACAAGTTTTTGTTGTAATTTTTTTCTAAGAAGGAATTTTTAGCATTGAAATAATATTTATTGGGCCTACAATTGCAAAGAACACCTTGGTATAGGATTAAGAAAAGCTTGGAAGCCTAACTATGAAGTATGGATATTCTGTGCAATCATCCTTGCATAACATCTTATCTTAGATAGAATCTCCTTCACCTTGTGTCATAAGATCAAGTGAGGCTATCCAAAGCTTCTAAAAGAAATAATAAGCTCTCAAGGTACCTTAAAAAATCACAAATTTCTTGTGTGAGGCTTTACAAACTCTTTAGCCACATGAAAGGGTTTGTTTAAGAGAAATATTGGCCCAAATTTTGTATCTTATATATGAAGTAGAAGTGGAATAAATAGAATATACCTTTCTTTTCTGGTGATCATGGATAATAGACGTGGCTCGCAAGCCAATTAGGTAATAGCGCAAGTGATATCAATTTTATTTTGATAAAGGATTGGTAGTTTAAGCTGCAATATATTTTTAAAGAATCTGTAATTTGATCAAATTGCATTACTCTAATGGCATATTTGGAAAGTAAAGACTGACTATTTTCAAAGGGAAAGTCACTAATCCTAAGAGTATATTTTTAGCTACTTCAAAGGATCTTTGAATCAGCATTACTCTTTAATATTGCCTAACCTATATAGTGTTTGAAATTATAATAAGTTAATAACAGTTGTTTTTTGCTTGAAAATATATCAAAATAATTTTTTATTTTTTAAAATCTATTTTTAACATCACAACAATCTAAAATTATAAAAAAAAATTCAAAAATATTTTTTGAATACAAACATAATTCTTGGAACTATTAGTAGCATTTGAACGTCATGATCAACAAGAGACAACTTGTACCATTTCAAAATGGTGTAAAAAAACATGTGCTTTCTAGTTTGATTTTTTGATCAAATTTGCTAGACCTTAAATTTTTATTAATTAGTTAAGCATGATTCTTTAAACTTGATATGCGTTAGTGAAATGAGTGAAATACAAATAGTAAAGATTAGTAGAGGTGTGTTGAAAACTACAATTGAATACATTAAATTACAATTCTTGTATTTATATTCCTTAAAAATGACATTTCCTCTCAAATATCTTTCTTCATCCCGATTCAAACATCTCGATCTCACTAAAAAAAAACCCTTATACTCTCATGTTCTCTGTACACTTGATAAATCACTAATTTTTGCTTCCAAACTATAATTCATCTCACAAATCCTTCACAATCACCATCAAATCCCAAAATATATAACATCCTCCCAATCATGAAAACTATTCATTTTTGAATCATGAAAAGTCTTAATTTTTTATTTAAATGAGGAAAGTTGAAGCAAGCCAAGGGATAATTATTTATGGATTTGTGGGAAACAAATAGCTTTTAGGGTTTGAGAGAATTTTTTTTTATTTTTAGGAGTGAATATTAATATAGTAATATATATTTAAGTATTTGATATATTTAGGATTTGTAATTCAATGTATCAATCCTTAGCTTTCTACTTGCTTCAATTAATCTCTACCACCCCAATATCAAAAATCTCATCATCCATCTTTGCTTAATTCATAGATAAGACAGCAACGTCATTCCTTAGGGATATTAAGGCGACAGGGGACATGGTAGGGAAGGACAGTGTTAGCTATACACCTAGAATGGTCACCATTTGCTGATTGCGCGGTCCCTGAACGTGTTTGTTAACTGGACCAACTGCCAGATGAAGAGAATGGTGCAAATTCCACATATTTTGATTATTATTTTTTTTACTAAATTTTTTTTATATATATTTTTTTTGCTAATATCAAAAATATTTTTTTAAAAAAAATTATTTTAATATATTTTTAAAGAAAAACACTTTGAACGATAACGCTATCAAAATCTTAAAAATAGCTTGTGTAATAACATTTTGATTGTTAAATGAGTTGCAACCTTCCATCCAAAAACGAAGAAAACAGGAAAAAACCTGAATATAAAGACGCAACATAATCATCAATTACTCTAAACCTCCCATGTTGAAGGCAGTTTTAGAAGCAACAGTGGTTGCTGGAACAGCTTGAACACGAACAATTTAAATCAGATTATTTAAACAGAGTACAGACATCAAGGTTACATAAAGGTTAGAAACAACTGACCATTTAGTAAAGCTATATATTTACATATAAACTATTGGTGACTGATACCTGAAAAGGGGGAGTCCCTTGTGTCGCCATTTTGATGGAAACCCAGAAACTTGTGCATTCCAGCCCTTTAGCCTCACATAAAGGACTCGTGGAATAAGATCCAGTTAGAAAAAGAAAACCGATTAGAGATAAGCTTCACGCAGGAATAGTAATGCGATCTAACTGAATAGTTAGAGAGTCCGCAAGCAATGATCATATAGCCTAATTGACTGCAAGTTAGGCTATGACCCTCTCTCAAGTGACCAGCATATTGGCAAGCCTAAGCTGCTTCTCCAAAGGCAAATACTCTTTTAAACATGTACAGGTATGATACATCACATGCAATAGAAAGGAGGCAATATCCTTTTCACTTCCGTCAATAGGTTGCGTGCTATTTGTATTGTCAGGGGGTCCTTTGTCAGTAACCAAGTAGTATATGCGTTCGGTTGATGTCCAAAGGGTAGAAACAATGGATTCCGCAACAACTTCCCAACTAGGTTCGTTCACAAGGGAAGGGAGGGTAACTGGTAGATCACTCAACACGGATAACTGGTCCAAAGTCAGAAGAGACCCATATTTGCAACAGCTACCAGATAGCAGACCGAGAAACTTTAAGGCCTGCAGAAGAAATGTAAAGACCCTTTATTCAAAAGCATTATCACAAAGAAGAATTAAAAACAAAAACAAAGGACTTTATAGGTGAGAAATAATACAGGTTCCTTTGCCCCTTGTGATTCAGATGACACAATGGCAGAAAACAACGCATGGGAATCACTAATTTCTACACAGATGCATTTTGAAAAGGTTCGAATTATAAAGAGCTGAACTTCTTAAAAACATGTACACAAGAATGGAAGCGGAAGCGGATCATATCAACTGCCAATGAGGGATGGATTTTTCAAGGCTGCATTTACATACAAGTAACACTAGCCAGACTACTTGCACAGATCAGCTATACCACCACCACCCTCCCCCCCTGACTGCAGGTAAAAAAACTATCCTCCAAAGACATACAGGGTTACTATTCCATATTTCCTTAGACTATAGCTACCATGCCGGTGCCTTGAGTTGGGAAATGGGAACCAGTCACCAATGCATTTTGATTGTGTAAAAAAAAGCTTACTATGGAAGGATAGCTCGAGACACAACTAATCTCCACTGCATCAACAAGCCACTGTCTTTTGACACTACCATCTGCATATTGCAAAGCTGCTACCACTTCAGCATGCAAATTCCAAATATCTGTATTGTTGAAAAGAGGTGCATTAAACCAATTCTAAGCAAGAAATTCCTAGGCAAGAACCACCAAAACATGCAGCAAATTGAATCCAAATTGGCATCATGGAAACAACATTAGCAATATTTAGAATTAGACAAGCTCAAAGTTATTCAACTACCATGCTCTTTCCAAGTAAAGTAACTAACCCTTTGATTTAGAGTTCAGCATATAAGCTTTTAATCTTCCAAGCTCGGTTAATGGGATGGAACCCATCCTAACTAGCTTCACTTTCGCTAGAATCTTCTTTAGGACTTCATTTGACTGGCTACCTCCTTGCACAAGATCCCCTAATGGAACCTGCAAAGCAAACATTGCAACATAATTTTCTGAGAATAGAACATAATGGAAATTCAAATGCTCCTACATAAACTCTACAAGACTAAATAATGTTTTGAACCATTTTGGGTTCAGCTCAGTATTTACAAACCAATTAAGTTGTTGAATATAGATATACATGAAAGAGTTCCAAAGAGTACTCACCATGGTACTAAATATGATTATCAGTAGAAACTTGATGCTCTTAAAAAAAATTATCAGTAGATATGATTCAAGTTCATAGCATATGACCTAAATATCCACAAAGCAGAAACGAAGACAAGAATTTTCTGAAAAGAAATGCTCCATAGAGAGATGATTGACCATGTTTACCTGCAGGAAATCCAATAACCAATCCCCTTGAGCCTTTGCCAAGCATTGAACTGCCACACGCCATTCCTCTGCAGCGTTTGGCAGATCCACTCCTGTGAAGGCAGCAGATTCTGATGCAGGCAACAAGTGAAACAGCACCTCTATGCACTTTTCAAGGTTTGATATGTACTCTACAGAGCTAAGGACAGCTTCTTCTAGACACTGATAGAGACCCACCCAGCATGAGATTCTCAATGAGCTCTTCTGATCAGAGCTATACCCTTGGTATAAAATATCTGAGCAAAAGTATTCAGCAATATCATCAAGCAGTTTCTCTAGCCTGGAACCTGAGAATACTTTATTAAGGCCTGCAAGATGAAAGAGCAGACATGACTGTAGATTCAGCTCTAGTGTCCTGAACCTAGTCAAATCAGATAGCTCGTCAAGGAAAGTCAGGAGGGGATCAAATTGATTCGCATGAGCTATTGAGAATTGTACGCATTCCTCCCGAAGGGCTCCCCTCTTAAGAGCTGAATCTGGCAACAACACCTCAGACACTTGAGCCTCATATCTCATGCAGCGTCTAATGATCAATCCCCAATCCACTGTTGGCAATCTAGGAGCTCGGGAAAGGCATCTTAAAGCTGTTACAACAGTGCCCACATGTGCAATAGCCCCTGCCTGAAAATTAGACAGCAAGAAATTAGAAAGAAGAATTCACAAAAAGCATCCCTCAATAAGAAAAAAATAGCTGAAGAAAATAATATATGCAAGCAATAAGATAAGACTAACGAGTAGGTAGTGGAAGAAGGCAAAAACATTAATAAGTCTGCATGTATTTGCTAATGCTGGTGTTGTAAATCTACAATGTGATAACAGAGATTTCCCAGCATCTGATGCATAAACTAGAATAGATCATTATACGAGGCAGAACCCAAAGTTATAAGCAGACAAAAGTTGATTGTTCTCTCTCCATTCCAAAGTTGAAAATGTATCCACACATGCACAAAGAACTAGAGTCCATGTACTTCTTATGCCAAAACTTCAATTATGCTACAATCTTTCAGCATAAACAGGGAGAAGAAGAAGCATGCGTGATAGTTCATAGTTCTTTCTGAAAATATACTAGAAAACATTCATTGCCTTCTAATGATTGCACTCTAGCCTAAAGCTAAACAAGGATAGAGAAATAGAGAGAGGAGAGATGAGGGGGGAAATCAAGAAATAGTGAGCTGGGAGGCTTTAATTTAAATAACATCCAAAGCGGTCTCCAGACATAATATTGTATTCTTTATATAAGGACACCAAAGAAATCCTAACAACCTTTTAAATAACTATATGAAAACAAATACCTAATATCCAACTAGTATTAATGCATTTTCTTCCAAATATAAAACAATAAAAAATCCTTAGGGGATCCTCCATCATAGCTTGCATACCAGCACAACACACTAGTGCATCCATCAAGAAAACATGGGCCACTGTGGAAAACTTCCCTCTCCTTCATTTACCTTTATCCGTCCACATAGCAAGCTCAACTAGCTAAGTGCATTCCAATTTAATAAAATGTGAATAAGATATTTACTTACACACATACATAAATACATATGTGCACACGAGCAAACACATATAATCTAAGAATTGGTTTTAGCATTCATCACCAACAAAGAGACTACAAGAAACATGCTTATAGACACACCTTAAGGTATAAACTATTAGAGAATTATATAAATCATATCTTGAAACCTCACTTAATAGCTTAAACTATTCAACTAAAATGGTTCTTTGAAATGGTATCAGAGTCTTGCTGACTAAGCGATCACGAGTTCGAATTTCACCTTCTCATTTTATTTGATAAAAATTAACCACAAGTTAGCGTAGGCTTGTGCAAATTTCAAGTTCAAAAGGGTTTCACTTAAGGGGGTGTGTTAAAGAATTATATAAATCATATCATGAAACCTCATTTAATAGCTTAAGCTATTGGATTGAGATAGTTCTTTGACATAAACATGATGTGTTCACACACACATACAGCATAAACCCCATGTTTATCTCAGGCATGCATTCTCACTAAAAGAGCTATACATACATTCATGTTTAGCAAGAGAGAAGATGAAACAAATCACAGCTCATATTAGATAAGATAGCCACAAAGGAATAAAATTACTACAATAAACATGTAACCTGGAACGTTTAGACAGAACCTACCCCAGAGTTATTTAGATGCATTAACCATATAGTCAGCTTCATAACTAAATTGTCCTCAGGAAAATTGTGAGAAATTGTTTTGCTATCAACAACATCAGTCTGATCATTGCTTTCAGCATTTAGAAGTTCCTTTGACCACAAACCATTTCGAAGGAATGAAACGGCCCAAGCTGCATTTTGTTGCATTTTAAGATCATCAGAATTTTGCGCAATGAGAAATATCTCTTGCACCAATGTTGTCAAATGTGGCTCACAAAAAGGGCTTGAAAGTAAAGGGCCCAAAATATGAGAAGATTCCTGTTAACCAAAACAAAGAAAGGTGTTCAAAACATAAACCCCTATTTTTGTGAGGGTAACTCTAACAAAAACACAGAATATAAGAAAGAACCTTTTGTTCACAAGCAGTCTTGATTGAGGCTGAGAAGTGATGGGCATGAACCAAAATCCCTGCACCAGCTCCCATTGCATTAACAACTCCAAGCATCCCACCCAAATGGATGATAGGTGGGAAAGAACTACAGTAGCATTTTCTAAACATCTCCAGTAAACCTTTTACAAATTCAGCTTCAAGAGGGTGCACACCTTCATTCAAAATGCAAGCGATAAGACTTCCGGCACCAATGCATGATGCCAACATCAAGCTCTGATGGAAAGTACCAGATTTTTTAACAGATAATAACTCAGATATGAGCTCATGATAGCCCTTTAATAGTTGATCCAGCTCATTATCACTGATCATTTCCACTCTCCGGCAGAATGCCACAACACTGGGAAGTGCAAGACAGGATCCTACTGATAAAGCTTTCTCCCTTCCTTCACTGGAAAAAGATGAGTTCGTTACTAGAGAGTTTACATGTGGGATCCATGATATAATCAAGTCCTTTATCTTCAGCATAGCATCATGTGCCCCAGCTCTATATATTGCACTGAAAGAGATCCCCAAGCCAAGGACAAGACCAGCAACACCCCAAGGATCTTCCTCCAAGTCATCACACTTCTCAAGCAACTGGTCAGATGTCAAATTGATTTCCATATCATTAGCACCCATGCCGAAAAATGGAGGAAGACTTTCTAGAATATCATATGAAGCATTACTGAGCTGGCTTGTCATCAGAAGTAATGTCCTAAGAATCTTCCCTAATAAGTCAACCTCCTGTGCCTTGTACTTTTCTTTATCCAAATCAACATTATCAGCAGCTTCAAACCTGGTAAGAAGGTCTTGGCATGCAAAGCCCAAGCCAAGCCCACAAGCTCCTTTTACGAGGATGCTTTTGCTGCCATGCAAAACCTGAAAGCATGCACTGTCTTATAACAAATGCCATATAACTTGTACAATCCTTTGCAAAAGAATCTAAGTTGATCCCTTTCATAATAATTTTCTGAAGTATACTTCATTAATCCCTCTGTTAGTGACACCAAAAAACACCCTATGTGTACAAATACACTCATTTTGAAAGCTTTTTCAAGATGGACTGGAATAAAATGTTCACAGTTCCAAACCACAGATCTTCATACCTTTATAAGTCCAGTGATATTCTCAAATTTCTGTTTGTGATCAGTTACATGAAGACAACTTGAAACCAATCCAAGAGATATTGCGGCTGACCATTGGCGATGATCATGCTCATTCTGGAACAACCACTTTAGCAGAAACTTTGAAGCAGTTGATTTGACAGTATGGGTAGATGGAGCCAACACCTGACAGTAGCCAGCAAAACCAACCATTTAACTGACAAAGCATGTAAATCAAGAAGTTTAAATGTGAATGGTAGTGCATTTCTATTTAATAAAAAACCAAACCATTACTCAAAAATCAGAATGACTGGTTAAGAGGCCTTTAATAGAATAAGATGAAATAGCAGGATTGTGCCAGGACCTGAAACCAATTAACTGACCACCAAACTTTCACCCAGCCTCATAACTTGGTTAAGGGAAATTTGCAGTTCAGATGCCCTGGATGGCATTTTCATTTTCCTTTTTTTTCAATATCAGTCTGTTTCCCACATTAATGCCGGCCTGGGCTGAAATTTGAATCCACAGTCTCTACATTGCATCTCATAAATATCATGGATATGCATATAAAATTGATCTTATGATTGGTACAATGATCCCAAGCACCGAACAAAGTAAAGACATCAGTAAGTAGTTAGATTGTGAAATCTGGAATGAGATTTATAGAGCAATCTCTTACCACACAGAGTGCACCAATAGCCAGAGCAATATTTTCAGCAGAACTTGGGATAGACTCTTCAGCAAGTCGCATCACACGCTGCAAGAAAATAATGCAGTAGAAGAGCATTACACATGGCATGAATCTGTTTAAAATTGCTGCAGATAAAATATTATGGTACAAATGCTAGAAGAGGAAAAGGTGAACCTTCAGGATATCGGTAGCAGCTTTAGAAGTTTTATCTAATGAAACAGATGGTGCTTTAGCATCAAGGCATGAAATATTTGCCCTTATCCAACGCCGCATGAAGGACTTCCAAGATTGCAATGAAAGAAGTGCAGTGAAAATATTTCTTGATAATTGAAGAGAAGCAGCTATTTCCACCAGGGCACTCTCATATCCAGCATGGAAATCTACAGATACCTGGGAGAGAAAGTAACATAGATTTAAATATCATAGTAAATTCTCAAGAAAAGAACTCAACATATTATTTCTTACTCTTGACAAGCATTGGCTGTTCACATCTTTAGGGGTAAAGGAAAGGCATAACAGAGCTGCCCCAGGTAACTGCCCAGCACTACCTTTTATCCCTGCAAATGTATTGCTCATTTGATTTACTGTACAGGTCACACATAAGAAATGAACAGACTCCAAGACAACTCGACATAAAATGAGGAGGCGAAGTAGATAACCTAGCATTCAATAGGCTAAACCATCTTAGATGGACAAGAAACTAGAGCTCTTGAAATCCAAACAAACAAACACAAAAAGACTTTTCAAGACTCCTTTTCATTCACCAAATGGCCCTCTCAAAGTTTACAACAAATGTAACATGAAGTCAGTCCTAAAGAGTCATAACCAAATAAAAAATAAAACCTTAATGAATAAAACTACATAACAATCCAGATAATAGCAAAAAAAAAAGACATTTCAGACCTTATAACTAGAACCTTCTCAGATATGACAAAATTACACCATTAGTGAAAGTTTAAAGTGACTAAGAAAACACCCTTCATATTGTACCGCATCAAGAAAGTTTGCAGTGGTCACCTTTAAGAAAGGGCAACCACCCTTGTCAGCTAGATGCCTGTATTTGTCAAACAATATTATCCATCTATGATGAATCTAATACATCATTTTTCTATATTTTACTTTCTTTTTCCTTTTCCCACCCTTGTCTGCTAGATTCCTGTATTTGTCAAACACTATTATCCATCTATGATGAATCTAATACTTCATTTTTCTATATTTTACTGTATTATTCACCTCATATATTGCTTCTCTACTAGAGGTTTTACATTGTATTATTCCTCTCATCTCATTTTCCTTTTCTTTTTCATTTCCAAAGTCCACTCAATATCTTTCAACTCTTTTTCCCACTTATTCTGCATCAGGACCTGTAACAAGGGCAGACAATAAACTTCTCGCAATCACTTGAGTTGTCATGATGCCATAAAATGCTTTGGACAGAGGGGGTTGAGGATTAAAGACAATAAACCAAAACTCACATGGAAAGCAGCATGATCTACATCAGAACCCAATTGCATATAATACCTGAGACGAGAACCTGTGGAAATACATTTAGCAACTTCTCAATCTTACTTCCAGCAATTTTTTTCTCCTTCACCAACCTTCGACGATTCCTGGAGCAAATATAACCAAAGTATCAAGCTTCAATATCTTATGGTTTTCAGCAAGTGAAGGAGAAAAGTGGATGTGTTCTTTACACATGTTCATGAGTTATGATCTTGACTTGAAATCCTTCCATAGCCGTGAGCACATCAAGATTCGTCTCACATAAAAGCAAATCCGTGTTCACTGTCTTAAAATCTGGAATTCCTATTTGTATATGTGTAACCTAGTAAAGCATAAAGTCATTCAGAGAATCTGTTTTAACTGGAGCATATGATGTGAGGATGCAAGAAACCAAACATGGTTAGCAGCAAAATAGATGAGTACCGGGACTAATTATAGTACATTTTGTCAAAGTAAAATTATCAAGACAGAAGATTTTGAAAACAACAAAATTTTCCAACGATTTTATATAACTTTCAATAATAAGCATCTCACACAATTTACCTCATATTGGCTCAGGGCCTCAAAGGCAAAGATCCTTGCCCTTGCCCACTCAAGTGCATGACTGACATGTACAGCAGTTCCAATACCCCATAAAATTTGCAAGACATTCCTTGAAGCTTCTGAATATGCTTCAGCATCCATTGCACCCCATCTCAGAAGGAGGCATATGCTGCCAATGGCAAGAAGTCATTTGGTATATATTAATATATCAATTGAAAGAAAGGATGAAAAAGTTACGGCTAACTGGATTAGGTACAAAGATTTGACAGAAATATCAGGCGCAACTAAGAATGTTGTCCTCAAGGTAAATCAACAAAACGGATTACTGTTTCCCTAAAGTTAATGAGAAAAAAAGGAGCAATATAAATTAAAACAAGGAGAACAAATGGGGAATGTTTTACGGTGCAATTTTCCAAACAGGAAGAAAAATGTTGAGAAAGGTTCTTATTTAACCAATGGGTAATACTGCCTCCTGACCAGGGTAAAATGTCCCCCTTTACAAAAGGATACGATGCCTGGACAACTAAAGGTAGGCAATCCTTTAGCAATCTAAAGTTACCTAGTCTCACCTTTCTTTTGGTATGATCTATATTGGTTATATAATCAGGATTGCAAAATGGAGGCACAAATTTAAATAGCAATCAAAACCAGCACGTGCTTACCTTTGTGCAAGAGCCGGGTCTGTGGTGTAGTCTACCGCATGCTTACCAATGACATCCCAGGCAGTATAAAAATCTAAAAAGAAAATTTATTCAACTGTAGTTCAGAACATAACATAATGATAATTAGTGCAATTTTAACTTATCATGAACATAATCGCTGGAAGACATACAATTGAAATATATGGGTAAGAAAACACACATTATCCTGCTGACAATAATTGAAGTATTTGTGGTTAAACTTAGCATTCAAATTTTCAGGCCTCATACAAGCATGGAGTTAGCATTTTTCCAAAAACACCATATCATTCAAACTATGACTTTATAGAAATGCTCAAATATGTTCTGAAATAACAACTACCACTGCAGTCAAGGTAAGGATACTAATACAAAAATCTACAGCATTAGTTGATAATCATAATAAATGAAATTGACAATATCTGTCCAGTAAAAAATAGAAGAGGTGGGAAACAAAAAGAAGGGTGGATAAAAATCCATCTTATTAAGAGTTAAAACTTGGAGATAAAGAATCTCAGGGGTCGTTCCTAAACTTTCTGCAGAGGAGCTGCAGGCTCACTAAGCAAGCATAAGGCACCTCCATTCTGGCCAAAGCTTCTAAAACCTTGACATTAAATTCTAGCAATTACATGTCATCATTTATGATGGTCTTGACCATCAGATAACTAGAAATCAAAATGAGTACGCCATTACATATTTGAACTTGCAAGACAAATTTGGATAAAAAGCATACAGAATGTTCTCAAGAAATATGATGCAATTTTTCAGACATAACGGAAGAGGCAAAAGCAACATTTTCAAACCTAGAAATGTTTAAGATATAAATTGGAAAAGGAAAAGGATTGGATTTTAAAGCAGGAGGAGGTTTACCAATTACATCAGCTTCACATAGATGTGCAAGGCTCTGAAATCCAAGAGCTTTAATAATATGATCTTGGCTCTCAATGCAAGCCTGTTAGTTCAGAGGAATGAGACCCTATTAAATTGTGTAAACTCAGGACATTAGAAAATAGAGCAGCTATGGCTTCACACATACCGAAACAGATAAGATAAGATCCACCCCCCTATCAGGGTTCTTTCTGCAAATGTCCCGAATGGAGGCAGCCAAACTTATTAAGATGTTTCTCTCATGCTTGAATTCAGTGAGCCCCTTCGGAAGCAATATTGCCTAAAAGTCAACTAGCACGTTAGTATCACAGCATAGTAATATAGAAATAGAATTTGAGAATGAAACAAACTCATGGACAGGAAAATCTGTTTAGCATGGATGAATGACTTCTGTTAATTTACCATAGAAAATTAGATATTTTAGTTCGTACTTGGTACTTCTTTAGGGAGTCTAGACATTTGAGGTTATCATGACATTTAGTATTAGTTATAAATTTTATTTTGTTATATTTCCTGTTTGAATAGCCTTTATTCATCTTCAGTATTGACAAAGGCTGAAGTGCCATTTCAGCCAAAATCTTTTCTTTATGGCAGCACTATTCACAATAATTGTTGTACAATGGCCATTCAGTTTTAGTGACTGAGTTTCATCAATCATGAACATTCTAAACAGTCATCCACCCTTCTTCAGGACAAAAGGAGCGGATAAAATCCAAGAAATTGTGAGAAGGAGCTCTATGAAGCTTTAGATCAAAAAATGTCTCCTGAAGTCTGTAACTACACTTAACAACATCCAAGAATCTTTAGACCAGGCAATCACTATACTTCAAGTTTGTGTTAACAAGCTCAAAACAAAAGCAGTAGAAGAAACACTAGTTCCATCATTCCATGATAAGAAATAGCAGCAACTAAGAAACTAAGGCCCCATTTGTTTGCAAGAAAGTAGTTTCCTTTTGGAAAGTAAATTCCGGGAAAGTGAATTCCGGGAAAGTATTTTCCGATGTTTGGTAGTGTAATGGAAAATAAGTTGGAAAACACTTTCCAGTGTTTGGTTATGTTATGGAAAATGAGCTGGAAAATAACTTATTAATGTTTTATTTTTTCAAGTTTATTAAAATAATGAGAAACAAATCTTACAAATTAAAAAGTTGAATGAGAATGAAATTGAAAAAAAATATAATTTCATAAATTATCTCAAATAAAATAAATAATAATCAAAATAATAGAGATCAAATCTAAAAAATTAAAAAAAAAATGAAAGGTGAAGAAATTAAAATAATAATAATGAACATTTCATAAATTATTTCAAATAAAATAAGTAAAAATCAAAAGAATGAGGACCATATTTGATAGATAAAAAATTTCAATAAAAAAATGATAAGGAAAAAGCAAATAGCAATTATAAAAATAAGGACCAAAATTAATATAAAAATTAAATTTTAAGAGATGAAATTGAAAAATAAATATTCAAAACAAATTATATATAGCAATCAAAAGTTTGAGGATCAAATTTCATATAATCAGCAAATAATGACATTTCTAAATTTTTCACAACTTCCGGAAAGTGTTTTCCGCCTAAATTTTTCAGGAAAACACTTTCCTGAAAACTAAGCCAAATTTTCCTTTGACTGGAAAGTGTTTTCCGTTGACCAACTTTTTCAATGGCAAACAAACACATGAAAGTTTGGAAAGTCGTTTCCCGGAAACCACTTTCCGGAAAACAAACACAGCCAAAAGGAAAAACACTTTCCTAGAAACCAAATCAAATTTTTCTTTGACTGGAAAGTGTTTTCCGTTGACCGAAAAGTGTTTCCGTTGACCAAAAAGTGTTTTCCGTTGACCGGAAAGTGTTTTCCATTGACCAACTTTTCTAATGGAAAACAAACACAGGAAAGTTTGGAAAGTGGTTTCCCGGAAAATGAATTCCGGAAAACAAACATGGCCTAAGAATTGCAGAATAACGAAAAGTTCCAGTAGTAGATTTTTTACAGGCAGAATGTGGACAACATGTTTAAAAACTGTACTTCATTATTCAAGTAGACAGGATGTTCAAGAAATTAATTCATCATTCCAAAAAAGAAAAAAAAAACCTTGAATGGTGAAGTTGAAGGCATGTAAAAATGCATGTATCAAGGCCAGGAGTGCAACTTCAAGTTATGGAGGAAGCATAGAAAATGCAGATTCTTACCACTACAACACTTTGAAACACAAGGTTGAGTTTTTTCTAACAAAGGGAGAATGGTGTTGCAGTTTGAGTTTTTACCTAAAATCACTAATCTTGGGAAAATTAGGGATTTTATTTTACTTCAAATGTTTCTCATTTAGTGAATCTACTTGTTTTATGTTATTATAATAACTAATATTAACTATAACTTTTTTGGTTAGAAATTTTATTCCAATTCCCGTTTTCTTTTATGGTTCCACAGTTTAATTCTTTACAAAAAGCATATCTTTCTTGGTTTAGGGTTTCTTGTTGAATTGATAATAAAATTAGAATTGTTCTCTGTCTACTGCCATTCTTCAAAGATTCATCTCCCCCTTTTTCTTCCTCCCTCCCTCTCCTTTCTTCCCTCCCCTCCTTCCAGAATCCTTTCTCAGGTCCTAGATAATGAGACCGAATGGCTATATTAATTTTGACACAAATAAATAGAAATTATCTTCTCTTTTTGAGCAACATGCTAGTCCCACTTCGTCCTCACCATTCTTTGCACACAGGCCTCCAAATGGAACAGAATTTGCATCTAATTGCATTACACGAACACATATTAAACAATCTTTACTGGGATCAAAAAAGAATTTTTCAAACTTTCTTCTATCAAACAGTTCTGCACATCTCAACTTCATTGATTATTTCAAATTTTTGTTGTATGTTTGTTTCTGCTTTCCTAAACAATTAAAATGAATGGTTATTTGCAATTCAGCAGAGTGGAAGCAGAAGAATCTTACTTGCAAACTCCCAAAGGCACGGTCATTGATTGCCCAGGTCTGACAAAGCAAACGAGCGCCGGTGGCATACAATACACTGAATATGACACGTAGGTTGTAGTTAAAAAAATACAGATATGAAGAAAGGACAGCTAAGATTATGTAACAAGTTAAAAAAGTTTTAGAGGTCACCAGTAAATGATAAGACTTTAAAGGTTTAATTGCATATTTCATCCATGAACTATTAGAATTGGCAGTTTCAATCTTATGCTTCATTTGCATTTATTAGGTCCCTGAATTTTTCTTGGTGGATGCCATTCACCAGAGTCCAACTATAAACCAAGAAAGTTGAAGACTAACTATTGACCATAACCAACAAGTTTCAGTTAGAGTCACATACAGATGGCATCTTGACTATAATGTCTTTCATATATCTGTTCAAATTCCAACTTTCTTGGAAAATCAACAGCTTTCCTGGGAATCTACTATGCCCAAACCACCAAAGCCTAAAAGAAATACATCAACCATGCCAGCACCAATGACTACACCAATGAGTTCACCAACACTGCTTGCCTCTAACTCAGCAAACACCTCAATTTGCAGTTGTGAAGCATAAATCAAGCTTGGGCCCATTCAGTTCTTGAACATCAAAACCCACAATACATGTTTAGGATATAGTTTTTTATTTTTGTTTTTTCCTTCTCTCTTTTGGTAAAATCTTCGAAATTTTGTTTCTCTTAGTTCTGTTACTATATTAGATTTGATATTCTGTTAAAAAAAATAAGGATTTTAATTTTCCTCTGATACTTCATCTTTAGCAGCCACAATGTGGATAGCTTAAGTTCTTTGCTTGAATTGCTGATAATTTCACATACAATTTCAGTTGCTTCTTTGAGGATGTGGATTGTTTTATTTTTGTTGTTGGTCTAGGATTCTACCATGAAAAGCTTTTATTGTAAACAGGTGGGATTGGAAATTTGAGGAAGATAGAATCAAACTATTTTCTGCTTTGCATGATTTGGATAGAGCATTCAAATGGGCTTAGAGAACATTTTTGTCCATTTGTTGAGCTGGAATGCTTATCAACACTTTGTCCCTTTTTTTACTTTTAAAGAGGGATCACAAGTTTGCCATGTGGTCTCTGTCAACTTCATGCACCTGGTAATTCGGTCAGCCAAACTGAACGGCTTATTAACTAATAATTAATGTTGACAGATCAACATTTCTAGTGACAGAGTTTTGGCTCAGTAACAACACAAGGGGAACAAAATGAGTTTGGACACTTGCAGCCATCATAAAAGTATAAGAATGAAACATCCCCAAATGAAAAGTTGGAAGATTAAATATGTGTTTAAGCATTCTATTGCGGTTCTCATCATATCAATGACAGCAACTTCACTATTCATACACCCATTCATGCTGAGTGCCCATGAAATCTGTTAAGCTGTCTAGAGACATGATTACTCACTATTACCCACTGAATGAGCACAACAAATGGTGTCTAGGACAGTTAGAATTGGATGATTGAGCCAAATAAACACTAGTAAGACAAACGAATTTCAATAGAGTCAGACACTGACTCAACTACCAGATTTAGGCATATAGCATAGGTTGGAATTTAGCATGCATCAAGTGCAATTCAGAGGAATGAAAGTAGTTCAAGACCATTGGCATTTAAAAGTACCGAAAGAAAATTATTAGACAGGCAAAAAAAGAAACCACTTGCTACGTAAAGTCCCAACGTAATAGATCCTATTACGACTCTTCAAACAGCCAACTGAGCAAAAAAATAGAACCCCACAATTGGTCAGGCAAGCCATCAGGTACCAAATGGTTAGTTATCTGGGAAAACTCATCAGGTTTTTCTCATACCCACTGCCTTGTATGGGTGTAGAAAATTTGGAGCATGCAATTATACCGAACTTATTGTATGTGTTATCCAATTTAGGCACTTGGTGAAAATTTTAATTATAAAGTCAGTTTAATTATCAGGTCATCCTATGATGGTGGGTTGCTCATCACAAGTGTCCATGGTCACATTATTTGCAAAATCAGTCAACCATAAGAGAAGCAATACATGTTTCAGAAAGGAAAACAAGCCTATTAGAACCGTTAGAACATATTAATACCAAATCAATGGGCTAATGTGAACCACACTAAAATGACAATTCAAGCTGGCATGTCCTATATATTCGAGGACAACTATGGACATGGCTATTGTTTCTACCCTTTCTCACTATCCTGTTCCACCTGAGAAAAAATGTTATAATTGTCCATAGCATATATCTCCCATCCCTTCATGGCATAGCTATGATCACCACAATACACAATATCACTAGGACAGCTCAATGAAATTCTTTAAAAACAAAAAATGCACTAAAAAAGGATGGATAAGAGAAAATACAAACATCATGAGTTGTAGAGAACATACGGTTTTCCATCTTTCTGAAGCATCGGCAAGATTGTCTGAATTATGAGGGGAATCATCACAGAATGTGAAGCGAGTGATGGAAGTAATGCCAGAAGTTTTGGCTGCAAGAATCAAAAATCTTACTGTGAAAGACATCAAAGGGAGAGCTGGATACACTCTTGTATCAACTAAAATTAGACGTGAAGCAAGGTAAGAAAAGAAAAACTCACCAACATATTCTGGAAACTAATGTCTTTACTGGTGAAGATGTTACTATAAAATAGAATTGCTAGCAGCAGTGGCACTCCCTGTTTGGGGTCCACAATGCCAATAGCACCCAGCAAATCAATTGCCGTATCTCCAAATGACCGGTGCATCACCAAAACACCAGTAATGGCACCGAGTAAAGGGGGCAGTTCTGCAAGATAAAAAAGTGTGGATATAAAGTGAACATGATATTAAAGCACAACAATTTTAAAGCAATTTTTCTGAAACAATAGGATACCATGAAGAATGAACCAAACATAATTCATTGGTGCTATTCTATCTTACCCCTTGTGAAACGTTCTTGAGACTGAGAAACAGATAGGGAGGATTTTCTTCTGTCTACAATCGACAAAATGTATTCTCTTAACTGAGAAGCCCAATGTCTCGGTTTCTGGTGCATTACTTTGACATCCGTTTTGCCACTGGAAGCAAAATTCAGGAAGGAAGTGGGCAGTAAAAACTGGTCCTGGAAAACAGAACAGACAGAATCTTACAAGACCTCAATCATCATATGCTAGTCAAAATAGAACCATTCCAACAACTTGACACACTAAACCTTGACTTCAACTAAATGGACCACATGAATACTATTGCACCATTCTACTTTATCTGATGCAAAAATGGCACTTCTAGAGTCCCAACATTACTGCCTTATCCTCTTCCTCTCCTACATAAAGCATAATGGCATCTTAAATGAGCTTGTTAATAGGACTATCATATTTTTCTCATTTGAGAACAAAAGTATGAAATGGAACCCAGCAAAGAACAATATTGTCTTTCCTTCTCTTTTCCAGGTTAGGGGTGAGAACAACAAATGAAAAACACAAACCATATCCCAATAATTACAATTGCAACAAGTATTAAACAAACAAAAATTCCCCACTCTTAACATAATAATCAGAGTAATATTGAACCTGAAACCACAAGCATCGCAAAAGCCTATAAGCAATGGATCCTAGAGAGCTGATAGGGGGGAATCCCCCTTCTTTGGCTAGTCCAGCCTTTGGTGCTTTTGACAGTTCTACTAGGACCTTTTCCAGCGTCACAAGCAATTCTGCTGCTTCTCCTTTAATAGATCTAGATGTAGATGATAATAGGTTGATGACAGGAAATGTGAACAAAAGTTCTTCGCTCATAGCACATTTGACTCTATCGACCTCATATTCTGAAAAATAAATAAATAAGTTACCTTATATTGCAAGAAGGTTAACAGTGGATGAAAAAAGGCAACTATACACAATGATAAGAACATTGAAGTAGAATCAAGTGCCTGAAAAAGGCTTGGAAGTGAGATTAAGACAATGTCAAACAGTGAGTTTTCATTTTCTAACTAATAATTGCAGTGAAACCAGTCATTCTTAATGATGCAAAACACAAAATGCAAAGGAAACATTGCACAAAACAAGGCTGCAAACTAACTGAAGATGAAAGGAGAAGCCTTGCATAAAAATTTTAATAGACAGATAACTCTAAGGCAACTTAAATGATTATATGGCATCCAAAAGTATTAAGAGAATACTATATTGTGTAACATCATAAATACAGAAATTGCATAAGAACAATTTCCAATTAACCAAGAAGCTTGCACAAGAAGATTACGATTTAACTAATGGGCTTGTAATAGGTAGCCAATCATTAATTCATGCCAGCAAAATGAGAGTTAGGAAACATACCCTTTTCACTTTTCCATTTTAAAAGGAAGTTCAGGAGTTTCAATAAAGAGAGTTGTTCGTATTCAAGATCAGATTGAATCAGGACAACAAATAAGGATAGCAGTGTTGATGATATTTCAGGCATATATTGCAAAGAAAGATTTTTCTGGGCAACAAACAGCCGCTTCACTAGTTCAACAATTGGTTCACTACTACCAGCATGCCGGTGATGACACGTCAATAATGAAAGAATAGCATCTGACAGTTCCACACCAAACAGTTGAGCCTCGGTAACCAGCTGTGAACGGGAGAAGATAACAATTAACAGCAAGTTATGGCAGACAAGCTCCATGCAAAATTATAATAGTTCCTTGTCCACAAAAAAAACAAACTTCCATAATGCACAAATGAGACAACAGATTATGCTGATGCTGCATTGAGAAGCATACCAGTCCGGTTCCAACCAAGTGTCTCAAAACGACCGTATATGCATCAACTATGGATTCCAGAAAATAATATGAGTTCTTAAGCTCCTGCACATCATCAAGAAATTAGAATTAATAGTTATGAGCTTGCATTGAAGTATGAACCAGTTAAATTTATTATCTATGCTCCAGTTAAATCAATCAGTTAAGCAACGTGAGAGTATAGCTCCATCTGAATAAAAGAAAAGGTAAAAGAAACAATTACTAAGCAAGCATACTGACATCTGAATTCTTATGTGACGCATGCTTAAGGCAACCTATCAGTAGCTTTAAAACCGGAATCGCCTCATCAGGGAAAGAACAACAAAACGAAGCCATTGATGATATCAACTGCCTTGCAAACAAAGATGACGAAGAATTCGAAAAGGGCACGCGTAGAATCGAAAAATTCAAAAAGGGTCTCAAGAATTCACAAATTTCCACCATTCCCGATCTTCTATTCTGTCCGAAAAATAGTAAGACTTGCTGAACCAATTCAGACTGAACCTCAGTTCTTGATGACAAAATCTGCAATCCATAACTCAAAATTATTGATTTTACACTTTAATCAAACACAATAAACCTCAAATTAGCCAAAAATATTTTTTACTAATAATAATAATAATACAGTCCATTAAAATGTGATCCTCGAAATTAGGAACTTTTTAAATCCAATTAAGTTAACAAACCATAACAAAGGGGTGATTCTCAATAGAAGAAAAACGCCACGTCCCATGATTCCTTTGAAACCCGACCCGAACGACAAATCCAAGAGCTTTAACAAATAAACCAACAAACTTTGCGTCGGACCCTTCGAGTGCAGACTGGAGCTCCAGCAAAGTTCGGGAGAGGTCCAATCTGGAGTCCAATAGGAGGCGACAGAGCTCGCGTACAGACTGGTCGACGACGGATGGAGAAGCGGAGCGGAGGCATTGAGAGATAGCTTCTCTACCGGGTTCGGAATCCGGGTCGAGGTAACTCGGCGCGGATCGTAGCTTCGAGAAGATTGAAATCACCGCGAATTTTTGGAGCGAGGGTTGTGGAACCCGTGTTTTCTGGAGTAAAGGAGCGTAAGAGTCCATTTGTGCAGTGAGAGAGAGCGCGATTGAGAGAGTTAAAACGGAGGAAATGCTATGACAGAAACGACGGGGGATTCCGCGTTTCGTTCAGGGTCCTAGTGACGTCGTTTTCATCTTGAACCCGTAGTTAAAAAAATTCCTTCGTTCTCTGATTTATAAACCTTAAAATTAGCCTTGGTAGAATTTATTAAATTCATGTGAATACAGAAGAGGAGGTTGCAGGAGGTATGTTTTTAAAATCTTCCAAAATAGAATTTAATCTTAATTATACGTATCATTTAATTCAAGAATATTTTTAATATCAAATAAAAAAACTAGTTATTAATCTTCACATGACATGCGGTCATTATAATTTTACAATATGATACACTTGGTTTCAAGATTAAAAATTAGAGGTTAATTGTTAATAGATAAAATGGTAAGAGGTTAATTGATAATAGATTAATTGATTTAATATTAAATATTAAGGGGTTAATTATTAATAGATGAAGTATTAAGGATGTAAAAAAAATGGTAGATAGATCAAGTAATAGTTAGTTCTTGTGATACAAATGTGTTTTTGAAAAAAATTAAAATTAATTTTTTAATATTTTTAGATCATTTTGATGTACTAATATCAAAAATAAATTTTAAAAAATAAAAAATATATATTATTTTAATACATTTTTAAGCGAAAAGCACTTTGAAAAACAATCATTACCATAATATCAAATGTGCTTGAAGTGCTATAAAAATTATGCAAGAATCATTAGATTTTAAATCAAATTATAATTTAAATATAATTTAAATAATTAACTCATGTTAGTGGGAACTAATTTTGTGTAAGAAAGAGAAAATGAATGATAGTTTAAAGGGAAAAAATAAATCAATTTTTAGATAATATTTGGTTATTGTCTTGGGATAGAAAAATTAAAGATAGTGAAAATAAAAATGTGCTTGGTTAAAGAAACATAGACATAAAATAAATCTGTTTTTAAGATAATTTTAGAGTGAATTTATGTTAGATAAGTTTCTAAAGATAATATTTTTTATTTCTAAAATATCCTTGTAAAAAACTCTTAATTCCAAAATTATCCAACTAAAACATGTAAAGAAAAAAATGGTTATTATCATAATTTTAAAACTCAACTTGAGAGTCAATCCTAGACAAAGCTCGAGTCACCAATCGAGGCCTAGATCATGGGTCGGGTTGAACCAAATCAGCGTAAAAATAAAAGTGTTTATTATCATAATTTTAAAACCTAATTCTAGGGTCAACCCAGAATAAGGCTTGGGTCACAAGTCAAAAGGATTAAACCGTATTGACCTGATCAACATAAAAATAAAAATGGAAAGATTGTTGACATTTAGTGTCACGCGTTCATGTGTGTGTGTGTGTGTGTGTGTTGACGATAACAATAACATGAAAAATGGACTAATGATATGTTTGGTTGAGAATAAGCTTTAAACAGGTTTTGTACGAAGAACATATCAACAAGTATGATGAATTTCGTGAAAAAATCAATCAAGAAGTCCAACAAAAAAAAAGAAGCAAAATAAAGACTTGGATTAAGCGTTCATTTTAGTACTCATGTAAATCTTTATATCATACTTGATAGCACAATTAAAATGAACTCACACACTTCACTCTGCATGCATTAAATGATTGATAAATAATGTGATTTAATCTAAAATATATGATTTTAAGAATCCATTAAGGTTAATTTGTTAAAACTGAAATTATGCATGAACTAATCGACCACTTATTCATCAGTGATGAACATCTGAGAATTTTATAGTAGCCAGTCAATCGATTGACTTGACTAATCTTAACTGGTTGATAGTTTGAATTGTCAGTGGGATTATATAAACTATAAACAACTAGTTGTTCTTAGAAACATATGTATAACTTGTCTAATTGCAAAATTAAAAACGGATATGAAACACAAGCTATTTTGAGAGTAAAAACACCTCAAAATCATCAATTCTTGATTATACTCTAATTTGTGCTATTACCTTCATAATCTAGCACAAAAATATTCAATCTCATTCTCACTACATTTAAACACCTTAAAATCTCATGATATCTTATGAGATATTAGAATTTTCAATTGTATTATTCACTTTATTAGAAGAGTTAGTTGTGATAACAAAATTACCTTATAAATCTTTGAGAGTTGGGTAAAAAGTCTTGGTATTAGTGAGATAATTTCACCAAAAAAAAATCTTGAAGAGAATATATATTCAAGTGGAAAACAAATCTTAAAGAGGGTACATCTTCAAGTGGAAAAAATCTTGAAGAGAGAATATCTTCAAGTGGTGTAAAAATTTTAGTGTTGATTCTTCGAGTGACTATTGTACTCTTGAACTTTAAGAGTTAGGTAAAAACTGACAATGTTTAGTACTTGAGGTATGGATATAGGCTTATCGAACTTTGAGAGTTAGGTAAAAACTTTAAGAGTTAAGCTATTGTACTCTTGAACTTTAACTAATGAAGGAATACAATATTCAAATACGGTTTGGTACTTGAGGTGTAGATGTAGACTTGTCGAATCACATTAAAAACGAGTTTACAAATTCTCTCATTTATCTATTTACTTTAAATACTTTAATTATATTGTTGGTTATTATATTTACTTGAGGTAATTTGCATTATTTGTAGAAATTAGTGATACACCTAATTCACTCCTCTTTTAGATGTTAAGTTGCTTTAATTCTTGAACAATAAAGACTTGAGTCACGAATTAGAAAGGTTAACTCAGGTTGACCGAGGTCAATGTAATGATAAAAATTGTTATTATTATAATTTCAAAATCTAGCTTGGGAGTTGACATGAGGTGGGGTTCAACTCACGGTTCGGGGGGGTCAACCTAGTTGACCAATTTAAAAATAAAAAAAAAAAACAATCAAAGCAAGCTTGTTTCGACCAATTATTTTTCAAAAAAGTCAACAGGTTTTTAACCCGTGTTTTATTCGGAGTTGAACTAGGTTTTTTACCAGGTCAAGTCGAGTCAATTCTTTCTCGATTGACACAAACCAATCAATTTTTTCTTAAACTCGTACCAGTCCAGGTCCTAAGTCAACCCGATTTTAAGTCATCTAAGGTTATTATAAAATACAAAAAAAAAATATTTTTTGAAATATATAAGTTTGATAACAATACATATTAAGGGTGAAATAGACTTTTTTATATTTTATTTTATTTTATTTACCATAACCAAATAGATATAGAAACAATCATTTTGCCTTGTATATCACTACCAAATACAATTTTATGTTTGTCTCCTTTTTTATCTTGTGTCCTCTGTATCTATCTTTTTGTCCTGAAATAGTAATCAAATGTTATCTTAAAATCTTGTGCCTACTTCTTACTAGGTTAACACTTAACCCCTACTAAATTAACACTTAAGTATTTTAATTTTCTCCTTTACTCTTAAAATTTACCAAACATGGTTAAAAAAAGGTTATATGTTAATGAATAAACACTTAACATCCTTTAATCCAAAACCAAACTCAACTTAGGGATGTGATAAAGTGGTTAAAAAGAAGTGTAAAAATTATATATATGGTGAAACCTAATAATTTTTAAATATAATTAAATAAAAATATAATAATAAATAATAAATAGGGTAAAATGATGGGAATAATTTGTTGGATGGATATATAAAAATAAACACTAAAGTTAAATGTAAAAACATTGTGCACTGAAACTCAATTTATTATTCACTACAATAGTAAAATGATGGGTTTTTTTTTAAAAAAAACCCAGATACCTTTGTTCTGGGAAATTTTTATCTTTTCACATGGTGCATTGGTCATTAAAGGATTATCAAGGGTATAATTGTATTTTTTTTAATTTTGTAACCACGTTAAAATGATCTAATTACCTCTAAATTCAAAAATTTATAAAACTGATGAAGATAGACATAATTGTCTTTATATTTATTCATGTATAGTAAATTGATAGGTATACCTTTGGATTCAAAAATTTAAATTGTAGGTTTAGGAGCTTTTTGGTCTTTTCTTAAGGTTTTTTTTTTTCTGTAATTACTAGGGCAATCAAGAGCATTTTTGTCTTTTAACATTGATTAAAAATCATTTAATTCTAAAAATCTACTTGTATGTGTAGTGCACATGCTAGCGCATAGGAGGTGTTTGTGCTTGCACCTTTTATGTGGTACCTCTCGATGACATAAAATGTCACTTCACCATGTTGTTGGAAAATACAAGTTAATCCTCTTTATTTTTGATATTTTAACTTTAGTCCTTATTCTTTTTATTTTAATTTTTATCCTTGGTATTTTTTTAAGTTTTATTCGTTTTCAATTTAATCCTTCATTTCTAATTTGTAATGTATAAGTTTTTTCTTATTTAGCCCTTCCTATTTTGATTTTTTCCTTCGCCATTTTGTAAAAGTTTAAATGTGTTCAATTTCATTATTTTATCTAAGTTTATGGTGTATTATTTTTTCTAATTTGGTCCTCTTTCTTTTGATTTTTTTGTCTTTTTGTTAGATTTATTTTTCTTTTCAATATAACTCTCCAATAAAACAAATTATTGCCTTCTAATTTATTTTGATTTTGATTTTTACTCTCATTCATTTAATTGATATTCTTTTTTTAGATCATTTTGTGTAGTCAATTTTTTTTCCAATTTCATCATTCAATATTTGATTTGTTGGGAATTGGACTTCATGTTTTTTCCATATATGGTGCTTCCGATCTAATGACCTAAGTCATGATCTAGAAAAATTAATGCAGGTCCACGTTTTTTTTTGGCTTATTTTCTTTTTTGATTTTATTATTTGACATTTTTTTTAATATTGACTTCGTAGTTTTCTTCAATTTATTTTTTATCAGGTTATCTCAATCTCAAAATATAGGCCATGGTTTCTATGAGTTAACCCGAGTTAGCTCGTCCCTTATTACTCATGTTATATGTTTATCACGCCACCTTGAATTAACTTGAGTAAGGTTTTTTGTCTATTTTTTATTCAGTTATGTACTTCCAAAGGTTTTTTCTCCATGTTACCATGGTCTTTTTAAAAAAAAATATATATTTGTTAACTATCATTGTTAAATTTTTTTATCGTATAATTAAAATAAAACCAACTTATTAAACCTAATCGAGGTTATAATCCAAGTTGTTTGTTTTTTTTTTCTTTGAAATGGGCTTGCATCACCTAAACATCATTTCTTTATGCAAAAAAAAAAAAAAACAGGCTCATAAAGTAGCACTACTAGAAATATGGAAAACAAAAGTTGAATATGAAAAAAAATCACAAACTTTAACATTTTTCCCGCTCAAAATTATGTTAGTCATTAAAAAAACAGTTAAAAGAGAAAGTGGTTTATGATTTTTTTTCAATGATAATAATAATGATTTTCAATTTGGTCCCTCTTCTTCTAATTTCTTATTGTTTCATTACACTTTCAAAAGTCGTGTCAAAAGTCTTTATTATTTAGGAATTCTTGATCCAGAGGCTTCTCTCATTATTAAAATTGATACGTCTAATATTAGTTATGTTAGTATTCTCAAACAATAGGATCAAGGTCAAAAACAAGTAGTGCAATATTATTCATGTATTTGTTGATGGGTCATTAAGAAAACTATTCAACTATCAAAAAGAAATTTTATCAGTTGTCTTATGAATCTCATCTTTTCAAGATGATTTATTTCTCAAAAAACTCCTTTTACGAATATATTGTCAATTTGCTAAATATGTCATTGAAAAAGGTGTTTCAAATATTATTTCAAAGCAGATTTTTGTCAGATAGCTAGAAATATTATCAAATATTGATTTTGAAATTGAATTCATAAAATGAGAGGCTAACTCTCTTATAAACTTTCTATCCAGAGAAATTTTACATGGCTCAAAATAAGTGTTCCAATCAAGAAATCAAAAGAATCATATGTTCTTACACTCTCAAAACCAATTCATTTTATAGAACAAGTAAACAATAAACTTCAAGGAGGGTAAATCCTCATACAGTAATGCTAGCTTTTACCTTAAATAACTAATTATCTATCCTTTCAGTATTACCTAATCAAAACATTTCACCTAAAAACTATTCTCAAGCTCTAGACATCTTCTTCCATTCAACCTCAAAAAACACCTTCAACAACTTTATTATTACCCTTTAAATCCTTTTACAAAAAAACTCATTAACCCTTACAAGTCAAAAAATTATGATCTTTAAATTTATCCAATTGAAAAAAAAAATTATAATGAATACCCAAACAAGATAACTCCTTATATATTTCCTCTTCAATTTCAATTCTTTCTAGAAAATTTGTAAAAAATAAGACAATTCTATGAATTTATCTCTTAAGAACCACTTTTTTAAAAAATAAAAATTCTAAACTAGAATCAAAGTCCTCACACCTTAAAACGATTTTTTCAAAACTATCATCCTCAAAGATTCAATTACTTTGATTATTAGCAAGCTTGGTTATACTCTTTTCTTAAAAAATGATGACCATTCATGGTTTATCCATTTTGATTAAAACTATTTGAAGAATTTTTTAGCTTAGTTTTCAAAATATTAGTGGCAATATTTTCATCTTATATATGAAATTCTTCCTAAGAAATAATAGAAGATTTGGAATTTTTACAGCAAAACAACCTTTAAATTCAATTCCCACCTCTTTGCATTTTATTTCAACATTTGGTGTCCTATGAATTATATGCTAGGATTCATAATAATACATGATGTAGACGAAGATATCAGTTACTCTCCAGACCTTATAAGAGACATTAAAGTCAAATGATGATCCTAATTAAAATAATCTCAAGTTGTTCATTCCTGGTTATAATCTCATCAAGCTCTACAACAACAACTATCTATCAACTCCATTCAAATATATATATATATATATATATATATATATATATATATATATATATATATATATATATATATTTCATTTTTCTACATCTTATTTCCAAAACATACTTTATATTAAAAAAATGGTAGTATATAATTTCCTATAAAGAAAAAAGCTCTTAAAAAAACCAATTTTGCTGCTATTATTAATATTTTAATTTCAAATCATGATATATCCAAAAACAAATGGTATATAATTTTCCAAAATAAAAAACATGATTGCAAAAAACATCTTATTTTTTGTTTCACATTTTTTATAACTTATCATATTTCTAATTCAAAATGTTTTTTATTGACTCTTTTATCTTATAAACTTCACCATAATATTAAACATTTTTACTCGAGATCCAATTTACTGCTATTTATTGCGACTATATTTTTATAGAACCTACATTAATTTATTGCAAGTTAGTTGTTGTATCTATATGAGATCTATCTCAAGTATTACTTCCAACTGTTCAAAACAAAATTTAATTGGTAAAACTCATCAATCATGACATAAGAATGTAACAAAGATAAAAATCAAACGTGCAAGGATGACATTATTACATAAAAGATTTAAAGGACTTTTTAAACATAAAAATTCAAGAATTTAATGACTCTATGCAATAATTAATCTATTATAATTTTCTTAATTTTTATTAGTGAAATCATGCCAACCTCTTATGCATTATCTACCAAAGTAAAAATAGTATCTAAATAAAATTAGGGTGAAAATTAGGTCCTATTAAACAAGGCTAGGTTTCCATCCAATTGAGTTAAAATAAATGAGTGCTTATCATATCACACTCTTAACTACTTAATACAATAATCTAATGATATCCCAAATTTTATATAAAGAATGCTGAATAATTTGTTATAAGAGTACTTGTGCCTTGACAAATATTATAGAGGGCCTAGCATATAATAAAATAAACTAAAAAGGAAAGGGTGAAATCCATAGTGCCAATTATTGTAGCTACAAACTCAATGGTACTATGGGTAATAATAGTGAAGTTATGGTTTTGCCTCTCATGACAAAAATATTTGGCCTAGTTGATGAGAATAATATGATCTTTTATTATTTTATGAACAGTAGAAAATAAGAAATTACCCTCGGTGCAAAAAACATCCAGAGCTGATGTATATGAGCATTTTTTCCTTTTCATTTTTAAATGCAAACTGAATTTATTATATTGCCTTTGAAGTCAACAAAAGCTTTAACTTTGGTCTAATGTTATTTTCATCATTTCAATATGTTTTTTTTTTGTTATTATTAAGTGGGATGAATGTTGTCTATTTGTGTTTGAGTAGTGCATGTGACGTCGTCTCTGCACTTGAATGCTGTCTACCCTGTTTGGGAGGCATGTTTGATGTCGTCCGACGACCAAATGATGGCTTTTAAAGTGGCATCTGAATTGTCTCGACGGCTCCTTCATCCTTAAACAATGTTTGTCATGAACAAATATCTAGTTTTGCGCAGATGACCTTTTTTTTCTTTCTTTTTTCACTCTCCTCCTCACTTTATATGTCTAGCCCTCTAAATTTTCAAAGTAGCCCCTCAATTTTTTTTCCTTTGAATATGGTTTATGTTCTTTTGATTTCTAACTATTAGCCTTTTTGTAAAGTTTTGATTTTGTTTTTCAATTTCATCATTCAATTCCAATTGTTATGTGTTGTTTTTTCCACTTTAGTCCTTTTTTTTATTTCAAATTTTTTCATAACCTTTTTGTGCAATTTTACTAGTTTTCAATCTTATTCCTCAATCCAAATCTATGGTATATTATTGTTTTCAATTTGATTTTTATTATTTTGATTTTTTTATCATTTTATTAAAGTTATATTTTTTTTCAATTTCATACTTCAATCGAAAGTTTGTAGTTGACATCTAGCTTTTTCTTCTTCTTCTTTGTTTTTAATTTTGATTTTTACCTCTTTTCTTTTAATTGCCATGTTTTTTTATTTTAGATTCTTTTGTATTATTGATTTTTCTTCAATTTCAACCTTTAATATTTAATTTGCTAGGAATTGAGTTTTATGATTTTTTCATGTATGATGCTTCTGATCTAATGACTTGGGTCACAGGTTTGAAAAACATGAAATATTTTTTTGTACTTATTTTCTTTTCCAATTTCATTGTTTAACATTATTTTTAAGAAACTGGTTTTCTTCAATTTATTTTCTATTGGATTATCCCGATCTCATAACCTGAGTCACAAGTTTAATAGGTTAACCTGATTGACTTGCCCTTTATTACTCAAGTTATATGTCTATCATGCTAACTTGGGTTGGCTTAGGCTGGTTTCTTCCCCTTTTATTCCCCCTAATTTTATCCTTTCAAAGGTTTTTCCCTAACTTATTGTGATTGATTTTTTTCTTAAAAAAGATTTTGTTCTATTTACTAATTTTGTTTTTGAATTTTTGATTATTGCTGTCTATTTTTTATTATTTATTTAAAATAAAATAACTTATTAAATTCAATTGGGCTATAACTCAAGTAGTTGATTTTTCTTCTTTGAAATGAGCTTCCAACAATGAAATGTAATTTTTTATGAGAAAAAAAATCTACGAAATAACACTGAATCACATCTAATTCTACACAAGAGTGTTTGGTTTGAAGGTAGCTTTGATTTTTTTTGGTGAGGTCCCCACAAAAAAGCATGCATTTTTAGATTTTAGAAGTGTGGTTTGTGTTTTAAAAAGATTGTATCTTTAAAAACAAATCACCATACCTTTCAACCAAACACCCTCTAAACATGAAAAGAAAACCTAACCCCAGTTAACAAAAAATACCTCGTTTTCCTTTAATATTATCTAGACCTGTTTGCGATGAATAATAATTTATTCAATAACTATTTGTTTTTAACCAATAATAAATGGAAACTTGCATGTTTTACCATTTCATGATTATTCAAAATATTTTTATTCTTTAAATTGCCAACTTAGCTCACTAAAAACAATGGAGTCTATTTCATAATCTATATCTATACATGAAAACTTAAAATCCTTATAATTATTTTGATAGACTATCATATCCTTTACATAATATTAACATTATAATCTACTACAATATAAATACATAATTTTATTTCATTCAAATTAAAAACTATTATGAAAAAATTACACCATTAACTAAAAAATAGTTATATTAGATTTGTGATTAAAATTAAATTATAATACCAACTAATATGTATAAGAAAAAAATCTCTTATATTTGCTAAAAAGTATTTGTATATAAAAGAAAAAAAATATTATTTATGTTTTTTTCTCATTTGAAAAACAATAACAAACTTGTAAAGTAAAACAAGAGAAAACCTCTAAAATATATTTTCCAAACTCGCACGTATTATTAACAAGAAAAGAGAGTGCTTATATTATATTTTAATTTTTTACTGCAATGCAATTAAAATTTACTTTATAGGGTTAATAATTATATATACGTGTCTTAACCCTGAAGTCTAAACCCCGTTAATTGGCCTCTTTGATCTGGATAATTATTAACCCTATTTCGGCCTAAAACCCTATTCCTTCCTCTGTATCCATCAATGGCTATGACGTCGCTTACAGAACTCGATGATGATACGGTGCGCAGCATGTCTATTGGAGCTGTTTTCTCCGAATTTGTAAGCTTCGCGAACAGAACAAATTCTTTAGCTTAATTTTTAATTACTATGCAATTCAATTAATGCAGTTCAGCTCTGTTTACGCTCTTAGTTTGTGTATGTTTTATACTTATTTATTTGTTAATTTATTCAGGGGGGGAAGATTAATTCAATTGATTTTCATCGAAAAGACGATTTGTTAGTTACAGCTAGCGAGGATGATTCGGTTCGCCTTTACGACATTGCAAGTGCCAAGTCTGTTTCCTTTTTCCTTTTTTTCTTTAAGAAGATGAATTGCTTGCTGTTTATATATATATATATATATATATATATATATATATTATGGGATACTGAGTTTTTTAGAATTGAATTTCAGATTGCTGAAGACTACGTTTCACAAGAAACACGGTGCAGATCGAATATGTTTCACGCACCACCCTAGCTCTGTTATTTGTTCCTCAACATACAATTTAGATTCTACCGGAGGTTTTTTATTTTTTACTGTTTTCTTTTGAGTATTATATATCATTGTTTCATGTATGAGCGAGTGATGGAAAATGTTGCAGAATCATTACGTTATCTATCAATGTATGATAATCGATGTCTTCGCTACTTCAAAGGGCATAAAGAGAGGTATTGGCTCTTCAGTAATGAGCACTGATTTTGGTTTTAATCGCGTTTATTTGCTTGCAAAAACTTTGTTTAGTTATTTATTTATGTGGGAGTTATGGAAGTGAACTCAATAGCATATACCTTTTGGTAACTTGCAAGAATACTTCCAGTTTTTATTTGTTTTTCGAGGTAGCTGGAATATTTGAATATGGGCACTACAACTCATAGGTCTCATCTTAAGTCATTTACCATAAGCCAATTCCTTGATGGTAGAAACATTTTGTTTACACGATTCCTTCTCATAATTGGGCGCTTCAGCCTTCTCTTTACATTTCATTGTATCACATTAATGCACAGGCATGTCTTATTTAGGTTAGCTTAGATGGTTATTGCCTTTTTTATTTTTCCAATGTCTCAAACCAATGTGGCTTCTATCTCATGATGCTGACATGAAAAATTTCACTATATATGATGTTTCAGGGTTGTTTCCCTCTGCATGTCTCCAATCAATGATAGCTTCATGTCTGGTTCTCTTGATCACAGCGTTAGAATATGGGATCTTCGTGTAAATGCCTGCCAGGTTTGCTTCTAATTCAGCATTAAATTTTGATGTGAGGCTTTTTCAATAAATACACAAAATCAGTTTCAAACAGGGTGCATCATAACTAGCAGTCGAGATGACTAATCTAGTATCACAAACAGCTTTTATTTATTCTACATGATTGTGATTTATGCTCACTGTTATAGTTTTCAGGGAATTTTGCGTTTACGTGGTAGACCCACAGTTGCATATGACCAACAAGGTCTTGTCTTTGCTGTGGCAATGGAAGGGGGTGCTATTAAGCTGTTTGATTCACGTTCCTATGACAAGGTTCGTACCTACAAAGCACCAACTTAAGACTTAGCATTTTTATCTGCTGAGTTTGACCTGTGTCTCTAATTGCAGGGTCCCTTTGACACCTTTTTAGTTGGTGGAGATACAGCTGAGGTCTGTGATATTAAATTCAGCAACGATGGCAAATCAATGCTATTGACGACCACAAGTAACAACATCTATGTTCTCGATGCATATGGTGGAGAGAAGGTTAGCTTCCTGGGTTGGATACTTAAGCCTGATTATCTCCTTAAAGCCCGCTCAATATCCTGCTGATTTGCTTCTGAATAAGCTTGTGTATTGTTCTGTTTATGTATAATTTCTGGAATAAGTGATTGATCTAAAGTTTCTCAAGAAGCTTGTGCATTGTTCTTTTTATGTATAATGTATGGATTGAGTGATCAATCTAAAGTTTCCCTCATGCAGCGATGTGGGTTCAGTTTGGAACCATCTCCAAATACAAAAATAGAGGCAACTTTTACCCCAGATGGCCAATATGTGGTATCAGGTATCTGATTTTGGTTCTATTTTCCTAAATAAAATGTTGTTAAATTTTATTCATTCCCATTTAATCCACAAAAAAACTAATATGATACAGGATGCTGAATGCCAACGCTATCAATTTGAGTTTTGAAACTAATGTTAGCCTTTCAAAGTTAAAAGGCATCCATTAATAATCACAATATAAACATTTATGCTAATATCACCTGCTGTGCGTTTTTTTGATGAATAGCAATACAGCCCAAGATGGTTTTTAGCTATCATCTACCGTGGCCTAATGAGATGCAAATTTCAACCTAGTCTTTTGATGTTTTCTATTTTGAGTACTAAAATGGTGCTAATGGTTTTTTTCTGTTATAGGCTCAGGAGATGGAACCTTGCATGCCTGGAACATCAACATGCGAAATGAGGTATAGATTATCTCAATATTTTGTCAGATGGAGTTTCTAGATTGCACAGGATGATCATGGCAAAATAAATAAATAAATGGAATTCAATGTAGCTAGGCTAGGCACCCCTTTGACTCTCTTAAGAAAGAGTTCATATAGTGCAAGGATTTAAAAGACATTTGTTTTTTCGTACTTCTTTCCACACATGCAGTGATTGAATTCTGTGTCGACTCCATTTTCTTCCTTTTGGTATACTAGGTCAAGGGATTCTTCAGAATTTTGCCAATATGTCAATGTGGTGGCTGTAGCAAGCAGAGTATATTTGCCTACTGCCTAAGTAGTGTAGATTCCCCCATGCACCCAAGGGGAGTCATTCCGCTAGTTGGATTGATACGCCTGTGGCAAATTTAATATCCTCAATATCCTTTACTTGCATATATATATAAAATAAATCAACCTGCACATTTATAAAAGTACTATGGCTGTATTGGCAGTGAAAACAACCTTCTTAGATATTCAATTTTGCCTTGTCTATTGTGTTACAAACTTAGGAATTTGGAATTCCATCTTGGGAAACTTTTTCTGTATGATTAAAGCTATCATCAAGTAATTGTTACGAAAATGATAGTCCTCATACTGAATCAATCTATTGGGTTAACCTACAATTTTGTACTAAAAACAGGCTTTGAAGTCAAGATAGCAATACCAATGTGGTTCTTTTGCAGGTATCATGCTGGAACAGTCACATAGGTATCGCATCATGCTTGAAATGGGCTCCTCGTCGTGCCATGTTTGTTGCTGCGTCTACTGTTCTCACGTTTTGGATACCTGACAGCTCAAAATCAACTGTCGAACCTCGTCCCATGGACGTTGAAGGAGCAGCTCCATCTGAAAATGTATCTCAACAATGAATCCTGGTTTCCTCTTTTGTTTAATTTTACAAGGAATCCTAGGTGCTTAGCTTAATCATGTACATTAGGTAGGGAATCACAATAAACCTAATGTACCCTTGTTGGGCCAAAATTTTGGTGTCTGAAGCGGCCTCAGATTTTGTACATAACACTTTATATGTAATGAGTGGATCCTGTGATTTCAACACTTTCCTTTTCTTTTCTATTTTTTCTTGTGAAAAAAGAGCTCATTTTATGGAGGAACATGAATAATGGTAAGCATCATACAATTGCTCGCTTATACTACAAGAGTTACTGTCAGAATTAGACATTTACCTATTCTCTATATCTTCGAAATTTTATGTTTACCGTCATTAATTTTGCAAGAGAACCACCATCCTGGATTCATGTCTTCTTAGACCCAGTTTTTGCCATTAAACCATGTAAAGGCAAGATGCATTTGCATTTATCTTTATTAAAGCAAAACATGGTGGAAATACCATTTATCAGAAAGCATTAGAATCTATGATCGCTGGTAAAATAGTAAGAAACATAATATATCTGCCTAGGGTTGACAAGTCCTTCCGAATGTAATTTTTGCTTTGCTGTTAGGAAAGCTAGGCAAAATATGAATTGAGATTTCCTGCCCTGTGATCAGAAATCTGAAATTCTGGAGAGAGGGAGAGATTACAAGAGAGAACGCAAGATAACATTGAAATTCAACGATTGAACCCAGAATACAAAACAGTACAGATGCTCACATTCTAAATTAAGGTAGAACTCATAAACCAAACTCATTCTACCTCGCAATAGAGATTCCTTACAACTACATACAACAAAAGTAGCTCTAGAAAACCAGCCCTCGCATACATAACCCTAGAAACCAAATATTATTCTTCACTTGATTTCATTTCATTTCATTTCCCGTCATGTGCCTTCCTCTGGATTTCTTGGCCCACTTCCTTGGTCTTCTGTCCCACATAACCTGCCATGTCTTGCATGCGCCTCTTTGCCTGGTCAAGACTCTCCGGCATGGTCTGGGTAGCCTCCTGGATGTACCTACCAACCCAGGAGAGCGACCAGGACCCTGTCAGTCCGAAAGCCCCAGATGCCAAAAATGAGGTCACAGCTAACCCTATTACAAGGGCAGCTGGGACCAGAACGGGGCTGAACAGGATAAAAAGAGGGGTGGTTACAGCTAGACCGATCAGGGTGCCAACTAGGGTTATACCTGCAAGTGCAAGAAGCCCACCACCTACAGGTAGCATTGTGAGCACAGCCAGGGCTTTAGAGGCTGATGGCCCTTGCTGTTGTTGACCCTTCAAGCCATGCACTTGCACTTGGTGCGGCTGCATACGATCAGCCATTGGTGATGATAACACAACTTCGAAGAAAATGAAGATATGGGATAATGAGACCACACAGAGAGAGAAGGACAGGAGGTAAGGAAGAGAGATGGGGTGGTGGTGTTGTTTTAAAGAGGAGACTGAAGTGCGGTATGGCGACACGTTGAAGGGTGAGATGGTGAGTAAGGGCTTTGCATGAGAAACAAGTTTCAGGGCCTATGTTGGGAAAATAGCCAAAAAGGAGAACTGAGAATGTAAAATGAAAATGAGGTGGCTTATTGAGATGGGATCTCTGTTGCCACTAAGCCGTTGCAGCTCGGTGAAATTTGTAGGGTTGTGCATTATACATGGAAACAAGTGGGTTTCTGGCCTGGAACCGAAGATGGTTGTTAGTTGTTACCTTCAGAACGATTCTACTCAGTTTATATAATTTGCATCAATTCAGATCAAGTCTCTCTAGCTACTCTTATGATCATGTTAAAAAATCAATTGATATGGTGGTCCTCTCAGTCAAGCAAACTACACATGCTAAATAAATATGGTAAGATGAATTAGAATGATAGTTAGAATGTTACAAGTATCTAGTTTCCAATTTCCAATCTAATTAGAATTGTATCCTAACTCTTATTGTAAATAGACAAAAGTTTATAATGACTGATTTAAATATTTTTAAATATTTTTAACCTAAATCTCTTTACTTAGCCCATCCTCTTGAATCCATTTTGATTTAGATCTTACAATAGACCCAATAGAAACTTATAATAGATCCTTTGATGTCGTAGCCATGATTATATTACATGTACACAATCTCAAATGGTGTTTTCTAGTAGCACTATGTTTGAAACTGTTGTAAGCGAATTCGACCTCGGCCAATGTAACATTCCACTATTTAAGTTTGTCTCTATAAATGCTACGAATTAGATTGTTCAAAGTTCTATTTAGAGACTCTGTTTGACCATTAGTTTATGGATGGATAGTACTATTAAAATTTAATGAGAAATTAAATGTTCCACAAAGTGAGCCAAAAGTGACCAATGAACTTGGTATCTCTATTAGATATGAGGGATTTTAAAACATTATGCAACCTTAGTATCTCTTTGAAAAATAGCCTAGCCACACTGATTGCATCTGTAGTCATCTTTGAATATCTATTCACAACAACAAAAATATAATATATACCTCATTGAGTTTATGGAAGACCTAACACGAAATCCATTAAAATATCTTCCCAATTATGTTTAGGTATAGGTATGGGCATGTATAAACCAGTGTTTTGAGATTGGTCCTTAGCTGTTTGACAAGTAAAACAATGTTGAACAATTATGTTTGTATCACATTTGAGATGAGGCCAATATTAGTTATCCTCCGAAGTTGACATTGTTTTGTCTCTTTCTCCATGACCCTTTAATCTACCACTATGTAAGTCTTGAGTCACTTTCTTATATAGGGATGTATGAGGGATATACAATTGATTACGTTTCATTAAGTAACCATTTTGTATATAAAAATCTTAACTAGCTCGACCATTAGAACACTTCTCCCATATCTTTTAAAAATCAGCATTTTCATCGTACAACTTCTTTAGACATTCAAAAACCAAAATCTTATTGTAGAAAATGATTAGTAGGGAAACTCGCCTACTCAATATATCAACCCCTTTATTTTGAACTTTAGCCTTGTGCTTCAGACTAAAACTGAACTTCTAAAGAAATGTATTAACTATCTTTTGACTATTCAATCTACCTGGCTATCATATATGTACTAACTTTCTTTTGACTAGGGTTGAACATTTCTGGTTCGGTCCGGTTTTGAACCAAAATAAATAACCAAACCAATTTTTTTTTTTTAATTTTTTAAATCGAACCGAACCGAAAACCGGTTCAAACTGATTAATTTCGGTTCGGTTCGGTTTTTTTCTCTTTCAAACCGGTTCAAACCAAAATTATTCCAACTTGTTCACAGTCCCAAAAAAATCCCTAATCTCTGCATCGAAAAAGGCAACTAAAAATCTTCCTTGTTTGGGCATTTTGATGCTCTATGCCCTGACCGCCCACAATTAAAACAAGAGCTTCCATATCCAAAGCTTCTGCTACGCATAATAAAGAAAAGATGTCATGTTTGTTTGCTGAAACTTGTATGAACAAATTGTCCAAACCAGCAGCCACACATGCCAACAAAAGATAACAGGGAAAAAAAAGGGGGGGGAATGAAAGGAAAAAAAATCCACAACTTGGCACTTACCCATATCATGCATGCACCCCATAAAGCCTGTAACTTTAGGTTTACAAAGAGTAAAAGGAGGGGAGAAAAATTAAAGCAAAGGAGAGTAAAGGAAAGGGAGAGGGATATGCAGAGAAGGGGGAGGGAGGGGGGCTAAAAGGGATATGCAGAGAAAGTGGGCTAAAGGGAGGGAGGGATATGTAGAGAAGGGGAAGGGGGGCTAAATGGAGGGAGGGATATGCAGAAAAGAGGGATATGCAGAGAAGGGGAAGGGGGGGCTAAAGAGAGGGAGGGATATGCAGAGAAGGGGAAGGGAGGGCTAAAAGGAGGGAAGGGGCGGTTGATGGCTAAAGTGATTTTAGGGTTAGAAAATGTTGTATTTATATTTACTTTTTTTTTAAAGTGTTGGCTGGTTGAACCGGTTCAGTTCAGTTCGGTTCAATCGGTTTCAGACTTTAGAAACCGAAACCGAACCGAACCGGAATTTTTTTGTGATTTTTTAATCGGTTAATTCAGTTTTTTTTTCGGTTCGGTTTTTTCGGTTATTTTTTTTTCGGTTTTCTCGATTTAATCGATTTATCGGTTTTTTTGCTCACCCTTACTTTTGACTATTTCACAAACTTTAGAGCTTTATGATTTGAATATAAGATGAAATCTAAATATGATGGTATCCACTCCTCAAGCTAATTTCTGAAATGATTGTTGCACAACATAACTAATCTAGCATGCCATTCAATCATCAAACTGGAAACCTGTTTCCCAAATCAATTTTGTTGATGGCACAACTATTAACATTATTACCACCAATACCACCACGACTACCACCACTGCTATCATTACCACCACCACCACCACCACCACCACCACTATTATGATTATTATCACTACCACTATCACGACTACTATGACCACTACCATCACCACCACTTCTACCACCACTACCATTGTCGCACCTTGGTGGACATCACGATGAGGGCCACTACGGCTAACGCATCAAATTTGACGTCGTGACAGGGGTTAAAAATAGTATCATCGTGGAAAATTTAAGTCATCACCTAGTAATTAAAGAAAACTAGGGATTCTAAAATATGCATTACTTTCAAAGATTCAGATAAGAGATTAATTATACTTAAATGAAGAACAACTTCACCTTTACAACATCGTTTCTTATGAAAGGTTACCTTTACTATGTGTTTTCTCTTAAATTTGTTTTTTCATTGCCATTAATTATCTTATTTTTTAATTTCAATTTATTTATGAAATATTTGATGGTTTTTGACAAGTCATCTTGACTATTAAAATTCCACTTCGATCATAGAAATGAAAAAGAAATCTATTTTCCTTTTTTTTTTGAAAAAGATTGAATATCGATCCTAAAAGAAAAGACTTATTGGAATAACCTAAATTAAACATGTATGTATTTTATTTTATTTTAAAGTTAACACTCCATGCCTTAGAATCTTTTTTTTAAATAGCTTAAAATTTGTTTTTGATCGGGTGAAACTACAAGTATAAGAAGATGTTGATAAATTTTACTCTTTTTACTCAAGGTTTTGAGACAATTACCTCCCCTCTAATGTGTGTCCTTAAAAGAAAAATGGTATCATCATCATGCATTCAATTTTTGTGTTTCATTTTTTTGTTTACCATGTATTATATTTCTACTGTCAAACTATGAAAACTCAAGATAAAACCATAACCATGTTTCTTTTTTAAGGAAATTAATTAAGGCTATTTTGGTCTAACATTAAAAAAAAAAACACAAGTCATTTTCTAGAGACACCCGGCCATTTATCATTGCATAATCTGTTTTTTTGATTAAGTTTTAAGTTGTCTAACAATGCATCTTTCAAATTGTTACTACAAAGCACTTGTAAAGGAATAAATTATTAGGGCCACTCTTTTTTGGTTTCAAAAGAAAAAGAGAAAAGCAAAGAAAACAACATCATTGACTTCTTGCAGATGAAAGAGGAATACTCTCTTTATAGATTTTTGTAGATGTCAATTTATTGTGATTTATTACTACAATATGAAATGACTATATAACAAATCTTATTGTAAATTTATTTTTCAAACCTTATTAACCCGAATACATGTTATCCATATACCAAAATCTCTTTATTTCTTGACTTATCTTAAAGATCATTTTTTTGGTTTCACGTAAAGCCAACATCAAAGAAAGTTTAAACTAATAAAGTTAAGACACAAGTTTTTAGTTTTATACACATACACTCATATGTTAAGAAGCAAAGTAAAACTGGAATTCCAATTAAAACTTTATATAGAAATTGTAAAGATACATCAATGTACAAAGATATTTGAACTTGGTTTCATAGAAATCTTACTCCTAGAATGAACTAGATTTTGTAGAGAAGAAACAAAAAAACTATGCTACTGCTTTTGTGATGTGTGTTACTTTTGTTATAGCCATGCCTTCTTCTTGCTCTTTTTAAGTGTGTTTCTTACTCTCTTTATATTCCTTTTTCCTCCTGTTTGCTCTTCTCCATAGTTTTTCTAGTTTTCCTTTTCTTTTCTACCCTTTCTTTCCCCCTTTTTGCTTTCTCTATTTTTTTTCTTTTATAGGAGGTTCTTAGTCTCTTTCAGAAAGGAAAGAAAATCATTGTCTTTATTAGCATCCAATATTTAGAGATAATGTTGTAAACCAACTTAGTTATTGACCATTGATTGCTCTTTGCTTGCTTTGTGGAGATATGATCAAATTTTAAAAGCTAAATCTTGCATCAAAATGAAAAGGATAATTGTTATCTTGGAGGAAGGCTGATTGAGTAAGCATGTTTGGCATGAAATATTTAAAGGATTCTGATAGTTAAAGCTTTGATTACTTTTATCGTGATTGTAGCCAACATATCAGAGAAAATGTTCTTAGCTTGATTCACGGAGAAAAGATCAAATTTTGAAAGCTAAATCATGGATAAAAATGGAAATGATGACTGCTGGTCTTGAAGGGAGGCTGATTAAGTGAGAATGTTTGGCATGAAATCTGTAGTGGATTATAAGAGTTAAAGCCTGGTTTCTTGTACCATAATTATAGCCAACATATCAGAGAACATGTTTCTTTTGTTTTGTGTCACCAAAAGAATCATTTAGGATTAAAATTAAGCCATAATAGTGTACGAGACTCAATCGTTTATGCTCCCCCCCCCCAGAAATCTGCAAATTCCATGTATAAAATGATGTTGTTATTTTCCATACCTTCATCAACATGTTCTTCTCTCTTTAAGTAAAATACATAATTTCACTTAAAGTGAAACGACATCATTTTTGCTTCTTCAGCATAATTAGGTTTTTTTTTTCTAATTCAATCAAGCCAAACGTCAACAAAGTCCCTCCATTTCAACGCCTTTTGCTCCTTGGTCCCTGATCTTTTAATTTTTTGTTTTGGGTCAATTTTTATCCTTTTTATTTAATTTCACCCCGATCAAGTTACCTTAGGCCTTTGTTTTTTTCAAGGATTCCATTTCAGTCATTGGTTCTTTAATTTTCTATTTTTAAGCCAAGTTGACTTCTAACTTTAATTTTTTTTTTCAATTAAGCCCTTAATTGATTTCCGAACTTGACTATTTGTTCCAAACTCACCTTTAAACCTTACTTCTTTGAATTTTAGCTAAATTAATCAAATTAAGCCTTTTCTTCAATTTCTTCTTCAATTAAACCCTCAATTATGACACTAAAATTCCCAAACCTTATTTTTGCTCACGATATTTAATTATCAATCCAATTTCTACCCCAATTATATTTTTATTTTTTAGATTTTAAAAAAAAAATTTATGACTTCTCAAGTTTTTTTTTTGACATATAAAAATTATATAAAAATGAAGAAAATATGAAATGGTTAAAATTAACTAAAATTACTGAAAACACATGTTTGTTTTTTTTTTTGTTTTTTTTCTAATTTTAAAAGAAAAAATATATATACAAAAAATGGGAGGGGGGTTAAAATTAGTTTACAACTGCCGTCGCCACCAACATTAAATAAAAATGAAGAAAATAAGAAATGGTAAAAAATAACAAAAATTACTGAAAAGATATGTTTTGTTTTTTGGATTTTTTTTAATTTTAAAAGAAAAGGGAAGGGGGGGTCAAAAATTATAGAAATAGATCCTCATTCAATAAGTAAATAATATAAAATTTTCAATATTATTTTTTCTAGTTTTAACAAGGAACCTCAATAACATCAATTAAAACTTAGGGAAATGATATAAAAAGAAGACATGAAAAATACATTAGAAAAACCCTACCTATAAAACATAAAAAAAGCCCTACATGAGAACCCTAAACAAAATAAAACGATGAAAAAAAAAAGATCAGAAGAGCAAAAATAAAGACTACTAAAAACCAAAATAACATTAGCTAACAACTTTTTTTTCCTTTCTTCTCTCTAGTATCCAAAATCTAACAACCACACTCAACATTGATCAATAACACAAAATTTAACTAGCCATGTTCATTCTCCAACTAAAGCAAACCTCTCTCTTACCCCATCTCTTTAGATACAATCCAGACTACACCCAATAATCCATTAGAAGTTCTAGTTAGACAAATTACAAGATCAAGGCCAAAAAAGCTCAAAAATATATTCATTGGGCTTATTCAGAGTATGTAAGCCAATATAAATTTCAAGGAGGCTGCAGCTTCAACAAACGATGATCAAACCTTAATCAATTTAATCTATGTATAAGAGGGGCTTTATCCATCTACTTCGTGGGCTTAATTAATTTTGGCAACCATAGGTTTATTTATTTCATGTGTTTTATGGATTTCAAGCTATGAGAGAATTATTTATTATGCATGGAAACATAGGTGGCTAAAGAAGAATTAATTGCATTATTTTTTCTTATTTTTTTTGGACTCTAAGGGCGCAACATAACATATATTTGGCCAGGGGTTGTTTTTAGAGAAGGATTTCATTCAACAATTATTTCTTTTACTCTATCATATACGACACATTAAATTATTTTTTAGAATTATTATTTTTATTATTTTTTTATGTTTTGGGCCTTATTTGAGACACTTTGGGCTTTATTTTAATATGAGTTGATGTTAGCATATGAGGTCAACTAGGATGTAGTTTTTTCAAAGTATAAATACGCTTGTAAGACTTTATATTTTTTAGAAGTTGGATAATACATTATTGCCATATATTTTGTATGTATTGTGAGAGGATTATCTTGTTTTGGTTCTTTTTTGAACTACTTTAACTTATCAAATAATTAACCAAACTTCATGGTATCTTCCAAACTACTCGTTTGTGTCTTTTTATAGACATTGAATGATGGTTTAATTTCTATATTTTTAGTTTCTCAGTACAAGTAATCATTGTTTCAATCTCAATTACAAGCCTGAATTTAATACCTTTCATTAATTAAAAACAATCATTATACCAGATCTATAGGGTGTATTTTTTCCTTTAAGATATTCCATTATATTATGGTGTTCCAATAAGTGTCATTTATGAGAGACTCTCATTTTTTTTTTAGATAATCTTGAAAATTTTAGCTGAAGTATTCACCACCTTGATCTAATCAAAGTATCTTAATACTCTTTTCAATTTGTATTTCAACTTCATTTCTGAATTCTTTGAACCTTTCAAATGATTCATACTTTAATTAAATGTACATGACCATCTAATATGGTCATTAATGATGAAACATGTATATCTATCTGCGACATAAATTATTATTGGTCCACACACATATGTATGAATTAAACCTAAATATTCATTAGATCTTTTAGTATTTCAATAAAATGTGTTTTGATTATTTTACCTAATAAATACACTTTTCAAGTTTCATACGATTCATAATTAAAAGGATTAAATATCTTTTTTTTATGTAACTTAATGATTCTTGTTTCATTAATATGATCTAATCTAGAATGCCATAAATAATATGGATATTGGTTATTTAATCTATTTTTCTTGCCATTTCAAGATCAGGTATATAAACCATTTGTATAAGCAACAAATGCATATTACATATCATTATTATAATGAACAACATTTTTTCTTAATAATAAATCTAAATCCATTTAGAAATGAATACAATGTTTCTATAAAATGCAAGAAAAAAATAAAAATTATTAAGTTTTAGTATCAGCCTACTTGACAAAGTTAATGCAACAACCTTTGCTTCATTACCAACTCGTACACCCACTTTATCTTTATTCAATCATAAACACATATGAAGCAGAAGCTTCAATATGTTTTTTAGCCTTCACGGTTGCAAGATAGTCTTCGCATAATCCTTCTCTAGTGTTTTTCTTTGCCATAATAATAATAAATACCCTTGTCTTTTTTGATGCCTAAAGTAAAATTCTATGTTTAAACTACAAGACCAAGTTAATGCTTAACTCATGGTTCATGATAAAGCCCAATTGACTTATTTTTAAATAGCCGATCATCCTTAACACATGGGTATTCATTGAAGAACCCTCTGTCATCTTATGTTCTTAACATGTACCTAATATATTAATTGTAACATCCCCATTTCTGAAACCAACACATCAATCATAAAAAAAAAAAGAAACACGGTAATTTTTTTTACTTTGTTTTTTTGTTGAACTCATACAAAGTTTATTGAAATTTCTATTAAAATTTCGATAGAGTCTCCCCTATACCGGGAGGTCCCACGTTATCGACAAATCATTTGTACACATCCTATATTCATTGTTCATACACATTCCAATCATTCCAAGTCTCAAACTGTAACACCCCAAACTTTTAAGATAAAATTCACACAATTATCAAGTTATAAAAATGAGAAGAATCCCAAGAAGTTTTATTTATTTATTTGTTAAGAGATAACCATTAATTAACGATCGTAATTGCATTCATACATTAGCATAATGAAAATTCTAAATTTCAAATTACTACTTAAAGTTTTAACAAAATAGTACTACATAACTTTATACATACAAATTACAAGTATTGTTAAATACAACCTAAAAGAAAATTCTTTTATGTTTCTACTAACTTAAGTGACTATATAGAGGGAACACCCATGCATCAACTAAGGGTTACACTGCTTAGATGAACCTGCATAGTAATTTGTATAAACATAATTAAATTAATTAAGATGATCTAGTATATTTTTTTATTACACTAACAATTTGCTTTTTAATTCATTTATCATCAATTTCTATAATTTCCCACCTGTTCGCACACCAATCTTGTCCAATAATAACTAATTCTATTGATCGCGCATTCACAGGGCACTAGTTCCAAACGAGGACACTGGTCCAATCATCAACCCATTCACCAGACGCTAGTCCCAAACCAAGAACTGGTTCAACCTTCATTCAAACACTACATATAAATACTAAAATTTGAACTACATCTTATTAGGGACTAAGCTAAAGAATTAAAAGAAACTTTAAATTAGAGATCTAAGTGTCAGACACCTACCGGAAATCCATGCTCTGCTAATCGTCCCCTGCTCTCGTTTATTTTCCAAATCTCACATGTACCAATAGTTACACTAATTTAAATTTCAAGTCTTGACCACACACACACACGTATACATACTATCTTTATAATTTAACATTTTCTAATAAAAAACAATTCCAAACAGAAGTTACCAATTTACAAGTTTTAAGTGCCTCAACATAACATATTCAAAATAATGTTTAGTATTTTGAGTATAACCGAAGCTATAGAACTCGGTTTTATGCGTGGTTTGTTTCTTTGGAATGCTAAAACATGGTTATGTAACTTTCATGTAGATGAATATACCCAGTTTTTCCATCTACATGCCTAAATTCATAAATTTCAGAAACCTAAAAATCTGTCCTGCTGATTCCCGATTTTGATCTATCTTCGGTTATCTTTCATATTTAATGTTTTGTCACTCCAATTTAAGCAATGTTAATTTCATTTGAAAGGTAATATCCATGTCTACAACTTTCATGAAGGAAAATATCTCAAATTCTATCATCTTAGGTTTCAAAGCTTAGTAAAGAAATTGAGAGACAACCTCTTCAGTTTTGATTTCTAAGTTAAAAAAGTATAAATTTGTTTCCCATGCATTTTTTCATCATTTCCAGCCACTATAAACACAAAATACCTCTACATATCATTATTTAACAAACTTCTTAAACCTATACTAAGGTATTCTAAAATCTCAATTATTCATGAAAAACACAAACAAATTCAAGTAACTTAACAAGAGAACTTGTTACCTTCTATTATATATATATATATATATAAAGAGTGAAGAGATTGAGAACAACCCTTTTTCTTCTTCCCCTTCCTTTCTTCCTTCTTCTAACCCTTCCCTTCCTACTAGTAAATTCTCAAGGTTTTCTCAAAGTTTTCTTCCTAAATCTTACTTGAAGCACTCTTATTTCACTTTCTCTCACTTTTCTTTGGATTCAAAGGATGAATTTACAAGGTTTCCTCTTAATTTTTCTTTTCTCCTCTTTCTTCCTCTTCTTTGCCGGCTATTACTCTTATAATTATGTTCTTTCCTTATTTGCATCTTGCCCCCTCATATTTATTTCTATTTTCACATGGACCCCACCATTCCATTTTTTAATCCATTAACCCCACTACTTCTCTTTCTCTTTACTAACTCCTTACTCTTTTTATTATTGTTTTTAATTTCCCCTCTCATTAAATAACTTCTCTTTTAATCCAATTAATTTGTTCAACTTAATCATTTCTCCACATCCTTTGTATTTTATTTTATTTTACTAGATCATGAGATTATTTTATTCAAGGGTTTACATTCTCCCCTGTAAAAAAAAATTTTTGTCCTTGAAATTAAAATTTTATACCTAAGTTTAGAAAATTCCAAGGTACTTCCTCCTCATCTTCGCCTTTTTTTCTCATGTTTCTTCCTCAATTTGATAATTCCTCCATAACACCTTGACCAAAGGAATTTTCTTATTTCAAAGCTACTTTTCACTACGATCCAAAATCTTTACAGGTTTCAGTTCTAAAGTCAAATCTTCTTCAATCTCTATAGGAACTTGTGGTAACACTCGAGCTGGGTCTATCTTTGCTTTCCATAACATAGAAACATGAAACACATCATAGATCATGGTCAAATGTGGGGGCAACGCGAACTAATACGCCGCAGGTCCAATTCTCTTTACCACTCCTTAAGGCTCGATGTATCTTGGTGCTAACTTTCCCTTCATACCAAATCTTAACATGTGCTTCAATGGAAAAATCTTAAGTTGCATTCGAGAGAAATTAGATGAGAAAAGAATTTTACAACCCCGACAGAAAGATAGAGAAAAGGCAGGACATGCATGCCCTATTTAATATTACAACCATTCAACTATAAAAACACAATCACATTGGTCTTTAAATGTCCATAACCATCTATCATACATAATAACATATTAATATCCATAAACAAATATATTTCATGCTTCAACTCTAATTATTGGCTTTATATGCAATTTTAAAATAGTATTTCTAACACTTAGAAATATTAAATCAAATCTAATTTTATAATTTCTCAAACTTAATAAAAAATTTTCATTGATTTTTTTTTAAAATTTAATAAGAAAATTAATCATATTAAAATTCTTATTAACATCCTTAACTCTTTTAGGATTAATTAAATAAAATTTTCTAGCTTAAAAACTCTCTTTATTTAGAGAATTTTTTTTGTAAAACATTTTAATTAAATAATTTTATGTTATCCTAATCCAATTAGGATAACATAAAATTAAGAAAATTTTGAATTAAACACTTTAATTCAATCCTAAGCTAGTTAGAAAAATTAATTCTACAATTAATTTAATTTGGGTTTTAATTTTAAATTATAAAATTAATATTTTATATGTAGATGGACAAAATCATAATTCTACCATTAAACTACTTATTGTAATTTGGTATAAGGGTTAGGGCAAATATGTCATCTTGCCCTGAAACCCTAAAATATTGCTTCATGGGAAAAATCATAATTTTACCTCTCATCTCTTCTTCTTCTTCTTCTTCTTCTTCTTCTTTTTCTTCTTCATGCTGCTAATAGTGCGCTAGTAGCTATTATAGTTATTGCTACCAGTGTGGGCTGTTCATATTAGAGGCCGCCTCCAGCACTGGTAGCAAAGTTGCTATTGTTTTTAGTGGTAATGCAAGGCGGTAGCTCTCGTGCTGCACCATTTGCAGTGTCATAGTTGTGGGTGCAACTATAGTGTTTTATTGTTCCTCGCCAACTACAAACTTGTCATGGCCAGACATGCTGACAATGCTATTATGAAAAACATTTTTTATAAATATATTTCAAGGTGGATTCCGGACATATTTGACCTAAACCGTAACTGAATATTTTTTTTCTTAAAAATCATGAGATAAAATAATTTATTTTTCCCATAAATGTAATTTTCAATTAATGCTAATAATAATAATAATAATAATAATAATAATAATAATAATAATAATAATAATAATAATAATAATAATAATATGAAATCAACAACTATAATTGTCTAACAATGAATTTGATACCACTGTCGGATTTTCCAAAACACATATACACAGAGAAAATATTCAATCTAAAAATTTCTAGGAGTTTCGTGAACTTCTTAGATAGATCTAGAGTTATTTTAAATTTATAACAAGATTACCCGAGGATTGAATAGCTTTGAATAATTGCTTCTAGGTCGAGTTATTACAAACCATAAGTCATCCAAGTTTTCAACTTCTAACATTAATCCATACAAACCATCAATAAGAAATCTTTTAAACTCTTTTAGAAGAGAGAGATTGCTATGTCTTTGAGAACTAACTATTTTCATTTGTATTTTTCAGGTGTTCTATGTACTGTAGTACTATGTGTTTGTATGTAAAGAAAATAAGAGGCATAACATACTATTTATAAGGAACCCTGAAAACTCTATAAATAAATAAAAATATCAATTTGCCTTTTGAATAATATCACATATATTATTTCAAAATAATTTTTAAAATTTATTTAATCAAGTCCCTACTTTATTTTTCTAGGTCTAGAATTATAATTTTCTGCATAAGTTACATTATATTCCTCAATTTCTAAAACTTATTTACAATCAAGTCACATTTGATTAATCATCCCATTTTAATTTCTGAAAATAGTTCTTATGTGTGTGTCCCATTAAGCTCACTAATAAGTTGGTCCAAATATAAATCACAATCTTAAATAAAATAAATAAATTAAATTAAATTAATTAATTTATTATCAATTTAACAATTGATGTATTTATATTTGAAGATAAGTACAATGTTTAATAATTTATCATAATCATGTTTGTTGGGATGATGTGATCCTGACTATACAAAAAGATCCATTAAAAGTTCTAGTTGGGCCAATTACAAGATTAAGGGCAAAAAAGTTTTAAGATGTAATCATTGGGCTTATTAGTATTTGAACCAAGGTAAATTTCAAAGAAGCTACAATTTCAACAAGTGATGATCAGACTTTAGTTAATTTAATCTATATATAAGAGGGGTTTTATCCATCTACTTCATGGGCTTAATTAATTTTGGCAACCATAGGCTTATTTATTTCCATGTGTTTTATGGATTTCGTGCTATGAGAGGGTTATTTATTATGTATGGAAACATAGGCAGCTAAGGAAGAATTAATTGCAATAGTTTTTCTTATTGTTTTTTTTTTTGGACTCTAAGGGGCAACACAACATATATTTTGGCCAGGAGTTCTTTTCAATGAAAGATTTCATTTAACAATTATTTCTTTTACTCTATCATATATGACACATTAGCATTATTTTTTAGAACTATTATTTTATTATTCTTCATGTTTTGGGCTTTATGTGAGATACTTTAGGTTTTATTTTAATATGAGTTGATATTAGCCTGTTAGGTCAACTAAGATGTAGTTTTTTCAAAGTATAAATATGCTTGTAAGACATTATATTTCTTTAGAAGTTGGATAATACATTATTGCTTTGTATTTTATATGTATTGCAAGAGAATTCTCTTGTTTTGGTTTTTCATTTAACTACTTTAACTTATCAAAGAATTAAACAAGTTTCATTATATCTTCCATATTACTCATTTGCATCTCTTCATAGGTATTAGATGAAGGTTCAATTTCTATATTCTTGGTGTCTCTGTATAGGTTATCATTATATCAATCTCAATCACAAGGTTGCATTTAATGCATTTTGTTAATTCAAAACAATCATTATACCTTTGTTGGCTCATTAATCACACACTCATTTTATCAAGCATTAGGCCAATTCTGGCTCACTAAGAACTCATATTCATTCTAAACACTTCTTTAGTCATTTAACTTCACTAATGTTAGTCATTCATTTTAACTAATATATAGTGTGCACATTCATTCAACTTATCATACATAAGATCCTACATTCCCAATCTTCCCCAAACCCATTCACATTAACTTAACACTACATATAACAATTCTTAAGGATCACAATCATACATAATATACAATTCATACAATAACATATAATTCAACACAAAATTTATAAGGCGGCCAATTGTTATGGCCAACAAATTTAATATAGGAAGAGGATTTTTTTTTTAAAAAAAAAATACAACAATGCCACTAATTTTATACGCTATATGATATTTTCATCAAAACTCTAATTATTATTGTTTTTTTTATATACAAATTCTTATTTATTTTTACTTGAGATTTTAAATAATTTACTAGAGAATTTTATCTCTGGTCATAAAAATATTTTCTTAATTAATTGTTTTTCAGTTGAGAATTTCTTTATGGTTTACAATTCTGAAACCCAAATTCAAAACCATTCGCTTAGACTTTCAAATAAAAATGTTGTTTTCGGCAATTCATAGCACAACCAATACTTTTTATTATATTTTTCTAATGAACAAAAATATAATTTATCTTATAAAAGATGAATAAGGTAATTTTTATATAAAATATCTAAAAACTAGTTATGATTTTTAGTTAACATACAACTAAATGATAATTTTTTTATTTTTTTTATTTTTATTATTGCAGAGATTTTTCATGCAACATTTTTAGTGTTATATTTTTTAAAATTTTATTTCAATAGATAATGAATTAAGATTTGATAAATTAAAACGATATGGTTAAATTAAAAATCATTGTGCTGGAGAATTAAACTTGGATCATCCCGTCACGAGGGGACATTTGAGTAGTGGGAAGATGTATAACCCACGTGGATCAAACTCACTAATTCCTATATCAACCTTAGGATCTGTTCACTAAACATGTGGTAAGGTCCACTGGGCTTGAGGCACGTCGAATCAATCAGTCAATCAATCGACATAGATTGCAACAGAAGCTGTCTTCGGTCGTGGAGTTTCTGGCTGGGTCAGTTGATATATAGTTTTGGGCGGTTGAGGGTGGTAGCCCATGAAGTCCCCAAGAGAACGATGGATGTGACCCATTCTTGATCAAAGAGAGACGAATAAACTCACTAGACTAGACCAGGTCCCAGATTGTAACCCTCTTTTAACTCCCACACCTTTGATTCCTCTCCCCTTTTGTCTCCTCTGCTGCTCGTGCGCGTGCCTTGTTATGTCTTCAATTTCATCAAAAGGAGGCATGCTCATACTAGGAGTCGCCCTATTCTTTTCATGTTATCGACCGACCTACCTATGCCCGCTTTTCACTCATGAAAAATGGTTGATGGTGTGACTCCTTTTCTCTCAGAAATTATATGTTTATATTTTACTCCAGATTCTACATGTTAATGCTTTTTCAGTACAAAAAAGCATTGTGATAACACATTGAAAAGGACACGCCAACCCCCGCTTAATCACAAACTGCTTAAGGAAAAGCAATTGTAATTAGCTTTGGAAAGATAGAAACTAATTAACACAACGCAACTCATCTCTCTGGACATCTCTCTGAATGCATGGCACTTGACGGTGGTGGAAACCAGGCGTTTTCGCTATCGTGTCATCATGAAACTGTAAACTTCCTGGGGTTTAGATGAGAGGCACAAAACTACATCTACAATATGATTTTCTTCCTTTTTAGGGGGAAAAAAATGAAGTGATCATGATTCAAAGGAAATTAAGCTTCGATTATATGGGATATATGATAAGCAAAGAAACGAAGTCCTTGCATGGTTAATCTCTCCCATTCCCAATTACACAACAAAGATTTGGACACCTTTTAATTTCTCACCTATCCCCTCTAATTTGATCGTCTAGCGCCTTTACTATAGGAAAGTGGACTTAATATTTCCCTTCACCTAAATGGCATGCCCGAAGAATTGAAGAGACGGAGCAGTCTGGCTCCTCATCATTAGCAAGAATGTAACCAGCAGACTAGAAGGGGATAAAAAATCATCATGGAAATTGAAGGAGCTAAACTATTGTACAGCATGTCCCGCAGAGGAGTTGCCACTGCGTTTTGTGGAACGATCATGGAGGTCATTACAGGGATGATAATTAAGTACTGTGAAAGATACATTAAATGTTAAAAATCCAACTAAGATCCTCATGCAATTTTTTCTTCTGTGGATGCACGTACCCTCACATGGGAAAACAATCCTTCTTGTGCTTTCTATTAGACTAGGCACCTGTACGACATACTGTTACAGAAAATGACATTACATATTTGCTATAGTAGGACCAAGATGACACGAAAAATCACAAGCAACCACTATATATATATATACATGGGGCTAAAATATAAAAGAGATTTCAGACACACAAAGAGAAGTCAACAAATTTACAGTGTCAACTTTTTACGATATCTGTCTCTGGCTTGAAAAGAAAAGCTGAATTTAGTCAAGTTGGTGCAAAGCTTGAAGATTGATGTAGAAAAAAGCCTTAAAAGAAGCACATGTCAATTTTCGTTTTTCACTTGTTCACACTTAGGAATTAGGCCGGTTAAAGAAGGGAAACACCTCCTGGTCGTCTAATTATGGTTAATCGGTGCTCACATTATTTCACAGCTTGCAATATTTCAATCACAAATCAACTCCGAACCTTTAATTTCTTCATTTCAGTACCAAAACTATCTGGACAAGGCAATGTAACCCTTCCGTCAGGATTCCATCTCGATTCAACAATAAAATGGGGATCGGGGAAGCCATAAAAAGAAGTCGAAAAGAGCTTGTTTTCTTTGAGAGTGGTTTTTGTTTTTTATTTTTTTATTATAATTCTTAAATGTGGATCTTGAAATTTAAGGCGGGGTATTTTGTCTTCTTCTGGATTTTGGAGATGAGAAGATGATCATATATATTTGGATTTTTCTATCATGTCCTCTAAGGGCACATGTTCGTTGCTATAAATAGAATGATTTAATTTTTATACTCTCTGCTATATTGAATTATGGACGAGGATACAAATAAACCTATTAATCATACAAGGAAAACTTTCCAGTTATATCAATCAAACATGCGCCTTTAATTGTTTTACTGTGGGAAAAATATCATTTCAGTGGCTCTTGGAATCATGGACTGGCTGTTGTTATCAGCCAAGAGTTGAAGTCAAGAGTTAGCTCATGAGCCTAGCTTTGATTTTAATGTTAGCCTGGAGCATCTCCTCTTGAATTAAAGCAATATATTTCCTTGTAAATCAAGGCTGCTTGGAACTGGAGCAAGTTTCGCAGAAGCAAAATAGAAGGCTATCTATCATTAATCTTCCAAGAAATTATGTAGTCAACAAAACATGAAGATGGCGCATTAAATTAGTTAAGAGGTTCAAGAAGTGGGCACCTAGCTAGTCAATAGTTATACCGTGTGATGTCCTTCTCTCTTGAGATGCAAATGATTGTCTGTTAAAAAAACATGGATTATCAGAAAACTAAGAAATTTTATAAGCAGTCGGTGGTTAGTGAAGGTTCAGCTAGCTTTCGTGCTTATATAAACTATACATGTTAGGTTGGTACTCACAAAAGTGAACTCTAAATATATGATCTTATGGCAGGAATATTATTTTATACTCCCATGAAAGAATATACGAGAAACATATACATAAGGTTGCAATAATTGGTAGACCAGAGCAAGTAAATTCTTAATATCCAGCGCACAATGTTTTACAATAACTTTACATTTCCAACTTTTTCCTCACTTACCCTTGTGTGTTTACTCATCAACGCATGAGTTTCTGAAGCGCTTGTATTTATATATATATATTTTTTTAATCAATAATACAAGGATGAAGGAAACATAATATTGCTGAAACCTTTCTAACAAATAAAAAAGTATCTATTATCGGATAGAACTTTAAATTTTTTAATTTATAGGGATATTTTTACAGACAAGAGTGACAGACTATACTTTAAAATTTGATCCATTATGTCTTTATGCCTAAATACCATAGTCTTTTAAACAAATTTACAACATTATAATTTTTCTATAGAAAATCCTATAACTTGTCTAAGATAAATCTAACAAGGAATCAGACTTCAAGATTATAGAAAAAGGTATTACTTAATTTGAATTGTTTGATTCATTCGTTTTAGTTCATACAAAGCCTACAATTTCTTATTGATTCACTTTTTGAGATTTATGATGAGTTACAAACAATATTTGAAACTTATAAAAGTATAACAATATCTAAAAAAAACACAACAATATATAAAAGTGATGTATTATTCATCAAGGCAAAAGATATCAGATAAGCAAAACACTATAGATAATCATGCATTTGGAGAGAGCATTGGAATTGGTGTTAGCCAATAAAAAAACATAGTTATAAAAACATAGTTGTTTTCAATGTTTTTTCTTAGACAGAGAGGTCTTACTAACTACTTTAGGTTTTTATTATGCAAAAACAAGTGCATCACATCTTTATTGATGAAATTACTTATTATTTGTATGAACCATGTATGGAAAAAAAAAAACCTACCTACGATTTTATAATCTTAAATCTATTTTAACAATATGAATTTATATTATATTTTTCATGTCATATTAAAAAAATATTTTTGATAATCATATGTAAGATTACATGATAGATAGCCTTCCTCTTTTAAATATCATCTCACTCCTTTAATTAGTGTTTGAACTTGAGATCTCTGTATAAAACTCTGAAAGTTTTAACCGTTGGGATGGGTTTGGTGTCTCTTTTAAAGCACAATGACCTTATTCCAGAGCTTTACTCGAGAAAATGATCTAAAAGTAAAGTACAGTCTCACATGTTATATATATATATATATAGAAAGATCTCTCTACAAGGTAACAAATCATACTTCACCATGATAATGCACGAGTCATGTGCATAAGAAACCCTAAATAGGTATTCTCCATGCTAATAATATAGCACATATAATCCCGATTTTATACAGGCTTGGAAAGCTTAAATGCTACCATCTCCTCTCTCACCACAAGTGTCATTATTCCATGGAGAAGGATAATATATACCAGAACTTTGATCATAAGAAACCCCTCCATGACCCATTCTTCTTCCAAATTGGGGGTTTGCTGCTGGCATTTCATTGCAGGCATATCGGATCAAATCAGCATTTGTAGCATCCAATTCCTTTTGGAGTCTAATAACTTGCCTCTGGAGGACTGAAATAGCACCAACACAGCCATAGACTGGATCTTTCATCCGTGCCTCAGCTTCGTAGGCAAGAGAGTTGACAGCATCTTCTCTCTGATGAGGAAGGACCTCATTGAGGAGCTTACTGACATTGCTTGCACCAAATATCTTGTGAACATTGGCAAACTTCTGAGGCTCTTCAGGTGGGAAGTATGGTGCAAAGATGCAATCTGGCATGCATTTTCTCCGTAGGAACTTGCAAGCAGCACAAGGAGAATTCGAATAGCTTGAAGAAGCCATCTATTATGCTGCAAAAAATTAATTGAACACCTTAATCCATCAAACATGTTCTTATTGATGCATAACCTCTTAAGATTTGGAATTTACAATATGAAAAACTTAAAATAGTTATTTTACATTATTTTTTGATAATCCGAAGACCAAGGGTGATTGATGTGGGCAGAACCTTTGTTATTTATATTATACAGAGACTTGTTTGGAGCACATGCATATGCGTATGACCAGTTTAGCAGCACAAGTATTTTTCATGACAGCAGTTTTCCTCCCTAGTTATGCATCTCCTTTTCAAACTTTTACTTTTCGGCCTGAAAAGCAGTCTTTCTTGAATCTGATACTACTGTGTGAATATTTCATCTCCAAAATTTACTTAAAAACTCCCTATAGTAAAAATAAATAAATAAATAAATAAAATGAAATTAATAAAAGATAAATAAATAGTCAAAACAGAATACATCAGGGTACAGGGATAGTTTCCTGTGTGGGGATTCTTTGAACCTTTAGTCAATAGCTCCATGGCTGCAACATGACACAGCCCCCACGCCCCCTCCTCCCCATTTTCTCTCTCCAAATTTTAATTCCTACACCTACTGCAATGTAGACAGATCCTTTTTTTTGAAGTTGTCATCAGTGGGATCTCTCATATGGTGCAATCTTATAGCCTTCATCATATGTATATATTCTTCCTTAAAGGTGTTGAGGCATTTGTTAACAGATATTCTACCTATTGAATCGAATCACAAGTACATAAACCATTAATCTCTTCTTCTATAACATAACCTTAATTGAGCAGAGTGCTTTAAGATGAAGAATATAAGCAAAAATGAAAAGATCTTGTAGCTGGGCTGCCTGTACTTACCTTTTTTTGACTAGGTTTCTTTTATCAGGTAAAAAGGAATACTACCTGTTTACCCCTCTCGTGTAGGCTCTTTCAAGATCCAGAGACTTTGATTTTGCCAATGAAAAAGACTATCCAGTCAGCTGTTGAAAGATGAGAAACTTGGTAAGCTTAATTAATTTATTGACAGATGTGAGAGTTCAAAGGGGAAACCCTAGTTGCAGGACGGTGAGAGAAACCTGCAAATACAGTGACGAAAAGCAAGGAAGATTAAAGAAAAGGGGAGGCAAAGAGCATTTAGTGAAGAGGAACGGAAAGCAAAAGAGAAGTGCAATAAATGGGCAGCAAGAAAAAGGATGACTTTGACACTGCTCTTATAATAATATCAAACACTGTTCAAGAACTTGGCCAATCAATTATCTTAAAAAAGAAAAAAAAAAAGCAAAAACTTTGAACTCCAAATCAAACTAAAAATATATAAATAACTAATGAAATAATTTTCTTGGCCAATATTTTGCATTACAAGGAGAAGATCTGACACAATCACAAGATTCAACTAACTCATGATTTAAGGGGTCAACTTAGTTTGATCCTTGATACCAGACACCTTTGAAGGCATACCTCATAATGGGCAATCTCATTGCAGAACTGGACTGCTGTTTATGGCCATATTTTGGCTTTATTCTTGTGGCTTATTCGTATATGCAGCCAATCTGGAACTGAACAGTGAGTTTCTTCATAATTGAAAAGGAAAAAAAAAATAATCATACTCTTTTCAAAAATTAATTTCAAGAAGAAATAAAAAATAAAGAGCAATAATACAGCATCACCAAATTTCTCATTACATGTAAAGGAGATATTTAGGCAAATAAAATAAAAAGCTAAAGAAGAGATAAAGGAGTTGTCACTATTTTAAAGGCAACAATACTTAAGGTTGCTCTAGTGTAGATTATAAGTGGCTAGTTATTTCAAGGAAACATAAAAATTACCCTCTCTAAAGTATCTCACATAAAATAAACTATTTCGGTTTGTAAAACTTAGACAATGTTTGGTTATCATTTCAGAACAAAAATAAAAACAAAAAAACAGAGACAATTAGGACATAGCGAACATTTTTATGTTTTGAAAAAATTAAACATTTACTTTAAAATCATCTCAGAGACAAATTTATTTTTATATCACCATTCATGTCTCTTCAATCAAACACGTTTCTATTCCTTCTATCATGAAATACTAACCAAACACAATCTTAAGAAACTATTTTGAAAATCACCTTTATGTTAAGTTATCTAACCTGGTATTTGTGTTTATTATTAAGTAAAAAACTAGACAATCTAAGAAATAAAGTGATTTTAGATTCATGTCTAAATAAAATGTTCAATTCCTCACCTTTTTCTTATCAATTATGGACATTGGATCCAAAATAATGAGAGGAATTAGATTGGATATATGCACATTCTAATTTATTAATACAGAACAAGTTTGAAAAACACTACTCACTCAATAGACTTGTAAAGGGTTGAAATGACTACTTAAAAGAAAGAAAAAGAGAGAGAGAGCACTTTTTTCAATGTTGATATAACCAATGTGCTTCATAACATTTAAACATACTGAAAACCAAAAATAGAAATGAGGTGTCATGCAACTATATAATTCTTTACACATTGAATGAAGAATAAATAGTAGAATAATATTTATAAATATATAAAATGTTAAAATATTAATAAATGATAAAAATAAATGAATCACCTTATAAGTGACATAATTAACTAAACTACAACTAGATGGAAAACTAGAGAAGCAATTCAAAAAGGTATTGACAATGGCATCCTTGAATATGCAAATTCAAATGCATAAATCATAAAACATGAGTTAAAATATTAATTAGAATAAAATAAAAGAATGCATTATCTATTTATATATTCATAACATAATTTTCGAGGGACATAATTATCAAAGGACCAAATGAACGAGGTATAAAATAATTGAAGGGTCATAATATCGAGGAATGTAATAGCCTAAGAGCATTTTATGAATAAATAAATAAATTATATTTTTGAGAATATGATGCCCTCAATACTGGATTCAAGCAGAGTCAATTTCGTATCATATATTAAGTTGCTCATTCTTTGAACTTGATAAAGATAGGTTTGCTATCAAACAAATACACCTTCAACCAATCATGATCACCCATCATATTTACACATACATACACACTTAAAATACAAGTAGAACATACAAAACACTTATATATATAAATAAAAATATTAAGATATAAAAAACAACACAAAATCATTCAAAATATTAAAAAAGGATCCAAAACAAATATAATCATAGGTAGAACATCGACAAACAATAGAGCAAACCACAATAAACATTCATTTTAAATGTGATAACTTTAAGGGGGGAAAAGGTTCTAAAAAAAAATTCTAACATTGAATAGAAAAATGCATTCATCTAAATATGAAATAAAAATCAAAATTATATGCAAGCCATGTTTTTTAAGTTTCAATTCAAATTAAGTTGTAATGTTGAAAGATTCAGGATTAACTAATTTCTAAGTAATGAAATCCCATTTAACATCGATGCAATCTAAATAAATAATTTTGAGTTCAAAACTAACACATAAAAATTGATTTCCATGAAGTTAAGAAATAACTTTGCAATAATTGATAATTTTGAATTTTAAATCTTTGATTTGAAAATTTGATTTTTATGTGAAAAACTAAAGCTAATACAATATCATGAGCATGAATTAAAATCTGAATTTAAACCGACCTAATCTAAATACCATAATATTGAGAAAAATATATAAGAAAGTGTATGAACTCTCTTTTAAATTTTATTCTAAATATATATGTTCTTACTTGTTTTTTTTTTAACATGTTATCAACACGATCACTCTACTTAATTTATATTGAAATCTTGGCAAACATGAACTCCTATGTTACGTGGCTTATATCAATTTCAATATTTTTTCTCTTTCATTATTGTTCATACTTTATGAAATATATTTGGCTCAGTAACTTATTTTGACAAATTTTCTTTTCTTTTTATTCATCAAGATTTAAAGTTCCTGAAGAACTAGTATTGTAAGTTTCTGAAGAATTAAATAAATTAAATACAGTTTTTGAAGAACTAGTATTTTTAAGGAACTGAATAGCAGTCTTAAAAGACTGATTTTTTTTATATTCATGATTTTATTTAATAAGTTAATTACTTTTTTATATATAATGGCAAATCTAACGAAACTTGAATTTATCGCTCTTGATATATATGAAAATTAAATTTTGTCATAGATCCTTGACGCTGAGATTTATCTGGAAGTTATGAATCTTGGAGAGACTATCAAAGAAGAAAATAGTGCATCTTTGCAGGATCATACGAAAGCAATGATTTTCATTCGCCACCATCTCCATGAAGGATTAAAAGTTGATTCATCTTACAATAAAAGATCCTTTTGTTCTGTGGCAAAATCTAAAGGAAATATATGACCACTAAAAGTTTACTATACTCTCTCAAGCTCGTTATAATTGGTTGTACCTGAGGTTGCAAGATTTTAATTTGGTTAGTGAATATAATTTTTCTATTTTTTAAATTATCTCACAATTGAAATTGTATGGTGAAAATATTATAGAAGACCAAATGTTAGAGGAAACATTCTATACTTTTCATGCCTAAAATATTATCCTGCAACAACAATATAGAGAACATTATTTTAAGAGATATTCAGAACTAATTTCATGTCTTCTTGTGACTGATTAAAATAATGAGTTTTTTATATATAAAAAATCATCAATCCCATCCCATAGGTTCTAAATCATTCCCTAAAGTGAATGGACCTTTGTTCAAAAGACAAGAAAGAACCAAGGGTATAGATATGAAAAAAAAATGAAAAATGAGAAGAGATAATCCTTCAAAAGGCAACCCACCATACCACCAAAAATGGACATAATGAACCCAAACAAGAAAATGGCAAGAATTTGAAAAAACTTGAAGATAAGTGTCATATGTGTGGTATGCATGGTCATTGGTCTCGCATTTATCGAGCGCCAAAACATCTTATAGATTTATATTAAGTCTTTCTAAAATAAAATACAGCTGATACTAATTTATTCATAAATATGATTTTAAAGGTCATAATGCTTATCTTGATATTTCTGATTTCTTTGAAAACCCAAATAAAATAGATAACATACTTGGTGGTGGAATCCTTATGGATGATTAATATTTTTATTTTTATTATGATATTTATCGTATTGTATTTTTAATAAATAATGTCAATTTTATTTCAATTAAATTATAAACTTTAATTATATTTTGAATAGAGGCATGACTTTTCATGATAGAGATTTATATCTAGCAGATAGTGTAACAACACATACAATTCTCAAGGAAAAGAAATACTTTGAATATTTGACATTAACCAAAGCCAATGTCACTAATATCAGGCTCAACAAACATTATTAAAGACCCCAGAAGAGTTAAAATTTTGTTACCAAATAACACAAAACTAGGCATCAAAGGTGCATTATATTCACCTGAGTTTAGAAGAAATTTATTCAGTTTTAAAGATATATGTGCTAATGGTTATCATATTGAAACAACAGTTGAGGACAAAAAGAATATCTTTATATTATTTCATATATTTCAGGCCAGAAGCTTGTACTTGAAAAATTACGTGCTTTCTTTTCTGGAATTTATTACACAATCATGAAATCTATTAAAACAAATGTTGTGATACACCTGAAGTGTTCTGACCCAAAACTATTTATTCTTTGGCATGATTGACTTAGACATCCAGGATTAATAATGATGTGATAAATTATTAAAAATTCACATGGACATCCTTTAAAACACCTGAAGATTCTCTTACCAAGTGAAAATCCATGCACTGCATGTTCTCAAGGTAAATTAATTATCAAACTATCTCTATCAAAGGTTGTTACAGAATCACTATCTTTTCTCAAAAGAATTCGAGATATATATGGACCTATTCATCTACCATGCAGACCTTTTAGATATTTTATGGTATTAATTGCTACATCAAGTAAATGGTCATGTGTTTATTTACTTTTTAGTCAAAATGTTGCATATGCTAGATTAATAGCAAAAATTATTAGATTAAAGGCACTATTTCCTAATTCTCCAATCAAGAAAATTCTATTGGACAATGTTGGTAAGTTTACTTTTCAATAATTTGATATAATTTTTGAACTTCTATTGGAATAGATGTTGAACATCTTATTGCTCATGTAAATACCTATAATGGTCTAGCAAAATCCTTTATAAAGTGCCTACAATTAATTGCTAGACCATTACTTATGAAATGAAAATTGCCTACTTTTACTTAGGGACATGCTATATTACACGTTGCATCATTGGTTAGAATTAAGTCAAGTGCTTATCTTAAATATTCTTCTTTGCAACTTATTTTTGCTATACCACCAAATATATTTCATCTATGAATTTTTGGTTATGTAGTATATGTGCCTATAGCACCCCCCCCCCCATAAAGGATTAAAATGGGTCTATAACATAGAATAGGAATTTATGTTGGTTTTAATTCTCTATCATTATTAGATTTCTTGAACCTTTAATTGGTGGTTTCTTTAAAGCATGTTTTGAAGACTGTTATTTTGATGAGAATATTTTTTCATCATTGGAGAAAGAAAAGTTAGTGCCTGAAGTACAATAAGAAATTACTTGGAATAACCCGAACTTATCTTATTTTGATCCAAAGACAAGTCAATGTGAACTTGAAGTTCAAAAAATAATTCATTTATAAAATATTACAAATCAATTACTGGATGTTTTCACCAATTGTGAATAAGTGGTTAAATCTCATATTATAGCTATAAATGCTTCATTTAGAATTGAAATATGTGAAGGAAAAAAAAAGCAACATAGTAGCAAATGAATCGATACCACGCTTGAAGTGCGAAAGACCTGTTGATGCTAAAAATAAAATCCTAGAAAATAAAAAATACAACAAATAGATGATGGTACTTGTGAAGATTCATCACACATTAAACAAACAATAAATATTGAGTTAAAATCGAAGATTCATCATACATTAAACATACAATAAATATTGAGTTAAAATCATCTTCTAGTATTGATCCTATTGAAGAAGGACCTCCTGAAGATGTATTTTCTAAAAATATCCAAGTACTTGAAAATAATGAGATCTCTAAAACTATGTTCACATATGAGAGATTTTGGATCGAAATAAAATTGTCATAAATGATGTATTTGCATTTAAGGTTGCTTTTGGCATCACCAGAAGTGATGATGAAATTGAACTATAAACTGTCGGAGAATGTTGACATAGAAATGATTGGTCAATATGGAGAGAATCAATCCAAACAAAGTTAAAATCACTTGTAAAACGTGAAGTATTTGGATCTATAGTTCATAAATCTAAAGGTGTTATGCTTGTTGGATATAAACGGGTTATCATTAAAAAATGAAATAAGAATAATGAAATTTATACGATATAAGGCACGACTTGTTGCACAAGGTTTCTCATAAAGACCTAGAATTAATTATGAGAAAACTTATTCCCAAGTTATGGATGCAATCACTTTTAGATTTTTGATTGGTTTAGTAGTCTTAAGAACTTTAGATATGTGTTTAATTGATGTAGTTATAACATATCTATATGGATCATTAGATAAAGATATCCATATGAAAATCTTTGTAGGATTCAAATGCCTGAAGCCTTTTATGATAAACCTATAAGTGTTTATTCTATTAAACTACAAAAATATTTATATAGGTTGAAGCAATCTGGTTGAACAATGAAATTGTCTTAATGAATACCTTCTAAAAAAAGGTTTGAGAATAATGAGATTTGTCCATGTATTTTTATTAAAAAAACCACATCCGGATTTGCTATTGTTGTAGTATATGTTAATGATTTAAATCTTGTTGATACTCTTGAAGAGCTCATAAAAACTACAACCTATTTGAAAGATGAATTTGAGAGAAAGATCTCGAAAAGACAAAATTTTGCTTTGGTCTATATATTGAACATTGTTCAAATGAAAAATTTATCCATCAATCGACATATATAGAAAAGGTTTTGAAGCACTTTTACTTAGACAATGCTTATCCTTTGAGTACATCTATGGTTGTTCGATCACTTGATGCGAAAAAAAAACCATTTTCAATCGCTAGAAAGGGATGGAGAAATTCTTGGTCCAGAAGTACCATATCTTAGTATTATTAGAGCACTCATGATCTTGCAAATTATACAAGACCGATATATCTTTTGCAATCAATTCATTGACAAGATATAGTTCCACTCCCACACAAAGACACTGGAACGAGGTCAAACATATACATTGCTATCTTTGTGGAATAACTAAAATAGGATTATTTTATAGTGTATCAAATTCACAATTGATTGGATATGCATATACAAGTTATCTCTCTAATCCCCACGAAGGGAGATCACAAATATATTATTTGTTTATATATAGAGGTATTGCAATTTTTTTGAGATTTTTCAAACAAACATCAGTGGTTGTTTTATCAAATCATTCAAAAATTATTGTAATCCATAAAATAAATCAAGAATGTATATGACTAAGATCAATTATCCAGCACATAAAAGAAAAATATGGATTGTTAACTATTGAAGATAATCCCATAACATTATTTGAAGATAATATTGCATGCAACACTCAACTTAGAGGAGGCTATATTAAAGGACACAAAATAAAGCATATCTCACTAAAGTTCTTTTATACGCACGAGCTTCAACAAAAGAAAAGATTGATATCGAGCAAATCAAGTCAAGTGATAATTTAGCAGGCTTATTAACAAAGTCTTTACCAACCTCAACTTTCAAGAAGCTTGACCATAATATTGGAGTCATCTTAAAAACTTATCATAAGACATGTACTTTTGAGGTGAAGTCAATGTAAATTGTACTCTTTTTTCTTCGCTTATTTTTTATCACACTGAGTTTTCCTTTACAAGGTTTTAATGAGGCAATTTGATTTTTTTTAATCCTAAAGTATTCAAATATGAATTTTGAAGCATTCAGAAATCATATAAGAATGTTGTACTCTTTTTCCTTGGCTTAATTTGTTTTCCATTGGATTTTTCTTTATAATGTTTTAATAAGACACATTTTTAGTACATGATCATTCAAGGGGAAGTATTATAAAATCTATAATTATATGTATTGAATGCCTATTAAAATCTCTTAGATTTCATGACTTTTAAGTTTAGTCTCTTGATTTTTCATGACACTTGGGGTTCTTAGTGTCGTTTAATGTTCTCATTTTCTTCTCTTATAAATACTACTTGTCTTGTAGTTCAAGTATTGAGAAAAATATATATAAAAAAAGATTTGAACTTCTCTTTTAAGTTTTATTTTGAATATGTATGTTCTTACTTGTTCTTTATTTTTTTTAACAGGCAAGTTCTATATGAATATGTTTGATTTAAATGTTAGAAATAATCTTAATTTAGAGTTGTGATATGGAAAAACTAGACAAAAATATGTATAAATTAGATAACAACATTATAGCCCTCAATTTTATTTATTTTCATATCCTTTTTTTACTCTTCATTTTTTCATTTTTTTTCTTTTTAATTTTTTTATTTTCCACTCTCACTCCTCATTTTGTCTTTTTTTCTATCTTTTTTTGCTCAGACTCTATCTTCTTTTCTGAATGTTTCTCATTTTTTTTCCCTTACTTGAAATAAAAAAAATTAAATAAATATTTTCAACTATATTTGTTTAGGGAATGACTAAATTTTTAAGAATTGGAGAACGTTTCTCATTTTTTTCCCTTACTTGAAATCAAAATAAAATAAATAAATATTTTAAACTACATTTTTTCAGGGAATGACTAAATTTTTAAGAATTGGAGAACGCATATCAAAATGCATTTTCTTTTAGAATTACTTTTTTATAGAATTGTTTAAAAATCTAAACGTCGTTTTATCATGTACAACAATTACTATGTAAGAATATAATAGCAAATACAAAACAAATTAAATAAAAAACTTTTGTTTTTACTTTGAAAAAGTAACTTTTTAGTTTTTATCTCTATTTTTCTTATTTTTTTCAAAATAGAAAAGAAGTATTTTGTTTGACTTACATAAGAAATAATAGAAGATATGAACATAAAAAATTAGGTCAACTCTTATTTTCATAGGGTCTAATCAGAAATTTTTAAAAAAATTATTTAAAATTTTCTTATCTTTTTTTATTTTTTCTTTTCCTATAAAAAATAAAAAAAATATCTTCATTTGTAAAAAATATAGAAAAATTTCTTACCAAAAAATAAGAAATATGTCAAAATTTTAACCATTTTTCTATAATCATCTTAGTATTAGTATTTGTGATTATAAAATTATAAAATGTTAAAATTATAAAATGTCAGTTAAAAATTATCATGAAAATATATACTTATAAACTCAAAAAAATTAAATACTTAATATTATATTTTTTAATGAAAAACCTATTTAAGACTCTAACCAAATATAAAAATATAAAAAATTAATGTTTTGCATTTCTAAAATTTCTTATATATGAAAGAATAATATTGTATTATTCACCATTTTATTTTATTTTTATTTGGAAAACAATGAAAAACTTAAAAATATAAATCCATGACCCTAACCAAATATATAAAAAAAATATTTTGCATTTATAAAAGTTCTAATGTATGAAAGAATAATATTGTATTATTCATCATTTTATTTTATTTTATTTGGAAAAGAGTAAAAAAATACGGAAGTTAAACTCAAAAATGTGTTTTCCACTTGGAAAAAACTTAGAAAACTGGAAAACTAGTTTTGCAGTTTTCCACAGGGAGGAATATTGTATTTTAATAAGTTTTAGTTTTTTTTACTTACTCTATTTTTCTAAAAGATTGAAGTATTCCTCTTTTTCTGAATAGACTCTATGCATGTGTATATTTACTAACAAAAAATTATTGACCTTTTTTACTTTTATTTTTTTTTATTTTTTTCAATGAAAAATTAAGAAACATGTTCATTTATTGAAAACAAAAATGAATTTTTTCATCGAAAAAAGTTAAGAAACACATCAATATTATTAATATTTAAAAAAAAATACAATTTATAATAATCCTGGTAATATTTTATATTTGTGATACTCTAATTAAAAAATCTATTCTCTAATTAAAAAATCTTAGTCTTATTTTATTCAAATTAAAACTATCATAAAAAGACATGTTGTTAGCTCCAAAAAAAAAAACTTTATATTAGATTTATAATAAAAATTAATTTTATGACACTAACTAAATATGAAAATGTAAGAAAATTAATCTTTCATATTGCTAAGAAAATGTAACAATACCTTGAGTAAAAAATCATTTGTCATTCCCCTATATAATTTACGATCATACTGTGATTTGGATTTAAACGTATGTAAATCTCAACCTATATTTTTTACAAGTTTAGTTTTGTGATTGACTTTTGGAATTACATTGTCAAAAAATAATTTTAGTTTAAAATTACGAGTGTGGTTTTGCATTCCAACAACGCCTTTAAAATTATTTCAAATTAATGTTTTTTTTTTAATTTTAAATTACTTTTGTGTGCTGATGTCAAAAATAATTTTTTTAAAAAAACAAATTTATCTTGATGAATTTCAAAATGAAAAACACTTTGAAAAACAACAATTACCATAATTCTAATCACTAGATGCCTAAACAAATGTAAATTCATATGTAGAAGGAATCACACACACACACACACACATTCACTAAGTTAAGCGTTTAGGGCATTAAAATCGTTAAAGAAAATCTAATCCAAAGCTATAGGTTTTCTGTGAATCCTGAAATCCCTATTTTATTAGGTTTAATAGTATTAATCGATTCTCGAATGCAAAATCTTATTAAATTGTATTTGATGAATTAATTCATTCATAATTATTCCCCCAAGCATTTAAAAAAAGGAGGAAAAAATTCAATTTTTTTATAAATAAATTATCATAAAAATGTGTTAATATTACTTTTATTAATAAAATGTCAATTGATTGAATTCATGAGATTCACGCTTGATGACTTATAAATTGATAATGTTGTATGAAAATACAACAAAGAACATAAATAAAATAAAACTTTAAGGATATTTCCTCAACAGAAGGCTATCCACCAGGATTAAACAAGTTTCTCCTCTAAAACGAGGGTCACAGAAATAGATAGACTAAGAGCAAAATACAACAAAGAACATAAATAAAATAAAACTTTAAGGATATTTCCTCAACAGAAGGCTATCCACCAGGATTAAACAAGTTTCTCCTCTAAAACGAGGGTCACAGAAATAGATAGACTAAGAGCAAAATACAACAAAGAACATAAATAAAATAAAACTTTAAGGATATTTCCTCAACAGAAGGCTATCCACTAGGATTAAACAAGTTTCTTCTCTAAAACGAGGGTCACAGAAATAGATAGACTAAGAGCAAAAAAGAAATACCAGCAAGTTTTACAAACACAAGAAAATGCAATGGTTTTCAACAATTTTTAACTGTAAAAGTGCATGGTATGTATATGTTGCTAGCATGTAACAACTAGGCAGGAAATAAATTATAAAATTAAAGAGCTGTTAGGGGATTAAAGAGTTGTAGTTGTTAAAAAAGGTTTTAAAATAAAAAAGTTGTGAGGGAATTAAAGAGTTGTAATTGTTAAAAAGGTTTTAAAATAAAAGAGTTGTTAGGATTTTGTGACTGTTAGAAAATTAATTCTAAGTGCTTAACAATTGTGGTTTCAGTTTAAAGTCCAAAAATAAATTACTGTTGGAGACAAAAGGTTTAGAAAGTACAGGCATTGCCTTACGCGTAGGGGGCAATCAAATATTTTCCTCTTGCTCGACTCAACCTTATACACATGAGCCCACTATCCTTTCCTTATTGGTTACTATCTCATATCAAAGTTTACTATATAAACACTAGATAAAGTTCTTATTTTTTCAATGTAGGATAGAAAGCCTTATATACACTATATGTTCACAAGAAGTAAGTTGTGTTTTTCCAATATGGGATAATAACTTTTTAAAATAATTTTAATTATTTACAACAATCACCCACATATTTCAAAAGAATTTTGGAATAAAAATATACTTACTAGATTTTTATCTATTAAGGGTAATGCATCTAACTTGATGTCTTTTAGACTATGAACCAGATCATATAAAGAATGAGATTTAACTTATAAAATTATTGGTGAAATTATTAATTTGTATGAACCAAAAAATCTTATTTTAAGTTAGGTATCTCACCAATCACATTATACCCCTATAATTTCTTATTTTTTTACTTGGTTTTGCACTTAATAAGCTATATGTGCACCTGATTGCTTATGAGTGCTTTAGAGATTTTGCTAGTATATCATATGATCGGCCCCACTCCATACTCATATAGGTGATTCTATCAAGTGTTCACTGCAATTTGACTACCATGAGGAATATAGAACTTATTAAGAACTTTGTAGTTCATCCTCTCTTTAATTGCAGTCTAACACTATTCTCACATTATAGAAAATGACTTGTTTTATAGTGCTACAGAATCACAAATAACTTTGTAATTACTACCCCTATGAACCTAATTCATGAGATTTCTATTCACATAGGTTGGGTTACCATCATTTTTATTTCTCACTTAAGCATTAGTCTCATTTCTCTCGATGTTTCTAATATTATTATTTTACCAAGTGGTTTAGTTAGAGGATCGGCCAAATTTATTTCTGACTTCACATAATCAATTGAAATAATTTCATCTTCTAGTAGCTGCTTTACAACATTATGTCTAAATCGAATATGTCAATTTTTACCATTAAAATATTTGTTCTTAGCAATGGCTATTGTCGCTTGGCAATCACAATGCATGAATATAGAAGGTGTTGGTTTTATTCCCAATTGAATTTTAGTAAAAAAAAAATTCATCACCAATCATCTTCATTTCCTACTGATTCCAAAGCTATAAATTCTAACTTCATGGTGGATCGAGCGATTACACTTTGCTTGGATGATTTTCAATATACTGTACCACCACCAAGAATAAAGATATAGCCACTAGTGGATTTAATCTCATTTGAATATGTAATCTAGATAACATTGTTGTATCCTTCTAATACAACGAGAAATCCATTATATAAAATATCATAGTCCATAGTACCTTTCAAATATTTCATTAGTTGGATTATTGTTGCCTAATGCTCATGATTGAGATTTTGTGTATATCTATTTAATCTACACATAATGTACAAGTCGAGTGAAGTTCATCAAATTCATCAACTCCTAATAATTTGAGCATATTTAAACCAAGTAACAACTTCACCTTTATTTTTTGTTAATTGAGTGTTAGCATCATAAGGAGTACTAACAGGTGTCCCATTAAAGTGACCAAACTTCTTGAGAAATTTCTCTACATAATGTTCTTATATTAACATTATACTATTGTCTCTCCTTATAATTTTAATACCCAAAATTACACCAGTTTCACCCATATCTTTCATATCAAATTTAGAGGATAAGAAACATTTAGTGTTATACATGACATTCATGCTAGTACTAAAAACAAACGTATCATCTACATATAAACTAATGATCACATATTCATTATCAATAGACTTAGTATACACACATTTATCAACATTAACTAAAGAAAAACCATCACTTAAAATAACTTGATTAAATTTCTCATGCCAGTGTTTCAGATCTTGTTTTAAGCCATATAAAAACTTTAACAACTTACAAACTTTATTCTTTTGACCAGGAACTATACAACATTCAGGTTGTAACATATATATCTCTTTTTCTAGACCATCATTTAAAAAAGTAGTTTTAACATCAATTTCATGTATAAAAAGGTTATATATAGAAGCTAAAGCAATTAAAACTCAAATTAAAAAAATTCTAGTTACAGGTGAAAAATATATCAAAATAATTCACATTTTGTTTTTTGAATAAAACCTTTTACAACTAATCTTGCTTTGTGTTTAGCTATAGAACCATCAGGAAAACATTTTTTTTTTAAAGAATCTATTTACAACCAATAGGTTTTACACTTGGGAGTAAATCAACAATCTCCCAAATTTGATTTTGTAAAAGTGAATCAATTTCAACTTTAATTGTTTCTTTCCTAAACAAAGAATCAGAAGAAAAGATAGCTTCAGATTAAGTCATTGGATCTTTATCTACTAGATAAGTGAAAAAATCATTTCCAAATGAAGTTTATTTCCTTTGTCTCTTACTCCTTCTCACTTCCTTAATGTGAGTTTCATTATCATTAACAGATGCATGAGAAATCTTTTCATTTAATGGATAAATATGTTCAAAGAATTCTGTATGTTTTTGTTTCAATAATAGTATTGTAATCTAGCACATCACTCTTTAAAACTAGAAACATAAATGCAACATTATTTTCAACAAAACCATTAAACTTAAAATCAAAAGTTTTTGAACTTATCTTTCTTTTTTTTAGTTCAGATAACATAACCTTAGCTAGACACCCCCATTCTTTTAGATATTTTAAATTAGAAGAATAACATTTCCATAATTGATAAGGTGTTAAACCAGTTTTCTTACAAGAAATTTTATTTTGTAAATGACATGCAGATAAAATAGTTTCATCCCATAAATTATCAGGTGCTGAAGAATTAACTAACATAACATTCATCATTTCTTTTAAAGTTCTATTTTTCCTTTCAGGTACCCCCATTAAACTCTGGTGAATAAGGTGGAGTAACTTCATGTATTATACCTTCCTTTTCACAATAATTATTCATTAGAACATACTCACCTCCTCTATCAAATCTAACTCGTTTGATTTTTTTATTTAGTTGATTTTCTACTTCTAATTTATATAACAAGAACATGTTATAAGCTTTATCTTTACTTCTAAGTAGTTAAAGTTTTGTATATCTTGAAAAATCATCTATGAAAGTCACATAATATTTCTTACCTCCTCTAATCATAGTTTGTTTTAAATCTCCTAAGTCTGTGTGTATTAACCTAAGTAATTCAGTTTCTTTTTTAACATATACATATGTTTTCTTAGTAATTTTAGCTTTAACACATATTTCATGTTTATTCATGATGAAGAATTTAAGCTAGAAATGAAACCAAGAGAATTCATTTTCTTAAGATAAGATAAACTAACATGTTCTAATTTAGCATGTCATAGATCAATAGAGTCAAGCAAGTAAGCAGAAGAAGATGGATTTTCATTCATTTCATTATCAACATTGAGTACAAAAAGTCCATGGTTACAATATCATTTTCCCCACAAAACATTGTTCTTAGTCATTATAATCTTGTCAGATTCAATTGACACTTTGATCCTAAATTTTCCCAACAAAGCTATAGATACCAATTTGCTCTTATATTAGGGACATGTAGCACCTCATTCAAAGCTAGCGTCTTGCCTGAAGTTAATTTTAGAAGGACTTTGTATTTTCTAACAACATTTGCAGTTCTTAAGTCTCCAAGGTTGACCACTTCTTCTCAATCCTTAAAAGGTTTATAGGTGGAGAAGAATTCTTTATTTACACATATGTGCCTAGTAGCACCAGAGTCTACCACCTAATTTTTCTCATTGGTCACTATATTGACTTAAGAAACAATCGCAACAATGATGTCTTCTCTTTCAACCATGATGACATTAGTTTTAGGAGGATTATTGTTTCTCTTTCTATTTCGGCATTAAGATGCATGGTGGTCAGGTTAGCCACACACAAAACAATTTCCTTTTTATTAAAATTATTGGTTTTGGGTTTGAACATATTGATATTGTTACCATTGGACTTATCATCATCATCATCATCATCATCATACCTTTTTTATGTGAACTCATTTCTACTAAGTTTGCTTTGGTGATCATTTCCTTCTTCCTAGTAGTTTGCAACTCCTTTCTATTTATGTCTTCAATGTTGATATGGGTGATAAGATCAATCAAAGATAATTATATATGCTTATGCTTAACTTGTTTCTTGTAATCGCTTCATGAGTTGGTTAGTTTTTCGATCAATATTTCAGTAACTAATCCTTCAGAAAGGTTGGTATTTTTGGCTTTCATGTCCTCTAGTAGTCTATAGTATTCGTTAATTTGAATTTTGATATCTTTGTTATCCATCATTTTCCATTGATAAAATTTTTCAATGACAAATTTTTGTTTTCCCACATCTTCGGCAGTATACTTTGTCACCATATTGCTTCATTTATTCTTCTCTTCCTTATAACTGCAATATACATCTAATAACTCATTGGAGAGAGTGTTTAAAATGGAGTGTCTACAAACGTTGGTTCTATGTGCCTATTCTTTGAAATTATCACCGGTCTTAATATTGGTAAAACCCAAGCAACTCCATGCATGTCAAGGACACCAAAGATTCTTTTTTGCCACCTTCTAAAGTTTTCTCCAACAAAAAACTCAATCTTTGAAATATTAAGGAACGACTTAGCTAATGACACAATGGCAGCAACAACAGTAGAGTTCTCAACAACATCAATGTTGAGGGTAGCAGCGTTATCGACATCAGTGTTTCTGTCCATGTTACTAAAATATCCTTAAGATTGTTGTAAGAAAATACGATGAAGAACATAAATAAAATAAAACTTGAGGTGTGTATAGACACTGTTCTTAAGGATATTTTCTCAACACAAGGCTATCCTCCAGGATCCAACAAGTTCCTCCTCTAAAATGAGGGTCACAGAAACAACGAGACCAAGAGTGAAAGGAAATACCAACAAGTTTTGCAAACACAAGAAAATGCAATGGTTTTTTGCCGCCTTTGATTATAAGAGTGCATGGCATATATAAGCTGCTAACATGTGACAACTAGATAGAAAATAAATTAAAGAATTAAAAAGTTTTTACAATAGTTCAAAAATAAAAAAACTGTTAGGGAATTAAAGAGTTGTAGCTGTTAAAAAAGGTTTTAAAATAAAAGGAGTTGTTAGGATTTTTTAACTGTTAGAAAATTAATTTCAATTGTTTAAAAATTATGGTTTCAATTTAAGGGGCCAAAAACAAATTATTATTGGAGACAAGATTCAGAAAGTATAGGCATTGCCTCGCACGCAGATGGGCAATCAGAGGTTTCCCTTATACGTGCAAGTTTACTATATTTTTCCTGTTGGTTATTATCTCGTATCAAAGTTTACTATATAAATGCTAGATGAAAATCTTATTTTTTCAATGTGAGATAGAAAGCTCTATATATTCTTTATGTTTACAACATGCAAGTTGTGTTTTTTTAATTTGTGATAAAAATCTTTTGAAATAGTCTTGATTATTTACAGCAAATACATCAAGAAACTTAGTATAAAATTTTTGTTTATATATCATTTTCCAAGACAAAAAATGGTATGAGACTATGAGCCCACATACAATCACTAAAATTGTTAATAGTTTAAAAGCCAACCCAATCAATTTTTTTCAACAAAGTTTATAGATACAAGCTGAATTCGAACTCTGTTGTATAGTTTCTATTATTGAGTTCAACTATACGAAGATGATGAAGCTATGAGATATATACTGTTGGACTCTCTATTATTGGATTCAGTTTATCAGCTTGTAGACAGAAGCTAGCTAGGTTCCATCTTTGTGGTCCTAGAAAAATTTAGCAGAAATATAAGGACATTCGTCAAAATAAATGTGGCTGGGTCTCTCTCATGTTTTCTCTTCTCAGCAAGCTCTTTACCTTATCTTTTCCCTTTATTTGCTGACAATTTGACAACTTGTATGTACTCAATTATTGCCGGACACAAGTCTAAGATGCGATTTGGAGACAAATGCTGACGATATACAATCTTTATAGCAGAACTTTGAGAAATTTTAACAGCCAGAGCCCACCAAGTTTCAAATTTGTATCTGCGGTCATTTTTAAGTTTGAAGGAATTATTTGTTAACATTGCTGTATTTTGGCACAAATTTGCTCTAGCTATTTGTTCAAGTGTGTAGATCCTTCAAATTAATCTTTATGAAAATTGTCAAGTTGTTAAAATTGAGAGTTTTTTTTTTTATCTAGAAAGAATTATATATTTATTTGGAAAGAATTATTCTTCATTGTAAAATCCAAAGTATTTTGGACCTATAAATATTGAATTCATACATTATTTATTTATTTCGTGATCTTCGGCTACGAAGTTGCTCTACTTAAAATCATTTGCACCTAAATTAAGAACTTTATTCTCGTACACATTTATGATTTATCCACGATTTGTTTTTATGTAATTCAATCTAAAGCTATGTTTGTTTCCTGGAATTAACTTTTTGGAAAACCACTTTCCAAACTTTCCTGTGTTTGTTTGTTATTAGAAAAGTTGGTCAACGGAAAATACTTTCCAGTCAAAGAAAAATTTGGCTTGGTTTCCACGAAAGTGTTTTCCTGTAAAATTTGGACGGAAAACACTTTCAAGAAGTTATGAAAAATTTAAAAATGTCATATTATTTGCTGATTATATCAAATTTGGTCCTCAAACTTTTGATTGCTATATATATTTTGTTTTGAATATTTATTTTTCAATTTCATCTCTTAAAATTTAATTTTTATATTAACTTTGGTACTCATTTTTATAATTGTTATTTGCTTTTTCCTTATCATTTTTTTATTGAAATTTTTTATCTATCAAATTTGATCCTCATTCTTTTGATTGTTACTTATTTTATTTGAAATAATTTATGAAATGTTAATTATTATTATTTTGATTTCTTCATCTTTTATTTTTTAGATTTGATCTCTATTATTTTGATTATTATTTATTTTATTTGAGATAATTTAAGAAATTATATTTTTTTCAATTTCATTCTCATTCAGCCTTTTAATTTGTAAGATTTATTCCTCATTATTTTAATAAATTTGAGAAAAATAAAACATTAATAAGTTATTTTCCAGTTCATTTCTATGACATAACCAAACACTGGAAAGTGTTTTCCAACTTATTTTTCATTACTCTACCAAATATCAGAAAATAATTCATTTTTTTGGAATTCACTTTCCAAAAAGAAACTACTTTCCAGCAAACAAACAGGGCAGTTTTTTCCATCGAGTATTCAGCAAACATTAATTGTCCATCCACAATAATATTTTTGTATTGTAAATTATCTAGTGCGAATATTGATCATTTTAGAACAAGCCTTGTTATATGGTGAGGAATATCTTTTGATCAGCCAAAAAGCCTAAAAAATGAAAGGTGAGGAATATCTTTTGATCAATTTATGTATTTATTAAAAGAAACCAGGTGGTGTGGAGAAACTATTTTAGCATTTTTTACTATTCACTCTCTCACAAATCATTATGGATTATAATGATTTTAAAAAAAAAAATCAATTTGGTCCTTGAATATTATTTTATGAACAATTGAGCCATTTTGATTCAAAATTAGCACTCAATTACATATTCTTTTAAGAAATGGTTGGATTTAAAGTTAAAGGCCAAAATTGAAAATGATAGGTAAAATTGGTGGCGGTATATATTGAATTTCATTTGAAAAGTTTATTTTGATCTCGCATCTTTTTCAGTTTATAGGTGATCGGTCCCTTCATCTTTCAAAAATTCTATTTTGATATTAAAATTTATTTCTTTATTTTTCAGTTTTTTTTCATGAGAAAAGAGATATGATCACTAGATTCCGGTGTAAAGAAAGAAATTTATCATTGATGAAGATTTCAACCACCAAATAGTTGAAATTGGTGTCAATGAGTTTCAATTCATTAGGGTAGTTTCACCTAGGGGCTTTCTTCCTTCTTCTTGCCTAAGGAGACAGATTTGTCCGCGAGAATGTTTTTGGGTTCTTGTTGATTTTGGTTTTTTGAGCTTTTTTTTTATAGATAGGTTTATCAAGGTGTTTAGGATTTTTTAGGATAAAAAATGATAAAAATAGGTTTTTAAGCCAAGAAAACCAAGACCTCATTTGTTGTCACAAAGGGCACTTCATTTGCTGTATTTTTTTAAAGAAAATTGGGCGAGCAACATGTTGGTCGCCCCTTTAAAAAATTATATAAAAATAAAAACAAACCTAGGCATGCAGGCTATTTTATGTGTTTATTTTTTATTCTTTTTTGCTATTTTATGTTTGGGTTATGAAAATTGATACAAAAATCATTGAATCCAATTGAGTACATAAGTCAGGTCGCAACTTTAATGGGTTAATCCACAACATCCAGACTATTTTTTTTTTTGTTTAATGCTTTATCTGCCCCTCAATTTAAAAAAAATACAATTTTATCATTTGTTATCGATGATTTATTTTTTTTATTTAACTCAAACCTAAAAGAATGCAATTTCACCATTTGTTATTAATGATCTACTTTTATTATCTTAGCACCATGGTTTTTTACTTAAAAAACATTATTTCATACAAAAAAATTACCATGCGCTTTATTGTCGTATAATAAATGAAAAATAATCTCTATGACAAAAATATTTATTGAATTCAAAGATGTGCATGACTTGTATTGCAAGTTTGCTTAATTGACTTGAGTTCACTTATTTTTAAAAAATTAAATGTTATTTTTTACCAATTTAATTCTTCAATATTGAGTTAATTCGAGACTAAGATTTCCAACTTGTTTTTTTTTAAATTATCTCCGTGAATTTTACAGGTCAACTCAGATAGATAAAATATTTTTCTATCTCATTATTAGATAAAAATATCATTCAATTCATGGTTAAATCTTTTTCTTTGGAAGACACGTCACTATTATTTAAACATTTTTTTTATTCTTTTAAAAAATTTACTCTGACCCGCAGCGTAGCAAACAAACTAGTCGGGACTAAGTCCAATCCACATATAATTTTGAATATATATATATATATATAAAGCAAACCAATTTGACTCACCGGGCTAGTCTTTAGATTTATATGAAATGTTTTTGACAATTATGAAAAGTCAAACAATAAAATTTTTGCTTCCATCTTCCAATTGTGAAAACAATAATTAAGAGTAAATATTATAGTTCTACTTTCATTATTAAAAACAATTTCAACTAAAATTATCTAAAAAAGGAAAGATAAAGTGTACGTATTAACTACCTACATAAACTTATTGTAATTTCACCACCTTTCTTGATTTTAGAATTTCCCTAAACCCTAAACTGTGGATTTAGCAGATATTTGGAACACGATTGTATATACTATAAATAAGAGTAGGCATTGTGTTTTATGTATAAAACTAGTGTAATTAAACCAAAATTTTGGTATAGTTTCCCAAAAAATTAGTATTGAAATACTTGAGTATAAAACATATGACGAGCTGCGATAAATTATTTTTATTTTTATTTTTTGAGAACGCTGCCATTGATGCTGAAGATATATCATCATACACGATGAATGAGTGGCTCATATGAAAGATAAAGGGTGGCTGGGGATTTAGAGAACTGATTTACAATTTCATTTTCTATAAGTACTTGTTTTACCTTTAATTGATTTGACTTGCTTTTAGGGCATCACCACTCGGTAAGATATACAATAGTGTGTTTGATACGAACACTATTTGTTCATAATACCCAGTCACAGCATTTTTTATATATATATATAAACCATCTCTAGTACAACCAGATCAAAACCCAAAAATTATTTGAACCAAAAATCTTTTTATAAACAAGCCCATAAATATCTACAACAATTCTACTTCAAATCATATCAATTTTACTACAAAAAACTCTACAATAAATTTACCAAACCTCATAAACCTTTATAATCAAAATCCAAACTAAAATTTAACTTCAAAAACATTACTAATTACAAATATAATTAGAAAGGATATACATCCTGTTTCTGCAAAGTCAGTACCAAACTTCATGAGTTTTAAATAGATGAAGAAATCATCAACCAAATACTATATATATATATATATATATATATAAAAGAAAATGGGACCTTTCTAAGGCTAAAACAATCTATATGATCATTTATGTCATGAAATTAAATGTTATTAACTTTCAGTTCCTTCCAAAAAGTAAAAAAATAAATAAAATGGAAGCATGCGTACATATTGTCGGCTTCATCACAAGAGAATACTTGCGCTAGTAATGAAGTGATGGTAATTTTTGCTGCATTATATGTGGTTCATGAATCTGCTTTTTGTAGTCTAATATCATATACAGACGCGTGCATGAGAACAAATATGCCCACACTTTTCACTCTTTTTTAAGGGAAAGTTATGTGAAGGGATCAAATCAAACGATGTCCACCCTCTCCATTTCTTAATCATTTGATGCCATGGTAGCTTAAAAGTCATCAAGAAAAGAAACATGGAGATACTTTACCTACTATATCTTCAATACTCAAATCACTACTTCAGCAAGATAGGGCCTTGCTTACACCAAATCTATGATTGAAAGTCTTAATTTTTAGACTATTTTGCATCTATATGTACTCTTTATATTATTATTTTTCTGGGAAATAAAATCCATGGGGATCCTCCTTCATGGATTTGTTTTCTTTTCGAAGTGCCAATATTTTGATTAGGTTTGTGCTTGGCCCGTCGATGAAAGATTGGAAAGGAGATAAAAGAGGAATATTTTTAAGTCGACTCAAGCATGGTCCTAATGATTAGAGATGCAATTATTTGATGATGAAATGCAAAATAATGTAACCTCAGGTTTCTGTTGCCTTTCGCTTCTAAAAATAATATTATTTCATGAGCTGTGGTGGCCACAAGGTATCTATCTCTTTGCCTCTCCAAAATCTGGGCTCAGCCTCACAGGGTATTTATTTTCCCAGTTCACTACTGAGTAACCAAATTAATGTTGCTCGGTGCTCCTTTTTTTTAACTGTATATATATTATTAAGCTTGAAAGTTGAATATTTATATTATTTAAAAAATCTAAGTCTTGCGATGGGTGGTTTGTTATTAACTTTATGTATTCATATTCTTTTATTTGAAATTACTTAGGAAATATGTGATTATATAGGAATATAAATATAATTATATTAGAATTCATATAATGAGCTCTTAATTTGCTATAAATAATTTGTCTGCCGATACAGGAACTACAATTCATGGAGTATTTCATCTTTGTGATAATATAAAAAGATCATCCAGGCACTAGAAACAATGACCAACTCCGTCTATAAATTTCATTATTTTTTTTCTCTGATTCATTTTTTTATATATATAGTTTAACATAGGTATTTAGACCAGCTTGTGCGCACCTCAACTAATTTCACGGGCTCTAAAGTTAACGACTATGTAAGTCTCCAGTGGTCATCCTATGAGCAATCACAGGGTTTGAACCTGAGACCACAAAAAGAACAAATCTCTTAGTTCCAAGTTCTTACTATTGGGCCACCATCTAGATAGTTTTCTCCTATTCATCTTTCATATCATAATTTATTGCTTTTCTATTCTTTGCTTTTATTTACACCTTTTCCTTTACTTCTTTATCACTTTCTTGTGTTTTTATCTTGTTTGATTTTTAACATCACCTTTCTTTTCTTCTTAACATGTTAAAGCAAGGTTAAGGAACTCACATTTTGTTTAATTTGTGAGGTTGCCATCTACATCCACTCAAGATTAAATGTAGTTTCTTCTCATTAGCCAGAAGAAACCAACAAAAACATATAGTATATTGATTAAGATATCAACTATTGATAAATAGTTTATAAAGATTGATCATGAAGATTATTTATCATATCAACATTACCACACTGCACTTTAATATATTAGCTATTTACATGTAATTTTTTATGGAAATAATTTTTTTATGATAAACATAATTTTGTATGTTTAATGAACGTTCAACTATTATTTGTTTATAAATTATGAAGATAATAAAACTTTATATTATAGTTTCCCCAAATCACTTAATAATTACAATATAACATTCAATATTAGTTTAAGAAAGCAAAATATAATACTAACAATTGATATTGAATTTTTCAATTTTTCGGTCGTTATAAATAAATGTTATTTGAAATTAAATATTTTTTTTTGTTTATTTTAAAGAAGTAGTTAGTTAAAATGAAACCTAATTTAGTCATTTCATAAGAGTATGGAGTATGATTATAAGTTTTTTTAGTGAGAACTAGTCAAATGAATGCAATGTCACGAGGAACTTTTCGACGATGTTATTAAACCAAGTCAAGTCTAATGAGTCATCATGGTGACCCATCGACCCTTCAGTCACTAGATCAAGTTGAGTTTTATAGCAAATCTTGTAGGAGCTAACCAAGTATGACTTAGTTGACTTGACAATTGCACCTGCAAATCGATCAACCAAGTAGAAACTCAGCTTAAGAAAAAAATATTTTTTTAAAAAATGTGGATTTAATGTTTTTTATTAAAAAATATTAAAATGATACATTTTTATTATCCTAATTAAACTAGGTAAAGCCATCAAACTCGTGCTCTAAGTCATGATCCCAGCTAGGTTTAATAATCTTGCTTTCTAGAACTATTTTTTTATTAAATTAAACAATTTTAAAAATATATATTTACAGGAAAGACAACGAGTAAAATTATTAATAAAAAAATGTATTTTTGTTCATATAAATTGTTTTTTATCAATGTATTTATTTATTTTACTATAAAAGTTGGTTTTTTAATAGCAACATAGTTCATTAGTCCAAACAGCAACAATAAAAAGAAGTTTAAAGAAACTACATCAATTTTAAATAAGAGGAAAAGGTGTGTCTTTTTAATTAAAAAAAAAGCTAAATTTTCCTATTAATGCATTTGACTTTTATAATCGATTGCATCATTTTTTCTAACTCCATGTAGTTCTACATTTCCACCACATATGTTATCTCACAGTTCAAAGAATTCAAAAACCACACCAAATCTCACAACCATCCTCTCAAATTGCTACCACATATCTTGTAATATAAAGAACAAGTTTTCCATTTACTTTATAGGTGATGATCCATCTTTGAAAGACATCATCAAAATCTAAAATTTCATGTTAGTAGAAGAAAATAAAAGGAAGCATATCCTCACACACTTTCTCATGTGTTTACACTCAATATAATATCACTTCACTCGTGTTTCACTCAATTATCGCTTTTCACGATAATATACTCACATTTTACCTCTCGTGCTTTTCTTTTCAATTCTTTAAGGAACTAATCATAAACAATAAAAAAATCACAGCTTCGTAACATCCAACCAAAGATTTTCAAGACATAAACAATCAAGAAAAATAAAAACAATAATGAAATGAATTACAAAATGAAAATGAGAGCGAAATAAAAAACAACAATGAATACGATAACGAACACAAAAATGAATATGAAAGTGAAGATGAATGCAATAAATATTATTAAACCCGAAACCATAATTAAGATAAACCAACCCAAAACTAATAGCAACAAACAAAATAATTTATTGATGATACAAATTGATTCGGTAGACACTAATTTGTATTTTTCTCAAGTGCCAAATTCAAGAATTGTAAGTTTTGATTTTGCGGAGGTAACAAAAACTTGTGATTTTAACTTTTCTTTTTCTTTTTTTAATATATTGATTCATTAATAGTCTTTTTTAATAGAAACTTTGTTTATATACTATTGCCACAAAAATCAAAACTGAAGAACAACGAAAAAATAATACAAAACATTTAAAGATAAAAGGATAGAACTTGATTTTAGAGCCTTGCTTTATTATCAACCGAAGCAAACCCAAAGGGTAAGAACTTTTAAACCCACATGCAAGAAAGAACAACCCAAGTAAGCTAAAATCAAATTACAATAAAGAACTTGATACGATGATTACTTGAATCAAAACACTCACATTATTGGATGAAAAAAACCCTAGCCCTTTGATTATAACAAATTAAGAGTTAAAGGTATAAGGAAGAATGTCATAATGACAATTAATCTTTGATAAGTCCAAAAGAGTTCAATGAAGAACCAAGAGTAGGAGCAACCTCGCACACATATAGTATTATTCTGAAATAAACCAAGTTTCTTCAAAAAAAAATATAAATATAAGTTAAATAACCCTATTTATAATAGGTAAAAATATCCTAAACAAGTCTGAAAATATAATAAAAAAGTACTTATCCATATAGGAAAAGAATCTTAAACTAACTAGGATAATAATGTAAATCTTACATGGGAGCTTCTGAACTTTATCATAAGACTTTATAGATGTCTGATCACTATGAAATTTTAATTCTATAGAAAATAAGGCCTTATAATATTTTGGAAAAGCTTCGGTGAAGGATCCTTTATTTTGACAACCAAAAAGTCAATATTAGTGTCAATTGGTTCATCTTGTTAAGAGGAGTTCTATTAGTATGGTTGGAACTTTTATCTTGCCAAAAACAATATATCAAACTTTGAAAGAAAAAAATTATTTTAATTTAATGTGGTATTATGTTATTTATTAGGGTTTACTAATGTGGTATTATGTTATTTTAATTTAATGTGGTATTACTAATCACTCATAGAGTGTAGTGTTATGTGAACTATAATATTAGGTAGCGACTCCTTAAACCAGATCTTTTTCTCATCTAAAAACAAGATGTCAGATGTCTGTTTTTTTTTCTAAAAGCATTACAGGTCGTCGCGATGTCGGGTGCGACAATCCATGTAACATAATGGCAACTCTTCTAGAAACTTATGGGTTACACTAGCTTATTTCTTTACATTTGTGAATTTTATATGTATGTATCGATAATTGTATGCCCAATCTGACTCCTATTCACACACAACACTACACTTTATGAGTTACGCACACCATTTCAAACTATAACCTAAGATTAGATTGGCGAGGGCCTCAACGCTTTGGGATTTCGATCTTAGAGTATGTGGAGTGGCCATTTCTACTCCCGTCGACACTTGCTTACATAATAGATCCACGAAAGGAAAGCTAGCGACCTTCCAAATATGGGAAGCAAGGCTCAGAAACCATCTATTATAGTTAGAATTCGAACTGTCGATGGGGACTGTATAATGGAGGATAAATTAGGACTAGACGTTAAACTTTATCTTCAACTTTAGTTAAATCCGACAACCTAGCTACCACTAGGTTATCTTGTAGGACGGAGGCATACTTTTTATTTTTATTTTATAAACAAAGTACTGATCATAACAACATTTTTTGATCTTATCAACAGTCAGTATCATGGCCGCTAAGACCACCTCAATCAAAATACTAAATAAGGATTTCAAACATGATCAGTTTGAGTTTTGTAAATTACTTACACTTTCTAAGATGATTAATGAGGCATCAACCTATTCTATACGTTAGTAAGAGTACCTAATAAACTCATTACTAATTTAAGAAAGTAAAAGTTAGTACGAAGCGTCCCATTGGGTGAAATTCTAAATAGACTCATATTGTGATCAATGCTAGTTGAAATAGTTGGTCTTGAGCCTATTGTTGGCCAAAAACCAAAATGGTGATCAAATAATCATAGGAATTGCCAGTCGAATTAAGCAAATCGAGCCCACTAATGATCGAAATGCTAAAGGTTCATAGAATCATGGAAAACAAGGAAAGAACTCTATCATAACAAAGTCAAATCAAGGAGATTGAATCCCTCAAAGGAGAAGTAGTTCGATTAGTTAGTTTACTTGGTAGGCACTCTGAACAAGACAGTTGGATTTTGAAGGGACATATAGAAGGGTCAACTCTTCTACACAACTTACTATTGAAGTGCCTGTTTCATATCCTACAATAAACACATAGGACAACTCCACAATCTTCTTGTTGCGGTTCTAGCATCCTCCAATAATGTCTACCCTAAAAACATAGACCTCCAAGGCATGAGGAAAGGGAGTGGTGAGCTTTTTAACTAGTATTGGTAAGGGATGGCGGGAAATAGTTGCTCAAGTACACCCGCCATTAAATGAGAAGGAGCTTGTTTATATATTCATCAACACTTTTAGATCCCTGTAATATGAGTGTTTGTTGGACCATCTCTCATTTTCTTTCGAAGAACTCGTCACTATGGCTAAAAAGATAGAATATGGTATAGGTATGAGGTTGATCAAGGATGTGGCTATAAAGCCCTATAAGTAATAATAAAAATGACACCCCATCTCTCCACATAAGTCATCCTCAAAGATTGGAATCCCTCTTCCATATAGTATAGCATACCAATGCCTCTTGCTCGCTTAACTAATTACACCTACTTCAGCGAATCCTATACACCTACCCTAACTAGTACGATCCAAGTATATAGTAAGAGTACCATTATGGAATTCAAGGTTCTATTAAGAAATACAAGCATGGAGTCTTGAACTGTGAGGTTGGGGATAATAGATTTTGAAGAAAGTAATGGAAGATACAACAATATCAATACCAATCCTTAATATGTTGGAGACTAAAGTACTCTAAAAGAAATGAGGATCTTTAATTACCTCACTCCTACAATGATATCCATCATCTTCTTTTAAGAGCTCGTCAAATAAAACTGGCATTGATCGAGTCTATCCAACCACCACACATTCTTCCTAAGTGGTAAAAAGCGTGAATTTCTTGCTATGGCTAAAAGACACAATGTTGAGAATTGTCAAGACTTCAAGAGGCAGGCATAGCATGATCAATGATGGAATATGGATGTCATTTATTTGAGAAAGAGCCACCCATTAAACCACAAAGCTTTTCATTTACATGCAAGAAGATTCAATGGTTGTAAAAAGTTTTCATACTTTATATTTAGTTTCAAACATTCTTCCTGGGAAAAAAAATTTGGCATTTGCTTTCATGAAGATTTACCAATATATTTTAATGATTTCATTTTTTTATTTATTATTAATTTGAAGTTAGTAGATATTTGCTTGAAAGTATTATTTGGTATTCGATCGATAGTTTCCTTAGGAGGAAGAGATATAATGATAAATGCATTCCCAAAACTTTTAAAATTGATCGAGTTTCAAAATATGTTATGCAAAAGTTGGTGGCAATTTTTTATTTTAAAAAAAATGTTATAATTCAATTCTGATCCCTGAGTATTAATTAAAACTTTATCAAAAAATCTGAGAATCTCTAGAATATGCATTTTGCACGGTTTTGAGGATAATTTGGGCAAAATTAAGAAAGGATGGTCAAAATGGGGACCTAAAGTGGATATATATAGAAATATAAAAGAAAGAGCACATGTCCAAAATAGATAAGGTAACCAATTATATGGACCAAAATAAAACAAAAGAATAGGAAAGAGCGAACGATCCTCAAACAACTAAGGGAAATCATGAGGTTATTCAGAAATAGAAAACTATTTTTCTTTTACTTTTTTCAATTTTTTTTTTCTAGTTTTTATTTCTAATATAGAATTAAAAAACATGTTCATGAATTTTTCAAAAAAAAAATAAAAAACATATTAATATTATAACTATTTTTCATAAAAAAATCAAAACCATATTTATAATAATCATCTTAATAATATTTAATTTGTATTCATGATAATTTAATTATAAAATATTAATTTTATTTCATTTGTTATATTGTTAACTCAGAAAAATAGTCATGTTAGATTTATAATAAAAATTAAAAAAAATATTGTTAAAAAGTGTTTATATATATAATAGAAAACTAATTAGATTGTTTGTCTTTTATTTATTTGAAAAACAATGGAAGACTTGAAGAAAATTATGAATAACTTTTAAATGTGTTTTTCAAATTCAACGCAAATTTTAAAAATTGGTTTTCTTGTGAAGAAATATTATATTTCAACTGAAAGTTTTAGTTTTTTATTTTTAATCCAGTTTTTTTAAAAAAAATGAAATATTATTCACGTTTATGTGTAGCCTTGTCTTTCTTCCTCTGCTCCTTGCATGTTGTTGTTTCAAACAAACACAACAGCTACTTTTCTCCTCACTCGTGCTCTTCTATCTCCTCAAATCAGCCAAGATACACAGGTTTTTCCTGCATTGTTTTCCCCATCCCTAATTAAAAAAAAAAATTAACTCACATAACCTGCTGCAAAGCAGCCAAAAACACACCCTCTAAAGCCTTCAAAAACGTTGTCCACCATTATAATACACATATCTCTACAGCCGCTATTCTTGCTCCCAAAATAGTACAGAGACATCTATCAAAAGAGTTGGGCGTTGTAAATTATTAGAAAATAATATAAATTATATTCTGGACCTCACCTAATAGTTTAAGTTTTTGGGTTAAGATGGTTATTTGACATGGTACCAAATGGTCTCGAATTCGAATCTCATCATCCCTATTTATTTGATAAAAAATTAAACACAAGATAATGTGGGCCTGTGCAAATTTCAAGTTCAAAGGGCTTTTACTTGAGGAGGTGTGTTAAAAAATAATATAAATCATATCCTGAAACCTCACCAAATAGCTTAAGTTTTTGAGTTGAGATGGTTCTTTAACATAGATTAATTGGGAAAAATAAAAGACCGACAATTAGACAGAGAGTTAGAAAGGAGAGTTTTTTTTTTCTTTTTTGGGAGAGGAAACGCTCTGGAGTATTTCGGCTCTGGGTTTCTAAGTTTCCAAAAAGAGGGAGAGACTGCTTGAGGGAGTATGAGAAGGAGAAGTGCGGTAGTTATACATTCTTACTGTCGTTCAGAGGGAAAAAGAAGAACACCCTCTGTGCTTGTGCTATATATTCGGAACGCTGCCAAGGTTCTCTAATCGGTCAGACCAAGCTTCACTCAGGTACACTATCCATGCCCTTTCTTTGTTCAGCTTAAAGAGTCGGTGCACAATTCTGTCGTTTTCCTTTTCTTTTGCATTGAGAATTTAATCTATATATATAGTAGAAATCACGTTGTGTTTATCCTGCTTCCTTCGTACCTGTTAAAACCTCACGTGACGGGTTCAATGGTTGATTGAAGATTAAGATTTCATTTTATTTTATTTTTCGTGCGAAGAAGAATAAAGAGAATGAATGCCTTGTTAAAGTCCAGATAATAGGCTTTGCTCGGTTCATGTTGAGCTTAAGTACGAAGAAGGCCGTTTAGTCGCTAAAAAATGGGACTTGTAAGTCGGTGATGGGTGCGGCCGTGAGGGCTAGTTCGCTTCTGGTATCTCGAGTTGCTGTGCAGCTAGCTTAGCTTTGTCTAGGATGAGCATGAAACGCAGAAATACGAATGGAATAACATCAGTGAGTGTCCTTGTGTAGTGGCAAGCCAAAACTCTAGGTACCCATGTGTCGGATATTGTGGTGGAAACGTGCTTTTGCTGGCTGTTTCCTTGTCAATCTCCTTTGGTTTGGACGCTAGTTGAAACATTAGCTGTTAGTTAATTAATAAGAGACGAGGTATGCATTTGGGTTTTGGGTGGATGGGGGGACAATTTCCAGACTTCTAAGTTTGAGTTTGCTTTGTTTTTGGCATGGCTTGATAATGAACGAGGACCATGTTTCTGTCATTTTTTTCTTCCATGAGGACCATGCCCTTGTTGTTATGTGATTTCAGTAAATCTTGTTGCTTGATTGGACAGGGGGTTTAGATGGTCAGGTGTAGGTTTGATCCAATATATGTATGTATGCGTAGGTATATCTCCCCTATGCTAGCCCTAGTTTTGGATTTCCCTTGATATTTTGAGTTGTTTGAATATAATTGTGTTTGTTTTAGCTGTTGGTCTAGTGTTTTTAAAAAATTCAAAATATTTCTTTTTTAAGATTAATTTTTTTTTATGTTTTTGAATCGTTTTAATGTGTTAATGTCAAAAATAATTTTTTTAAAAAAATTATTTTATTATATTTCTGAGTGAAAATGACTTTTAAAAACAATCGCTACCACAATATCAAAAACTACTAGAGTGGAAAAAGAAAGTGGAGTTGATTGTCACCATTACTACGAGGAGAAAAGGTAAAAACATGTTATTGAGTTTAGTGACTATCATATTATTTGGTATGATCAACTTGTTTTAGGTAGAAAAAGGAATTGAGAAAGACCTGGAGAGACTTAGGATGAGAAGAAAGCAATTATGAGAAAAAAAATTTATTTATAGACATTATTATAAGGAATTATTTTAAAGATTATAGAGTTTAACTCAAGGGTCTAAAAGTGTGGAGGATTATCACAAGGAGATAGAAATTGTCATGATTAGAGTTAATATTATGAAGGATAAAGAAGTTACAATGACAGGGTTCTTGGTTTGAATAGAGAGATAACTAATGTGATTGAATTATAGCATTATGTTAAGCTAAAAAATATGGTTCACATAGCTATTAAGGTAGAAAAACAGATGAAGAGAAAGGCAATGCATGCCAATGAGGTAATTCAAGTTCTTTTTCAGCTTAGAAGCCGAATTATAAAAGGGAAGGAGTTGCCCCATTAAAGTCAAATACAGTGGGGAACAAATTTAATCCACCTAAAGCTATAAAAAAAGGATTTGTCCACCATTATCCATGGTAAAATGAAAACTCAAATTAATCATAACCTTGATATTAAGTGTTTTGGGTGTTTGGAAAATGGATATATTGCTTCATAATGTCCAAATAAAATGGTTATAATTATGATAGAACATGAAGAGATTGAATTCGAGAGTGACACATCAGAGGAGGATGAAATGTCACCACTTAAGGATTATAGTGATATTGAGTATCTAGTTGATAAATAGACTTTGGTAATTAGAAAATCACTTAATGTTCAAATCAAAGAAGATGATGTATAGCAATAAAAGGATGACATCTTCCATACTAAATGTCATATAAGTAACAATGTATATAGTATGATTTTTTATCATGGGAGTTTTGTTAATGTTTTTAGTGTTATATTTGTAAGAAAATTAAGTATGAACACTATTAAACATGAAAGACCTTATAAACTTTAATTGTTGAATGAATGTGGTGAAGTAAGAGCTATTAAACAGGTTTTGATTTCTTTTTCAGCTGGGAAGTAAAAGGATGAGGTTTTGTGTGATTTGGTTCCTATGCATGCTACTTATTTATTGTTGGGGTGTATTTGGCAATTTGATAGGAAGGCTAAGCATGATAGGTTTAAAAATAAATAGTCTCTTGAAAATGATGAAAAGAATCACACTTGTATCACTGTCACTTAGATAAATTTATGAAGATCAATTGAAACTAAAAAAGAAAGGTGAAGCTAAAAGTTCAGAACAACCATGTGAGAATGTGATGACGAGTGAACATAATAAGAGCATCGAAAGAAAAGATTTGGATAAGATGGGGAAAAACAGGGTTTCATCCGAGAGAAGAAAGAAGAAAAAAAAGGTGAAAAAATAAGAGTGGAAAAAAATAAAGAAATATGTTAGTTTTTATGCAAATAAGAGTGAGATTAAGAATACTTATTTTTTGACATGCCTATGATTTTACTTGTGTATAAGAAGATATACTTTAACACTAATAAAATTGATCCTTATATTCCTAGTATTTGTATTTCTTTATTTTAAAATTATATAGAGATTTTTCCTGACAAGGTTCCTAGGAGGTTACCACATATTAAGAGAATTGAACATGAAATAGATTTTATACCCGAAGTAGTAATACCTAATTGATCAACCTATAGACGTACTTTCGAGGAGACAAAAAACCTTCAAAGGCAAATGCAGGAGCTGATGTCAAAAAGGGTACATAAGAAAAAGCATAAGTCTATGTGTTGTTGGTACCAAAAAAGGATGGGACTTGGAGAATGTGTGTTGATTGTTGTGCAATCAATAATATTATGCTAAAGTATAGACATTTAATTCCTAAACTTAATGATATGTTAGATAAATTGCATGGATCCTATTTGTTTTCTAAAATTGATTTAAAAAGTGGGTATCATCAAATTATGATAAAAGAGAGATTAATGGAAAACTACTTTTAAAACTAAATATAATTTGTATAAGTGGTTAGTTATGCTTTTTAGACTAACTAATACACCATTACTTTTATGAGATTAATGAACCATATTTTGTGTGATTTTATAGTTAGATTTGTTATAGTTTATTTTGATGATATTCTAATTTATAGTAAGAATTTAGATGAGCATGTTGAGCATTTAAGAAATGTATTGGATGTCTTGATAAAAGAATGTTTATATGCTAATCTGAAAATGTGTGACTTTTGCATGGAGAAAATTATATTTCTTGGTTATGTTGTTAGTTTAAAAGGTATTGAAATGGATAGAGGAAAGGCAAGGGTTATCCAAGAATGGCCTACATTTATGTCAATTATAGAGGTAAGAAGTTTTCAAGGTTTAACTAGTTCTTATTGGAGATTTGTTAAAGATTTCAGCACTCTAATCGCATCTTTAACTAAAATTATTAAAAAGTCAATAGGGTTTAAATGGGGTAAAAAACAAGAGAATGGATTTAATTTTTTAAAGGAAAAATTGATTTCAACACCATTGTTATCATTATCTAAATTTACAAAAACTTTTAAGATTGAGTGCAGGGATAGGTATTAGAGCTTTTTTAATTCCAAAAAAATAGCTCATAGCATATTTTAGCGAATAACTCAATGGTGCAACATTGAGTTACCCTGTTTATGATAAAAAGTTTTATGCTTTGGTGAGGGCATTGGAGACTGGGCAACATTACTTGTGGCCTAAAAAATTCATGATCCATTTAGATTATGAATCATTGAAACATTTGAAGGGCCAATGAAAGATGAACTATCAACATGCCAAGTGGGTTGAGTTCATATAAATGTTTTCATATATGATAAAATACAAGCGAGGTAAGGAAAATATAGTTTTAATGTATTATCATGAATGTATGTACTTATTTCAACTTTGAATACTAAATTATTATGATTTGAGTATATGAAAGCTTGTATCTTGATGATATTGATTTCGGCTAGGTTTATAAAGCATATAAGAATTCAACATTTGACAAATTTTATAGGTTTGGTGGTTATTTTTAAAAATAAAAAAGATTGTGCGTGCCTAATTGTTTTATGTTTTATGTGTGATTTTCTTATTTGTGAAGTTCATGGAGGCGGTTTAATGGGACACTTTGGGGTTGTTAAGACTTTAGATGTTTTGTATAAGCATTTTTATTAGGTAAAGATGAAAAGATATATGCAAAGAATTTGTGATAGATACATAACATATAGATAAGATAAGTTTAAAGTACCTAATGGTTTGTGTACTCATTTACCAGTACCTAAGAAATCTTGGATTGATATATCTATATATTTTATTTTAGGTTTGCCTAGGTTAAAAAGTGGTAGGGATTCTATTTTTATGGTTGTGGATAGGTTTTCTAAGATGATACATTTTATATCTTGTCATAAAACCAATGATGCAACTAACATAGTAGACCTATTTTTTAGGGAGATAATCTGGCTTCATAGGGTTCCTATAAGCATTATTTCTTATCGTGATGTTAAATTTATTAGTTACTTTTGGAAGGTTTTGTAGGGTAAGATGGGAACTAAATTATTATTTTATATTACTTGTCATCCACAAACAGATGATAAAATTGTAGTTAATAGGACTTTAACTGCATTATTAAAAACTATCATTCAAATGAATTTAAAGAATTTTAAAGATTGTATGTCGTTTGTTGCATTTGCATATAATAGAAGAATACTGATTATTCTCATTTTAAGATTGTTTATGGCTTTAATCCTTGAAATGTTTTGGATTTGATTTTTACCTATTGATGAAATGGTTAATCTTGATGGCATTAGAAAAACACAAGTAGTGAAGGCTCTCCATAAGAGTGTACGGTGACAAATACATATACATTCAAAGCTAATAAGGACTGAAAAGGGTTATCTTTGAATCAGGTGAATGGATTTAGGTATATATATGTAAAGAGAGGCTTCTTAAATACAAGAGATTTAAACTGATGTCGAGAGGAGATAGTTCATTCCAAATCCTTGAAAGAATTAATGATAATGCCTATAAAGTATATTTGCTAGGTGAGGATGATATTTGTTGTAACCCATTTTTGGGTCCCTGCATAAAAAGAAAAGAAGAAAATACAAAAAAATAAAAAATATATTCGGAATAAAAATCCATAACAATAATAACAGTGAAAAAAGGATGCCAAAGCGCCCAGAAAATGACTAAAAATTAGTTAAGGAAGTTCAAAAAAACAAAGATTGAAATTTGACAGTATTTTGTTGACTGATGAAAGCCTTGTTGACATAGAAAATTCAATTTGAGGAAGAAAAGTCCAAAATCAAATGTTTATGGACTCAATTAAATTTTATTGAAGGTTTAATTGAATTTATAGAGGGTTGATTGCAAGAAAAATTGATTTTGAAGTCAATTTGGGTTTTAATTGGAAGAAATTAAAGTTCTTAGGTCAAAATATAATTTTTGAGAGTTAATTTGGTCAAATCATGGGCTTAATTGCATAAATATTAAAGTTTGATGGTCAATTAGGGACTTAATTGAACAGATCTGAAACTAGGGACCAAACTAGAAATGACGTGTAAATAGAAGGGCTGCAATTAAACCGAATCAGGGGCTAAATTGAAAAAATTAGAAATTTATTGATCAATCAAGGGTTAAATTGCATAAATTAAAGATCAAGGATTAAAATGAAAAAGGCGGCCAACTTTAGGGTCGTTGTTTGCTTTTTAGCAGGGATGCAATTGCATTGATTTTTAAATCAAAATTACAATTGAGGACTCGATTGAACAAATCACAAATTGAGGATCAATGTGAACTCTGACACGTTTGTTTTGCCGCATTTCCTTTTAAATGAAACGGTGCGTTTTGTCCAAAACGGTGCCGTTTCATATACTGTTCATTGAAAAAAAGGAAAAGCCCAAAACGATGTCGTTTTTGAACGACATTGTAGCTTTTCTTCTTCCCCTAGACGCGCGAGGCAGGGGAAGAAGAAGATTTTTCTCCCCTGCTTTGCCCGTTCCCTCTTTCTCTGAAACGACCAAAAAGATGTCGACCCAAAACACCTCACTTGCCTAAGTTCTGACCTGTGGCCTACCACAGGGTAAAGAAAAACAGAGGGGATGCACCCCTTGGGCTGTTGTGGGGCGACTGCACACTGGCCACCCCTGCCTCTCTCTCCCCTCTGTTTTACCTATAAATACAGATGGGGAGAGCACAAAAAAGGAGAGGGTGGATAGACCGAAAGAAAGAAAAAAAAAGAGAAATAGAAAAATAAAAGAAAATGGAGAAAACAGAGGAAGAGCGAGAGAGCAAGAAAAAAAAAGAAAAAGGAAGAAGGAGAGCAGGAGGGACTAATAAAAAAGAAAAAAAACAGAGAGGGAAAGGAGAGAAACGAAGAAGACAGACGAAGAAGTGGAGAAGAAAAGAAAACAGAGGAAAGGTTGTCACTGTCACCGCCACCGTCACCGCCGCTAACGGCTACGCTCAGGCTACACCACCCCCAGGTAACCTCCGGCTGCCTTGTTCATTTCCTTCTTGCTTCTCCCTTGCCTCCATTTGCATGCAGAACGTGAATAATCCACATTCTGCAGCAAATGAGGCAGGGGTTGGTTACTGTGCACAGTAACCAGTCCTTTTAGGTTTGGGCCGAGTCCGGCCCAGCCCACTGATTTGGGCAGGGTCCGGCCCACTTCCAGAATTAAAAAAACATTTAAAAAATATTTTTTCAGAATTTTACAATTTTCCCGCGTATTTTTTATGTCTTTTTTATTAATATCGGACAATATTTTTATGTTACTAATAATACAATATCCGATATAACAATACTCAGTTTTCGTCAAAACTTTTAAAAATACAAAAAAAACTTAAAAAAAAAAAAGAAAAAATATTTTTGTGCATACGGCCAAGTGTCTCAAAGCAATCATATTGTGTTTTTCAAACACCAAAAAACAATGTTTTAGCATACATTTTGGCTTTAATAACCAGTTTATTAATGTTAAGAGAACATTGGCCAAAATATCAAAAACAAAAAAAAAATTATTTTATGTTGTTTTAGTATCAGGGATTACGAATTTATACGCAAAATGTATTCCCGATATTAAAAGGGTATTTTCTTTTGACGACATAAAACAGTTAGGTTTTTACCCGATAAGATAAGGATCTCCTTACAGGGGAAGACTTTTCTTAAACCATATACAGACCGACAAATTAGAAACCACAATAAGACTTTAGTTTTTTATCAGACAACAAAACAATGCAGCTTACCTTAGATATGGCATAATTAGGGTGCTAATACCTTCCCTTTACTCAATCAATCTTCATACTCAATCTCTGAGACCAGTTAGGGTTCTTAGTGATCAAAACACTAGGTGGTGACTCCCATTCAAATTTTCCACTGATAAGAGACAAGAATTCCTTGTCTCCCCATATTTGCTAGATAGACCATTACATTTTCCTTGAGAGTGGTGAACGATCGTCGTGACGCCGCACACATGCGACAATATTAGTGCTACTTTTAATGTTTCTAATATCTCTTTGTTTAATATAGATGATGATTCAAAATCAAATTCTTTTAAGAAAAGAGAGGATGATGTGATCCAAACCACACCAAAAGATTTATTAGAAATTCTAGTTGGGCCAATTGCAAGATCAAGGGGGAAAAAAGCTCAACTATGCATTCAATGGGCTTATTCAAAGTATTTGGGCCAAAATGAATTTTAAAGAAGCTACAACTTTAACTAGTGACGAGCAAACCATAGTCAACTTAATATATATACAAAATAGAGGTACCTAATCCATCTACTTCCTTGGCTTAATTAATTTTGGTAGTATAGGTTATCCATAGAGGGTGCATTCGACAACTATAGGGTTATGTGTGTTTCCATGTGTTTTTTGAATTTCAAACTATGAAAGGATTTCTTATTATGAGTGGAAACAAAGGAGGCTAAGAAAGAATTATCTCCTTGTTTGTTTTGGATCCCAAGAGGCGATACAACATTCTATTCAGTCAAAAGTCTTTTTTTAGCTAGGATTTCATTCAAATTTTGTTTTTTTATTCATAATGTGCAGCAACTAAGCATTAGTTTTTACAATTATTATTTTTATTATTTTTCATGTTTCAAGTCTGATTTAAGATACTTTGGGGTTCATTTTCATTTGTGTTTATGCCAGATCCATTAGGTTAATTATAATGTTTTATGGGAAGTTTCAAAAGACATGTGCACGCAGTGTTTGGAAACGTGGGTCAACCCATGTTTTCAAAAAAATTAATTTTATTTTTGTTAAAAATTATTTTTTTATATGTTTTAGATTGTTTTAATGCATTGATCTCAAAAATAATTTAAAAAAAAACATCATTTTGATGCATTTTACAATGAAAAACACTTTGAAAAACAACCGCAACCATACTCACAAACAGACTACACGTAAATGATTTGTTTAGTTTAGTTTTTGGTTTATTTTTTAATCAAAATCATAAAAACCAAATTTTGTAAATCAATATATTTTGGTTGGACTTTTCAATTATCAATTATTTTCAGGGGAGATTTTTCAAGATTTAAACTTTTTGTTTTTTGTTTTTTCATTTTTTTAATGTTTTTTGAAAAACAAATGAAGATTAGTTTTTTTATTAGCATCATTTTTAATCTAGGCCAAATTAAGACCAAACAACCAGAGTGAACACACTGAAAAAGCAAACTAAATGAACTGAATTGAAGTGGTTAGATTTGGTTTTTTAGTTTAAACCAAATAGTGCACATGTTTAGGTTAGACCAGCCAATTACTCACACTACACTGTAAGCGGGATTCCAAGTTATTTTTTTAACGTAAGAGAGAATGTTTTGGTATCGTGAATGCATTTTCTTGTATCATAAAAAAATTTAATTAGAAAGTTTGATGTGTGTATTTAATGAAATAAAATAAAAATTATAGAAGCTAATAAATTGTAAAAATAGTAGTTAACGCTACCTAAACATTAAAATATAAAGTTAAACAATCAATGTATATGATGATATCTGGCAATCAATGTATATGATAATATCTGAGCTCGTGATGCATAATATTTTTTAAATATTTTTTATTTAATTATTTAACAATAAAAATAAATTTTTATCACAAATGTACAATTTAAGTTTTGTAGAAAAAAATTAATTGTTAGTATAAATCCTTAATTCTTTTATTAATGTATTTTTCTTAACAAAAAAACATATCTTCTTTTAGCTATTTTTGTATTGCATGAAAACTAAAAACGATTAAAATCAAGATAAAAAAAATAACGACCTAAAAGAAAAATGAAAAAAAAATTCTTTTATTAAAACCTCTTTCTCTTATTAATGTGTTCTTCTTTTTAACCAAATATTTTTTTTATTAGAAGCTTTATTTTTTAAACAGAAGCTTATCATAATCTGATAAAGAGATTTTAATAAAACAAAACAATAAAATAATGAATTGATAATTTTGATGTGAATGTATGAAAAAAAATAATATAGCAATAATAATGTTAAAAAATATTATATAAAAAATTACAATAAAATTTTGAAAATAGATATTCCATATACATTTAAATACATTGTGCATAGTAGTTCATAAATAACCATTTAGAAAGAATTGTTAATATCTAAATATCATTTAAATAAGTTTATTTAAAAATAATTCAATTAAAAAACATGAAAATATAAAACAAATGGAAAAAAATAAAGGGTCAAGCACGCATGGGCTAGACATGCATGCCTAGTCCACATGAAACTCATACACATTTAGGCCAAGAAGTTAAGGCCCACGCACCTAGTTTTTATTTTTTTTTTCTCTTAATGAAGTGGATGACATGTTGTCTACCTATTATCCCATTTATTTTCTTGATAAAAAAATTGATGGATGATATATAGTCTACCTATTATCTTTTCCTGTCACCGGAGATGTCTTTACTAACCGAAAAATTAGGTTCTAAAGTTTTGAAACCCAAAAAACTATATTTCAACACTTTATCACCTTAAAAATATGAAAAATAAAATATCATAAACCTTTATAACCTGGTTTTTAACAACAAAACGCATTCTAATCAACCTAAAAACTTAGAATCATATCAAATAAAAAAGAATCCAAAGCTCAGATCTATTTTTTCAGCATCATTAAATATGAAAACCACCTCCATGAAGTTTCTATCTTGAAGAAAAATCCATAAACACTAAAAATTAAAGTTATCAGTAGGCAGAATCTAATCACTTAAAAATTTTATCTTTCCTCCAATTTTTTTCGTAACTTTCTTTCTCATCTCCTAGAAATTGAAACATAAAAAAAAAATTTAGGATCAGAACAAAAATTTTAAATTACAAGGGATCGAATTAAAACAAAAAATAAAAATTAAAGAACTAAATATAGATATACATACTTTTTTCAACAATTATTGACAATATTAAATTTAGTCTTTGTTCTTTTAATTATCTTATGCAAAAATTTAAAATTTTTATATGTAAAATAGACATGTCATTAAGCCCATGAAATAATTTTCGACATCTAGGAAACGTGTAAACATGAAATCTAAAGAGAAAAACCTATGATAAAAACAAAAGAATTTTTGAAGGATAAATCAAAAGAATTTGCAGTTTGAAGGGGAAAAAAAGGGGGAACAAAATGCTACAGTGAAAGCCCGTTGATTGATGTTAATGTTAATAAAAGTGGTGGGATTATTAAGCATAGCAAGTTTCAAAGCCCAATTTGATGTTAATCCAAACAAGAGACCCAAATGTTTCATGGGCGTGTTTGACATCTATGATCTAACTAGTGCAACGTTGGTTGGCGACAAGCAGATGCGGTGGTGTCTTCAATCTTCAGCTCTGAAGCAACTAACAAAATCACATTCATTCAGTGAGTTGTAATAAGATGGATTAAATCTGTGCACTGCAAGTAAGTATAATTTAACTCTTGATTTTTTATTTCTTCCTTGTGATAACCATAAATTACCTGTGTAATGGAAGCAGTGTTCTATTTATTCTGATCTGTGACTTGATTGCTTTTTTTTCGCATTTTTTTAATGCATTCTTTTCTGGGTTTTGATTATTTTCCAAAGTAGAATTGTATTGATCATGAACTGTTGAGATGGATCGTGATTATTCTTGCATGAGGCTGTTTAATGATATTTCAGGATATGTATTTGAAGTTTGCGATTTGTTGCTCAGGCATATTTACTTTAAGCGAGGTATACTGGAATCAATCAACTTGCAGCAAGTTACTTGCTTGAACCTTAACAAAAGTTTGTGTCTTTCTGGCCAATCTTGATCTTAACTTCAATTAGGGGAGTGTGAGAGTGACAGTCATTATGAATTTGCTTTAATGTTAATGGAATAAAATTAGGTTTCTTTCAATCTCTCTGTGTTCTTTTCATATTTGCATGAAATCTAGTCTGGATGCTGTGGGGATAGTTATAGTTTTTTTTTAACAATGTATTATCAAATACTAATTTGTATATGCGAGCATGAAGTTTGAGATCGGAGAGATCAGAGGATGAACTTGAGGAATATGAGTCTTTGCTGAATTTTATTTCTGTCTTTAATTTGTTAAAATATTGTTCGGCTTCTTTAAAGAATAACAATGAGTTTTTCGGTGCATGGATGGATAGAGCTAGTGGGAAGGCATCAATGACTTGATGATTCTGTTATTGGTGTCATAATAAATTATCATGGCTGGGTTGGAGGAGCTAAAAAAGAAGCTTACACCATTGTTTGATTCTGAAAAAGGCTTCTCATCCGATTCAACCTTGGACCCTAGTGATTCTTATGTGGTGAGTATCCCATATAAAGAGAATGAGTATTCTAGTTCAAGGACTTTTTGCTAAAATTCTGCTGGGTTTGCGAAGCTTTCAGATGGTGGAACTGTAAACTTACTAAGCAGATCATATGGAGTGTACAACATAAATGAGCTGGGATTGCAAAAATGCACTACTTCACCTGAAGATGAAACAGACCATAGCGAAAAGACATATCGATGTGCCTCTCATGAAATGAGGATTTTTGGAGCAATAGGCAGTGGTGCTAGCAGTGTTGTTCAGAGAGCTCTCCATATTCCTATGCACAGAATTCTTGCCTTGAAGAAAATTAATATTTTTGAAAAGGTCAGCATTGTACTTCTTGCTCATAATTTATATTATTGTCTTGATGCAAGGAGTTGGATTATTGCTTCTTATGCTCTAGCTTTTGCTTGGATGGATGGCAGATGTGTTGGCATACTATTATCTGTTTTCAATTCACTTTAAAAAATTCAAGTTCTGCTAAATAATACCCATTTGGTGAAAATGTATGCTTGACTATAGGGAAATTATTCTGTAGAATCCTGTGGATATCATGCTTGAACATTTGCCTGCGAATTTTGTTAACCGATCAGAAGAATGCAGTTTCTACATGTTGATACTGAGAGGTGTCCCTTGACATGCACCATGCTTTGTTGGGAGAAGAGAAAGGAAAGAGTGTAAATAAATAGAAGGGGAGGGCAAGCAAAGGTGGGGTGATCCCTTTGTTTCAGTAATTGGAAGGGGGAGAAATAGCTTCCTCATCTTTTTTTAAGGTAGAAAGGAGTGTGCGGCGGTAAAGGCACATTTATTATATCTTACCAAACATTCTAGGGAACTTAAGGTTGACTTTAAAAGAACAAGGGACTAAATTATAAATCCTATTCCCTCCTGTCCTTGACTCCCCAGTTTAGGGTGTTGGGGTTTTTGCTTTTTGGTGGTGGGGACTGGGGAAAACCTTCCAATCCTATCTAATCCCCTCCAATTCCCATTATTTTCCCTCAAAAAAGGCTCCCAAACAATGCAAATTGTTCATTCTTTGTTATTTTCCCTTTCACCCACAAATCTACCCATCTACACAGAGTGCTAGTCTATTGGAATGGAACTGCTGTAGCTGTAGCAACATTGACATACAATCAAGTATATAATCATTACGAGCATTCTTGCTTCATCTTCTTTAGTTACTCTACAACCAAATTAAGCATCTTTTCCTCTCTTCAATACTGACAGTTCTAAACTTTTTATTATTATTATTATTATTATTATTATTATTATTATTATTATTATTGTACTGACAATTCTAAATTAAGCTTTCATGAATATGACATACTTTAATGGTATGCAGTGCCAGCAAAAATATGATTGATGGTGGATGTTCCATTTTAAAATTCCACAGTTAAAAGGTGTCATTTAGTTTATTCAACTTATGCATTATCTTAACTTGCTTGTTAGGAGAAAAGACAACAGCTTCTTACTGAAATACGGACGCTTTGCGAGGCACCTTGTTATGAAGGTCTTGTGGAATTCCATGGAGCATTTTATACTCCTGATTCTGGGCAAATAAGCATAGCTTTAGAATACATGGATGGAGGATCGCTGGCTGATATTTTACGATTGCGGAAAAGAATACCAGAACCAGTGCTTTCACATATGTTTCAAAAGCTTCTAATTGTAAGGAAATTATGTTTGGTGTTAGTTTCTTCTCGTTACAGCTGTTCTATGTCTGCTAATATCTTTTTTCATGTTATATCCTCCTTAAAGGGACTAAGCTACTTGCATGGGGTTAGGCACTTAGTTCACAGAGATATCAAACCAGCAAATCTGCTCGTGAATCTCAAAGGGGAACCAAAAATAACAGATTTTGGGATAAGTGCTGGCCTAGAAAATTCTGTGGCAATGGTTGGTGACAGATACTACTTAATCTGTGATATCTTTCATGTTTTTTAGCTGTTCCTTTAGTGAATGTTAATTTGAACTGGTTCAAATAAATATTCTGAATGTCCGAGAGTTGTTGCTTACTTGTTCCTGACTTCAACGTGTCATGTCAGTGTGCTACTTTTGTTGGAACTGTAACATACATGTCACCTGAGCGGATTCGGAATGAAAGCTATTCTTATCCAGCTGATATTTGGAGCCTAGGTCTTGCTCTCTTTGAGTGCGGAACAGGGGAATTCCCATACACAGCTAATGAAGGACTTGTCAATCTTATGTTGCAGGTAAAATGATATGTTAAAACCTTTCTTTTCTAATTATGTTTCCCTTTAAAAAAAATTCTGAGCATGTCATTTTTTGCTATTTCCAACTAACATTATTATTCTTCATGGAAGATCTTGGAAGACCCTTCACCATCACCATCCAAAAACAATTTTTCTCCAGAGTTCTGCTCATTTATTGATGCTTGCCTGCAGAAGGATCCAGATACTAGACCAACAGCAGAGCAGGTGAACAAAATGACAGGTGTAACTGAACTTGTAGAGATATACTTAGGAATATACCTGTGGGAAAAAATAAGAATACCTTCTGAGTATTTCAAGTTTGTGGCAAAAGACCATTTCTTTATCAGTATGTCAGAAGTTATTTGAAACTCAAAATTGTGGGGTTAGTAAATGCATATGGTTCTTCAATCTTGTCATTGTTTATTTGCTGTTTTTTTTTCTGAATGCAGCTTCTTTCATACCCATTTATTACAAAGTATGCGCACACTGATGTTGACCTAGCAGCATTTGTCCAGAGCGTGTTTGATCCAACTCAGAGGATGAAGGATTTGGCTGATGTAAGTATACAACATCCAGCATATATGTGAATGTGTCTGGATCAATGTACATGAACCTGATTCAATTATGCTCTACTAAGCCTCAATTGCAACCTGGCTGGGATGTCAATCCATAGAAACATGATAAAAATGTGCACATGTGCATGTGTATCGCGTTGTGCTTTTACACATGTTAGTGCCTGGAGCAAGCTAAATTTGTAGGCTGTGGATATGAAATGTAAGAAATTCAATTTTGGAGACACCAACCCAAGAGCATCTTACATGATCATGCAGAAAAGTATGGGTTTAAATTGATTATATGCTTATTTGTAGCAGCATAGACCCGGCACTTGATAGAACTACTTAAGAAATTGTCATTTCAAAGTCAGTATATTTTCATCTTTGTTGAGATTTCTACTCTGATACATTTGTGAATTACCTATATTCTGATTTGATCTTAAGTTGGAGTTGGACTCTCAAGTGTTTTTATTTCTAGTTTTGATCTTCTGTGCATTTTTGTCAGTAAAAAGTCAAGCATGCATCTCATGTTGGAAAAATGAATGCCTGAAGCAGTTGGAGCTGCACGGTCCCCTGGTGATAATTCTGAGTGGATACTAATGTGTATCTTTTTTTTTTTTATTGACCAGATGCTGACAATACACTATTACTTACTTTTTGATGGACCTGAAGAACTTTGGCAGCACACAAAGGCCTTCTATAATGAAGGCTCGATATTTAGGTACTGAATTATGCCATGGCATTGTCTCTTATCTTTTCCATGAAATGAGGAATTTTGTTGTTCTGGAAAGGGAGTTCAGCAATCAAAACCAGTAGAGTTTGGTGGTCAAGTATTCTTTTTTCAATAAAAATATTTATGATAGTTAGCATTGATCAGGTCAAGTGAATATCCAGAGAAACCAAATTTCTGAAATTCTTCATTTAGTACTACTTTTTTATGGAGTGGTGGTGATCGTTGCTGTGACAGTTTATTGTGGCTTGGAGTAGAGATGGCAAACAGAGGATCCTGGACTGAAATTTGATATTTTTAGCTTTTATTTCGTATTTTTACTTTGGAATTGCAGGTCAGCATGATATGTTCTTGACATTTATGTGGCCTAAGATGCGTTTCTTGTACTTTCTAGTTTCTCCGGGAAACAATCTGTGGGTTCAAATGATATTTTTGCAACCTTGACCAACATACGGAGTACATTAGCGGGTGACTGGCCTCCTGAAAGACTTGTTCATGTTGTGGAAAAATTACAGTGCCGCGCCCATGGTGAAGATGCAGTTGCGATCCGCGTTTCAGGATCCTTTGTAGTTGGAAATCAGTTTCTCATATGCGGAGATGGTGTGCAATGTGAGGGATTGCCAAATTTTAAGGATCTCTCGATCGACATCCCCAGCAAGCGAATGGGTACATTTAAGGAACAGTTTATCATGGAGCCTGGAAATGTGATCGGGCGGTACTTCATAGCTAAACAAGAGCTTTATATATTTCGGGAGAACAACTGACAAGTATTGTTTTCTTCGAGGTTAGTAGATGCAACACTTGGGAATTCAATGAAATGCGTTTCATTATTGTTGTGTTTACAGAAGTATGTATGCATAGTTCTTGCAAGTATTCGTGCTTTATGTTGCCCTGGCACTAAGCTACTCTTGTACCTTATAGCTGTAACTTAAAACTCCATTCGTGGCAGATATGAAACCATTTCTTCTTCATCTGCAAGAGCTCCAAGGTTATTAACTTATCTGCTCCACTCCGTCCATGTATGAGCACATTTTATGATCAAATGGGTTATAAATGCAACTTAATCCGATTGCTTACAGATTTTCCTGTCAAGTGCAGTGGTATCCTTTTCGTTTACTTTCCTTGAATAAATGATATCATGTTTGTATGGCTAAGGTAATTTTCATCAATTAGTTAATTCCCAATAGCTACTTTTCAATGCCGGAGAGTAGAAACTGATGGTGCAACCTCAGGCATTTTAACCAGAAGAAGCGTGTAGCTGCATCACCGCACCAGGCTGGAGAGCAATTTCCATAAATCGATTCCATGCATGGTCAAAACAAAAATCTAAAGTTTTCAATTAAAGAAAAAAATTCTTATGACCTTAAGTTGAAATGGTTCTGATATGCTCTAAAAGAACCCGTGTGAAATAACCTACTATTCCTTTTGGATACAACTTGGAAGCATATTTGGTACCTGATTTTCAACCTACTTTTTTTATTATTGTAAAGACATCAAAATAATAATTTTTAAAATTTTTTTTTTTATGTTTTTGATGTGTTGATATCAAAACTTTAAAAAAAAATCTAAAAAAATATCATTGTAATACTTTGCAAAAACAACTACACTGTATTAAGGACACAAAAATTGCAGTTTCAAACAGGGATGGGTACAAGCAGTTGAATGCAGTGTATATTCCATCCCTGATAGCTTTTAACAGGGTCTACTCTGTTTGTCAAAGAGTTGCATCACTAGACATGCTAGAGAAAATCAGTGTAAGCTACATTTATATAAACGTATTTGAAGTTTATCCTACAAGCAATCTAAGATCTACACTTGAAAAAAGAAAAACCTAAGGTCAGATTAAATTGATGGCAGATGTTACCCAATCCATCCTCCTTTTTCTTGCTTTACGTTTCAAATTCATCCCTGCAAAGTGAAAAGCCAACCCTGCCAAGCTCAGCATTAATGTGTACAAGGTGCAACTCTATCAAAGAAAGCGCAAGCGAAGAGATAGGATTAGGAAAACAGAACTTACCATAAATGTGGAAAGAACTGATGCACCATCCACAAGGAATAATTAACATGTAGGAAATATTTTACTCTTTCCTGGAAAATTAAGCTGCTAGAAAGTAATCTCTGATGGTTCTTTTTAATGAAGAAGGAGGGTTCAATACAGAAGAGGGGCTCTTCATCGCTGCTTCAGGGGTTTTCTCAAAAGTTTCTTTAGAATCAGAATCTAGTGAAAACTTTTTCTTATGGGCTTCAGGGGTACTAATTGTGGGCATTGTTATAGGAACAGGTGGGTTATTTTGGTTGAACACTTCATCTGAAGGAAGCAGATTGTCAGGAACCTTTGTTGGATCAATTCGTTCATCATTCATCAAAAGTTCTCTACATTCCTCTCTTGGGATTGCCATTACCCTCCTTCGAATGGCAGATGGAGATCTTGTTGTGCTTGAACAATAACTGCTATTAATGTTCCAGATGCGAACCTAACAAATAGAGTCGCAGAGAAAATGAGATAACGGAAAAAGGCACGGATACTAGGAAGCAACAAAGCATGGTAAGAAAATGAAAAGAATTTTAATTTCCAGGATACACCAATTGACTTTGTTAGGAGTGCTTAACTTACTGTAAAATCATCTGAAGAAGTTGCTATCTTCCCAACCTCAGATGGACACCTGCAACGGATGTGATAAATGATTGGTAAATATGTGAAGTCCACTAATGAAAATAGTATATGCTTTGGGAAAAAAATTACCAATCTACTGCTGTAACCTCTCCATCATGAGTTTTCAATGTGATGGGATCCACATCGGGCTTGTTCACCTGGTTCAGCGAGCTAAAAAAATTATACAGGCGTTTCCATATGAAGGCATTTCCATCACTAAAGCTAAATCAAAAAACCCTTCTTCAAAGAAGGAATCAAACCTGCCATATGTAGGCGTTTCCATCACTAGAGCCACTGAGTATGTGAGCTGCGTCAGGACTGATTGTTGACTGCAATTGTACAGTTCATATCAACATGGATTGCTACAAAGCATCATTTGGCAACAGAGAACTTGATGCAAGAGCTTCTAAAGGAAGCAGTGTTTTAGGGTTCCAAGGGAATCAGAAAAGGTGCGTACCTTTACATAGAATGATTCTATCCGACATCCAGAAAATGACCGCATCGGACCCTTATCAAGCTGAAGTACATTATACAAATATATTCTACAGAAGAAAAGAGAAAAATATAACTTTCAGAGATACGCTGCATGCATCTATTATTTTATTTGAAAGGAAAAGTAGTTGAAAACTTGAAAATACCTATTGTCCATGCATGTAGCTGTAAGAAACACGCCATTTAAATCCTGGGACAGACTAGATATGCCATGTAATCTTCTTTCCTGGAACAAGGATAATAAAATATAACTTAGGCTGATAAATGATTAACATATCACAAATTTGAAGTTAACTTGAAATCTAGAATTATGGAATATTATCTCTATAGAATACTGACGAGATGAGGCATATCAGTTAGAAATCATCATTTGGCCGCACTGACCTTCTCAGTTGATGACTTGATATTAGGGGATGCCTGAGTGACCTGAACCTTTAGATTTCTAGTATCCCAGAATTTAACAATGCTGAAATATGACCAATAGTTGAAATAAAAGTCAGTATGATACTATTTCTGCCGAGGAATCAAAACTTTCACTCATGAAATCCTGCTGATGGCTTTCACTAACCTGTCTGCTGCTCCAGCAGTGGCAATGGATACCTCGTCTTTAAGATAAAGAACTGATGTAATGCTCATCGAAGCAGCCTGAAAGAACTATAGTGTTAACAGAAAACAAGATACATGGACTCAAATTGAAAAGAAACTTGCACAGACAAACAAACCTTGCCACGCCTGACCCGCTTTGCTCGAGAAGAAAGATGAGCTCCTTGGACCATGGCAGCTGGACTGGATGAGGTAAAAACAAAGCAGTGATCACAATGCAATTCATTAACCAAGATAGAGCAAAGAAAAACCCATTATCAACAATAACTTCACAGGACAAAATCAGAACGTTGCAAACCACATGAATAAAAGGTGTAATGAACTCACGCGACATGTGCTTCACTGCATCTAGTTTTGGAAGTTGTCTTGCATCTCAAATCCCAGATAGCAAATGACCCGTCTCTGGAAGCCGAGATAAGAAGATCTGCGGAACAACTTAGAGTATAAATTAATAACAATGGATTAAGAAATTAGCCGTTTTGATCAACAGAGGGCAATGCAAGACAGGTACCAGAATTTGTTGGATGTGGAGACAGGGATTTAACACTTCCTGTGTGCCCCATCAATATTCCAGTACATTTCTTCTCTTGTGCATCCCATACCTTTATCTGTAAAAAAAATTTCAGTTGTGTGATTTCTTTGACTATGCTGCCACTAGGTAGTGTTTTCATAAAAGTAAATTCACATCATCAACTAAGAGTTACAGTAAGATACAAATACATTCTGAAGAACATAATCAATACTCCATAAAAGGGACAGCACATGGGCAAATATTGAAGATGCTACAGCAGCAACCAGCCAACGTTATGATGTGATGGGAAATATAATAAAATAATATACTATACTTACAGTTTGATCGCCTGAAGCTGTGAGTATGTTGGTATCTTCCTGAAACAAAATGCCACAATCCAACAGCTCATAACTCTTTTCTTTCTTTAAAATAAGAAAAAGGAAAAAAAGGGGCCTAATTTATTCCAAATTTCTCTTTCTATGATAGCTAGAAAATTATAATAAATCAAATGAAATGAAAATTGGCCTTACCTTAATCCAACAAACATCAAAGATAGCGTTCTGGTGAGCTACCCAGTCACTGATTCTTGCTTTCTCTGTAAATAAACCACGTAATTAATTAATTAATTAATTAATATTACGTGAAATCAATAACATAGAGAAAAGAAAAACTAACTGACCAGAAGGGAATTCGGTACGAGTATCAAACATGCTCACACAGCCATCCTCGTCCGACACCGCCAAAATATGTGAATATTTACTTGTCTTGCAAAAAGAGACAGACAGTGGTGGCGTTTCCTCGCCGTTATGTTCGACCGTCACCGATCCCATTTCAGTGAAATCGGATCCCATTTGGGTAATAAAGCGCCGTTTTCTAAAACCACCCAGCTCTCTTGACCTCATGTCTCGAAACAGTGATTTAGATCTGCTAGACCTCTCCATTTACAATCAATCAAACAAGCAATATTTTTACGAGTATTTCCACAGATTAGGCTCAGAGAGAGGGGGTGGGGGGGATAGCGTGTGTTTTTGTTGAAGAAATTGTTTTATCGAAACTAATTTGGATTGGCGCCAGCGGGATAGTTGTCGTTTCAAAACCACGCGGGAAGCTCAAAATTTTTGTTTTCCCTCTTTTCACCGCTGCTTATGTCCCCCCAAAGATACGGTTTAGTGACCCTTTGAGGTTATTAAAACCCGGGCTGGCACAGTGAAGTGAATTGAATAGGGATTCGGTTCATCCGGACCTTAACCAGTTTTAAATGAGCAAGATTTAGGAATTAATATGTATAACCTAAAGTCCAGTCTTTTAGCTGAATCAACTCTTGAATCGGATTTAATAATTATAGTTAATTGTATCTTGAAGTTTGAATTATCATTATCATATTTTTGGGAAATTTTTGCTTCCTCTTTTCTTTTCTTTTTTTATTGTTAATCCTTGGTCAAAACCTATCTTTAAAAAATTCAGATTTTGGTATTTTAAATTGAAATTGTCATAGATGCTAATGGAAATTCAATCCAGTTTCGAGAATAGTTTCAAATAAATTCCAGTACATATTTAAATTCCCTTGCTCTAAAATATAAATATTTAACATGTTAACTAGTTTATTAACTTTAAAATTTATTTTAGTCCATCTTAAATAACATAAAAATAAAATTAAAGTCTTGAAACTAAAATGAATCTCAGTTTTGATCTTTATTCTATCACAATGAATTCTTTGATATTTTTTTTTTAAATGTGGCCGACAATATCACATTCCATGATAATAAAGATAAAAACAAAAAAATAGTTATAAATAGATGAAGTATAAAGTGGTAAATTTATCAAGCGTAAAGAAAAAAAAGAGAAAAAACAAAAAATATATAAATTTGTCATTGCTACAATAAAAAAAAAATAAGAAAATTACAAATTTGTCATTTCCACATAATTTCTTTTTAGTTTATGTACTAGTATATTGGCTCATGTTAGCAATATCATCAAATTGGGGCAAGTGGGTAAATCTTGAAACTTCTTAGCCCAACTCTTTATCTAGTACGAGTTTTCAATTAAATCATATAACAGCTAACTCGATGTGAATTAATTGATTTCATAGATTTAAAGGTAACTCAAATGACTAGTAAAAACATGACTCAACTTATAAAAAATATCAGGATGAAAGCCTTTTCTCTTTAATTATTGAGAAGATGGCATATTGGATGACCCTGGTTACCCCGTGACAAGATTCATTGACTCAACTGGATTTAGTAATTTTTTTTTAATTATATGATAAAAAAATAAATACTCATAATTTCGAGTATCAATCTAAAATAGTCGTTTGTTTGAGACTATGAAAACCTTAAACAAAACAGGAAAAAACCACCCATAAAATCTATTTCTCAACTAATCCAACATCGAAATATGAAATTGAAAAAAATAAAATAATTTTTTAATTATCATCAATATTAATTAAAAAAACAAATTACATCTAAGATCACGATAAAGCCCTAAAATCGAGCTTTAAGAGTGAAACTTTAAAAAAAAAACCCTTAAACTCAAGCTAAGTGTTGTTTTGTTTTGAAGGGTATTCTAGTAATTTAACTCTGCAAAAAAAGAAGTAAAAGGGCAATAATAACCTTGATCAATTAAAAAATGGCTAATCCATAATAATTGAAGGAGTGTGAGTATCACATGTATTGTAGGAAAAAATAGTAAATTTATTATTTCAATCCACGGCAATTGATTCGAGTATGGGTTAATATTCTAAATTCACACCCCGTGAAATTATACACATGGACTCAATCTAGAATTTCAATTCTCAACCAATTTAATATTGAAGAGATAAAATTAAAAAAAAAAGTAACAAATTAAAAATCTCACAAACAAAAAAAAAATAGCAATAAAAAAACGAGCATCAACTATGAAAGAAGAAAACAAATGAAGAGGTTGAAATTAAAAAGGAAAAATTTTTTAAAAAATATCTTAAATAAAAAAAAGAAATAAAAAGAATGATGTCCAAATCTAACATAGTAAAAAAATTGAAGGAGGATGAAATTAAAAACAAAATGAGATTCGAGAAATTAATTAAAATAAAACAAACAAGAATAAAAAAAAGATGGGCAAAATAAAAAAAATAACATGAATGGCTGATTTATAAATCTCGAGGGTTAGACGCAGATTTCTAAAAGGAATGATAAAAGAAAAAAAAAAAGACCATCAACAATGTATTGAAAGTCCGTAGACATCACATGTAGCACAAAGAGAAAGAGAAGGTCAGAACAAATTGAATGATGCAATGGAAAAATAACCACTAGCATCAACAGCTCGAAGGAGGTTGATATATATATTTTTAAAGTATTAAAAATTATCATGAAAAAACTATTATGAAATGATGAATAAGCCTTTTTAGTCAAGTTTTTGAAAGCTTGCATTCAAGGGTAAAAGAGTTATTACATCATAGCAAAAAATAAAAAATACTACAAAAAACCACTAGATTATAGCTAATTTTTTTATTTTTTATTTTACTTTCAAGAAAAATATAATAATTTCACTGTATAAAATAAAAATAATTAATAAAAACCCTCAAATGATTTTAGAAAAGCAAATGAACCAAGAAAAAAACCCATTTTTTTCCCTTGAAAAGCAATTGATTGCAGTTTTTTGAAGTGCAAAATCTTCTATTCTCGGTCACAAGACATGTATAAATACATGTTCAAGTAATTTTACCACGTGTTTTAGCCTTTTCTTTTAATAAAATAATTATATAACAATTACTCTCAAGAACACCAATGCCTTCCATTAGCTTAAGAGTCTCCACTCTCAGTGACTTACTTCTTTTCCATTTCACACGTAGCTGTGAAAGGTTTGTTATAGGTGTTATTACTGGTGTGAAGTAAAGGGTTAAATTCCAGAAATGCTTTCTTCTTCTTCTTCTCTATCTAGCTTGGAATCCCTGATACCATATTACGACTTCAAACAAGTAGTGACATCAAACCAGAGATTTTTATATACTTTTACTACAAACATTCGAGTTGTATCTCAAAAGCTCACAACATTAAAATTCCCAGAATCCAGAATCTGAAAACATAAACTCCTGTATATACAAAAGCTCCCACACCTGAACCTTGAACATATTTCCGAAAGTAAACCATGCTATGTCTTGCCTGTGCTTCATTTTGGTGAATGTTGTTTTGGATGAGAAGACTTGCCTGTAATGGCTTTCTTCACCTTAGAAATTGAGTTCTTCACTTTTGATCCAACACCTGATAGTATATTATAGTGCTTTTTGCTTGCAACCTTCACATCTACTATATCCCTAGATGCTTCTACCATGACTGGAGCATCGGAGCCCGAGTCTGTCTTTTTGTGTTCCTCTCCTTCCTCCTCCTCCTCCTCCTCCTCTTCCTTTTCTTCGTCTGATTTTGCCTTCTCTCCTTCAACTCTTGTTTCTTCTGTCAGGTCTCCCCCCACTTGCCTTTCTCTTGTGGAGCTCTGCATCATGTCAAATAAAGAAGTCTTTGCTGACATACTCTCATCATTCCCTCTTATATTCTCCTCATCAATACTTCTCTCTGCTTTGTGCTCAAATCCTTGTGCATCAACGATTCCTGTAGCTTTTCCAGGTTCCGATTCTCCTACTCCAGCACCCTGCGTGGCTTCAACAATCGGCTCCTGCAGCAGCACTTGTGGAGCATCTTTCTTCCTCTCTGTGGTTTCTTGGGGTTCTGCTTCTATTGGAATTGGCTTTTCGGAAGTTGAATCAGAGTCTCTCTCTCCCTGATGAATGTCTTGTGTGGTTTCATTGGCTTCTGCAGGAGCTTGGAGGCTTTCTTTTTCTGATATCTCTGTGCCAAATTCCTGATAAGAAAAAAAAAATCAAGCTGCAGGTAAGAATGAGAAATGCTAAGAAAACACTCAAGGATACATAGAAGCAGATTGTTTTCTTAATGTTTTTGTTCTTCTTTTCTTTTCCAAGATCCTAGTGGGGGTTCAAATCACATGTATTGTTGCTGTTCATAAAATCTCATTTCTATGCTGAAGCTTCTTTCTTTTTCTTGAACTAATTGCTAGAAGAAAATCAATGAAATTATATGATTCCTCATTGAAAAAGTTTATCATGTCTGCACGAGTCACAGAAAGAGTTGGAGCTTTTAAAAAAGCGCTGAACGTTTTTTTGGGTCTAATTTTCAATTTTGTCAGAAAAAGTGTATATGACAGGCTTCCAATACAGAGGGAAAGAGAAATGCAGCCTAACCTCGTTTGTTATGGTTGTGGCTTCTGTCCTGTCATATCCAGAAGTTTTCTCATCGCTATGATTTTCAACCTGCAGCTTAGTTCCCATATCCTTAGCATTCTCTACCAATGCTTCATCTGGAAAGCTCTCGTTGATGGTCTCATTCTCGACAGCAGTTGGGTGAAGGTATTCGCCACTCTCGTTGCTTACCTGTTTTTAAATTGCATCAGTGTATGCAGTCCTCGTATTATTTATAAACTTATTTACCATCCCAAACACAAGTTGATCTAGTTAGCCATTCTTATTGCAAAAGTATTTATTTATGGGGCCTTTAAATTGTACTATAATCACCAATGAGATCTAACGCATCGCTCAAGGTCATTTCCATGAAAACAGAGAAGGCCTTGGAGGTCAGATTATGTAACCATGTCAAAACAGAAGCTTTAATTTTATATCAATTGAGTGGTTAGGTAAAAACTAAAATTTAATGGTTCTTCGGTATTTATAAACTGACTGACCTCTTCATTCTGAATTTCATTTTCCATCTTATCTTCCTGACTTTTTTCAGCCTTCAGATCATATATTTGGCGGCTTTCTTTAGTTGTTTCTTCACCAAGGTTTATTGGATTACAATTCTTGGTATCTTCCTTTTCCTCCTTGAACTGTTGTTTGTCCTGCTTGGTCAGCTGTTATCAAATTTTAATACTTGCAGAAAAAGAAAGATGAAGGAGAACAGATAAAAAATTTCACGAGAAGCAGAAAGTTGTATCTAGTTCTCTTTCTTACCTCTTCATTTGTGAGTTCATCATGCACGACATCAGTTGCGTCATTTGAACCGTTCTTCTGCATGTCTGAACCACATACTTCCTGCTCTTTAGTCTCTTCTTTTTGCGAGCATGTGTTTACTGTTGTCTTTGGTGCACAAGGATGTTCATCAACTTCTATTTCCACTTCTTTAACATGCTCTTCAATGTGCTCGGTAGTGGTTTTAGAGGTTTCCTCTTCCTCATGAATGTCTCGGGTGGCTTCATTAGCTTCCACAAGATCCGTGGGGACTTCTTTTTGTGATATCTCTACATCCTTTTCCTGATAAGAATGGTTTGTTGAAATTCCGGATGCAATTTTTTTAATCCATTCAGATATTTATGCTTCATTTGTTCTTCAAAAGAATGAGAAATATTAAGGAAAATTTAGTGTTCTGAAAAACAGACTCTTAAGGATTTTCTGTCCTTTAATTTCTTTGTAGATCCAAAAATGGTTGAAGTAAAGCATGTTCTTGCTCATTACATAATTCCAAGTTATCTTGATCCTTGTTTCATTTTCAAGAAGTGATTTTGGTGTTGATGATTTTGGCTGTCACCAAAGCTTGAAGCTAGGTTTAGTGATTTCACTGATTTGGATCAACACCAAACCTGTTATGTAAGAAGCATCATTATTTTCAAGAAGTCATTGCTAGAAAATATGTGCAACATTGTTTGGCATCTCACAGATCGTGTCTGCATGAATCTTAGAAAGAGTTAGGGTTTTCAATGAAAGTGTAGTTTTCTTTTTGCCCTTTTAAGCTGGAAGGCTATTAGGTTTCCAGTGTATGGTTTGTGCATGTGCTTGTGTGTTTGGGGAGGGGGTTGAGCGCAGCCTCACCTCTTCTTTTACATTTGCAGCTTCTGTTCTGCCATCATTTCCAGAAGCTGTCTCACAGATCTGATTTTCAAGGTGCAACCCGGATCCTGCTTCATCCAGAAAGGACTCCTTCATAGTCTCATTTTCAGCAGCAGCTAGGTGAAGGTGCTCAATGATTCTTTCAGTATCCATCTGCTTTTCATTTCCATCAGCCTTTTCAACTTCCTTGTATAACTATTTGCAAGATAAAAACTTTCTAATTTATAGCAAATGGAGAAGTTAGGTAAAAGTAATGTCTGTATTTATAGTCTAACCTCTTCATTTTGAATGTCTTTTTGTGTTCCCTTATCTCCTCGACTTTCCTCAGCCTTCAGCTCATACTCTTCCTGACACACTTTAGCTGTTTCTTCACCAAGGATTACTTGGTCAACATTTTTGGAACCTTCCTTTTCCTCCATGATCTGTTGGTTTTCCCTTTTGGTTAGCTATTATCAAATATTTTAGTACTTGCCGAATACAAAGCAAAGGGAAAAAAACAGAAAAATGTACGAGAAGCTAAAATTTATGACAGAAAAATGTACGGGAAGCTAAAAGTTATGACTATTCTCTAACTGACCTCTTCACTTTTGAGTTTATCGTGTATGATTTCAGCAGCGTCAATCGTTCTCTCACTCCGATTTTCCTCTGCAGCCATATCAGTTACTGTTACCTCTGGATTCCTTTCTTTGATTTCAGTATCTTCTGATTCAGCGAGAGCTTCATGTCCATGAACTTCTGAAATAGATTTGAATGCCTCTTTGCTTAACTCAGTCTTGAGATTGGTGGTTCTTTCAAATGTTCCTTCTTCTATTACCTCATCATGTATGATTTCAGCTGGATCAATTATTTTCTCACTCCGATCCTCTTCTACTGCCAAATCAGTTATTGCTACCTCTAGATGTTTTTCTTCGATTTCAGTTTCTTCTGATGCAGTGAAGCCTTTGTGGCCATGAGCTTCTGACATAGATTCAAAAGCCTCTTTGCTTGTTTCATATTCTGGAGTCTGTAATTTAGAGGCATCATCCGGGCTCTTACTTTCTTCTACTTGGACTTCATTCAGACTATCCTTCTGCATTCCTGTGTTGAGTTCAACCCCAAATCCTGAGACTTCAAGCTCATTGGTCTCTTCCTTATGCAAGCATGTATCTTCTGTTATCTTTTTTGGAGAATCATTTTGTGGATCGGTTGGTATTTCCACTTGCACACACTCCTCAATATTCTCAATAATCATTTCAGTCCCACAATCCTTTTCCTTAGAAAGCAATGCCGCTGCTGGCGTCTGATTTTGCTCTTCTAATTTCTCTTCCGGGACAGTCTGACCTGAAGTGCTCTCATCTTCTTTTAGTTCTTCAAAACCTTGAGAATCAGTCATGGATACTAATTTTGGACCTTCCTTGATTTCTTCTTTAATTTCATCAGGAGTTCCACATTCTTCTTCTAGTACCTCCTTTGGACTCTGATTCTGTATATCTTTATTGGATTGAAGCTCTAATTGAGAGATGTCACGTTCCCTACAATCATCCTTTTGCAAGGGCGCCTCTTCTGTTTTTCTCAAATCATCTTCCAGCAACTCCACATCCTTCATATTTTCTTCCCTTCTTTCAGTTGTTGCTGAAATTCCTTGCTCTTCTTTTGATATAACTTCTGGGGGATTCTGGCCAATAGCAATTTCATTTGCTGCTGCTTCAACACCTAGAGATTCAACTATTTCTGAGGATTTCTCATTTTCCTCTTTAATTTTGCTTGTGATCAGCTCTTCAATACCATTATCTTTGGATTCATAAACTACATCAGAAGCTCTTTCATTGTCCTGAACATCATCTGCGTCTGCGTTTTCTTTAGCTACTTGCTCCCTCATTATGTTTTCGTGATCATCAATTAGAATTGGAGATGCCAAGTTTGAGGGTAGCTCAAGTCCCACGTTATCTTTGATTTTTTCTTGTTGGCATGCTTCAGCTTCAATTTCCAGAGAAACGCTATCATTTGAGGTAATATTAGATACTTGTACCGGTTTTTCATCGAGCTGAGCTTCTTCCAAGCTAGTCTTTGCTATCTCTACCATAGTTGTTGCCTTGATCTTGTCACAACAACTATCTTCTTCCTTTATAATCTTTATCATTTCATCTGACTCTTCAGCTGGTTTGGTGGTGGAGAGAACAGCAGGCATCACATTATCTTCATCATTTATTGCTTTTGCAAGTGACATCTCCTCCATGGTTGGTGTCTCTTGAAAGTCTGAGCTCATAATTGCTGTCTGTTCATTAGACTTTGTTGCTTCATGACATTCCTCAGCTATAAGGCTGGATTCTTTTACCTGATGAGTAATGATACTTCAAAAAAATGTTCATGGTGGAAATAAATACATAACATATAAAAATTATATCAAATAGTACTATTGTTAAGCTGACCTCATGAACCCTTTCATCTTCAGTGGATTTAGCACAAAGTTCCAGGGTGTCATTTACATCCTTTTCCGTGCATTTGAGAGTTTCACTACCAGCTTTGTCAACTTTTTCGTGCACCTGATAAAGAGATAGTGTCAAGAAACTGAGCCTAGGGGATAGAGTAAATCAGCAGAATTTAGAAGCTAATCATGCTTAACAAAGGGTTTGTATCTGACCTCTTTAGTTAACAAGACATCCTTTACAGTCTCATCTGTGTTTTGTGTTTCCTTTACATCACCTTCAGTCTCAAATCTCGGCTCTGTTTTCTCACCTGTCTCTTCTCGAACTTCTTGGGATTCTAGGGAACTTTGTTCTACAGATTTCAAACTCTTATTCTGAATTTCAGTAATGTTCTCAACTTTACCTGGATCTGTCTCAGGGATCTTTTCGCTGCTTTGATCTCCTGTCTCAGATTCAGAGACACCTTCAAGCTTCTTACCAGATTCAGATACTTCAAAATTCTGTTACAATCTGATGATTAGTATAAGGTTGCATGTGATCATAGAAAACAGAAACAAGAAGAGCTAGGTTGATATATAACAAAGTTATGTTGTAAGTTTTAAGCTCTTTGACACGACCTATAACTCAATTTGTTTGTTAACATAGGAATATTTGAGGGTGAGATAGTTTGGCTCGAATTTTATTGGTAAATACAATAGGACCGCTCACATTTTTGCTACATTTAATGCCCTTTTAAAGGATCCATCTGCAGTATCTCGTTTTCATCATTAGGGATGGAGGAAGACAAATTCATATATGCTAATTACTTATTTTATTGTTAGGAAATGCAAAAGAGAAAAAAGAAAATTAGGTTGCTCTAACCTCTTCTGCTAGAAGTCCATTGTCTTTGGTGCCAATAGCCTGCTCTTGGTTGTTGGTTCCCTCTTCGAGCTCAAATGCTGCTTTGTTTGCTTCAACATTTTCTGGTAAGCTATCTTCATATTTCTTAGTAGAGTTATCTTCTTCCAGGATAGCCTCTTTTCTTTCTGCACTAGTTGCTTCAATACACTTTAAGGCCTCATCTCCTACAATTGATGAATACTCATCTTCCAAACTCCTCAACTTGCAAATCTCTCCCTGATTGGCTAGGTCTCTTACTTCTGATGATCTTGAGATATCTATGCCTCCTTGTTTTTCATTGTCTAGCTCATGATGCTCGTTCAGATTGTCGAATTGGTAAGACCCAACTTCTTCCTTTATACTTTCTATTCTAGGATCCACTGATATAGAGGCATCTCTTGCATTGATGGGCATATCTTCCTCTAGCATGATTTCTATTTCCCGTGGAGTCTGGGGAGTTTCTATGTTTTCATATGTTGTTGAATTCTCATCTGTTGCCTTGTTTCCTTCATTGGTCATGAGCTCAGGTTCTTTAGGTAGCATTGTAGAGCATTCCACCTGCTTATCATCTAAAACATTACCTAGAGATGTCTCATTAGTGGTCTCCTCTTTGTAATCTTCGCTTCCTGTTATTGGAGTTTCCTCATGCATTTCATTCTCTAGCTCTTCTACTTCACTGGCAGCTGGAATACCATGGTCCTCATTCTCAATAAAGTTGGAATCCTCTGGTTTGGCATCAATATCCACACTTTCCAGTGTAGTTCTTTCCGTGCTCTCTGTCACTGGTCCCTTCTCTCGAGGAGCAGGTTCGAAACTCTCTATTTGCCTTTTATCTTCTGGTTCAGCTTCCTTAAAGCTCGCTTCTCTTGTAATTCCTGTTGTAAGTGCTGAGCTAGAATCATTAACATCAGGCTGAACTTCTTCCAAGATTTCTCCTTTACTCTCAGACTCTAAGTAGGAGATTTCAACGGGGCTTTTATTGCTTTCTTTTTCTGAAACTCCTTCAGATGCTTTTACAAGGTAGATGTCACTATTTGGTCCTTGTTTGCCCCTTAAGGTCTCAAATTCTTGTCTGTCCACTGAACCTCTGGCTTCAAACGGTTCAGTGAATTCAGATTTTGAGTCCTTAACCTGTAAACACACGAAACTATAATTAAGCAACTAGAAAAAATGGCAAAACAGGAATGCAGGGTCCAATTCAGAAGCAGACCTCTTCGTTTGGCTTTACTTTATCACTTTCATCTTCTGTTTCCTTGTGTAGAGGATTCTCTTCATCTGTGCTGCTTAGAGGTACCTCATAGCTGTCCTTAATAAAACTGCCTTGTTTTCCAATATCCCCATACTCCTCAGCTGTTTGAATAATCTCATGTACCTAGGTAAATGATGTGGTATTGATTGATTTAGAACTGAATGAGAATATACGAGACATAGAAATAAGAGAAGATAGGATAAAAATTCGATATTGAGTGCTGGAGCAGTAATGTTCAATTTACCTCTTGTTCTACCAACATTCCTGATTCGTCACCTTTGTATATAATCCTAGACTGGTCATTAATAGCACTTTCCTCCTCTGGAACCTTTTTCTCAGCGTCCTCATCTACGGTTATCACTGATTCTTCCATCTGTACAATAGATGTTGAATATGAATTAGAGGGACGTTAACATGCAACAGAAACATGAATAAATTAACTTCTCAAGCCAACCTCCTTTACAGTTTTTTCTTTTTCCTCAGCTGTTGTTTCTCCAGTGGTTTGTGGTGAGATATCTGTATTGGTGTGTTCTTCAGTTGTGACGTGTTTTTCAGTGTCCACACTCAAGCTGGCAAGCTTAGTATCTCCACATACCTGCATGTAAAAGAGGCTCGCACTAGGTAAACAATCAGAAGTGGGAAAAAGAGTAAATGGTTTGAGATTAAGTGAAGATTAATGTATTTAGCCGGACCTCTTTGATGTCTTCATTCATCGTTTCCAGCTTCTGTATGGAGTCCAATCCAAATGTCTTTTCGACTGTTTCAACTTCTTTTCCACCTGATATAATATTTTCCTCCTCCGCATCATTCTCCACGCTTTTGTTTGCATCAGATGCTTCTGCATCTAATTTGAGATCCTGCGTCACAGTTAAATCACAATGTCATTAGCGTAGCTTTTTTTGAGATACAGCCAATCACATTAGTGAATCAAATCAAGAGGAAAAAACCATTATGTAAGGTCATTTCGACTATTACCTCTTCCATAACAGCTCTTTTAACTTTGGTCACATCTATATCTTCACTTCCTTCTTTCTTTTCTTTCTCAATGGTTTCTTCAATGTTTTGGATAGTGACAACTTCTTCCTGGCTTGGAATATCATCAATCTTGTCACTCAAAGTGCCCGCCTCAGTTTCAGTAGCCATAACAGTTGATGACTCTTCAGGTTCTCTTGGTTCAATTCTCTGCAGTTCTTGTTCAGAATCTTCTTGGACCTTCGATGCTTCCCTTGCGCTGTCCAGGTGAGTCACGGTTAGGTCAGGATTGCTATCGTTTCCATCATCTGCTCTGTCCAAAGGTCTATGCTCTTCTTTCTTTTCTTTCTCTACGGTTTCTTCAATGTTTTGGATGGTGACAACTTCTTCCTGGCTCGTAACATCATCAATCTTGTCACTCAAAGTGCCCGCCTTAGTTTCAGCAGCCATAACAGTTGATGACTCTTCAGGTTCTCCTGGTTCAATTCTCTGCAATTCTTGTTCAGAATCTTCTTGGACCTTCGATGCTTCCCTTGCGCTGTCCAGGTTAGTCACGGTTACGTCAGGATTACTATCATTACCTTCACCTGCTTTGTCCAAAGGTCCATGCTCTTCTTTCTTTTCTTTCTCTACAGTTTCTTCAATGGTTTGGACTGTGACAACTTCTTCCTGGCTTGTAACATCATCAATCTTGTCACTCAAAGTGCCCGCCTCAGTTTCAGCAGCCATAACAGTTGATGACTCTTCAGGTTCTCCTGGTTCAATTCTCTGCAGTTCTTGTTCAGAATCTTCTTGGACCTTCGATGCTTCCCTTGCGCTGTCCAGCTTAGTCACGGTTAGGTCAGGATTGCTATCATTTCCTTCATCTGCTCTGTCCAAAGATCCATGTTCTTCTTTCTTTTCTTTCTCTACGGTTTCTTCAATGTTTGGGACTGTCACAACTTCTTCCTGGCTCGTAACATCATCAATCTTGTCACTCAAAGTTCCCGCCTCATTTTCAGTAGCCATAACAGTTGATGACTCTTCAGGTTCTCCTGGTTCAATTCTCTGCAGTTCTTGTTCAGAATCTTCTTGGTCCTTCGATGATTCCCTTGCGCTGTCCAGGTTAGTCACGGATAGGTCAGGATTGCTATCATTTCCTTCATCTGCTCTGTCCAAAGGTCCATGCTCTTCTTTCTTTTCTTTCTCTACAGTTTCTTCAATGTTTGGGACTGTGACAACTTCTTCCTGGCTCGTAACATCATCAATCTTGTCACTCAAAGTGCCCGCCTCAGTTTCAGCAGCCATTACAGTTGATGACTCTTCAGGTTCTCCTGGTTCAATTCTCTGCAATTCTTGTTCAGAATCTTCTTGGACCTTAGATGTTTCCCTCGCGCTGTTCTGGTTAGTCACAGTTAGGTCAGGATTGCTATCATTTCCTTCACCTGCTTTTTCCAAAGATCCATGCTCTTCTTTCTTTTCTTTCTCCACAGTTCCTTCAATGTTTTGGATTGTGACAACTTCTTCCTGGCTTGTAATATCATCAATCTTGTCATTCAAAGTGCCCGCCTCAGTTTCAGCAGCGATAACAGTTGATGATTCTTCAGGTTCTCCTGGTTCAATTCTCTGCAATTCTTTTTCAAAGTCTTCTTGGACCTTCAATGCTTCCCTTGCGCTGTCCTGGTTAGTCACAGTTAGGTCACGATTGCTATCATTTCCATCATCTGCTCTGTCCCAAGATCCATGCTCTTCTTTTTCATCATGTGTTGAAGCCTCAGCTGTAGTGATGTTCTTATCCTCACCCTCGAAACTTTCATCTATTTTATCCACGGAAATGGGAAGACTTGAGTTGCAGTCTTCATCATTCGTATTTGTTTCATCACCTCCAGCTATTTGAGACTCTAACATCTGCATAAGATACCAAGTCTTTGTTCAACATACAAGACTGTGAACTGACAACGTCAAATATTGTTTCAAGTACAGACTTACCTCCTCGGTGGACTTCTCAGAATTCTTTGCAGCATTCTGGAAGTCCTTAATTGGAATTTCTTCAGCGGATTCTTGTGAGAGGCTATTGATATTGCTCTCTTCTACGACATGTACCTCGATATTTTCATATTTTTTCTCTTCTGGTGAAGTTTCTTCTGGAGTTAGGTTATCTCTTTGCACGCTTGCCTGTTCTTCTACTGGTGAAGTTTCCAGAGTCGAGTTAGGGAATTCAATGTGCTGATTTGTCTCAGGTGCAACAGCATCAATTTTTTTGGATGTTTCCTCGTCACTCTTCTCTAGATCCTCCTCCAGCTTGATTTCGCTGGAATTATCTCCAACCCTTTTAAACCCTCTAGCCCGATCATGTTCTTCCTCCTCTTCTGGCGAAGCTTCTGCTGGAATTGTGTCCTTACCCTCACCCTGCACAATTTCCACTTGTTTCACTGTTGAAGTTTCAAGGGCTGCGCTGGGGGTTCCATCATTCTGATACGTTGCATCTGTAATACTCTCATTTGTTCCAGCTACCACAAATTCCTCAGAAATCTGCTTAAGAAACAAAAACTTTTCAGTTAACAAACAAGACTATGGAATAAATTGATAGAGAGAAATTTTACACTCACCTCTCTTTTGAACTCCTCGGCATTATTTTCATCATTCAGCAGTTTGTTAACTGGAACCTCCTTGATAGATTCTACTGGGATGCTTTTAGCATCGTTCTCATCAATGACCTGTTCCTCGCCATCTTCTTTTCTAGTTTCTGCCTCCTTTTTGACGCCTTCAACACCCTCATCCATCTCTTCCTCAGTTTTCTGAGTCGTTTTATTCAAAGCAACTTCCTCGGTTTCTGCAGATATCATGCTAGCTGAACTTTCAAGATTTTCTCCTGGCTCATTCATTGGCGATATTTGTTCTACATCTTCTTCATCTTTCAATGTCTCTTTCGTTGTCGAAGTTTCAAGAGCTGCATTGGGGGTTGTTCCATCATTCTGATACGTCGCATCTGTAATACTCTCATTTGTTCCAGCTGCCATAGATTCCTCAGAAATCTGCTTAAGAAACAAAAACTTTTCAGTCAACAAACAAGAGTATGGAATAAATTGATAGAGAGAAAGTTTACACTCACCTCTCTTTTGAACTCTTCGGCATTATTTTCATCATTCAGCAGTTTGCTAACTGGAACCTCCTTGATAGATTCTACTGGGATGCTTTTAGCATCGTTCTCATCAATGATCTGTTCCTCGCCATCTTCTTTTCCAGTTTCTGCCTCCTTTTTGACGCCTTCAACACCCTCATCCATCTCTTCCTCAGTTTTCTGAGTCATTTTATTCAAAGCAACTTCCTCGGTTTCTGCAGATGTTATGCTAGCTGAACTTTCAAGATTTTCTCCTGGCTCATTCATTAGCGATATTTGTTCTACATCTTCTTCATCTTTCAATGTCTCTTTGGCTGTTGAAGTTTCAAGAGCTGCATTGGGGGTTGTTCCATCATTCTGATACGTCCCATCTATAGTACTCTCATTTGTTCCAGCTGCCACAAATTCCTCAGAAATCTGCTTAAGAAACAAAAACTTTTCAGTCAACAAACAAGACTATGGAATAAATTGATAGAGAGAAATTTTACACTCACCTCTCTTTTGAACTCCTCGGCATTATTTTCATCATTCGGCAGTTTGCTAACTGGAACCTCCTTGATAGATTCTACTGGGATGCTTGTAGCATCGTTCTCATCGATGACTTGTTCCTCGCCATCTTCTTTTCTAGTTTCTCCCTCCTTTTTGACGCCTTCAACACCCTCATCCATCTCTTCCTCAGTTTTCTGAGTCGTTTTATTCAAAGCAACTTCCTCGGTTTCTGCAGATATCATGCTAGCTGAACTTTCAAGATTTTCTCCTGGCTCATTCATTGGCGATATTTGTTCTACATCTTCTTCATCTTTCAATGTCTCTTTCGTTGTCGAAGTTTCAAGAGCTGCATTGGGGGTTGTTCCATCATTCTGATACGTTGCATCTGTAATACTCTCATTTGTTCCAGCTGCCACAGATTCCTCAGAAATCTGCTTAAGAAACAAAAACTTTTCAGTCAACAAACAAGAGTATGGAATATTTTAATAGAGACAAAGTTTGCACTCACCTCTCTTTTGAACTCCTCGGCAGTATTTTCATCATTCGGCAGTTTGCTAACTGGAACTTCCTTGATAGATTCTACTGGGATGCTTTTAATATCGTTCTCATCAATGACCTGTTCCTCGCCATCTTCTTTACCAGTTTCTGCCTCCTTTTTGACGCCTTCAACACCCTCATCCATCTCTTTCTTAGTTTTCTGAGTCGTTTTATTCAAAGCAACTTCCTCGGTTTCTGCAGATATCATGCTAGCTGACCTTTCAAGATTTTCTCCTGGCTCATCCATTTGCAATATTTGTTCTACATCTTCTTCACCTTTCAATGTCTCTTTCTCACTACACTCCTTAACCTCTTTTAGCCCATCATCATTGTCTTCATCTTCATCCTTTCTGATAGAAGATCCGTCTTCATCTTTTTCCTCTGCTTCTGCAGTAAGATTTTCAGTTTGCAAACTTTCCTGTTCTTTTAGCAGTGAAGCCTGTAGAGTTGAGTCGGGGCTTTCATCATTATTGTTTGTCTTATCCTTTTCTTCCGCCTCGGACACTTCAGACATCTGGATAAGATCACAAGAAATTAACTTTTTAGATTAAAAAGATGTAGAGCTAAGATGTGATGAAAACTAAGTTGTGTTCACTTTCATGCTGACCTCTCTGCTGGACCTTTCAGCATTCTTCAAATCATTTTGGAAGTCATTAACTGAGGCTTCTTGAATAGATTCTTGTAAGATGACCTTAGCATTGTAGTCCTTCATCATCTGTTGTTCAATGCCATCTCCTTTTGACATCTCTGCCTCTGTTTCATTGTCTTGGGAGCTCTCAACTAACTTTTCATCAAAGACTAGTTCTGATGAAAGGTGTGTTGCATCATCTTTAATTTTCTCTTCATCAATGACCTCTCCAATGTCTGTGATCTTAGGTTCATCAATCACCTGTAACAGCAAACACCATCATACAAAAGAATTTAAAGACATAAAGAAAATGAGATTCGGTGTTAATCAATGTGTGTTGGAGTACCTCTTCGTTTACTATGCCACTCATTTCGTAATTCTCTCCAACTCCGTTTTTTAATGGTGTTTCTGCCTCCTGAAAACCTGCTGCTTGAACACTACGCTCTACTTTTTTGTCAACAAATTCTATACTGCAAACTTCATCTGAGGTTACTTCTTCAATTCTATCACCTGCAATGGATGTTTGAGGGCCGTCATTACCTAATAAACTCTTACGCTTGTCCTTTTCATTTATATGTTTTTTTGTGATTAGATATCATTGTGATATTTAAAGATTTCTGCTTCAATTTGAGAGAGAGAAGATTTGGAAATTTAAAGAACTTACTTGTTGCCATTTGATATGCCTGTTCATCATGGGCTTCTTCCTTCTTTTGCATCTCCTCTTCTAAGTTAGTCCCAGCATCATCGATCGTTAACTTTTCCTCGGATTCCAATTCATGGATCTTTTCCTCTTTCTCAACAGCCATTTCATTTGCTTTTGAGTTCACTTCTGTTGTTATTGCCCCTTCGGCAGACGGATTCTCTAAATTGGTGTTCTGCATGCTTTCACATGCTTCAGAGGCATCTTCAGCATGTTTTTCCAAGTCTGTAGATGGTCCATTTTCTTCATGATCTTGTTCTTGAGGTTCAAAATCAGAGAGTTTTGGCTGTTTTTCGTCTTGTACTGGTATTGTTTCTTGTTCCAACGAATGACTTATGTGCAACTCACTGGAATTCTTGTACTGAATCTCAAGTCCTGCGTCTTCAATCTTCTCATTCAAGTCCGTTGGTAGAAGACTCTGCAAGAAGAATAGAAAAGTTGGTGGTTCTGTTGTCATTATTGATGCTGAATTTTCATGTTGTTGGAGGAATTGAAATACAAATAATCATGAGTCATGTATAGTTTTAACCTTTTCTATTGGAAGCCCACTGTCTACGACAGCTTCGGCATCAATTGGTTTCTCTTCCTTCTTATCCTCAAAGCTTTCTCCTGGTGTTTTGATGGGTGTCTCCTCTTTGGCAGATGCAATTGCTTCAGAGCATTCACTTGAAGTCGCTGTATCTATCTCCCCAGATATCAATGCCAAGGAATTTTCAATCTTCTCATTTACTGCTTCATCTTGCAGTGCAAAAGTTTCCTTGATCTTATCCTCGTATTTAGACATCTCCTCTTTGCTATGCTCTGGAACAACATTGGCTACTACATCCATGATTTTGTCATCTTCTATCACAGAATGATCCTGAGCAGTAGTAATGGTAATAGGTACCGCATCACTTGTGTTGTTTTCAGCTGCTATCACAGTAGGAGTCTCCATGTCTCTTTTTTCCGCTGTTGATTCTTCTGCCATAGCCAGATCCTGATGCATGCTTTGCTTGTTCTCCTCATGTTTCACAAACAAACCATCAGGCTTTTGTTCAGGATTCATCCCATCCTTAATATTTTCACCTTCACTGCTGTCAACTTCAGCTGTTTTCTCAAGGATAAGATTTTGACCTTCTCTTTGTGGACTCTTATTGACAATTTCCTCTGATTCAGATTCTGAGACCATGCATACGTCAGGCTTGTCTACTTGCTGAGAGTACATTTCTTCTGTCTCTTGTGTTTTATGAGCGACAGTCGCGATGTCTTCTGTATTCCGTTTGTCCTGCATACCTTCTTCAGTTCCAGGTGTCGTTTCTTTTTCATTCTGAATGTCTATGCCTGCTTCTACTATATAGGTTCCCCCTCCCATTGTATCGCATGTGGTGCCCTCTTTCTCATTTTCTGTCTTTTCAATGGCTTTGACCACATCAGTACCCTTGTCATCCAAGAAACTAGAGCAACTCCCTGATTTCTCTCCTTCTTTTCTTTCTTCTCCTATCCGCTGTTCATTTATAGTTCCATCACCTGTGCCACTGTCTTTGATTTCTTTCTCCTGGCAAACTTCTTTGACTGTTTCAGGATTGTCCAGGTTGTAGACTATCGCATCAGCGGTTCGACTCAGAGCTTCTTTTCCCAGACTCAAGCCTGGCTCAAATGAGCTAACTTCATTGCTAGTTTCAAGCTCAACACTCTCTTCTATCTTCATTTCTCCTTCCTCATATTTCTCTGGGCCGCCAATTTCCTTCTCGATACTCTTTGGTTTTCCTTCAACGTCAGCCTTCCCATCTTCCATTGCTTCAACATGTTTGACTATTTTCTCCTCTTCTTCAATGTTGACGCATGGTCCTTCAATCTTATCCATCTGTAAAATGGTTCCAGTAACATCATCAACTTGTTTTTCCTTTTCCGCAATCAACTTAGTTTCCCCCTCTTCTGTAGTGTCAAAACCCTCATCTTCCTGCGCCCGTTTCTCATTCTTTTCTACCAGGCATGGTACTTGATCGATCTGTTCTCTGAAGATTTCTTCTCCTGGAACCTTGGCAATCGAGGGTGGTTCCAAAAAACTTCCACCCTCAGGCACAACAGCATTGCCTCCAAGGCTGGTATGTACAGTTTCAAGCCCTTCTGTTTCCTGGCTACGTGAATAACTAATTAATATAAATGAAATGGGAGATGATGCGTACAGGTAATTAAGTAGTAGATGGATGGTTTAATGGCATGTCGAAGGACGCAGCTTTTTATATATCATATCATTTAAGATTTTAAAATTGCTTAATTAATTCTTACAAGTAAATTATGGATTGACTTATACGATTACAGAAGACAAATGAATAGCTACCTAAATTAATAAAGCTTGTGGTTAATGTTAAGTATATGCATCCCTATCAGACATCTGGCAAATATGGTTTCGCATGACGGCAAAGATTTAAGGAAGACCAAGCCGGATCGCACTGGCAGAGAATGAACTACTAAATGAAGATCTCTGCAGCCATCAGATCCTTGTTTTTTATTTTATTTTCTTAAAAGAAACATGGAGGATAATATACGAGGATATTTAGAGAGAAATGTAGAAAAGCACTCAATATTCATATGATTTATCTCCTCTCTTTCAAGAAAAGGAGGAGATGCGGCAGAGCAAGTTTCCTGGTAGGAAACGAAGCTAAGAAAAGGCTGCAAACCTTTTTCTTGGTATCTGTCGAAAAGGAGAAGGATCACAGTCTTGTCTTGCAGTGAAAGCATGAATCAAAGAAGAGCTTCTTGATTTATTAATTTCATTGCTTGGATTCTTTTATTTCCAAGTGATCATGAAACCTATACATGTCAAATGATCTATAGCTAGCAAACTTGTCATGCAACATCCTGCAGTTTATATCATTACAAGCAAGAAAAATCAAAAGCAAAAGGCATGCAGTAGAAGAATAATTAAGGGGGGGAACGTACCATTGAAGATAAAGGTTCTGATATATTTCATGCAAGCAGATATATATGCAGGAAAAAAGTTGGGATTTTTGCTGAATCTTTGATCGAAACTCTCACTCTCAGTTTTTCTACTAAAATCTCTCGTTCTAATGCCACTACACTTGTAACTAGGAGAGGTTTTGATACACTATGAATATATAGTGGATCATTAGGTACTGGTAATAGTCTGCTGACAGGTATATATTCCTAAAGCTTGCTAGGAAGTGACAAAACGCAACTTGATATAGGTAATGTGTTTTGTGAGTTGGCAAGATACAAAATGGTCCTACTGAATGGCCATCCACATGCCCTAATGACTCATGTATTCATATAGTAAAATTGCACAGGGCTCAAATGGACTGGTTGTTCTTGGACTCGATTGAGATGTGCCACTCTTTTTGACAGTTCCTTTCCGCCTTTCTCAAGGCTACAATCTTACTTTCTGTGGGAAACTTTTGATGATTCAAGGCATGTCTATACTCATGGGTCCATCACTATAATATTGCAGTGTAAATTTGGGTTTAGGAGAAGGAAATTGCTTGTAGTCATGCTGTTAATTATACGAGACATCTTTCTTATTGCGACTGTATTGAATTGGTGAGACTAAGCAAAAAGGATTAGCATTGAGATTGAAGCAATATCCGAGGTGTTTGGGATTACGGTGGAACCATAATTCTTAAAAATTATATTTTTTTTCTCTTGTTTTAATAAGTTGATGTTAGAAATGAATTTTAACAGATAAAAAAATATTTTTTAAATAAAAAACATTTTAAAAAACAATCTCTAACATATTATCAACAATACCCGGTTTCTTAAACATGACTTTGGTTCCAAGGAGCCGCTTGTATCAATCAAAATCCACGTCCAATGACGCTTGGAATTGGTGGGGGAGGAAGGGAAAGCAAGAGCAGCTTCAAATTGGTCCAGAAGCAATGAATTTTGTGGATTAAATTTTTGAAAATGAAAGCAGCTGTAACTGGTTGGTTTTTGACTCTCAGTCCAGAGATAATTATGGAAAATAAGAATGATAATGATATCTTAATGACTTGATTATAGCCTAATCGAGGAAAAAAAAACCATTATGGAATCTCTTGCAACGTAAAATGTCAGTGTCATCGTTGGCCAATATGGAGGGTCCCCATCATTTGAACATTTAATTACTAATAAAAATATAGGATATAATGTTTAAGAATAAAGTAATGTTTCAATCTTTAAAGAAGAAAAAACAGCTGGGAGCTGTTGATTCTTAGAAATGTTTTTTTTTTTTATATTGTTGTATTTTTTTTTATCTTTCTTTTTCAGTTTCTATTTCCCTTTCAGTTTGTCAAAGCATTTTTGTTCATCAAGAAACTTTTTAACTATAAACTGAAAACGTTAATGCTAGCGATTACTAAATTTGATTGGAAATTTTATATATAGTGTACTTGAAATTGAAATATAGAGATAAAAATATATTTGATTGAAGAAATAAAAATAAAAATATAAAAATAAATTTATCTTTAAAATATTTTTATAATAAATTTCTATATTTTCTACAGGTTAAACAACACTTTAGTGAAACCCTTCTCTTTAAATATAATCTGTCGACATTAAAATTAATTTTTTTGATTGATGGAATGTGGTTAGCCAATTTTTTTCTCTCTCTTTCACTTAATAAATTTCTCTTTCCTCTCATAAAATTAAGAATTAAAAATAAATAAAATAAATTTTGGGATCAAAACTAAAATTTTAAAAACTATAGGCACAAAAATGAAAGTGTAAAATTTCTTAGGAAAAACTACTTAAAAAGTAGCGACTTAAAAAGTAATTAAAAAGCACCCTACATTGTTGCCATCTTTGCAAACTTATATTTTTTTTTTTAAAAAAAAAAAAAACATCTCCACATTGTTAAGGTGCTCTTTTGACACCATAACAACCTTATAAAAAATAAATTAAAATAAATCATAAAATTTAATTTCAAACTAAGATAATATAAAAGAATGAATTTAAAAAACAAAAATAGTTCAGTGACCGATGAAAAAACAAAATTAGATAAGAGTAATTGTATAAAAAAGAAAAAAAAACTATACAAAAATACAAGGGCCATACTCTAAGAAATACAAATGTTTGTTACTCAAGTCAATCCGACCAAAGACAATTGGAAAAGGAAGCAAAAGCTATGAGAAAATCAAGAGTGAAAATAACATATGGCCAAGACAAATAGCTTATTAACCAATCGATCAATTTATAGGAAAACTAGAAATGACTAACATGTTGTTCATACAAAAACTTAGAAAATAAAAAAAACTTAGAAAATGGTTGACCGGTTTATCAAGATCACATAACTAGTCAACTGGTTTCTGCAAAAAAAATAGAACCAATAAGAAGCAGAAGCAATGAAACCTCAAGACATTAGAAGGCGTCAGATAGATTTAAGGGCAGCTGCGATTTGATACCTCGGTTCAAGCTCAATCAAACGGGATTGAACGAGCTCAAAAATCTCCTCATATACATCCGGATGGAATTGATAAATCTGATAAAAGACTCGGTTATTCCTCTCAAATAAGATGAAGTAAACTATGATTAAAAGAACTAATTGAACAAGTAGAAGCAAAACTCCTCCTTTTTTTTTAAATACATGTATGCCCACTATAGCATAGATTAACATGTCATGAAAGACCACCTCATTGGCAGGAAAACACAAAAAAAAATGCATTGTACGAATTCATAGTAAATTGAGTATATAGCTATAATGTTTTTTCTTATAATTGTATTTGTAATGTAATGTACAAATATATTTTTTTTCAAATAAATTTTGAAGTGCTTAAACATGTATAATTACTAACTTCATTTGTTCTTGATACTTTTTTAAATATATAATTCTATATGAACACATTTAATCACACTAATTGATTCCAATAATCTTTTATGTAATTTATTAAATAGGATAAACAATTGATAATGTTCATAAATCTTAGATTCTTTTATCAAATACCAATCACACACACATATGCCTTTCATTTTTACTACTAGGAAATTAACAAGAACTGGTAAATGAATCCGGTAGTTAGAAATTAAATAGGCATTATTTATGTCTATCCAATAAAAAGGAGCATAAACATCTTTTAAAAAGTTAAAAGATGAAATGTCAATTTGTGCAAGAGGCAAGAACAAGGAAGCAAACCAAGAACCAATTAGGCTCTTGCGTTTGCCAATAAAACTTACAGCTTTATTATGTCACTGTCACTCAGAAAGTTATGTGTTTAAGCCCCTCACTGTAATTAAAATTGAGTGAATTTTAGATTAATCCCTGTATTTTTGTAAAATAATTAATTAGTCTCTTTACCAGTGTCGATCATGTTTAATTTAATATTATTTTATTTTAAAACATATCTTCTTTTTTCATCAGTTTTTCATACCACCAACTCTTCAAGTTACAAGTAGATTTATAAACAGTAGGGCTACTTAATTAGTTTTTTTTTATTATTATTAATATGAATATCTGAACTAACTTGGTTACATCTCGAATAATTCCATAGATTCTGAAGTTAACAATCATCTAAGTCTTTAGTGATCCTAAGAATACACAAACTCGTAATTGTTAGGGAACAAACTCAAGACCTAACCAGTTACTTAATTTGTTTTTGAATATAAGAAAACTGTATTTATGAAAATTAATAAGAGAATTAAAAAATAAGGACTTTTTGGGTTTATTTGAGATTTGAGGGGGGGGGGTTATGCGTGGATTATAGAGCTGACGTGGATGGTGACAAGGGCACAATAAGGTGATGTAATCTACTGGATGAGTCTCAACGACCAAATGAGCCGTCCAAGTGGCAGAAGTCTAAGAAAGTGGGCAAGCAATAATTTATTTTCGATTTTTTTTTTTTATTATTATTATTATACGTAGATGATGATTATTGAGATTGGGGTCGCCACGGGTGCATACGTGTAAAGTAGCATAAAACAACACGAAGACAGTCTTCATCAAACCGACCAAACAAAAAAAATGTTGTCTTTTATGGCCGCCCTCATAGCATGAAATTGGTACGGCTCCATCTTCGTTTTGCTTTTTCTTTTACAAGTATATCTGGGAGCATGGTGTAAATAATCTTTTTAATATGTCAATAAATAAAAAAGACGGTTTAGAAACGTTAAAATATATATATATTAAGGTGTTTTTTTTTATTTCCTACTGAGATAGTATTTTTAAGATATAAACTCTACAAATTTCTAAAAGAAAAAAATAAAGACAAAAATATATATATATATTTTTATTGCATGTGTGTTCTCCGTGTAATAACATGTTTATTAGAATTAAAATATTATGTGTGTTAATATTATGATCATTAATGAAATAATTATATTTTAAGTTAAATTGAATAGCTACTATTCAGTTTTATCCCGATAATTATAAATATCAAAATTAATTATGAAAACATGCATATAATAGTATTAGAAAGCCCATCCACCTTGACTTTAACTTAATTTACTACACAATAAAAATTCATATTTATAATCACTTTGAAGAGAGTATTTCTTTTCAACGTGAAATATATATATAAACTACACCAACATATAATAGAAGTTATTTTTTAAAATATTTTTAGCTCGGAGATGTATCAAAATAATAGATATTTTTTAATTTTAAAATCTATTTTTAATATCAAAATATAAAAAAAAATAAAACATAAAAATTTAAGAATATTAATAAGTTTTCAAAAACATGATTGGGTCACACGGGGCATAGAAAGAAAAGAAAATTATGTGATATGCTTGGGCTTTAGGATTAATCAAGGGTCACATCAGGTGTATGCTTCAGGTCTTCTTTTTCATAATTACAGTTTTGAAACTAAGAAAAGTTACTTTGGTGATCTTGTTTGCCTTCCCATCCTACTATACTATACTATATTATATTATATTATATTATATAATAAGGTGATATGGGGGTTGAAAAATGTGATACTTTGACCGTCTTTATATATTATATATATATTAAGAGTTTTTATTTTGTGGCTAAAGACATGCATTGCTATGGACATTCGAATCAAGAGATGATGATATGAAAGAGAAATTTAAATGTTTTTGAAGTTTGAAAGGTAAAATAGGCAAGAAAGAAGCAACACCTCCTCCAATGGTGCATGGTTTTGATTTGATACGTGGTCCTAAAATCCTGCTGGGTAAGTTGCAACTTGCAAGTGCTGCCAGATGTTACAGGTCTCGAAATGACTACTGCATTTCTGTAATCAATAGATGCAATTATTATTACAGTATAAACTATATAAAAAAAAAAAACAGTAATTTTACGGTATATTTCGAAATAAAACATTATTTATTTTAATAATATTCTTTTATATTTTAATATTTAATTTATTAAAAACAAACTTTATAATTTGTCACGGTTTACTTTATATTTGATTAATTCGGTCTCATTACTCGTGTCATGAATTTGTTAGTTGAGTCTAGTTTTTTTTTAATTGACATTTTTTTTTCAATTTTGTATTTTAAAATTAGATTGATTGAGAATTAGGTTTTATAATTTATTTTGGTTTGCTTTTTATGAGGTTATTTCAGTCTCATACTTTCACTAGTTGTTTGAATTACCTTTAGACCCATCAAGTTGATCAGGTCATGTTGGATCAACCTCTATACAATTTGTTTTTACTAGAAAAATATTAGTGATACCTGGATTTTTTTTTGTATGTTAAAAAAAAATTGATCTAACCTGCAACGTATCACGAGTCAAAGATCTAGTTCTAATTCTAATTGGATATGAAAATCCTATTTCTCTACCCTATTCCCTTCATGAATTGATACCATTTCACTAATCTACTTGGTTAAAAGAAAAAAAAATTATTGGTGCATAATCTTTTCATAAAACGTTTATTAATCTCACTTATCCTAATTAAAAATGTTTTAAAAAAAAAAAAGCGGTGTGATATAGAAAATACTAAATATGTGGTATGCACTACACTACAGGTTAGGTTAAACTTTTCATAATATAAAAAAAAAAACAAGAAGCATCTAAGATCCATGTCATTGACTTGAGTGAGTTTAAACAAAAGATATTTATAATTAACTATATAAAAAAAATAAGTTTCTAATATCATATTCGGGAGAGAACAAAGAAAAGTCCACTAGAGACTCATTGTCGCTCTACTTTGAACATCGCCGTACCACTAGAAAGAGTTCATTGACACAGTTCTAACACAATTGCAAAAAGCTGCACAACAACATTGAAAGAGGCTGTATGTATCTCCAAAGCAATATTTGACTCGAGAGAGAATAGAGAAAATCTCATTAGAGACTTATTGTCGCTTCATTGTAAACACTGTCCCATCACTAGAAAAAATTCATCGAGACTATTCTAACATCATTGTAGAAGGTTGCACGACAACATTAAAAGAGGTTGCACACTCCACTAGATCAACGACTCAGAAAGCAAATTAAACAAAATATCATGAAGTGAGCATATCATGCTTATATTAAATTAATTAATTTAATCTAATTCAAAACAAGATTTCTTTTAGAAAAACTAAATTTAATAAAGAGCAAAAAATAAAAAAGACCCGAGATAACCCAGGTTATTTTTTAAATAGGTGAAAAATCCTAGAGAAAACAAATAAAAAAATAATAAAGTTCAATCTCCAATTAAATAAATTTTGAAGGATGAAACTAAAAAAACATGAGTTTAAAAAAAAAATCAAGCAAACTTTAGTGAATCTTCTAAACCTGGATTAATCTCTCAAACTCACAAACCGTGAAATCCTAGACTTATGCTCAATTAAGAAGCTCAATTCTCAATCAATTTATACTAAAGATTGAAACCGGAAAAAAAATATCAATTTAAAAAAATTACCAAAGTAAAAATAAAAGAATAAAGATCAAGTCTAATTGGAAAAAAAAATAAAGGAGGATGAAATCCTAAGAAAAAATAATTTTAAAAATTCTCTCAAATAAGAAAATAGTAACAAAAAGAATGGGAACTAAATATAATAGATAAAAAAAAATGAAGGGTAAAATTGATAAAAAAAATATATAAATAATTTAAATTAAAAAATAGTAATCAAAAGAACATGGGCTAAATATGAAAGAAAAACAAATTGAAAGATTGTTTTGAAAAGTTAGAGAATTAGATACTAAAATCAAGGAGGAGAGGAAAAAAAAAATAAAGACTGATGACGCTAAATGTCTAGAGAGGGAGGGATTGCCGAGACGATTCTAACACTATTGTAAAAGGTAGCGTTTAGCCATTGCAGCCTCATTCATCGTCCAAAGACGTCAAAGGCTCACTCACATGTTGGCGCGTTTGTTTCACGCGTCATACATTTTTTGTTTTTAATCATAATTTATATTTTTTAAAATATCAAACTGTCCCTCAATCAACTTAATTATAACTAAAATATAATATTTAAAATTGTTATTTTTTATTTTAAAAGTAATTTAGTCACTATAATATGCTTTAAAAAATTAAAAAAAAAACTTATTTATCCTCAATTAATTAAATAATAACTAATATATATTGAATAAAAAAACATAATACCCTCGCTGTCAAGTTCAATGATTGTATGTGTAAATAGCAAAAAAAAAATCATTACAAATGTAGCAATTATTCTAAATCCGTGTACAATAAAACAACGATGACTCTTAGTTTTTTTTTTTTTTTTAGGTAGACTTCCTGGCTTTTAATTTTTTTTACAAATAAAAATAAAAACAAAAGGAAATCTCCCATTAGTGTCCCTGTCATGACAACTCACGTACCGTCGCATTCCTTTTCGATGGGATCGGACAAAGGACAATAACATCACAGATGGGTCCCACGTTGATTCATCACCCGGCTGGGATCAAGCGTGAGGTAGGACGTCTGTTGGATTTCCACCGTCCAAAAGAGGAAGCTGCCAGTCAACGAAAATATTGATCAGCTGTAGGTCCCATGCATGTGAAGCCTCTACAGGCTTTGTGGAGCCAGATCAGCTATGGACTTTCGATTGGCTTGCCAGGTAGGAGCTGGTAGCCGCCCATCGCACCACACCTCACCAAGGACCGGCCAATGGCTGCTCCTGTATTTTTTTTACGCAGTGCTCGAAACTATTTTTTTAAAACCATCTCTTTTGAATAATTTTGATACGTTAAAATAAAAAAAAATACTTGAAAAAAAATATCAGATTCCACGAGTTATTACAGCACAGATTGATGGCTGTCAAACATTTCTTCATCTTCTCCGAATTATGCCACTCCAGTGACTTCTTAGCCGTGTGTAGAAGCTTAACTATTGTCTCAGAAAAAGAAGCAGCCGCTGATGACTGGACAAGCTTCTTTCGGACAACCTCGTATTAATCCTCAGCCTATGGAGGCCTTTTTCCCAGTCAAAGTCTCCAAAGTCAAACACATATTTGGACTGAGCTGCGGAAGAACAATGGCAAGGCATACTTGTTGATCAAAGGATTCATTGCTGGTTTACTTGAGATGAAGGGAGTAGCTAGTTTGAGTTATCTGTCCACTTTTCCTTTTGTTTTTACTGATGACGACAATGGCGATCTTACCTCCTTGTATCGGACTCTGAGAGTGTTGGATCGATGGAATTCTTGGTGCTTTTCAATGCAAAAGGATAACCACTAACAAACGAAAACCGCTGCTTTATCACAATTGCCAACAAAAACAAATAAATAATTTATTATTTTCGCATCTATCAAGAAAATCTTATGGGATTTTATTATCTTACTTTTTAGGTTTGTTTTTTCATACTCGGGTATTCTCGTATCTTTCTATAGGGTGAGATTAGTCCCGTTCAGGATTTGTAGTTGTTAATCCCGTTCAGGATTTGTAGTTGTTCCTCCCAATAAATACATTTTCTAGAGATTAAACTTATATTCTCATCTTTGCAGGGATATAACAATGTATTAACCGCTAGACCAACATGTTATTGGTAGAAAATATGATGTTAATTATTTTTTTAGTGACTATGGATATGCAATATCCATAACCATTTTTTTATGGTTTTTAGTTTATGTTTTGATCATGGTTAATCATTTATTTTTTTATTTTCAAATCATCTAATTTAAAATTAAAATTGGTTAGAAAATGCATAATAATCAACTCACAAGTCATGATAGAAAATCAAACTTGAAAGTCAGATTTGCATAAAAAAATCTTATAGGTTAGAAGAGAATGTAACTACCTTGCTACGAGGGTATGCTAAAATGACAGTGGCCTTCTCTAGTTGTGCAAGCAACTACCATTGCTACGAATTTTAAGATCAACTTTATCTTTCTCTTAATATTTACCTTTTAAAAAAATAAAAATTCTCCCATTCACACCCCATATATTAATTAAGAGGAATCCTCACCATGTGTTGGGAACAAAGCTTAGGGTACCTCTACAAGTGAAGCTAATTGGATGTGAATATGCAACATTTACAAGAAATAAAATAAATCTTTGCAATTTTTATTTTAGAAATAAATACATTTTCATTATAAAATGAAAAAAAAAATTAATTTTTGTTTATTATTAATATTTAGTAAATATCTACAATTGAAAACTCTTGAAAAACCTTAGAGATAATTACATAAAACTCCTGTAATTTCAATTGAAAACTTTTGAAAGATTTGGAATGTTGACCCAACAAGAATTTTAATATAGGTCAAATCTCAATGGGTTTTATAAATAATTTATAAGAATTCAATATGAAAACATTCAATATAATGAAATTTTTTTAATTTGTTTTAAATGAGAACATGGACACAACATATTAATTACAAAACTTGTATGAACACTAACAAATGCAATTTTTTTTTTTAGGTTTGGCCAAATCGTATGGAATTCGAATTGAAACATTTTTATCTTAAATGATTATGAAAACAAGGATGACAACAAGCATAAAAATCTAAGATAACAATTTAATCTTTAATTAAAATGATGTTGTTTAGATATCATTTTGATTTTTTTATTAATAAAATGCTAAAGAGCGTGGCTAAATCACCATAGCCACAACTACAAAATACAAATTATTTTCAATTTAATCCTTAATATTTTAATTGTATTATATTCGGCTAATTTTGGTTTAATTTTCCAAGATTTCTTTCAATTAAGCTCCTGATAACATTTAAAACTACCCTTCAATATTGGCATCTTTTACACTTTAGTACTTGTATTTCTAATTTGTGCAATTTTGGTCAAATTAACCTCAAATCTCAGTTTGTTCTTCAATTAAGCCCCTAATTGAATTAATAAAATCTCTAAATTCCAATGCTTCTTTTATTTTAATCTTTGGTCTTTCAGTTTTGGCTAAATTGACTCGGTTTTTCTCTTTAATTTAACTTCTGATTGAATTAATTAGATCCCTAATTTTTCAGGGCTCTTTTATTTTGGTCACTGGTCTTCCAATTCTTTCAATTTTGATCAAATTAACTCTAAATTATAGTTTTTTTATTCAATTACACCCCTAATTGAATTAATTAGAATTCCAAACCTTTTCATCTCTTTTATTTTGATCATTACCTTGCAAAAATCTAGTCAATTTTGCCCTTAATTCTATTTTTTCTCCGTAATTAGGCTCCCAATTAAATGAATTGGACTTCTAAACTTTGCCAACTTTTTCATTTTGATCATTGGTTTTTTAATTTGTGCAATTATAACCAATTCCAACCCTGTTCTTCCAACTTTCTTCAATTAAACCCTAAATGGCATGCCTACATGACTTTTTAACTTAACTGGATACAAATTAAATTCTTATCCGATTGCAACCGAAACTTTATTTTATTTTTGAAATTCTTGTTCTTTGATGATTTTCTTTCTAAAAATAATTTTTTCTGTAAAAATATTTTTTTTTGATGATTTTTTTTTAAATGATTTCGAAGATATGTTTTTGAAAATTTTGGAAAAATCTAGAGGGATTAAAAATTGAGTTATGACAGAGACAAAGTGAAGAAAAAAAAACCAAACTATAAGATACTTTTTGTAATTATCAAAAAAAAAAAACTTAAAGAAAGTAAAACTTGATAAGTAATTCATTGACTAATTTAGAATGTCTAGCCATAAGTTCATGTACTTGATGAAGAGAGTGAAAGCCAAGAAGATAGCTTGGAAGGGATAACATGCATTGCTTCTTCAACAGGTCATAACTTATAATCTAAGTGTTCAATTGATACAAATCTTACCAGTTTGAATGCTTACTTGTAAGTCCTTTTTATGATCCATACTCGTAGAATAGGCTTCTATGGCTGCTTTTCAGAAATTATGGCAGCTTTGATAGAAATTATAGATATTTTAAAAGATAAAAAATATATTATTTTAATATATTTCTAAACAAAACACCCACAAATTACACAAATCACAAGCTTGTGAGGAGCGGAAAAGGGACACCAGAACACTCATAATTTGAAATTTGGAGTAAAAGAAAAAATGATTTCTACGTAAAAATCGAGATTGATGCAATAATTAGCATGTTGATAGATTCGGATCAAGCAGAAGCATCCTGCTAGCATTTTAGCTATCAATCGATTTTACAGGCTACCAACAACATGCAAGCCAAGCAAAGCACAATACAATAAAATCACATCGAGGCCAATCATTATGTCTGTCTCAAATAATGTAAAATATGTCACATCCCATCCTTCCAGCCTCAGAAATATGTGGTGGTCGAGGCATTGTAAACCAGACACGACTAGTGCCCTTCAAACGTATACAAAAGTAATCAATTTAATGACAAAATATATAATAAATCAACAAGATGATGAGAATTATATATTTAATGACAATTGCCTTGTAAATGTGAAAAGAATTAATAAAAAATAAAGAATTACGTACAGAGAAAATGTTGATTTGAATTTACAGTAAACAATTTTGAATTTTTGTTCCCATAGTATGGAAAAAATACTTTATAATATTGTTTTTAGAGATGCAAATTACCATTGTATGCAAATAAATAACAATTTCCTCTTATCGGTTGATTGTTTTTTCAACATTACTCTATTAAAATGACAGAGCAAAATTTATCATACAATGTACTTATAAAAAATATATATATTTAATTCAACAATAAAATCCAAGTTCAATAAATAGATAAAAAAAATTATATTTTATCCAAAATAAGATTAAAAACAATAATTAAAAAAATAAAAAACAAGGGGTTGTATGGACTTAGTCTTAGCACAAACCCAATGTTTGAAATAAATAATAAGTGATAAAATAAAAAAAAAACTTTGGTTAAGAAGCGCGTCCTCTAATAAAAAAAGACATGTTGTTTGACTTGCATAACCAAGAAATCCTTAAAGGATATAAAGTTGATATAAAAAATTATCCTAGGGATAAATTGATACAACCCTAATAATTGGGGGCTAGATATCTATTATTGATTTTTTTTATTATATAGTATAAAATAAAATAGTAACATGTCTATATATATATATATATATATATCGTGGACTAGGTTAAGGTCATGTTTGACAATATTCATATCTTATACATTGCTCATAAAGCAAAATAACTATATAAAAAAAATCATTTATTTTGTTCGGTTTAAGTCAATATCTATCAAGTTTAAATTAAATTATCATCGATAATCCTTCTATAAATTAATGTTGTTTAAAACTGGCATGTATCATATTCCCACGACATGAATTTTTATTGATATGCATTTTAATCCTTAATTTTTGAAAAATTAAGTCGTTAAATGAGTCAAATAATTTAAATGGGTTGATTGAATAAAAGAGTTAAAGTGAATTCAAATAGCTATACGCATTTAAAAAATAAAAAATATATTTTCATATAATATCGATATCTATCATGAGAATTTTTCTTTTATTTTCTTTCTTTTAAAAAAGATTCCTTGACTGTAATCTAAAAATCAAGACAAAAAAAGGAAGAAATTCATAATATATGTTTGTGTGTGTATGAATTATATTTCAAAGTGATAGCTCAATCCACGAGATTCTTTATAGTTTTTATTTGAATGGATTAATCAATCATGAAAAAATAAATAAATCTAAGGACTGTTTTGTAAGAAAATAAAATATAAAGATCAAAGTAAGCTTTTAAAAACATTTAAAGGATCGAAATGCACATCAATAAAAATTCATGTTGTAGAAACATGAACTTGTCAACGCGTGAAATGTACATACGCTTACTTGGAATATCTCTCTAATTGTATAAATCAGCCACGTCGTGTTGTCAACCAATCTTCCCCACACAAATAGAAGAAGAAGAACAGTTTCAAGTCCTCTTTTTGGGAAGAACTACTGCTTCCAACAAAGCTGCGTCTATGATAGAGGAATATGTCCCAATATATAAGATGTGTCCTGTTTGTAGGGCGGAGGAAGAATCCATATAGTATCTAACGTTTTTCTGCCCACATGCTAGCTAGGGCAGCTTGGTTTGGCAGTGATGTGGGCTTGCTCTTCTGGTGGAATAATCTGAGCAGGCTCGATGAAGTACTTTTGGGGGTATGATTGGTAAGGTTGCCTACGTGTTTTGGATGATTTGGAAAGCTAGAAATGGAGCAGTCTTTGAAATCCTATGGGCACAGTGCAGAATGCCAAGGCAGAGTCTAAGCAGAGCTCCTGAGTTGCACGTTGTCAGCAGTCACGAGACCTGGAATTCCTCAACATACGGGTTCTCAAACCTCACCAAGGTTCTCTAAAAATTAACTGTGATGCCTCTTTTAGAAGAGGTTTGGTTCCCTAGGGTTCGGGTTTGTCGAGATTCTAGGGATGGAAAGGTGTAGAGATGGAAGAGCTCCTCCCCACTGGTAGCAGAAGCTTTGGCGTGAAGAGGAGGTCGATTGGCGTCAAAAGGGAAAGGCTATGGCTTGTCCATCAACAGAGATTCCCAGGTGGTGTTTAGAGCAAAAATTGGCCAAGAAACATCCATGGCTTGAGAGATTGAAGCTGTTATAGCTGATGTAAAAGACCTCCTACAGCATATTCCTAGATGTGATGTTGGAGACAAATAATGCTGCAAATGTTCCTAGATTGTCCACCAGATTGGTTGGCTTCACCTCCAAGGGGTTTTGTAATCTGCTTAGTGCAGATGTTCCTGAGAGGCCAAGTCTGTCTTTCATGGTTGTTAAAATAAATGGATGAGCGTGGTTTAGTCAGAATCATTATAACTAACCAGTTTAGAGTAAGAAGACAATATCAAAACAAAAATTCCATTAACCTAATGATCTGCAAATTTAGTTCAACGGTGCAGTGAGAGTCAAAACAGACAAAAGGTGTCAACAAGAATGAAGTAAAATGTGTAAGCACAACACCCAACATGGCAGATGGACCATACCTATATAAATGTAAGTAGCACTGTTCCATGCCCAAAGAGACTCCATCCAATTCCAGAAGTCACCCATATTAATGCTGTCAAAACCTTCGAATATAGTCTTCACCGCAAAAAAAGCAGCTGGCGGAAATGCAACAAAACCCAAAACCACATTACAAATAATCCTCAAGAAACTCCTTAACTTCCCAGCTTTCATGTCAAGCTTCAAAGGTTGAGCCATCAAACACATTGGGACCAAAAGTAACGCACCAATTTCTGCTGCTGCAAAATTAACAACTGACATGACAAGCAAACCAATGAAGACTGCTGAGATGGTCGCTGATTTCAAAATAGCCCATTCGCCCTTCTCCTCAGGTTGAGATATAGAGACATGAGTAGATGGAGAACCCACTATCAAGTACAAGATTAGGAGGCTAAGCATTGAAAGGAAGACCCAGATAACAGAGCTGGACGTTGGGCTGCAGTTTGGTATTTGACAAATGAAATATGGAAGCAATGAAACAGCTGCACCCCATACATGAATTAGAAAAACTTCTTTTGCAGCATAGAGCCATTTCCATGATCTGAAAGTGATGTCAAGCTCGTCAGAAGCAGTGACTGTAGGAGTAGATTTGGTATTTTTGACACCAAGATCCAGTTGATTAGCATCAGCATAAAGTGAAGCTGCTACCAGGGGAAGTGGTGCTACAAGGAGTGCAAAAGCAATCATGTACACTCCGACTGAAACAAACTTACTAGGAGATGTTAACATGTATAGGAAAAATGACTGGTGAAACTTCTCAAGGAGATTATTTATTGATCTTATAACTCCTTCGACCAACCTGCATCAAGAAACAGGAGCATCTTCAGCCAAAAAACAAAACAAAAACTATGAATTTACTTGCTTTGAATCGGGCAATGGCAGGGCCTCTGTATTACTAAATGAGTCCTGATCCACACACAATCAAAATGCAACAAGAAAAGAAAGAAAAAGATCAAGGAAAAGCATTGTCCAGATAAAACTAAATCTAAAGCAGACAATATTCTATGAAAGTCAAGAATTAATTTTTGCAAAAACCATCTCTTCAGCATTCTAAATATCTCATGTTGAGTTTGGTAGGACACAATAAAATGTAACGAAGAGGGACACAGTGGAACATCGTTCTATACCTCCATTACATCAAATACATTCTACCAAAGTATTATCTGTGTTAGTGGGAATTTTGAACCGCTAACAATCCATTGGGAAAAAAATATCAAATCAGAGCACCTGCTGTTTAGTGCAGTGGTGCAGCTCTCGCATTGTGAATGCAAGCAGGTTCAAACCCCACAAAGGGTGGTCATAGTTGTGATTAATGGGTTTAGAGATAGACAAGTAATATCATTGCACATCAAATAAATACATAAATATAAAAAAGCCGCTGCTTGAACTAGATAAGAATTGAGATCCTTCACTGGGATTCAGCAAATTAATGACGCATATAGACAGACACACACAAACATGTAGGGGTGTACATTTATTAACAGAAAGCCGATTAAGATGTGCTGAAATGAAATCGATTATGTAAAAAAAAAACTGATCATTAAGATCTTCAGACTAAAAATGCTTCCACTCAAGTCAACACGACCTTGCCGATAAAAAGTTCTCTTTTAAACAATAGCATGCTATAGGGGAACCACTCATTTAAAAATACTATGTCGATACATTGTACTTCTATGATATAAATGCAAGTTACGATGACAATGAAAGAGATGTAAGATAAGCACTGACCGGCCTCCTCTTAGAAGAAACTCATTGTGCCTGGCTTTGTTATGAGGAAAAACCTTAGGTGAAATCTCCAAAGTAATTGCATCAACTTGGAAATCACGGAAAGCACCATGAGGACCTGTGGGAATGCCCAAAGCCTGATAGCAGCAAATGATTATGTCAAGAAGTAAATATTTACTCACTGATCAGAGGAAGTCAGAAAATGCAATCCCGTGTACTTAGTTCTAATTGTTGTTGTCACACAAAACAGATAAACCAAATCTCACATGGTCAAGTGAAAGAGTAGAGCACCTGGTAATACAATGAACTTGCAAGTGTAGCACTGCCTTCAATATAATCTGCAGCTGAAATACCAAATTTCCATCCAGGATTTAAGCTTCTGGCGACTTTTCCTAGTAACTCAAATATTTCTCCCAAAATCTCAAGCCATCTCGAATCAAGTAGAGTCAAAACTTTCTCAACCTTTACACGCAATCCTTGCCTATGTACAGCTAAATAATTCACAATATTGATGAGATCCAGGTTTGGCATCTGCCCATTGGACGCCTCAGCATAGATATTAAGAGTGTCCTCCAACAGTTCGTTTCTATCTGCAACCTTTAATATCAGTGCAGCAGCCATAGTCCCGGCACGTCTAAAACCATCAGATATCTTTCTTTGCGCAATAGATTTCTGTTCAAATACATAAAGATCATCAATTTTGACACATGTATCAGCATTTACGGTGCCCAGACCAGTAAATACAGGCGTGTGATAATCTCTCAGCCAAGCTTCAACGGGGGCATATTCTCCATACTGTGAGTCAGCAACGAACCATATAATGTCCTTGGCCAGCCATGTAACTCGAGAGAGCAAGGAAAATACTGTATATGCAATGCTCAAGGATAAAGTTTCTGCCGCACCACTCTTTCCAAACTTGTAAGGTGTCACCAAGACAATAGCTTCCTTACCATCACCGCGAGGAGCTCTAATTATTCCAACAGTATTGACACCGTGTGCCGAACAACTTAAATTCTTTACTGAACTTGTAGAATCAGGACTAGAGAAGAAATGCAGCGGATGAAACTGATTTGGCTTATGGTGGAACTTGTGATAACTAACTTCAGCACCCAAGTCAGACATGTATTTTGTAAGGATCCTTCGACTTTCCCTACAATTATTAAGTACAAATGACATAAAGATAGAATACTTTCAAAGTTGTTTTCCTCTATTTATTCAATACTTGGCAAGGTCAGTGTTCTATGGAAAAACTACAAGAGAAAAAATGTGAAAAAATGCACCGGACCTGTACCAAGCCACTTCATTTCAGAAGATATTAAAAAAAAAAAAAAAAAAAGAACAGTAGTAGTTTCGTGTTGATGAATAACTCAAAATATGGTTTTGTACTAATCTAGGATTGACTCATCCACCAACCTAAATTACGTTTTTAACAACTAATTGCACAAAACTAAATATAATAAACATTTGAAAAAACAAGGGAAAAAAAAGGAAAAGAGAGAAGTAAACACCACATACAAGGCGGCAGCATCTTGAGTTTCGAAATTCAAACCAATCAAATCACTCGCCAACCTATTTGCCTCTGAAATGTCGCGGTTAGAGATCATACTGCTTGCAGAACCTGGCATCATCGCAGCATACATTTTCAGTCACACAGAAAATTTAAATAATAATTAAAAAAAAAAGTGAAGTGACCTGGCATGAGAGCATTTTCAGAAATGTAAGTGTTCTTGGCGAGAAGTGGAAGCAGCAAGAGAGCTAAAACCCCAGCCGTACAACAGGCAACACTGATACATTAGAAATCATAAATTAAAATTAATTAATTAAATTTGTATAAGAAAGAAAGGAAAAACAAAGAGGGTACAGCTAGCAACTAGTACCTAACCAGGAGGCTGTGATAGATGAGGAAGATGCCAAGACGCACGATTGGTCTCGGCTTCATTTTAGGTGTCTCCGTCTCTGTCTTTGGCATATTGAACCAATTCAATTCAGTAGATTTGATTTTGAGAAACAAAACCAATCGAAATCAAAATAAATAAAACCCTAGCTCATTTACTTTAGATCACCAACTCCAAATCCACCCATAGGACAGTAGGACCCCGTCTCCTAGTATAATACCCACCATCCGACCTCTTCTGCTGAGGTGAATGTCTCCGATCTCACTACAGCAACAAAAGTGAAGGACTTCTCTTATACTCCCTATTCTCTCTCTCTCTCGTGGTGTCGGAGCTCTGGGAGTGATGTGGAGGAGGAGGAGGAGGCTGCTCTCGGTATTGTAGTGGAGAGAGTTCAAGTGGGTTTTCTTTCCTTTTTTGGGGGGTCCAAAACTCAAGTTATTTTTATTCTATAATACAAGTGTCAATTTAGAGAAAACTAAATTAAATATTTTAAAATTTAATTATATATAAGAGTTCACTTCTCACTTGTACAATAATAATATTAAAATCAAGGAAAGAAATCCTCCACGTTCTTTTTTATTTTTTCATGCCAATCCAAAATAATAATAATGCAGACAAAATTAAATTTATTAAAGATAAAAAATAGATTTTGAAGAACAACAAATTATATTTTACATAGTATAATTTAGGTTTTATTTACACTTTACATTTTAAATCAACTTAATTTTTAAATCAGGTAAAATAATAAAATTACTCGTATATATTATGAAACTGGATTCGTACTAGTGTTAATCCATATTTCTATCATCTTTAAAATTGCTCAACCATTTTATCTTTTTAACCATAAATGGGTGTCTAAACGGGTCTTTAGATGGCAAAATAGATTGATTGGAGTATTCAACACGTGGATTATAGCCTTTTTATAAAAATTATGTATTTAGGTTGGATGAATATTTTGAAGTGTGGTTTTAATTAGAGGTAATTATTTTTCGTTTGGTTTGGTTTTTATTATAAAAAATTAAATTGAAATTTAAAAAAAACTGAAAATGATTGGCTTGGTTTTTTTTTGTTTGGGTCCAGTTCGATTTTTTCAATTTTAGACTTATAAAATTAAACCGGCCGGTTTTTTTAAAATTTTAATCGATTTAATCGATTTTTTTCACGGTTCAGTTTTTTCAGTTATTTTTTCTGGTTTTCTCGGTTTCTCAGTTTTTTTGCTTATTTCTAGTTGTGATTGTTTTTTAAAGTGTTTTTTATTTAAAAATATATCAAAATGATATTTTTATTTTTTTAAAATAATTTTTAATATCAGTGCATTAAAATGATTTGAAAATATCAAAAATTAAATAAATTTAAAATAAAAAAATTAAATTTTTTTAAAAGTATTTTTGAAAGTTAAAAAAAAATAACTTTCTTAACTAGAGAATACTTCTTCTTTTTTCACATTCCAAAGATGCATTGCATGCCAAGATAAAACATTTCTCCATCTGTCGTTTTATATCAGGATACCTGGAACCATGCTCAAGAACAAGGCCTTTAACTTGGAAAACAGAACAAGTAAATAAGCGTTCCCTCACTGTAAAAAAAATTACTCCATAATGCTTTCACCAGCTCTGATAATGTAAAAATACTTCCATAACCTTTACTTTATCTAACACTATTGAAGCTTGTTTTTATTTCTAATTCAATATGAAAATTAAATACGCAAGCTTTTCTGTCGTGTTTTGCTGCATAAAAAATTTTAAATATAAATTTAGAAGTTTATTCAAATATTTAATTAAATAAATTAATAATCATTTATGTAAATAAATAGAAAAAAAATCATTGTCGATAACTAAAAATAAAACTGAAAAAATCAAGAAATAGATTTGGATCAAGATATTTGATCTCGTAACACATACCATTTACTTGGTTGTGTTTAGTCAATTTACTTATTAAAATAAATTTTTTATTCAATCAAATAATAATAGAAACAAATATACAAATGAAATTGATTTAATAAAATAAAAAATATTATGCAAAGCTGCATATATTGTAAATATTATTTAAAAATAAATATTTTTTATTTTTAAAAAATAAAATTCATCTATATAAAACATAGAAAACCCGTATATAAATAAGAATAATATCTTCAAAAATTTAATACATATAAAATAATTAAAAAAACATCTATTAAAAAACGCTATATAAGCAAAATAAAAAATAATAAAGGAGGGATATTCATTGAAACATAAATCAAAAAAATATTTTTAAAACAGACATGTTAAAAGAAGGTATCAGTAAAAATAAAAACCAATACTAGAATAAAAAAATAAAAAAAAGGACAATGATAGTCTAGGTGCTTCAAACATGTGTTAAAAAAATAAAAATAAAAACAAACGACCCGGGTTATTTTAATTAGACAGTAAATTAATAGGTAACGACAGTGAACATATAATTATTTAACAAAAAAGATCATAAAAAAACTTTAGAAACATGAAATTGGATAAAACAGGAAAAAAAAACCTAGCTCGAGGTTGTGTGATGTATGGTTTTAAAACCCTGCCCGGCAAGTCGACCCAGGACTGGAACCGAGCTGAATTTATAAAAAAATAAGGGTAGTTAAAAACTTGCCCAACCTAGCGAGTTGACCCGACAAGACCCGATCAAAAACCCGGTTGCAACCTGTTGACTATTTTGTTTTTACCAAAACAATGTTGTTTTAATTTATAAAAAAAATTGAGGTTGACCCAGGCGACCTAGGCCTTGGGTCGGGTTTATAAACACTGGTGTGATGGACATGTAACATGGGTAACAAGGGTTGAGCTAACCCCCAAATTAATTTGCAAAACTCGTAACTCAGGTCATAAGATTTGAATGACCTGATAAAAAAGAATTAAAAAAATCACAAAGCAATTCTTAAAAAATAAATCAATATCAGATAATAAAATAAAAAAAATAAGCAAAAAAAAATGTTGATATGCGTTAACTTTTCAAAGTTATATTTCGGTTCATTAGACTAAAAACACCATATGTAAAAAAAAAATATGAAGCTCAATCCCTAGTAAATAAAAATGCTGAAAGATGTCAAGAAAAAAAATTAATTACATGAAATGAACTAGAATAAAAAATGGTAATTAAAAGAATATGGGTGAAAATTGAAATAAAAAATAAATTAGAGGGAAACAATTTTTTTTTTATTGAAAGGTTAAACTGAAAAGAAAAATAATTTTAATAAAAAAAAAATCAAAAGAAAGAATATCAAATTAGATACCCAAAATATAGATTAAATGATGAAATAGAAAATCAATAAAACTTTTACAAAAGGATCATGGAAAAAAACTATAAATAAAAAGAATAAGGACTAAATTAAAAATAATAATATGTAACAAATTATAATTTAAAGATTAAATTGAAAATAGACAAAACTTTTATAAAAAAGATTAATAACAAAAATTAGAAATAAAATGAATAAAGACTAAAACTAAAATGCCAAAAATAAAAAGGGTCGTCCTATATTTTTTGATAAAAAAATAAAAATAAAACACAACCATCAACGACAAATCATCCTTCCTTCACAATTACATGTCGTACCATTTGAAAGAGACGTCGGTGCAATTTTTACGTCGTTGTGAAAGGCAGTATTTAACAGTCTTTTATCACCACACAAGCCACTCAAAAAGCACGAGTGATGTTGCCAATAAATTTTTCCTTTTTCCTTGATATCTTATGTCATTAAAAGACTAAAATGCCCCTAAGTTTATTCATAAATAATAAAAGATCCTTACACAAATACAAATTCAAATCTTATTATTGTCCATTTAAAAAGGAAATAATCACGAAGCCCCTCCACAAAAGTTCAGTTTTTAAAGAAAAAGATGGATGTATCCCTATATAATGAAAAACCTATAATACCCCATTGCTGGCCATTATTTTTGTATGGAGAGGGACAAAATATAAAAGAAATTCTGTGTACATCCGCAATGTTTTTCCCACTTGGTGTACCATTTAAAAATAATATTTAAAAGTGTGATAGCGATTAATTTAAAAATATTTTTTATTTTAAAATATTTTTAAATAAATATTTTTTTATTTTTTTAAAAATTATTTTTAATATCAGTATATTAAAATTATTTAAAAACATAAAAAATATATTAATTTAAAGTAAAAAAAATATATTTTTTAATTTTTTTTTCAAAAATAATTTTTAACCTCAGTGACAAACACTACTATACAGAACCACCGAAGTATTTCACAGCACGATTAGCCAGCCAAAATCCCACACATGAAATCTCTTGTTCCCTGTTGCTCACAAATCATTATATCAACACAGAGAAAATGAAAGCGGGAGAACGATAAAACAGAACATAACTTTCATGCTTCAAAATTCAAACCCTGTTTTAATCACAATCTCGCATTTTTCTTGAACTTCAAATCAAAAGGATAATTTTTCATTTAAGAAATTATATTTCTAATAAAAAAATAAATTTCGTCAAAAAGAATTAATGAATAAGAAATGAAAGATTTGACTAGAGGAATACATTTTTTCTCCTTAATTTAAATTATTAAAATCTTTATCTTAATTGCTTTAAGTTTTAATTAAAAAATCCACGCCGCTGACAAAAAGAAATATCTTCCCTCCAAATATTTTTTTATTAAAAATTTAAATCCTTGAATAATTTCTTTTCAATATTTGTTTTAATTACCACAAATACCCAACATTTTGTTTTTAAAAAAGGGATAGTTAATTAATTAAAACTCATGGGTACATGGCAAATGTTTTCGGGGCAACACTAACCTCACTCCAACATAACGGCAGCATCACTACTCTCCCTCTCTCTTTCTCTCCTGAAAAGTTTGCTAAAACCCTGCTTTCTAGGGTTTTTCCTTCCATTCTCAGCTTTAGCTCGAACTGAACTCATTTCCCTTTTATTTTCTGCTCGGCAATTACTTTCCAAGAAAAAACCACCTCCACCATGCTTTGACTCGACCAGTAATCGAAGGATGAAGGTGCTGCGTTTTGCTGCGTTTTTGGTAGCTTTCACTACTCTCATTGTCGTCGGCAAAACGACGTCACATTTGAGCCCCGGACCTCACGTCACCGATGTCAATATTCTGTTGCCTCCTAAAATGACGCGTCCCGTCGAGTATCGCCTCCAAGGAAGTGATGGCTGCTTTAAATGGTAATTACTAATTCATATATATATATATATATATTATTTTTAGTGATTTTATTCTAAGCTGTTTTGATTGTGTAAATCTTGACAGGTCATGGGATCATCACGATATTCTATCAGTTATACCTGAGTATAATGTAAGCTACAGCCACTGTTCAACCAGTGCACGGTTGAGATCAATTGCTCCCTTTACCGGTCGGAAGGAGACAGCTATTTATGCTGCTGATGTACACACTGGCATTGTGATTCGCTGCAAGGTCTTTATTGACAATATTTCCAGAATCCAGATATTTCACAATTCTATTAAACTTGATTTAGATGGTCTTGCTACTCTCCGAGCTCGCGCCTTCGATCGTGAAGGTACCTTCGCCTCGGTATATTATTATTGTGATGATGATAGTTGGTAGTGATTCATCTTTATTCTCCCATGTTTGTTGGTTCTCGGTTTTCTGTTGGTTGCAGATAATGTGTTTTCGTCATTAGCTGGATTACAATTCATGTGGCAGCTGATGCCTGAAACGGATGGATTGCCGCACCACCTTGTCCATGTTCCTCTCAGGGATTCTCCGCTCAGTGATTGTGGTGGTTTATGTGGTGATTTGAACATCCAAATAGAACTTGAAGATGGTGTATGTCTACTGTCTGCTGCGTACCATAGTAAAATGAGATATATGATTGAGTATTATAATGCATGGTCTAATCTTTGTTACTCAGTGTTGTATTCGATGATTCATTGTGCAGGGTGTATTCTCGGATTTGTTTGTTGTGAAAGGAGTCGAAATTGGCCATGAGAATGTTTCGGTGCATTTGCTTGAGCCACAATTTAAGCACTTGGCTGATAAGATTGTTCTAACTGTGGCAGAAGCCATGTCACTTGAACCTCCCTCGCCTGTTTTGGTCCTCATTGGTGCTGCCTTTCGATATACGCTCAAAGTCATTCGTGGGAATATTCTGCAAGGTTTCTTTCTTGAATCCTTCCTTTTGCACTTGGCAGCAAAATTTTTGTTTGGTTCATTGTCAAGTTTGATGACTCTGCCTGAGAGAATTATGGCCATATGATATGTAATTCTTAATTTCTTTGCCAGTATTCACTTCTGATTCTATGATTGCTATAGCTTAAAACTGAATATAAGATTGCATCAGAAACAAGACAAGTAAGGATTTGGCATGTTCTTTTGAGTAATGGATCAAATTTATTCGGTTCAGATTACCAGCTCTTGCCACTTAGGTTGTAAACTGGATGATGTTCTTGCCTTGATTTCCATAACTGATTTAAGAGATAATCTAAAACAATTTTTTACCTAAGTTTTTTATTAGTTGATTGTTTGTATTGTGCTTGAAAGTTGCATGTGGGTGAATAAAATTGAGGATGAATGGTGGAAACTAGTTTTGTTGAAGGCTAGTTTCAGTTGGAAATCTTTTCCTGGGTTTCAACTCAGAGCAAGATATCTATTGTTCAATTCTTGAGTTTTATGTGCATAGAAATGGCATCTTGGCTGCGGTATGTTGGTTGTCTTCCATGAACTGTGTTGGCCTCTTAAGAGTTGCATGGGCTATGTGCATCTGGTTGCGCTATCAGCTTTACTCTTAATTATCTAACTTCAATATCTGTTGGCATTTTGCAGTGGTTGCCCTTCCATCTCCACATCATAGGTGGTCTGTTTTGAACTCTTCGGTTGCTGAAGTGGACCACTTGTCAGGCTTTGCTCAGGCACTGAGCTTAGGGGTAACATCTGTCATTGTCAAAGATACTAGAGTTGCTGGCCATATGCAAGTTTCATCACTTAATGTGGTTCTACCTGACACTTTGTGCTTATATATAATGCCCCTGCCTGTTTCTGGTGATCCTGTTGATGGATTGAAAGCCATTCCATCCTTGGCACGTTGGTTTGTTGTTTCTGGTCGTCAATATATTATTCAAATGAAGGTTTTCTTGGGGGGACCTGATGCACAAGAAATCTATATTACAGAGGTAAATCCTACATTCGTCTGGGATCTTAAAATTAAATCAGTTATGGTGTATGTAGTTCATACTTGTAACTTGTTGGAATTCTTTTCATGGTTGTTTTCTCTTTGGTCAATATGGCTGGCTGTGGTATGTGACTGGTGGAGTCCTCTCACCTCCCTTACCCGATTCCCCTCGGCCCTTCCCCAAAAGAAAATGAACCATATTGTGGCTGTGTATCATGGTTGGTTTTTGGACTTATTCTGGATATGAACTTATAGTTGTATGAATGAACAGCCCGAGTCGCTGCTAAAGATAGATCTCAGGCTGAAACTGTATTCATAAAGTACTTAAAAGAAAAAAAAAAGGATGATGTTTTGAACCCAGGACCTTGGTACTACTTGGATGGACCTTTATCTAGAGGCTAGGTGGCATCCACAAAGCATGGATTTTGGTTTGTTTTGGCCTCAGAATATGCAGTAACTTATGTGAATTCTTCACGCCATTTCTTTCCAATTTTAAGTTTTGATAGTATCTTGGAAGAAGTTGAATAATTCATTGTTCATATGGAAAAGCAATTTCGTAGGATTGCAATTTCGTAGGATTGTTCACAGCTGTTACCTCTTCGTTATTGTTGCAAGCGCAATGTGATACTGAAATGTTAAGGTGGTGAGTATCATCAATTATATAAGTGCATGCTGTGTATTTTAGCTGATTATTTCTCCCTTAAAAGTCTACCTAAATAACTGCTTTTAATGTGATAGAAGAATAACTTCCTTTAAATCTTTTATCTTGTATTTTCTGGAATTACAAGAAGTGTCATAATGCTAGAGTAACTCTTCTAAAAAGAATGTCAAAATGTTTTTTGAAACTCATGTTCTTTTTTTACTCACTCTCTATGCTCACCAGATTTTGAATTTATGTGAATTTATCTTATTCTCTTGTATTTCCACTTTCCTGTTAATTCTTGAGTTTTCTAGTTGTGCTTGAAATTTTGCTGGTGGTTGTCTCTTCAGACTTCTTTGTTCTTGGGCATATCTTTTTTGCTGGCCAAATGTTCTGCTGGCACTTTCTCCTTGTTTTCTTGATTGTCATCCCTGAGAAGTTTGCTGCTTTTACAGAGTGATGACCTTAAGTTGCACCATGAGCAGTCTGAATACTGGACAATTTTCATGTTATCAGAGGATATTGTGGTCAAACATGGCTGGCGAAATTCCAGAATTCTGAGAGCAATTTCCCTTGGTCAAGGAAAACTAACAGCTTCTTTAACTTATTTTAGTGGGCACCGGGAGAGAAAAAAGGTGAGACTTTATAGTACTCTTTTGTGTGGTTCTGTAGCCTTTACTGAGCTGCTGTTTATATCTAGCTCTGCTCTCTTGTATAGGTTCTTAGTGCTGCGCAAGAAATTATGGTATGTGATCAAGTGAAGTTCAGTTTGGATGGAGCAAGCGGTACACATCAGACTATTCTTCTTCCCTGGACTCCTACTATTTACCAGGAGGTGGAGCTAAAGGCAACAGGAGGTTAATCACTTTCTATCTTTCAGTCTCAGTTATCAAGGTGTTTACTTTGCTTCCAAATATCTTGAGGGTAAATGAAAGCTGTTATTTTATGTAGGCTGTGCAAAAACATCCAGTGATTATAAATGGTTTTCTTCAGACACGTCTACTGTGTCAATATCTCCATTTGGGGTACTTCAGGCAAAAAAGCCTGGTAAAGCGACTGTCAGAGTAGTGTCCATTTTTGATTCTTCTAATCATGACGAGGTAATAATATCATAGCTCTCATTTATTAAGGCATATACTTGAGGGGCACAAATCTTAAACAGTGTTTTTAATTTTTATAATCTTCATTATGAGTTTTGCTTTTAAAGATAGCGGATTTAGAGTTTCCTTGCACTTCCACAGGGTACATGATATGTCTTGCCCTTGTTCTTTTCCATTCCTAGTGTAGCTCCAGCATCTCTCTTTTTGTTAGTGTTATATTTGTTTGTACATGTTGATGATTTATGTAGTCCTTCCATCCAACAATGTCCAGAACAAAGGCACACATAGTAAACTCCTCCACCAAAGGCTGATACCTTAATATTTATATTTGCCGATTGACATGACAAGCTACCCATTTTACTCTACCAACAATAATAGGCAATAATGATAAGACCCAGCAAAAAAATAGCATATTAATGTGGCTAACTTGTGTCATATTTCAGACCCTTCTCCTTCATCTACTGGCTTAATAAAATGGAACCTTTTTAAAAGACTATCACAAAAAATACTCTCAATTTCTTATCCAAGTAAAATTTGAACCATTGGGAAAAATATCAATAGGCAAGAAATAAAAAGAAATGAAATTCTCATGGTAAAGGGAAAGTGAACAGCTAAGAAAGAGATGAAAAATGGAATCCCAGTGACGAGGGAAGAAGCAAATCTGAGCCACAATAGCAACAATGTAAAGAGAAATAGAAAATAAGTAACATACCCTTAACTTGACTTTCTCTCATTGCCTAAGAGGAGAGAATGATAGAAAATGCACCACCCTTCATTTGCATCCTATCCCTGAGCTGCACACCTATCACTTGGCACAACATTAAAGGCCTCTTAGCTAGGAGTTGTCACATTTTTTGCTTTGTAACTGGCATCTAACGTTGTATTCAAGACCATGTTTGTTACCACTTGCACTTTATAGAAATTCCAATGAGAAGTTTTGGCAAGTCAAGCTGTTAGTCACCACCTTCAAATTTTAGCCCTTTCTCTGTCATCTTAGCTTTGTGGAAATCTAGCAGTTTTGCCCCACATACTAGAATCTCTAAGAAAGAAGGTAGGTTTTGACACAGCTCAAGCTGCTCAACAAAAGATGGGCTTTCCTTGCTTCAGCACTTCTGCACAAATACACTATGACACCACTAGCATCAAACTTGTAAAAAGTGGATTAGGGTAGAATTGGAGCTGAACCGTGATGGTATTAAGTCTGATGGAAGTCTAGTGTTTCCAGTTGCAACATAAAGGAATCAATTTGGTTCTTATTTTATTATCAAATAAAATGAGACCTATTTGAAAGATTACCCCAAATCAAAAGCTAAATAAAAATATGAGGAAGTGCTTTCTCTTATAATTTTTGTATAGAAGCAGGTCATGTCAGAGTTCTAATTTTTTTTCTTGCAAATCTTTTAAGTGAGTCCCATCATGCTTGCTTTGTGCTGCTTGGATGGCAAAACAAGTCAACTTGTCATTTCACTGGCAAACAGATAGGATGGTTCAACAAACTCCAATAGAGGAGTTTGTCATGTGTGCATCTGCTAGCTGTGGTGGTGAACTACTTTAATCGTGGAAGTACATGTACAAGGATTACCTTAGCTAACATGCACATCCAACAATTTATTCCTAGTTGCTCAAAGTATAGTGTGAAGTTGAAGCCTTGCAATATCTAAATAGGTTTTTTTTTTAATATACATTGAATTGCTCCTATTATCAGTACAATGCTGTGCCTTGAACTCTTTTTTCAATATGTGATGCAGTATACAGTGTCTGTCCTCTGCTCTCCTCTCACTTGTTTGTATTTTATTTTGAGTGCTTTGGCATGGGCCATCGGCCCCTGCATATCATTAATGCGGCTGGAGGTGTACTCTTAGCGAATTCCCAACATTTTTTCTTTCTTTCTTGGGCTTTTGAATTTAATTTATTTGTTTTATTTATTGATCTTGTCCTGTTTAAGAGGCGCAAAGGCACATGGATTAAAGATTATATATTTCTTTCCCAAAGCCTCAAAACCTGCGTGTTTGTTTGAAATCTGTCTCTTTCTTGTCATGACCATGTCAATATGGAAACTCTAGTCAATCTCTTCAAGTCAGTAATAATGCAGCAATATCTGGATATGCAGGATTTTGTTGAACAATGTTCACGCGGGAAATCTTGTTATCTGGATTGCTTCCTTGTGCTCCCTTGATTAATTTCATCTATATGAACTAATGTGTCCTTTTCTTGTAAAAGGTGGTCATTGAAGTTTCTGTACCATCATCTATGATTATGCTTCAAAACTTCCCTGTAGAGACTGTTGTAAGATCACATCTTCCAGCTGCCGTAACAATGAAAGCATCAGATGGTGAAGCCCTTTCTCAAAATCATCAGGAATGTGCTTTTGGTTATAAATGTTTTCACTTTCATGTTCTTTTGTTCAATTCAATTTCATGTTTGCAGGTTCCTATTATTATAGATGTGATGCTTTTCATCTATTCGTAAAATGGAAAGTTGGAAGTGAGTCTTTCGTCATTGTCAATGCAACAGAGGAGGCACGTATTGCAGAAAAACTGGGGGCTTTTCACCTCTATGAATCAGTTTATGGTCCACCATGTTCATGGGCCTATATATATGCTTCCGGTCCTGGGCAGACCATGCTGCAGGCAACATTGTCGGAAGAACATCACTTGGATCAATCGTTTCATGGGTCCATTATTTTGAAGGCATCATCACGTATTGCAGCATATCCACCACTTACAGTGCATCAGGTAGTAGATGGAAGCCAATTTGGTGGGTATTGGCTTGATTTGGGTCATGTTGAAGCAAGCAATCACCTGGAGCCTTTGGAGAGCTTGTATCTTGTCCCTGGAACAAGTTTAGATATCATGCTTCTTGGTGGACCAGCACCATGGGACAAAGATGTTGACTATAATGAAACTGTGGAAATATCAAGTGACAAGCATGCTTCCAGTAAAGATGGAATTCATGCACGTCGGATTTCTGGCAGCTATCAGAGTATGTACAGAGTTTCATGCCAAACTCTGGGGATATTTGTAAGTTATATATTGTGTTTTGGAGCTATAGACTATTGTAGTTCTTTTTGTTGAAAGCATATGTATTGTGCTCTATTTGCTACAAAAGTCATAACATTTCTGTCTGTTTGATATGACTCAGGATTTGGTTTTCAAACGCGGGAATTTGGTTGGAGATGACCACTCTCTGCCTGCAATAGCAGAAGTTGCTTTGTCTCTTACATGCAGCTTTCCATCTTCAATTGCACTTATCGTTGATGAACCCGGTGAATATTTAAATTTTTCATCCGAGACATGAATGACAATAAATTATAATTCTATTTTGACTTACCTTGCATGCAATTGGCTGAATTTGTGGCACTCTTCAGTTAACAGACATCCCCAACTAGTTTGGTATTGAGGCTTGGTTGTTGTTGTTCAGTTAACAGACATGATGCCATAAGGTTCGCATCTCTTGCTGATCGTAGCACAGGGCAAATCCGCACCACCCCTGTTACTGTGGCAAATGGGCAAACTATTAGGGTGGCTGCAGTTGGCATAGGTGTTTCTGGAGAAGCTTTTGCAAACTCATCTTCTCTTTCTCTGAGGTGGGAGTTGAGCAGCTGTGAAGGACTGGCATATTGGTGGGCTGATGCTTATGAGTCGCAGAGATTGAAATCCAGCTGGGAGAGGTTCTTAGTCTTGCAAAATGAATCAGGAGAAGTACTGCCAGAACTTTCTCTCTTTTTTTTTTTGTATTTCATGTATTCGTTTCACATTCTATATGCCTCTTTGCTTTTCTTAAATTGTTCTAAGATTTATTTAAGGAATTTTTTTATTTAAGAAAGAAACTCTATTGCTGAATAAGAATATTTCAAAGGTATCTTCATGAACAAATATGCACACGCACACCCCCAACACCCCACATACACTCAATATTCACATGCTCATACATGCATGAAAGGCAAATAGTCTGGTAAGTTTCATAAGGAGCAAGTATTCCCAATATTTGCCCGTTCTGTAAATATGTGAATCACACATCCTCCTAAAATAATGAAAAATCAATATCAATGTTCCCTTTTTATTTATGAAAATTTTAATCTGAGGTGTTGCATATTCGTTTTCAGTGTATTGTTCGTGCCACTGTTATTGGTCTTGATGATGCCCTTGGTAGTCATTATTTGGCTCAGTTGCGAAGTCTAGAGAATGTTCTTACAGATGCTGTAAAGTTGCAGGTATGCTCTTGTGTTATTTTACATCAAATCTCAGATGATAGTTTATTAAGTTGGGTTCATGTTATGCTGCCATGTGTTTTTTCTATACCTTCTGTTCATATTGATCAATTATTGCTGTCTTAAGTTTGACTCGTCTAAATTTGTACAAATATGCAGCTTGTTTCTTCTTTGAGAGTGAATCCAGAGTTCAACTTGTTGTATTTCAATCCCGATGCTAAGGTAGATTCCAGTGCCAGACTAATAATTGCTTGTGTCACCTGCTTTTTTTAATAAATATGCACTACCAGTTTCTTTTGAGCTTATTTAATGACATTTAATGACTTGTGTGTGACTTCATGAAATTTCTACTTCTTCCAAGGGAGGGAGTCATCATGTTTTGCACAGGCAGGCCATCTTTATCATTTTATTGCCTGTTTTGCTAGTTTTACGTCAGCAGAAAACAGACAACTTTATTGTTTGTTTGCAGGTTACATTCTTGTCATGCTAATAAAAAACTGTCACTCAAATAAACGAATTATTGATACTTTTATATGACAGGATTAGTGTTTAGTTAATTGCAAACTGAGAGAGAATGATGGCTTGAGAAATTGAATCACATACAAAGAACACTTGGTATTTTGTTTCTTGTGAAATGAAGAAGTTCACAACCTCGCTGATTGATGTTTTTGTAACTTTTCTGAGTCAACAAAGGAGAAAGGAAGAGTTATCTTCCTACGCAATATGAAGCGCTCAATGCCTACGCAATATGAATTGCTCAATGCTACATCTCAATTTCCTGTGCAATATAGGTGCTCAATGCTCCATTCCAACTAAACATTTTCAATTTTTTCCTTGCCTCATGTTGTAAGTGTCAAGCTGCACCTGTGCATTTTGACATCAAATTTTGTGTATCAAGGACAATTCAAAAGCGAACTCTCATAATGAAAGTTGACATATTGATTAACATATATCTGCAACAATGGTTGGAATAGCTTCAAGAGAGAGTCACCCCTGATTAAAAACCCAATTTCTGCATACCGAGTTGGTTTTTCATCAGATTATGGGAGATAATATTTTTCTCTCAGCAATGTTATCTGTATTGTTTTCTTTTATGTGGGTTGTGTTTGTCTTATTGAAAGCACATTCGTGATTAAATATGAGCTTGCTAAATGCGAAGGGCTTCTTGTCCAAAAAACTCCTTTGATGTGCTGCTCCAGTCATTTTCTTTGAAAATTCTTTTTTGCTATTTATGATAACTGTTGTTATGGATGGGATAAATGATGTTTAATGTCCTTTTGTGAGTCCATACTACTTGTGCAATTTTTGATTTGTACCATCAACTATTGCATTTAATAGGTATGTTCAAACTTCAATCTCATTGATTTGGTCCATACTACTTGTGGAATTTTAGATTTGAGATTTGTACCATCAACTATTGCTTATAATAGGCATGTTCAAACTTCAATCTCATTGATTTGGTTCCAAATGCTTAAGGTATAAAATGTTACTTGAGTATTGGTTCCATATTGAGGTGGATTTAGTTTATGATTGAGCCAGATGGCACAAAAATTGCATGCTCCAACTAGTTTGGGTTTGAGTCTTAGCTGCTGCTGCTGCTGCTATATGATCCCTTAATCATGAATTTCAGGCTTCCACATCTTACACAAGCATTTTTTCTATTTAGGTAAATCTTTCAATTGCTGGAGGGAGCTGTTTATGGGAAGCTGTTGTGAATGATTCTCAAGTGGTAGAAGTTGCTCAGCCCCCACCAGGCTTACAATGCTTTCAGTTGAGGCTCCTTCCTAAAATGTTGGGGACTGCACTTGTGTCAATATCTGATATTGGGCTTATTCCTCCTACTTCAGCTTCTGCTGTGGTAATTTGTTTCATCTATTATCTTACTATACAGTTATTCAAGTGAAATTTCTCAGTTTTACAAAATTGCCACTGACATTGATTAAATTTTTATTTTCTAAAGATACAGAAAGCTAGTAGACTATGTAAATGGTGTGTTTGGGGTGCATTTGTAGTGTTTTTACCAAGACAGGTGCTTTAAAATGGTTTTGAATTATCCATATCAAACCAACAAAAAGCATCAATTTGATGATATTTCAACCCAAGATCACTTTGGAAATGCATTGCCAAACATACAATAGACAAATCACAGAAGTTCTTAGAGAAAAAGAGGCTCTGGTGGAAAGAGAATTTTTCGTCAAGCATACTGGTGAAACTTGAGAAATTGCTACTGTCATCAAATTAAGCAAAGTGTTAAGAAATTCCACCTTTCCTTACAAAAAAATTGAGATTTTCTTATGCTACAAAGCAAAATCAATCAATCCATCCTCTCCCCTGGAATGTGCTTTCTTTTCTTCAAAGCATACTTCATGCTCTATCATGGCATTGTTATTCTCTTCGATTTTTATTTTTCACCAATTAAATAAGATTAAATGCCTAGATCTAGATGTTATTTTGATGTAATGCAACATCTTTTTCAATGGTAACTGTTTACCTTACGAAGTGTTGCTATTGCAAAATGTCTGCCAATACATGTTAGTTGTTAAATACTAACATAAATGCAAGGATGGTGATGCACAGATGCATATAATCAGTTTTATAAGACTAACTTCCCTATTTCCAAAATAGGTTTTTTGAACAGCGGATCTATTTTTCATATGCAAGGATAGTAATGCATATATGAATCTAATTTCTACATCATTCAGAAAACATTAATTGTTGTTCCTGAAGGAGTTTTTTGTGCCCCTTAGTCATACATGCTCCATATCAGCACATCAATTTAACTAATATCTTGTTTGTACTGTTCAATTATCCCTTGGACTTTATAAACTCTCAGTTGCTTTCACTTCTTTTCTCCTTCAGCTCATGTGATAATAATATTGCCTTTATTCTTGTATTTTATTTTCTATTTCACTCATGGAGTGTTTCATGAAAGTATTGCAGGTTCAAGTGGCTGATGTGGACTGGATTAAAATAGTATCAGGAGAACAAATAAGTCTCATGGTGCGTTTTATGGTGTCTGGTTGACACACAAACACACACACACACAAGTATTGTTGTAGTATTCATTTCTTATCTTAATAATTTCAGGAAGGACAGTCACAGCCCATACATTTAATGGCTGGGATTAAGGATGGGAATGCTTTTGACTCTAATCAGGTTTGGATCGATCTGATTAATGCTATTTGGGGAGCTAGTAGTATTCCTATTCTGGCCCCTGCTTTAACTAGACCTAGTTGTAAATGTATTTGATATTTGTGTGGCCATGCATTTGGAAAGATAGACTGCTTTACAAATTTTCGTAACCTAGTTCATCTCTCCTGTTTGATCTTTTTGTTTCTTAGCAGGACATCTCATGCTCTCTTATCCTCCATTTTGTATTATGTTATTTACTCAATCGTAAAATTCTGTGTAGAAAAGGACAGTCTGTGTTTGTGTGGCCCTGCAAACACTAGCATATGCCAAGTTACACTTGTGTGGTAATTGTTTTAACCCACAAAATCTTGATGTTTGTGAGCATTTGGTGCAGTATGCATACATGAAAATTCATGTGCACATCGAGGATCCTATAGTTGAACTTGTTGACAAGAATGGTATGCCTAGTGATGCCGGTGGATATGTTAATGCTCCAAACTTTACGATCAATGCTAAAGATCTTGGATTCACAACACTTTATGTGAGTTCCCGGTTTGATGTCGTGCCTTTTATATTCAAATGCATGTTTATTCATTTTTCTTTGTGTTTCGTTGTCAGAGACACACAGACACACTCTCTCTTTTTTCCCTTTGTTATTTTGTCATGTTTATCGATTCAAAGTTTCAGACTATGTAAGTTTATGGGTAGATCTTGGAATCAGGTTAGTGTTAGACAGCAATCTGGACATGAAATATTGAGTCAATCAATAAAGATAGAAGTATATGCGCCACTGAGAATTCATCCAGATGATATTTTCCTGGTACCAGGTGCTTGTTACATGGTATGACCCACAATCTTGTGCCTATCCTAAAATGCATTGAAATATGTCCTATCTGAGTTTTGATTTATTGTTCTTGTTTATGTTTCTCATGTATTCTACAACACTTTTTATTGCTTAGCTTGCTATGAAAGGGGGCCCAACAGTTGGCGTATATATTCAGTATGCTTCAATGGATGATGGAATAGCAACAGTGGACAAATCTTCAGGACGACTTTGTGCAATTTCTCCTGGAAACACTGTAAGACCCAGCTGTTAACCTCTTGTAGCAATTTTCATGTATTGACTCTGAAATGTAACATAGATTAAATTAAGACTTGGATGAGTTGAGTATCTTGCAAGGCTATTATTTTATGTCCTCGGTGTTGTAGAATTTTTATCATTTGTCATATATATGATCTTCAATGTCTGCATGAAAATGAATCCTGATTGACTGGGTTTCTCCTGAATGAATTCTTGTCATTTCCCCGTCATGCTATGTAGTCATGTGTGCATGTGTGGACAGTTGATAGTTGACAAGCGGTTCACTATTTTGCATGGACCCGTAATCATTCTGAAATGAATGAATTCATAAGGACTCTTTTTCTACCAGAGGATATCAATGAGTAACACAATGAACTCTGCTTGTATTCTTTGAGAAGTTGAGTTTAGAGTGTGCTCCTGTATGGTTACCTATTTTTGTTTCCTATCATAACTTCAGTTGGAGCTTTTGGAAATTAATAGTTTTTACATGCATTTTTATCATTTTGAATTTCATATGGACTAAGATCAGGTTGGATAGTTCTAATTCCCCTGGTCCTTATTGAGCCACATGATTCATGTCCAATGTCAGTCCAAGTCAGGAAGATGATGTCTCCTTATTCTTTATGTAATATGCTTTCACGTATTTGCATTTGTTTTTTTGAACAGACAATCCTTTCCTCGGTGTTTGGGAATGGAGGTGTTGTGGTATGTCAAGCACATGGTAGCATTTATGTTGGAGTTCCTTCTTTGTCAATGTTGAGTGCACAAAGCGATAAGCTTGATGTTGGCCGTGAGATGCCGATATATCCATCATTTCCTGAGGTGAAATTTTAAAGTCAAAAGTATTCTTTATAATTTATGTATCAGTTCTTGGAATATGACTGGCTCACTTGTATTGTCAGGGTGATTTATTTTCATTTTATGAGCTCTGCAGAAGTTACAAGTGGACCATAGAGGATGAAAAGGTTAGGAGGAATATATTTCTCATAATTACTGTTTCAGATTTCTTTTCTTCTCATATGCCTGGTGATAGTAATTAGTTGTCTACTGGTTAAATTTAGGTGTTGAGTTTCAACATGGCAGAAAGCTCAAATGTTGAAAAGCACTGGTTCCCATTGGATGATGAGCAGGAACTTGATTTTATTAAAGTCTTGCATGGAAGGTTTGTTTTCCTAAATATTTTGACATGAACTAATAAAGCAAGGCTTCTTCTGTTATGCATTTACAACTTTTCATTTTTTTCTCAGATGTCTTAAATTTAAACCGAACTTTCTTCTTATTTTTTCCCCCTTTCTGCCCCTGTGGTCTATCTTTGATACTCCCCATGAACTTGGCCTCCCTCTGACCTGATTATTAAATTTACTACTTGGGACAAAAAAAAAACTGAGATTTATAAATTTCATCAGATGATTAAAGTATCTACCTAATTCTTGATGATTTGTTATCTGATGAAAGTGTTTCAGGCCCAACGATGGATGGATCCAAAATTTCCATTCTAATGTTGTATAGCCAATGTCCTCTGACTGTATATGGCCCTTTTCTTTTGGATTTATACTTTTCATTACAAGGCTTGAAACAGTTCTTGAGACTCTTTTATTCATCTCTTCCTAAAGATAACTGGGAAATTCGAAGTATAATTAGTAGATGAGGTCAATTATTTTAGGTGTCCCCTTGTTCAAGGAAGTATTGTGCCTCTTTTTCTCTCTAGTCCTCATGTTGAATTTCTTGATGGACCTAGATGTAAGTTTTGGAATATTTTGCCCTTGGTTCCTTGTGATAAGCAGCTTTAGCAGTATAATTGATTTGCCAGGTCCTTCTCATTGCTTCTGGTCATCTTTCTTCCTTCTTCAGCAAAGGATTGTTCTTGGAGGTCAGGCTATAACAAATTAACTTGGTTTTACGTCACTGCTTTGGATTAGAGAAAACCAAGTAGTTCTTCACTGTTTGATTGTATCTTTATGAAATTTGACCCTAAGCAAAGTTACTTTTTGTCGCTGCATCTGGATATTAAGTAAAGGTTCTAGGAGTCTGCAAATTATTCTGTTATCACAGAGAGTTGGTCTTTCATGGGATCATGGCATGATTTATGATTCATAGGCACAAGTGTCTAGTGCTTATTTGCTGTAAGATTTAATGTAAACTTCCTTAGAAAGCATAATTACAGTAAAATTTTGATTTTAATTGTGAAACTAGTTTTCTTGTAAGTACTTTGAATCTTTCCTACATTAAGTGCCATAAGTCTGCATTTTCATCTTCCAAGTAATCTAATTTGTCTCATGAGCAATTATGGCTGCATTCCAGATCTGCAGGCAAGGCAAATATCACAGTTACATTCTCTTGTGATTTCGTTTCCGCTTCGTTCTCACAGTCGAGGCTATATGATGCTTCTTTATCACTATTGGTTGTGCCTCCTCTCCCTCTTGCTCTTGGAGTTCCAATGACATGGCTTCTTCCTCCTCATTATGTTACATCTAGCCTTTTGCCTTCATCTTTGGAATTGCATGGTCAACAAGATGCTCAGAGTCGTAGAGGAACAATTATCTATTCGTTATTAAGTTGTGAAAAGAATGAAGTTTGGAAAAAAAATGCAATTTCTATAGATGGAGATAGAATAAAAACAACTGAGAGTAACAATCTTGCATGCATACAAGCCAAAGATCGAACCACAGGAAGAACTGAGATTGCATCTTGTGTCAAGGTCGCTGAGGTATTAGTCTTTCTTCTCGAGCATTACTTTTTTTAATCTGGTCTATTTGAACGTCTATTTATTTAAATGTTATATGATTTTGATTATCCACACCTAGTATTCTAAATTTTCACCATTAAGCTCAACTCTATGAAGTAACCGGTCATATAACATGATTTTGGTGCTTGGTTGAGAACATTGTCTTACCATTTTCTAACAGTGGTAGCTTTTTGTAGACTAATCAGTCATAGATTTGTCTAACAACTTTGCACGATACAGCAATGTGGCTGAGAGAATCAAGTTGTCTTGAATATTTCCTTAGTACTTGACAGAAACCCAGACTAGAAATAAACACCTCTTATAATGCATCCTTGTGCACTGCTAACAGTGATCAATGTGACTTTGAGAATTTTAACATGCTGCTCGCAATTTTTGTCAAATGCGGGGACTCCGTTGTGTTGGCAAAATATGGAATGTGAATGGTGAATCCTTCCGTGTTTATTGCTTTGTTTCAGCATTGCAGTTACTTTTCATTTTATATATGAAGACCTTGGCATCTATGTTTCTGACACTGGTTGATACTGGGCATTTTCATTAGGTGGCTCAAATAAGAATAATGAACAGGGACCCCCCTTTCCATGTAATTTATCTCGCTGTTGGTGCCAACCTTGATCTTCCAATAAGCTATTTTGATGCTTCAGGTATTGATGACCAAATTATACATCTCACATTTTACTGACGACTTATAATTTACATATAAACTTCTTGTAATTTTTCTTCACCAGGGAATCCCTTTTATGAAGCATATGATGTCATTTCCTATCATGCTGAAACCAACTATCATGAAATTTTCTCCGCTGTACATACAAGAAATGGCAATGGGACTATCCATCTGAAGGTCTGTTGACAAAGTTAACATATATGTTAATTGTTAATTGCTCCTATGCTATCAACAATCTGCGAGGGCTAAATATGGCTTGGACTTTTATTGCTTTCAATTGTTCATTCATGCTCTTCATCATACAAACTCCATAAGCTTGTAGGATTACCATTCTTTCTCTTCATGTGCATTCTTTTGGCATCTGTTAAATTTCTGCCTGCCAGTGCCTTATGTATGACAATTCTTGTATTAATTTCTGGTTGAAGGCAATGCAAACTGGTAGAGCTCTGGTGCGAGTATCAATGAACAGTAATCCACGAAAGTTTGACTATATACTGGTAACTATTTGCCTCCTTTTCAACTCCAGAACCATCTCCACTCTATAAGTAATTGGTTGCCATCTAGCTGTGGCTGTTCTATTTTCATTCATCAAATATTGAAAATTGTTGTCTTTATTGGGGAACGGAGAAAGAATTTGCATTAAGCGCTTGCTTTTCCATGATAGCTTGCTTATTTTTACAGATTTTTCTGAAGCAGTATATTCTTTTGTGAAAAAAGAATCAGTCTATTTTCCTTCTTCTTTCTTCTGTGAAGCACGATTTGTTAATGAAAAAAACTTTCCCCTCTTTCCCCCCCTTTTTTAATGTGAAAAGGAGCATTTTCTTAAAGGTGATAATTAGTTTTGCGTCTTATGACCTTATGGGACCTACTGAATGGTCATCAGCCACAAATTTGGAGATGAAAAATTAATGTTTTGTGAGTACAATACTTGGAGCAGCTAGCTCAGCTTCGGACCATTATCATTTCTGGTGACCACTCTATTCAAGATTTACTGTTGCAGTAGTCACCTGAATCTTTCATTTGTCAGGTTTCAGTTGGTGCTCACATATATCCCCAAAACCCTGTCCTTCAACATGGGAGTTCTCTTAACCTCAGTGTAATAGGTGAGTCTACAGTCCATTCTCTGGATTTTCCTTCTTTTTTTTTTTCCTTCTGAAAATGCATTTCCAAGTATCTATGGTTGTGTTTGAGGGCAAAACTTCTTTTCATCATTTACTCCTCTTGGTGATAAATTAATGATTTCTTTCTGTGGTAGGCATTAATGATCAAGTTTCTGGCTGCTGGCATAGTGCTGATGAAAGAGTTGTTTCTGTAGACATGCGATCTGGAAAAATTGAAGCATGTGGAATAGGTTCAACCCATGGTATGGAAGAAATAGCTCTTCATAATGTTAATTCTGTAGTTTTGCCTAATGTGACAGCTATGATTTTTCATAACTGGAACTTCTTGTTTATGAACAGTATTTTTCAAATGCCCAAGCATGAAATTGCAAACAGAAATCACAGTGCTATCAGGAAATATTGTTTCTATTCATGCTCCAAAAGAGATCCTAACAAACATGCCTTACCCAGCAAAAGGATATAGCTTCCCTATGAGCTTAAGGTTTGTAATCGAGAGTATCTTATATTGAAGTTGATATATTATTGCTCTTTTTTTTAAGTGACTGCTGTAGAATTTAAATTGATATTTTAATATTTTGAATTAGTAGCATGTGATATTTTGAATTAGTTCTCATCTTGAATCTTTGATAATGCATTTGCTATGCATGTTGTTTTGTGAAATTTAATGCATTTAAACCACAGTTGATGGTCACATCTTTAATACGAACTCCAAATAGAACCATCACAGATCCCTCTACAAATCTGACAGATTGTAAGTAATTGATTTGTCTTTTTTCTGGATTATATTTTGTTGTTCAAACGTAGTTCATGACAAAATTTAGATTCTGGAACATGCTTTTTAGATCGGGTGATATTAGTAAACCTTCACTGTTAGCAATCGTATAAAATCTATTAGAAAGTTCTTTAAATCAAACTATTGTTAATATTCTGTTGCTCTAGCTTCTTTTTAGGAACAAAGAAAATGGGATCCTAACAGAATACTCTGGTCATTAAAACCAATCAATTTAATTTGCATCTGCAGCTACAATAACATTTGTTTTTGCTTTTTAGCCTCCATAATTGGTTTGCACATAAATATCGGGTTGCTTAAGCCCACTGGACATTGGCATTAATATTTGTGCTGTATTGGAACAGTGATACTTACAACAAGCTTGAAACTCTTGGAAACGGTAAGGGAGTATCATATGACTGCAAGGTTGATCCTCCTTTTGTGGGGTATGTGTCTTACTCTTGTTATGTTCATCTTATAAACAGATATTTGCAACTTTTGATTTGCTCACTCTATTTACTGAAGGTATGCAAAGCCATGGATGGATCTTGAATCTGGGAATTCCTATTGCCTGTTCTTCCCATATTCACCAGAGCATTTGGTGCATTCTGTACCCAGGTTGAAGGACATGAGACCGTATGTATCTATTTCTATGAACGTATCACTCAGAGAAGCCAGCCATGTCTCTGGATCTGCATCAGCAATTTTTATTGGAGGGTTTTCAATATTAGAAATGGACAAGGTAATTGATCTGATGTCTCAGTTGAACATTTTTTGCTACTTGAAGGGAATGACAGCAATCTGCAATTTGTTTATTTGGGAAACAATGGGTGTATTTTTTCCTCTTCACCGAGTGTGTTTGCAATAGTGCTAGGTCTGGCCATCAGCACTTGTTAAGTTCCATTTACTTGTATTTCTATTATAGCAAGACTTTCTTTCTCTAGATTTCACTAAGCTTCTCTTCCATAAAATATAATCAACCTCAAAATCAGGTCATATATATGATTTCAAAACAATACATAAAATGTGTACATGCTGTCAATGTTTTCATTACAGAGTCCAATGCAACTGAACCTGACACCAGATTCCAACAAGACTACTATAACCATCTTGGGAAATACAGGTAAATAAAAGCGTACTTCCTCTGTTTCTCTCTCTGCCTCGTCTGTATTAGGATTTTCTTTTATTATGGTCCAAGTTGATGATAGAGTGCCATCTCACTACTCGCAAACCCAACTTATCACTTTCATTTGGAACTAAAAATGAACCCTTCTTTCAGTTGGGCGGTAGTCTCTTTCTATACCTTGCAATCCAATGGTATTCCTTTATAGTAGGTGTTCATGCAAGCACATGCTGATAATTGCCTTGCTGTATAAGTGGTTTGATTATAAAATATTTACATCAAACTTGCCACATGTTTGGCAGCAATCCAAGTTACAGTACCATTCAAAGATGTCATCACCTCTAACCTCACTTTCCCAAGTCTAAATGGTCACACCATCTTTTCTGAGCTATTAGCTATATGATTACTGCCGTCTGGTTTGCTTCTTTCTGGCTTACATAGGATTTTGGAGCGTTAAAAGGAGTGGTGCTGCGGTAGATGTGTTAAGATTTTGTGAATAACTAAATTACATCTCAACTGTCCACCTGACACAATAAAATTTATTGCAAAGATGAAATTGGTTCTCTCATTGTAGATGTTGAAATCCACTGGCTTGATCGGGATTCAATGAAGATCGCCCTTGTCCACAAGGAAGATTTCGGGATAGGTGGCCATGCACAATATGAGGTGAGCTTTTTTTTTTTTTTTGGTTCAGTATGTGAGAATTTAACAGTTGCGAATGAAATAGGCTTTGCATCATCCAAGATTCCAAGGGATTGTGCCCAAACTGTGGAATAGTTTCGGATGTGTTTCAAAGCCATGGAGAATAGAATGAACTGATTTCAAATAACGCGGGGAGCACATAAGCGTGTATAATTTTTTTTTTAACTGTTCATTATAATGGTTGATTCTAGCTGCTTTCAACATCTCCAGGTCGAAGTGTTGAGAGCCAAAAGATTGAAAGATAGAATCACCATCACTCTCCCAGCCAATGGTGAGCCTACATAGCCTTTGAATACTCACAAAAGAGGAGGGTGTCTTTAGCTGCTAAGATGATGTAATCTTGTTTTTCTGTATACAGGTCAGAGAATGGAAATACACGTTACTTATGAACCTGATGCAAAAACGGGGGCAAAAACTAGCTTTGCAACCTTCATTGGGCTACTAGTAGCTGGATGTGTGATCCTTTGTGTAATTTATCTAGGCTGTTCCTTGCTTATCTCTGAGATATCCAGCATACATGTGCCCTCCACCGCCCCTGCCACTCCACCTAGCGCAGCACCACAGACACCTGCTCGTGGCAGTCCTGTCTTGACTGAACAGTCGCCTAGAACACCTCAGCCATTTGTAGATTATGTAAGGAAGACAATAGATGAAACTCCCTACTACAAGCAAGTTAGGAGGAGGTCTAATCCACAGAATACTTACTAGACTCCGCTCTCTCCCCGTGTGTTCTGGTGATTCGGATCAGGGAATTTGTTAATCAAAATCTTGTTAGGTATTGTTTACCTGTTGGGAAATTGTATCGCAATTTTGGTAATGGGATCAAGCTAGATGATGAATATGTTTTTGCCTAGATCCACAGCTTCGGTGAGATTGTTGTATTTGTGCATTGCGTTGTCTTCTGTTCATGTATTTGCTGTCTCATATCCACGATGTGGTCATGTTCAGACATGGTATTTTTCTAAATAATTTTCCAAGTTTTAACCAAATACTACTTTTAGATCAAGAGCAGCAAAAACAGCTATGCCTAAAAACCATAGCAATATCAAATAAACACTTGTTTGTATCTGTGGTGGTGTCTGTTTTCTGTAAATGCAATATATTTAGAGTTTGGTCACCAAAATCAAAAGCTATGAAAAATTACTAAAGCACCCTTCTCTCTTTCTCTTCTCGTTTGTTTTCATTTCACATTCATTTCTCATTCAATTAACTCTAATTGCAACAATATAATCACCATTACTGCTGCACAACCCATAAAATAATGACCATTGTAAAGTCTCTTTCTTTTCATTTACTTGTTATTGATTTCTCCTTAACAACAAAACAAGAACAATCCTCGTTACTGCGATCAACAACCCCAAATAAAATATTGAAATCCTGCTTCATTCAGATACCAAAGCTCCATGATGCAAATCAGGAGGCTTGAGAAGAGACTCTGTAATGCATGAATCCTATTAGAAAATGAAAACGTGGGGAAATCAAAGAATCTTAACAGAACCTGATTAAAACTCATTAGCTATAGTTATTATTTTCCTAGAATAGCTGTTAGTTCCTAGTTAAATTAGTATTATATTTCACTTACATATTAGACTACTTTCTTAGGTGTAGGGTATTTAAAGAGAGGAACATAACAAGAGTATTAATTAATTTTGTATTCTTGCGATTGCATTCTTGAAATACAAATTGGAGAGATTTCTCTGCAGAGTGATTCTGTGTTAATTTACTTATTATTATTGTTAAGAAGCAGTAAGAGGCTGCAACCGGTAGCCATATACATCAATTTGGTATTAGAGCGGTTCATGATTGTAACCCGAAGCAGTAACTCCTATCCAATGTCGAACACTCATGTCCCTAATAATTCCCCATGTGAACATGCAGACTTACAACAACAAATCATCCATATCACCACTGTGTTAGAACAACTTTCTAACCGATTAGACGCTGTGGATGAACGTAGAGCAAGGTCTCCTAATAGAAGAGGGCGTGGACAACTTCGTAAGGAGACATTAGGGGAAAACCGGAAAGCTGAGTATAGAGACGTTGAACCCCAGCACCACCGATTACAACATCACAAAGAGGAATTTCCACGACACCGTGACAGGTGAGGGCTAGAAAATCAACCCATCGATGAACTCACTAAACGAATGAAGGTGGACGTGCCTGACTTTTATGGCAAACTAGAACCACATGCTTTTGAAGATTGGCTAACCGCCATTGAAGACTATTTTGATTGGTTTGTTATGTCAGAAGATCGAAAGGTTCGGTATATCATGATAAAATTGAAGGGACATGCTCGTGTCTGGTAGGGAAGCATGGAAAAACAACTACGGCGAACTCAACACCCACCTATTTCATATTGGGAAGAAATAAAGGAACGATTAAAGGAAAAATACTTGCCCATCGACTATGAGCAGATGATGTTTGAAGAAATGTTGCAATTAAGACAGGGAACCTTGATAGTGGAACAATATATAGACAAGTTCTATGAACTCACCGTCCGCAGCAAGATTGCAGAAACCGATCAACAAACATTGGCCCGGTATCGCAATAGATTACATGGTGAACTATATAAAGAAATGTTGATCGCACGATTAATCACGGTGGAGCCAACTAGCATTACGAATTGAGAAGCAGATAGGAAATGCAACAGGAAAAAAACCATGGCAATGGATATGAAGTCAGGGCACACGACAAGTTTTTCTGTGCAAAGACAACAATCATCACAGGACAAACCAGGGGGCTCAATGTTAGGAGAACAGAAAGGAAAAATAAAAACAATGAATGACGGTCCACAATGCTACAAATACAAGGGGTTTGGACAATATGTTGTGGCGTGCCCCACTAGAGAAAAAAACTTGCTTTTATATGTGAGAAGGAATTAATAGTAATGAAGGATACAACAGGAGGAGAAACTGATGAAGTTACAGCTGAGAAGGAGGAACACCTAGATGCCTCACAACTACCAAGCTGTGTTATTCACAGAATATTAACAGGAAACAAGAAGGAACTCAAAACCAATCAGGAATGGTTGCGCATCAACATTTTCCACACACGACTAAAACATGGGGACAGATCAATTAATGTCATCATTGATAATGACAGCGGCGTGAATGTGATCTTCGAGACAACAGTAGAGCGATTACATCTGAAGATCAAAACACACTCCTCTCCTTATCGAATCAACTGGGTTAATGAACATAACTCAGTTTCAGTGAAACATCGGTGTCTCGTACAGTTTTCATTAGGACAAGAGTATGTAGATGAAGCATGGTGCGATATCATCCCGATGACCATCTGCCATATACTATTGGGACGACCATGGCTGTACAACCGTAGAGTCTCCTATAATGGTTATACCAACACCTACTCTTTTTATTTTAAAGGCAAGAAGTTGGTCATAGTTTCATTACCGATTGGAAAATTTGAAGCTACCAACAAAGAGGTACCAATATTGAACATGCATCAGTTTTCTCAAGCTGTAAGTGGAGAGCAAATACTATTATTTGTAGTGAGATAGGAGGTTAAACAAGATGATGTTGTCGTGCCCAAAGAACTAGCAGCGATACTTGACAGATTCTAAGATATCATGCCCTCTGAAATGCCAAACCAACTGCCACCAATACAGGATGTACAACATGCTATTGATCTAATCCCAGGTTCCTCTTTACCCAACCTACCTCATTACAGAATGAGCCCTACAAAGAATGAGGAGCTGAATCAAGAGATCCAACAGTTACTAGACAGGGGATTTATCCGTGAAAGCCTTAGCCCCTGCGCTGTTCTAGTATTACTTACATAAAAAAAAGATGGAAGCTGGAGGATGCAATTAATAAAATAACAGTAAAATATCAATTCCCAATTCCATGGCTTGACGACATGCTGGACTTACAAAATAACGCCTCTGTTTTTACAAAGATTGATCTTCGTAGCAGGTATCATCAAATTCGCATTCGTCCTGGTGACGAATGGAAGACAGCCTTCAAAACCAAAAAGGCGTTATTCGAATGGCTAGTCATGCCTTTCGGGTTAACCAACGCACCGAGCACTTTCATGCGTGTTATAACACAAATCCTCAAACCCTTCCTGGGTTAATATATTGTGGTGTATTTTGACGATATCTTAATTTTCAGTAATTGTTTATAGGATCATCTAGCCCATATGGAGCAAGTCTTAACAACATTGCAGGCAGAACAACTTTATATTAATCATGCCAAATGCTCATTCCTGAAGAAAAAAGTCTATTTTTTAGGCTTTATCATTTCTAATAAAGGAGTAGAAGTTGATCCCACTAAGGTGCAAGCTATTCAGAATTGGCCAACACCTCAGACCTTTTTTGAGGTTCGTAGCTTTTATGACCTGGCTACATTTTATCAGCATTTCATTTGATATTTCAACACCATAATGGCCCCAATAACTGAGTGCTTAAAGAGCAGCAGCTTCACTTAGACAGCAACAACAGACCTTTTGACGAGATTAAGGATAAACTAAGACATGCACCAGTTCTGAAACTGCTAGATTTTTCCAAAGTCTTTGAAGTGGCCTGTGACGCTTCACATATAGGAATCGAGGGAGTTCTAAGTCAGAAAGGTCATCCCATTGCCTTTTACAGTGAAAAGCTTAATGACACCCGTCAAAGATATTCAACATACGATATGGAGTTTTATGCGTTGATTCAAACCATTAAGCATTGGTGTCCGTACTTGATCCATAGAGAGTTTATTCTTTATATTGATCATTACTCTTTGAAACACCTTGGCTCTCAAAACAAACTCAACTCAAGACATTCTCGATGGATGAATTATTTACAACAGTTTGATTTCGTCATTAAGCATAAAGAAGGAACAGAGAATAAGGTGGCTGATGCATTAAGTCAATGACCTCACTTACTGTATGTGTTCTCAGCTCATACTACTGGTCTCGAAGACATCTAGACATAATACGTGGATGATGATGATTTTGGCACAATATGGAGCAACTTAAAGTCCAAAATCACTATAACAGGAGGTAATTATTCGTTGAGGGAGGAATACTTATATTTTGGTACTAGGCTATGCATTCCCAGAGGATCTCTTCGCGAGCTCATCATCATAGAACTTCATGGTGGTGGCTTGGCTGGACATTTTGGTTATGACAAAACCTATGCCTTGGTTGCTGATCGGTTCTACTGGTCCCGACTGCATAAGGATGTACACAAAGTGGTTGATCGGTGCAGAATTGTTAATTAAACAAAGCGACAAAGAACCAAGTTGGACTCTACACCCCTTGCCAACACCAGACCAACCATGGCAGCACATTAGCATGGATTTTGTCCTAGGATTACCCAGGACTGTTCGACAATATGACTCAGTTATGATAGTAGTGGATCAATTCTAAAAAATGGCTCATTTCATCCCTTGCAACAAGACCTTTGATGCTGCCAAAGTGGCAGTCTTATTCCTACAAGAAGTAATCCGGCTACATGGTGTACCACTCTCTATTGTATCCGACAGAGATGTCAAATTTATTAGCTATTTTTAGAAGATTTTATGAACAAAAATAGGGACAAAGTTAATGTTTTCCAGTGCATTCCACCCCCAAACCGAAGGTCAGACCGAAGTCCTTAATAGAAGTTTGGGAAACTTACTACGTTGCCTCATTGCTGATCATACAACCAGTTAGGATCTCATACTCCCACATGCAGAATTTGCTATCAATAACTTTGTGAATAGATCTACAGGATGCACACCTTTTGAATCAGTATATGGCAGGCGACCCTATACTCCCATGGATCTCACTTCATTACCGTTGCCTCCCAGACCAAGTGAAGTTGGCCTTGATTTTTCTGAACACACGAAAGATGTTCATTAGAGGTTAAAAGACGATTATCCCATAGTACTTACTCATATAGGGCTGCTGCCAATATTAAATGCAAAGATAGACAATTTAATAGTGGTGACATGGTGCTGGTTTGCCTAAAACCAGAACGCTTCCCTCTCGGAAGCTTCACCAAGCTACACGCACGACGCGCAAGACCTTTTCAAATCACTAAAAAGTTGGGTAACAATTTTTAACATTGAGGATATCACTACGTTTAAAGGCGACATAAATGATCAGTCATAGGTTACAGATAGAGGACATGCCAAAATGCCTTCCTAAAGTCCCCACAACCAGTGCACCACAGGAGGAAATTGCCTCCATCAGTGATCACCAATTTGTCTCTACACGTCGCGGGGGTTATTATAAATTCTTAGTCCAATGGAGGCATCGATCCCTTTCAGACTCAACCTGGATCAAAGGCACGAAGCTTCAACGACTACACCCAGAATTATTTACTGTATATGTTCACCGTAACTTGCCGAAGTCAAGTTCTTCGGGGGAGTTGGCAATTGATGGAAATCAGGAGGCTTGAGAAGAGACCCCATAATACATGAATCTTATTAGGAAACGGAAACGTGGGGAAATCAAATAATCTTGACAGAACCCGATTAAAACTCATTAGCTATAGTTATTATTTTCTTAGAATAGTTGTTAGTTCTTAGTTAAATTAGTATTACGTTTCACTTACATATTAGACTACTTCCTTAGTTGTAGGGTATTTAAATAGAGGAACAGAAAAAGAGAATTAATTAATTTTGTATTCTTGCGATTGCATTCTTGAAATACAAATTAGAGAGATTCCTCTGCAGAGTGATTTTGTGTTAATTTACTTATTATTATTGTTAAGAAGCAGCGAGAGGCTGCAACCGATAGCCATATACATCACTACAATATCCAACGGGTTAGTTTGCTAACCGGTCAGCTTGTATAGTTTTGTCAAGTTAATTTTCATTCCTTGCTTCTAACCCTAGATCTATTTATTTCTCTTTATAAATCACTATTTTTTTGCCCTGGTCTGAGATTATTGCTCATTGTTTTCAAATCCATATCTTATGCCTGTATGTATCTTGAGTTATTGATGTTTTGACTAATGAGATGTTAAACTAATTGAGGCTAAATGAATAGTACTCATTGCACTATCAACCAGTAATAGTTTTCAAGCCACTAGAAAGAATGTTTTGTAGTTTTTTGCTAATGAATTCTAACAAATAAACAAACATTGATTAAACTAATATTTTCCTCTGCTAATTATAAAATCCCATGATAATTAATGAAACAGAACTGATTACAATTACTATGGATAATACTACATATGTATGATCTTAACACTTCAGATTATTGGGTTAATGTGAAATTTATATTACTTTAAAATGACATTCAATTAGATAATGGTGGAAATTAGTGTGCACTCCTATGAATGTCATTTCACTTATCTTTGTTTTGGGTTTCTTGAGGATAAAACACTTTCTAGATTTGAGGTTTCTGTGTGTAGTTTTAAATGTTGTTTCCCCTGTGAAGAAATAGTAGAGCAATCATAGAGTACTTTATTTGACAAATGTAATTGCATGCTGTTTTTTTTAATGGAATACACCAACTTCAACTGCACAATTTTGAAGAATTTCATTAAATTGTTGTCTATAGTTATGTTATTTGATGATTGTTGCAAATGTAATTGAATATTATTTTAGTTTTTTATTTTAGCCATCGTCAGCGTTCAATCTATTATTTATAGTTATTTATTTATTTTATTTTTATTGCATTGTCAACCATTAAGCAATTGATGGGCCTGACACACATGATAAAGCTTGCTGGACCAAGGCAATGTTGCATATGTTTTGTGATATTTACATTAAAGCTATTGAGAGAGGCATGAGACTAAACACCCATTTCGATAAAACTGGCTGGAAATTTATCATACAGTCTTTGAAAGAGCAAACAATACTTTCATTAACAAAAACTCAGCTTAAAAACAAATGAGATGGGATTAAAAATGACTAGAGGGTGTGGAAAAAAAATTAATAAATAAAACTGAAGTTGGTTGGAATACTGAACTTGGGGCCATCTCGGCAACTAATGAATGGTGGAAAGAAAAAATACAGGTTAGTTTTCTTTATCAATAGCCTCACAAAATTATTTGTATTATTGCATTATTTATTAATCTGCTAGCATTACTAACTACATCCAACTTTCATTACACAGGAAATGAGAGGAGCAAAGAAGTTCATGCATGTTGGCAAATAGCCCTCGTTGTGTACCAAGTATGACATCATGTTTAGTAATATAGTAGCCATGAGACAATATGTTTGAACTCCCTTACAAGGATTGCTATCAGATGAAGGTAATGAGGCTGCTGAAATGAGAAATACAACCAATGAGGAAACTAATATAGAAGAAGGAAGTGACGACTCTGAAGAGGATGCAATCCCTGATTTCATACGTGATGTTAGTAATATGGTTGGTGGTAATGTCGCAAAAGTAGCAGTAACCACAATAGTGCAAAGAGAGAGGGTGCATCACCTCAATGCCATAAAAAGAAAAGGGAAACTGGAATGGGAGCACAATTATTTGCATGTCTGGATAAACTTATTGAGTCTGTCTTCATGATCAAAGAAAGCACAATAACTTCTAGAGATAAAAAAAAAAGGATGTAGCATTGAAGAGGTAATAAAAGAACTACATTCAATTAATGGAGTTAACTTTGGTAGTGCATTACATATATTTGCCACTGGATTTTTTAGTGTGAAGCAAGAGGGAGATATGGGCTGCAATGGGTTTTATTGATAGAAAAATATCATGGTTGAAAATAATGTTTGAATAAAAAAGAAAACCTTAGATGGACAAGCTCAGGTGTTAACTTATTAACCTATTTATGTCATTTGATTTATATTGAATACTATAATCTAGTAACATTTTCAATTGTTTAAAATCTTTTTCATTGTTTTTTTACAGACTTCTTGTGCTGTAGTTTTTGCTGGAAATATATGAAGTTGGCTACTAATTTGTGTATTTTTATTACCAAGTAGTTGAAACACCATTACCATGATGTTTTCATATCATGTATCACTGAATATTTTTGGGTTGGAATTTTATGAGTACTGAACTGGGGACTTTAAATGTTTGGTTACTTATTAGAAAATTTTGATTTCATACATGAAAATCAAAATTTCAGTTAGTATTATTGGAATTTGAATGTTAATATACTTAACTTTTAATGTTAGGTTTAGGTTATTAAAATCAAAATTTTCAGTTGGTGTGAGACTTTGAATGTTTGGTTACTTGCTTTTGAATGATAGGTTTCATTTATGAAAACCAAAATTTCAGTTTGTGTGAGACTGTTTTGGAATGTTAGTTGCCTATTATTTTGAATGTTAATTACTTTCTTGTTATTGGTATATAAATAACCAAAATTTCAGAAGGCAAACTTCATGTCATATTGCATCCTGTTTAAGAAGAAATCGAAATTATTGCATTGATAAAACATGTGTGCTGGTTTCTCATTGCTAATATTTGTCATTGCTGGTATTTGTCATTGATGGTATTTATAATATGTATGTTTCATTTCATTTAATATGATTTTAGCATATTCCTTTTAATGTGATGAACTTTATTATAAACAAAATGCATTCTTAGCTTTGTAAACATCTTTTCATTCTCATAATTGCGAGTACAATGTTTTCTATTTATAAGGAACAAATTTATAAAACTGAATTTTCATATTAGTATATAAAAGTTATTTCAATTTGAATATCTTTAAGATAATACAAATGCATGTTTCATAGAACATCTTTAATTTATGTAACAATTACTTGGAATGTATATTCCCATTAAACATAAAAAATCGTATGTCATAATAGTTATGGATTCACAATGGTTTGAAGCACTTTTTGAAGGGGGTTATGATGATGTAATGAATAACATAGCCGATTACATTAATTTTGGTCATTCTGCTGATAACGATAGAAATTCTAGTGGCGATCACAGTTATGATAATGATGACAACGATGATAATGATTCAAATGAAGAAGGTGAGTTGTTTTGGAAAAGGAAGTATGATCGTCATAAATTGGTTCTATGCACGGTAGATGCCCTCACATTATACTATAATACTTATATATACAAGAACCCTGTATGGATTCGTACAACAATAGAATGCGATGGTTGACTGAAATATTACATGACATTGGACATGTTGCGTAAACATGTTTAGGATGGATGCGGCGACATTTCAAAGTCTTTGCTTTCAACTTGAAAACCAATATGAGTTAAAAACATTTAGAAGAATGTGTGGTTTTGAAAAAGTTGGAATGTTTTTTTATACAATAGCATGGGGTGCTTCCAACAGGAAAGTTCAAGAGAAATTTCAACATTCAGAAGAAACTATTAGTATGTATTTTAATGAAGTTCTTAAATCAGTTTGTTCGCTCGCTACAGATTTAATACAACCTGCAGATCCTGAGTTTGTAATCATACCCGTGCAATTCTGAACACTCTAAGGTATATGTCCCATTTCAAGGTAATGAAATTATTGGTATTTACTGGTGATGCTTTGAATTAAATAAATTTGTAAAATTTATTTTGTAGTCAGTATTATACTGATATTGGTTGCTGGTTTCTCTTATATTAGAATTGTGTAGGAGTTATCGATGGTACACATGTGTACGCGTGTGTTTCTTCAAAAAATCAAATTTCATTTATCAGAAGAAAAGGTGTGCTGACTCAAAATGTTATGGCTGCATGTAGCTTTGACATGCAATTCATATTTGTTTAAGTGGACTGGGAAGGTAGTGCATACAATACATGAATTTTTCTCGAGGCAATTTACAATTCACATATAAGATTCCTGAAGCCATCAGAAGCAGTACCGTGTGTGTGTGTGTGTTAATGTTAATTTTCTTTTTTCAATTTTCATTTTTATCTCATTATATGTTTTAACGGGGAAAGACTACCCGGTTATGTCGGGATATCATAATGAATATGGATATTTAGGTCCATATATAGGTCAAAGATATCATTTGCAAGAATTTTAGAGGCGAGGACAACCACAAACTCGTGAAGAAATTTTCAACTATGTCCACTCTTTATTACGTTGTATGATAGAACATACATTTGAAGTTTAGAAAAAAAGATGGTGAATCTTACAGAATATGTCATAGTTTAATTACAAGGCGCAAGTTCAAATTGTTGTCGCATCCATGACAATTCATAATTACATTAGAAGAACTTCACTGCAAGATGTGGCATTTATAGAGTTTGATCGTCATCTCAATTTTGTTCCCGATGATTTTTTAACTGATGTGGCTCCACATTCACAAGTCCAAAGAAACCACAGGCCTTCACGTATGGATTGCGCACGTTATGAGATTGTAGCAAGTTTAATGACACAATTATAAAATATTGTTCTGCTATGTTAAGGTCTCTTTTATAATATTTTGTTATTGTAAAATTAATTTTCATGTAATTGAAAATTAAGATTATGAATCAAGTCATTTTAGATAATTATACCATAATAACAAATTGAACTATAATTTTTAATCAAATATTTTTAACATGTTTTTCATGATTATAAAATTTAACCATCCTTAAAACCAAATATATATTTGAATCTCACCAATCATAATAAATAATATTTTGTAAAATAATATTTTTATTATATTTTTAACCATGAAAACTACTACATTAACAATCAAACGTAATCTTTATTCTCCGAGTACATGACTGCTCGTGGATGAGGGACTTGCAGGGTACACTGTTAGATGAATGATGTGGGTCCAAACCTCATTAATATTCACAATTGTCGTGTTTATGTGAGGTGGGCTGGAATTATTATTATTATTATTTTTATTATTATTATTATTATTATTATTATTATTACAATAGAGGTATCCTTAAAGCATAATAAGACAATCAAGCCTTTTTTATTATTATTATTATTATGTCTTAAACTGATTTCAAGTCACAACCTGTGGTTAATTAGGATGTTTTAGTATTTTAAAAGTATTTTTAAAAGTTTTAAAATTTATTTATTATTTTATTTTAAATTAATAATTTTTTTATATTTTCAAATTATTTTAATTTATTAATATCAAAAATAATTTTTAAAAATAAAAAAATATTGTTATGATACATTTTTAAGTAAAAAGAATTTTAAAAAGTAATTTTAACCACATTTTCAAACACTTTTTTAATATTATTTAATTTTGTGTTCACATAATATTTTTTAATTTAAATTAATTTTAAAATTATTTTAATATTGTAAAAATAAATTTTTAAAAATAAAAATAAAAATCAAATAGAAAAAATCAAGACAAAGGTTAAAAGTCACCTAAAAGGATGTGCACCGATGAAAGGAAAGCATTGGAAACCAGCAACGTCCCATCTATCAACCATGACACAAAGTGAAACCTTTTTATTACCCTCACCCACACACCTAATTCAATAAAATAAATAAATAAAACTAAAGGAAGATAGGATAGGTTTGTTTTTTAAAAATTATTTTTTGAAAAATTATTTTTTAAATTTTTTTATATTTATTTATTATTAAAAAATTCGGTTAATAAAAAATACTTTTCAATTAAAGAAAAATTTGATTTGATTTTCAGGAAAGTATTTTCCTGAAAAATTTGGACGGAAAATACTTTCTGAAAGTTGTGAAAAATTTAGAAATGTCATATTATTTGCTAGTTATTTCAAATTTGATCCTCAAACTTTTGATTGCTATATATATTTTGTTTTGAATATTGTTTTTTCAATTTCATCCCTTAGAATTTATTTTTTATATTTATTTTAATCCTTATTTTTATAATTGTTATTTGCTTTTCCCATATCATTTTTTTATTGAAATTTTTTATATATCAAATTTGATCCTCATTCTTTTAATTGTTGCTTATTTTATTTGAAATAATTTATGAAATGTTAATTATTATTATTTTAATTTCTTCATCTTTCATTTTTTTTATTTTTTAAATTTGATCTCTATTATTTTGATTATTATTTATTTTATTTGAGATAATTTATGAAATTATATTTTTTTTAATTTCATTCTCATTCAACCTTTTAATTTGTAAGATTTGTTTCTCATTATTTTAATAAACTTGAAAAAAATAAAACATTAATAAGTTATTTTCCAACTCATTTTCCATGACATAACCAAACACTGGAAAGTGTTTCCAACTTATTTTCCATCACACTATCAAACATCAGAAAATAATTCATTTTCCCGGAATTCACTTTTCTAAAGAAAACTACTTTCCAGCAAACAAACGGGGCCTATTACCCTCACCCACACACCTAATTCAGATAAAATAAATAAATAAATAAATAAAACTAAAGGAAGGACCCAATTTTAAATAGAAAATAGCTGGAGGGAGATCCCACCTAAAATTAAAAGTGTGATTGCGATATTTTTTAAAGTATTTTTTATTTTGAAATATATTAAAATAATATTTTTTATTTTTTTATAACAGCGCATCAAAACGATCTAAAAACATAAAAAACATATTAATTTAAAATTTAAAAATTTAAAATATTTTAAAAAATACTTTCCAAACACAAAAACAAACAGGATGGTAGCTTGTGTTGAGGAATTTGTTCTTTCTTAAGATGATGTGATCATTATTCATCAGGAGTGCTTCTTGTGAGGAAGAAAGGGTTGCAACTTTGACTATTCTGGAATACCAAGCTAGAAGCGCACAATTTGAAGTCTTAAAGATGGCTGTAACAGTGATAGAGAAAACTTTTGTCAGCGTACGCTCGAACTTGACTAACCCATCATCTCTGTTCTATCAGGAAGAAGCTTCAATTCTACCTCTACATATCCTTTTCATGGAGTGCTTGCTGCCTTTTCGATCCATGTTCATGTCATTTAGCTACTAGTGGTGTGAACAACTTAAAGAAGTGTAGTCGTTTCTTTTTTATTTGGGGATGTTTTTTAAAAATATATTTTATTTTATTTTAAGAAAATATCAAATCGATAATTTATAAGGTCATGTTTATTTCATAAAAAGTATTTTTTTAAAATTATTTTTTAGATTTTCTTGTATTTATTTGCTTTTAGAAAAGTTGGTTAATAGAAAATGTTTTTCAATTAAAGAAAAATTTAGTTTGATTTTTAGAAAAGTTTTTTCCTTTTATTTTGGATGAAAAACATTTATCAGAAGTTGTGAAAAAATCAGAAATATCTTGTTATTTATTGATTATATCAGATTTTATATATTTTTTTTGATTTTTTTTTTTCAATTTCATCCCTTAGAATTTTATTTAATTTTATTTTTATATCAACTTTGGTTCTCGTATTTTTTTTATTATTATTTTGTCTTATCCTTCACTTAATTGAATTTTTTTATCTATCAGATTTGATCTTAATTTTTTCGATTGTTATTTATTTTATTTAAAATAATTTATAAAATTATATATTTTTTAATTTCATCATCTTTCAACTTTTTTATCCATTAGATTTGATCTTTATTATTTTGATTGTTATTTATTTTATTCTAATTAATTTATAAAATTAGATATTTTTCAATTTAATCCTCCACCTTTTTTATCAATAAAATTTGATCCTCATTTTTTTAATAAATTTAAAAAAATATTAATAAGTTATTTTTCAGCTTATTTTTTATGAGATAGCTAAACAATGGAAAGTATTTCCCAACCTCTTTTCCATGATTCTATCAAATATCGAAAAATAATTCATTTTTAATAAAAATTATTTTCCAAAAACAAAACTACTTTTCAACAAAATAACAAGGCTCCGGTGCTTTTAGATGTTTTTCTTATGTTGATGTTTGAAATAAAAAGATTTTAAATTTAAATATAATTTATAAGGTGAATTGTGATCTTTTGTTAAGTATAACCGAAGATTATTTAGGATTTAACAGAAGCCACGTCACTTCTGAAAAAAGGATCATCATTGATCTATATATATATATATATATATATATATATATATATATAATTAATATAAATATTCAGGTTAGTTTGTACATATTTTAATTAATTTCACGAGTTATGAAATTAGTTAACAACCATGAAATCTATAATAACTCTAAAATTTATAAAACTTGAATAAATAATATTTAAAAAATAAATTTATAACATGAACAGTTAAGTTAAGGTTTTTCATTTTTTTAGCAAACTTAAATCGTCCTGCTTCTATGATCCTTTTGTACTTGATTCCTTTTTTTTTTCTTTTTGGTATTTAGTTCTTAAGAATCACACAATTTATTTGTAATATATTTTAAAAGTCGTGCCATTTATATAGTAAATTTTACTTTCTGTTTGTTTAATGGTTAGGAGCATAGGAAACTCAATCTTGGTTGATGCATAAAATAGTCCATAAAAAAAATAAAATTACGATCATAGAATAAGGAAGTATTTTTCTATTGTAAAAAGAAAACAAGATAACTGTATTTTAAAATATAAAAATATTTATTTTACCTTTAATATATAATATATTGATGTCAAACTTATATATTTAAAAAATAATTAGATATTATTTTTTATTTAATTTAGTTTATATTGAGTGTTAAAATTAATAATAATATAATAAGCCTAATTATAAAACATAGGCTTGCTCGACAAGTCGGCTCATAACCTAGATCAACTTGAATTTAAAAAAAAAATAAAGGAATAATTAACTCAATTTGATCAGGTCAAAAACCCGGTCGACACGCGACTCAATTGATCTGGGATAAAACCTAGTAAAAAACCCATTAATTTTTTTGGATGATTCTCTTAACCTACATTTTGAACCTTGCTGCATGTCGAGTTTTAAAATCATGATAATAACTAATTTTATTCTGATAAGTCTTAGTTGAACAATTTCAAAATTAAAAGTTTTTTTATAAAGATATTATAAAAATAAAAAATAAAAAATATTATCTTTAAAACATGTCCTCTCTATATATTTTATTTTAGAATTATAAAAATTTACTTAAAAATTATTCAAATATTTGTTTTTTCAACAAAAGTTTTTGTTTTTACCATTTTCATCTCTTTTGTTTTAGGATATGAATTAAACACTATATTAAATAAACATATCTCCTTTGTTTTTATCTTAGATATATAAAAATATAAACATAAAATAAATATATTTTTATAATGAATTTTTATATTTTTAAATATAAAAATCGCGTGGAAACACTATCTTGTTCTCTTTCAAATAAAAAAAAAAATGTTAATAACTAAGTCATCATGATCAAGGGCTTTGAACGGTAAAAGATAAGAATAAAATAATACTCTCAAGTCTGAAACAATAAACCCAATCCACCCATCCATCTAGGGCTTCCTTTCTTGCATTTCTTCTCCTTCATTGCCTTTTTTTGGGGAAAAAAATAATAAAACAAGAAGAGAAGCCATTGTTGAAGCTTGAAGCAGCAATGGACCCGCACCACGACGAACCCATTCACGACGGTGAACCTAACGACGTTAAATCCACCCACATCCCAAAAGATGACAAGCCTCAACCCCTCTCTGGAGATGGAGCTAGCCCCGGGTAATCTGTTTGTTTCCCGAGAAAATTCTATAGTAATCTCTTCATGCTCAATTTTTAGCTTGATAGCACTGTAATTCGGGACTTTATTTTGTTCTTGGGTATATGGGATTTGAAAGATAGGAAATTTGGTATTCTTTGTTAAGTTTTTTTCGTTTTGTATTCTCTCTCTGCCTTTCACGGGAACCAAACAGGGAATTGGTTTCCTTTCTTAGTTCAATTGCTCTAAAGTATTGGTGGGTTTTCTCTTATTTAATTGCTTCCTTTTCATTGAGGAGGCCCTTGTGTGTGTGTGTGTGTGTGTGTATATATATATATATATATATATATATATATATAACCTCATATCATTAATGACAAACTAGTAGGGTTTGGCTGAATAATTAAGCCTTATTGGTGTAGTGATTTTCTTATTTTCTTGGTGTTTTTTTATGAATTGGTAACAATAATCGAAAGAAGAAAAAAAAACCTTTCTCTACCATTGCTAGACCTCGGAATTTGGTGCCTATTATATATGATCCTTTTGGAAAACCTTTACTTGTGAAGTTTGTTTGATTTTTACTCAACATGTGTTGCAGAAAAATTTTCATTGGAGGTTTAGCAAGAGAGACTACTACTGGTTAGTTTCTTTGTTACTTGACAATTTGCTAATGGAGTCTTTTTTGCTTCAGTATTCTGATTTTTTTTAATTGCTTGTTGTTTTGGTTATGTTTGTTATGCAGCACAATTCATCAAACATTTTGGTAAATATGGTGAAATTACGGATTCTGTGATAATGAAGGACCGGAAAACAGGGCAGCCCCGTGGATTTGGCTTCGTGACCTATGCAGATCCATCTGTTGTTGATCAAGTCATTCAGGATACTCATATTATCAATGGCAAACAAGTAGGTTTTGCTGTGGTGCTGATGTTGGATTTAACTGCTGAAAAACTATCTTTATCCTTTTATTTTTTGAAAATTCAATAAATGCAACTTGATGACATGGTTTGGTTTATTGATACTTGTGGTTTTTGGACTCTTTAGGTTGAAATCAAGCGAACAATACCAAAGGGAGTGGTTGGGTCTAAGGATTTTAGGACCAGGAAGATTTTTGTTGGTGGAATACCTGCGGTTGTGACTGAAGGTAATCTAAGCAGTTGTATATGGTTACCTGCCATTACAATGGCCATTGTTTGACTGTTTGGGCATTTGATTATCTATTGTAATGGACAGATGAGTTCAATGAATTCTTTACACAATTCGGAGAGGTTACAGAACATCAGATCATGCGGGACCATTCCACCAATCGTTCTCGTGGGTTTGGATTTATTACATTTGATACAGAGCAGGCAGTTGATGATCTGTTGGCCAGGGGAAATAAACTCGAGCTGGCTGGAACTCAGGTTAGCAGATACGAACTGATATCAATTTTGATCTATCATCCCCTTTTCATGGGTTTTTAAAGACTATATCCATATCTATAAATGCTGGAACTGCCCCTTAAACTTACTCGAGGACACAGTATACCAGGGAATCCATGGGTTTGTCCCAGCAATATGAATAGAAAACTTTGAAGAATGTCCAAATCTTAGTGTACATGATAGTTAATATAATCATTGCTTGTTATTTTGCACAAGGATCGTATGTGGTATTTACCGAGAATTTAAACCATTTTCTGATCAACCAAAACCATATAGAATCCCTACTTGAAGGAGAATTGGTGGAGGTCTACTTTCAATGAGCTTCCACTTGTACATTGTTATTGGCCAACTAGATTCCATTTGAGATATATGTAAGAAAGGGTAAAGCTAGAGATAATGACACTTTTAATGAATTAACATTTGACCATTGACAATGACAAACTGCTTAGTAATAGTTTAGCTAAAATGCCAGCATCTCTAACATCATTCTTAAAAAAAAGCATGCAACCATTAAGAGTTGACAGAACTTTAAAAGGGGCATTTATGGTTAGGTTTTACTTGATCTCTTTAAAATTTTCAGTTGTGAAAACCAGTATAAGCGTTGCTAGCATGGATATCTGGTATCATTATTTCTTACCATTATAGTTGATACCTCCATGTGTGCATGCAAATTTACTCAATAGAGAATTAGAAAGCCTTCTGCATCCATGTGAAAATGGGATGTAACATTTATAACATCATCTAGAACTCTTCAGTACACAAACATTTTATCATAAAGCTGGAAACACTGGCAGATGCTAGATAAAAATAGCGGGGCCTCTAATCAATTGTGCCTTGTAAGTTTTCTTATCTTACCAAACAAGATGTTTTTGTCAGCAATTTTATTTTTCTTGTTGAAAGATGCCCTTTTTTTTTCTCAATGTGCTGTTATGTAGGTGTAATTGGATTGTATACGAATAACTAGTTCAGTTTTGTGGTAGGAGTGGGGACGGGAACAGGGAAGTAAAAGTTGAGGAAATCATTTTCTTCCATTGTGTAGCAGTAATTGATTTACGTAGCCTCCAGTGATTGGATCTTATGATTTTTATGCATTATCTATTGTTTCTCCAACTTGTCATGCTCTCTTGAAGGTGGAGATCAAGAAGGCTGAGCCAAAGAAGGCAAACCCGCCTCCACCTCCATCAAAGCGTTATAATGATTCAAGGCCTGCATTTCGTGGTGGGTTTGATGATGCTTATGGTGGATTTGGAGGCAGTGGATTTGGTAGCATTGGTGGTGGTTATAGGTCTGGAGGGGCCTACGGAAGTAGAGCTGGTGCTTATAGTGGATATGGTGGAGGTGAATTTGGTGGCTATGGAGGATACGGAGTTGGGGGTATCGGTGCTTATAGGGGAGAGCCCTCCTTGGGATATACTGGTCGTTATGGAGGACTGTACAGCAGAGGTTATGATTTAGGTGGTGGGGGTTATGGTGGCCCTGGTGAGAATTATGGCGGATATGGTGGTGGCAGTGGTGGTGGTGGTGGTGTTGGTGGTTCTGGCAGCGGCTATGGAAGTAGCTATGACACTGGTCTTGGAGGTGGCTATGGAGGTAATGGTGGAGGTTCCATGTATGGAAGCAGAGTGGGATATGGTGGTGCTGGGAGTGGTAGGTATCATCCTTATGGGAGATAGGAGGCTTCTAAAATGAAATTTTTTTCGGAACACTGGTGGGCAATGAGGTTATTTTCAATTGCATTAGCTTGACCTCTAGATTGTTTTGCTTTGTTAGGGAGGGGCTTCGTATTTTTCCACCAGATGTCCAATTCATCTATTTTTCGCATCTTGTTTACCTGTACTAGGAATCTAAGAGACTGACTTTATATTTTGTTCATTTATGTTATAATGGACATCCATAAGTTATAAATTGTGAAGAAGCATGTACACCTCTCTCTGATATTTAAACTTGAAAGAACACCTAAACCTAAAGATGCAATTTTCCTTTCCTATACATGTTTGTTTTCTTATCAGTTTTGCCCTTTTTAATCAACAGGCCACTTCATCATCTCATTGAAGGACTTGTTTTTCCCTACTTTTTCTTTACCGAATCTTGCCCTAATGGCTCATTGAATACAATGGCTTGGCTTGGCTTGTCTCCAATGATTTCTGGAAACACTCATCTGCTCTCATCAGATGCTTATTCCTGATGTAACAGTTCACAACTGAATAAAGTAATTTGTGCTGTTACTTTTTTCGGATTGAACACTGTGATCAAAGGAAAATGTCCTTCGATTTTATTAGAATTAATTCCAGTACCATCAAGGCTCAACGATGCCCAGAGATGAAAATTAAAATGAACAAATTAAACCTTGATGAATGCCCTATCTCTTAACAAAGCTTCTGCAGCTTTTCTTCCGGAAGCTAATGCACCATCAAAGGTAGCAGAAGTCAAGTGATCGCCACACAAGTATAGACCTGACCCAATTTGAGGGTTTTTCATCAAATTAGTAGGAGGGCATTGATTTGGTTGTGCATATCTGACCCTATACATTCTCAAGTGCTTCCATGACCCGACCATCGAGCCTCCAAACCAACCTGATAGCTCCGAAATAACCTCGTCTACTAGATCATGATCGGATGTATCATCGAACAACCCAATCAGAGTCACTGATACCAATGCCTTCCCAGGTGGACCATAGGATGGAGCTACATTGGTCGCAAAGAACATGTTATTTACAATGCCTTTGCCTGAACCATTAAGGAACAGAACTGGGTCTCGAACAGGTATATCATCCCTGTCTGCTGAGAAATACAAGCACACCGTACTGCGAGCAGGTTTTTTACTTTGAACTGGCCCAATACTGTTAATTTCTGCCAAGAGCTCGTTAACGTGTGGTTCTTCAACAGCCACAATCACTCCAAGCTCGCTTTGTAGAATATCTCCATTTTCCAGTCTAACAAAGGGCATTGGTGTGTTTTGATCCTCGTCTAGACCAACAGAAACAACTCTTGTATTCAACAAGATGGAATCAGCTGGCAACTTGGATGCTAATTGATTTGGAATGGCTCCGATTCCTTTGGCAGGAAGGGTATTGTTGCCGAGAGCGAGACACTTGAATATAAAGTCGAACAGTCTTGAAGTAGTTCCGAGCTCTTTATCAAAAAATATGCCACCAAAGAAAGGCTGGAAAAAGCGTTCCACTATCGAATCCGAAAACCCAATTCTCTTTAGGAGATCAATAGTAGGAACCTCATCAGCAAGCATGATTTCATCATCCGATTTACTCAGGACCTGAATCCTTGTCAACGCGATAAGCAATTTGTCGATAACGGATCCTATGGGGTTGGTTAAGGACTTGACAGAATCGAAAAAGTGGCATAAAGGATCAGCCACAGTATGGAACCGGCCATCAAAGTAGATGCGGGCACCCGAGTAGAATTTCCGTAGCTCCAGTGCTTGATAGTCAAGAAGTCTTTGGGCCTCGGGATACGCAGTGATGAAGATTTGGAAGCCTCGGTCGAGGAGGAATCCATCAACAACGTCAGTCCTAACTCGGCCACCAACAGCATCAGAAGCCTCAAGCAGGAGGAAGGGGATGTTTTGAGAGTTTAGCCTGGCTGCGGTAGCTAGACCTGCAAGGCCGGCTCCGATAACAATGACTCCGGTTTTTTGGTGGGAAAGTTGCTGTTTCAGAGAGGCTGGGGAGAGTTGTGTGGAAGCATGGGCTATGAATCTGAAAGGGAGGTGTTTTTTGGAGGATGAGCAGGGGAGAGAAGGGGCAAGAGTGAGAGTAGTCATTGGATGAGGCTAAACTGCTAATGCTTTCGCCATGGCTATTTCTGTTTCTGTTTCACAGATAGCTTATCCAGTTCTCTTATCCAGTTCAAGCTAGTTTGTATCTCTGGTGTGGTCGTGGCCCTCTAATTTCTTTGAGGAAATTCGAAAGGTCATAGCCCATTTTGTTTTATGATTTTATTTTTATTTTCTAAGAAAATCTAACATCCATTTTATTGGAAATTTATGCAGGAGAATATTTATTGCATCCTTCCGTTAATCAGCATATTAAATAATTGAAATTTAACTCCGTGGGTTTTTTTAAAGATGCTTTTTATGCTAAAAAATATTAAATTAATATTTTTTAATTAAGTATTTTTAAAGTTAATTTATTTGTTAATTAAGATTAAATATTTTTTCTGGGTAATTTTAAAGGTGCATCCACCATCAATACAATAAATTCTTAAAAATATATTTATCTAATGTTGATTATTAAATTTAAGCTCAAAAAACTTCCTTAACCACCCAACTCATCGTTTGAGATTTCTAACCATGGTGGTCTCCAATGATGGCGGACAAGGTGCATGGGCTTATGCCTTACTCCTCCTCCTCCTCCTCCTTTTTCTTCTTAACTGTGTTAAAAAAAAACCTTCAAAAAATAAAATAAAGTCTCTTGAAATTATACTTAGAAAAGCTTGAGTAACTAGATACTTGGTCGATGTAATACCATAAATTAAATTATTATTTTTAAATATAAAAAAAAATGAAGCCATCATAGACATGTTTCCTTGAAATAAAACAAAAGAATCATGAACGCAATACTTGGCATATTGAATAATATTTTTTTTAGTTATTTTTTAAATATCAAAACAATAATATAATAAATTAATCCAAATCAATCTCGACTAACTTGTAAAGCTCTCAACAAATCATAATAATATTTTAGAATGTAAATCGAACCAAATTATAACAGAATATCAAAGAATTAAAAAAAAACAATTTAACTCAAACCGAGTAAACCAACAAGACTCATGACCTAGGGCATTAGAACGAGATAACCACATAGAAAAAAACTGAAAACAAAAGGATTATAAAGCTCAATTCCTAACCAACCCAATATTGAAAGATGAAATTAAAAAAAAAATCATCTTGAAAAAAATGATAAAAAAATAATTCAAGTCGGTCCGGGTTAACCTGCAAAACTTTATTTTGTTTTTTAAACTATTTTTTATTTTATTACACGATAACAAAAACAAATGCTCACAAAATTAAGGACCAATTAAATGCTAGAAGGTTTGTTTGAGCTCCCGGTCCTATAGAAACTAAACCAAAACAAAATACAAATCCTAATTCAAAATCAATAAAATATTAAATGATGAAATTAAAAAAAAATAAAGAAAAACTTAAAGTTGAAGGATGAAATCGAAAAAAATTAAAGATAAAAAAAAACCCAAAAAAAAACCACCTAAGTCAATCTAAGTTAATCTTTCATACTCATAACACAATTCACGAGAAAGAGATTTCCCAATAAAAAGCAAATAAAAAAATTATAAAGCCTAATTCTTAAGCAACGCAATTTCAAACTAACGCAATATCAAAAGATAAAAATGAAAAAAAAATATTCAATTTTAAAAAAGAAAAACAAAAAATGACAACTTGTGTCAACCCGAGTAAACCTATTAGACCCGGACCTAGATAATGAGAATGAAATAACCATATAGAAATCAAATTAAAATTTTTTTTGAAACCTAATTCTCAACCAGCCCATGTTAAATGATAAAATAAAAAAAATAAACAAAAAAAAAATCAAAGTCAACCTGAGTTAATTTACAAAATTATGATTCAAGGCATAAAACCAGGATAACTACATAGAAAAAAAAAAAAAACAAAGCTCAATTCTAAACTAACCATTTATTGACAAATGAAACTAAAAAATAAAATAATCTTTCAAACTTAGGCTAACCTTCCAAACCTATGATTTGGATCATGATATCGAAATTAACCCATAAAAAACAAATAAGCATTATGAAGGATGATTTTTTTTAAAAAAAATCCAATTCTAGAAAGGTCATAAAATAAGAAAATAACTATTTAAAGAATAATAATCAAAATTAATGTAGAATAAAATTAACAAAGCAAGGTAGAAAACCAAGTGAATGAGAGAGAAAAGAGAGAGGAGAACAAAAATGTCAATAAAAACACAACACCAACATTGACACATTTTTATTTACGATTTTCCTCTCTAAGATGATTCAAAAGCAACCGTGAAACAACCCATTTGGTAGTCAGAGAAGGGCTCATGTACCTCCAAGGCATGGTGTCCCTCCTCATTAGTTGGCACATGCATTGCACATGCTAACCATTCTTTCCCTGCCTTTTTTATTTATCCCTGACCTTGTTTTGTTTTCAAATTTGATCCCTTAGGCCTTAACCGTGTTAGATCAATCCAATTGAGTTTTATTTTGCAAAACTAAGTATTAACTATATGCCAAATTGTTTCCTTGACATCACGAGATTTCCATATATAGGCAATCAAAACAAACCCCCAAGTCTAGTACAAAAAAAAATCAATGTAAAAGGATTAAATTGAAAAAAAAAAGTTGAGTCATAAAAAAATGCGATAAACATTTTTCATCACTCATCTAATTCAGCCCAATGCTAATAAGAAAAAGGGGGCTTAACATTTTCCAAAAAATGCGATAAATATTTTTCATCACTCGTCTAATTCAACCCAATGCTAATAAGAAAGAGGGGGCTTAACATTTTACAATCTTCAAATTCTATCTCTATAAACTTAATTGTATTAAATCAATACAATTTTATTTAAAATCGACAAATTAAGCATCAACCAAGTGAAGATATTTTTTCTCGATACCGCATGATCCCCTAGTCTTGATAGCCAAAACAAACCACATAGCATAATCCCAAATAAACGCAATGCTATAGGAACAAATAAAAAAAATTAAAATCAAGGGACCAAAATAAAAATAAAAAAAGAAGATAAAAGACAAAAATAAATTAATAATGTTAGCCGAGGAGCTAAACTCATTTTAAAAAATACTATTCATCCAGATTCATTTGTATTGTTTATTGAAACAATGTAACAATGATTTTACTCCTCAACCTAAAGAAATTTAAAACTAGTTTACAAGGACATTTAAGTGTTTACATAGGGCCCATTTGTTTTTACTAAATTACAGGAGACAAACAAGTTTCTTCTTCTTTCAATTGCATAGTGAGACTACTAAAATACCATTTAAAGCAAAAAGAAGAAGAAGAAGAAACTAATATCAAAGGGTATTTTTATGTTTTCACAAGTTTTTCCATTATTATAATGTTAGTTGAAGAGCAATTTGTTATTTAATAAAATAAAATAAAAAAACTAAAAAACATGATGAAATGATTAAAATACGCTTAAAAGCAATAAATTTAAAACTACAGGCAATTGGCTTTTTATCTTTTTTATAATTTATTTTTCTTATTATCAAGTCAGCTTAGAAAATTTTATGTATTTTATCAAATATATATGTATATATATAAAAAGGTGAGGCGCGTGTGACATAGTTCGTAGTGCATGAGAGGACACACTCTTCACCAACGCGTGCAGTGCCTCCTGTGTTTAAAAATACCCTTTCGTCGTGTCATTGGAAACTCCTTTGTGTTCTCTTTCTAGTAGAGCGACGTGTGTCAATGGTGACAGTCCCATTTGTCACTATCATGCCCCTTTTCTTTTTATTTTCTCCCCCTGAAAGCTACCACTTGACCCTTTTTGTTGCTAGTATTTCAACTTCAATCTTTATTTTTTTGATATCTAATTTTTGTTCTTGGTTTTTTTATAGAAATTTTATTTTTTTTTCAATTTCATTCTTCCATCTCTATTTGCTATATATTATTTTCTTTCAATTTGATCCTCATTTTATTTATTTTTTTGGCCTTTAGTTGAATTAATTATTCTATTCAATTTTATCCTTCAATAGGTTAGCTTGCTCCTTATTTCTCGGGTTACAAGTTTGTCATACTAACTCAAATTAACTATAGCAATTTCTTTATCCTTTTTTTTATTCAATTTTGTTTTTTTATATTGAATGGGTTGAGAATTAAAACATATTATTTGTCCTATTTATAAAATTATTTTTTTCCTAGGTTATTGTTATCACTTTTTTTTTAATTTGGTCCACTCACTGCTATCACATATATTTTTTTATCAACTAATTAAAAAAACCAACTTATTTGACTCGGTCTAGTCTATGATTCGAGTCATATATTTTTTTTAAAAAAATATATTTGCGCTACTTGAACATTATTTTTAACGGAAAAAAATGTAAATTGTTATCTTCAAAGAGAAAATAAATATTATTTATTTGTAACAAGTAAGTGTTTATGAACTATTAAATAGATAATTTTAATTTATTATAAAATATTGCCACATATTTCATAATTTAGTTAATTGCTTTGTTAGTTATGAATAATTAAATATAATTTTAATAAAAATACCTTAAGAGAATTTTTGTGATTTATCTTTAAAAAAGGGATATTGTAATATTGTATTCATCTACTCTTAAGTTATATAGATTGAGAGAATTAAGAATTCTCGCTGCTATATGCCCTTGTATCAGTATGTTTGTGTTTTCTCTCATGTTTTTTTACCCCTTTAATCCAAACAAATTATATGCTAGGATAGTAGGATTCAAGTTAAAAATTCCTTCCCAAAATGAAGAAAGATCTTTATATTTTTAATGGCTTACCTTTTCTTTTCTTTTAAAATGAAATGATCTTTATATTTTACTGGCTTACCGTCTTCCACTCTATCTACTCCTGAGAGTCTGAATCACGGACACACAAAAGAAAGAAACTCAACGCAGAGAGAGAGAGAGAGAGAGAGAGGGAGAGAGGGAGAGCAGAAGAATGGCAATGGTGTCATGGAACCTAGGTGCATATCAGAAGGTGTGACCTTAATCACCAATTCACAGAGGTTTTCTTTTTCATTTTATTTTTGTTTGATCCATACACGTTTTCTCACGTATCATCATTTTCAGCAATTGCTCTTTAACTAAATTTTGGCTGCAGACACCAGCACTTCATGTAACATGCAGAAAGAAAGAAACGGACAGAGATCATTCCTACCCTTATAAAGTCATTGAAATCACACCTCCTCCAAAGAACCTCGGAATTCGTTGCTTTCCCACTGTATGTTTTTCCCCCCCTTTGTTTCTGTTATCTTCTGGTTTTTTAATGGTATTTCCTATCTGGGTTTCTCGTGACTTGATAAAATAGAGGAAAATGCAATACAGTTGAGAATTATTATTATATGATGTTTTGTTGCATTTCCTATCCGGGTTTCCTGTGACTTGATAAAATAGAGGAAAATGCAATACAATTATGAATTATTATTTTATGATGTTTTTGTGGTATTTCCTATCTGGGTTTCTTGTAACTTGATAAAATAGAGGCAAATGCAATACAGTTGAGAATTATTATTATATGATGTTTTTATGGTATTTCCTATCTGGGTTTCTTGCCTAATCCTTCCCATAGAGGAAGTTTTGGTGTTGATTATATGGGGGAAAGAGGTTCTGATGTTTATCCTCGGGTCCTCACTCCTGTCCAGCTCCCTGACACTACTTGCTTGCAATCAAATTATAGTCAGAAATCTCCGAGATTATGACCTTATAATGACACTACAAACGAAAAGGCCATGTTAGGTCTTTCATAGAAGAAAAAAGATAAAGAGAACCCAACATCAAGTTTGAATGGATATATATGGAAAGCTAGAGCAAAGAAAAGTTGGAGGTCGCAACATAGATAAAGGTACAAATCCCTGAGATTCGTTTTACCTGCTTGCCAATACAAGAGCTACTTTTAAAGGAAAACGAAGAGGAAGAAAGATCAGCTTTTATGATTTTTATACGCTGTCCAGGAATCATCTGTTCCACAAATGGGGGCTCCCCATAAGGACATGTCTTTATAACTGAAGACATTACAGCATGTTGGATGAGGCTGGGGAAAAAGTTCAGAGACATTATTGTTTGCAGATCACATTATTGTTTGAAGGGTATTGGTTTTTCAATCACTAAAGACTCGTTGTTCTCTCCTTGCTGATTTTAACTTCTTGTATTGGGATAAATCCCGTGTTCTGTATGTCCTCTGAACTGGGAAAAGACTGATGGTTACGGTATGGGGCCAAGTTACGAAACAATGAGCCGTAAATGTCAAATGTACCTATATGATTTCTAATAGAAGAAACCAAAATGCAGACCCTTCCTTTTGGTCTGTGTACACTAAAACAGAAACTTAACTCCAGTGTTCTGTCTGTCTGTAATCATCCTGTCGCATGTTAGTGTCATTATTCGACCTCAGGGATAGAATCGGATGAATTTGATGTTGGTGTTGTGGGTCAAAGTTTTCTTTCTTGTGTTCATTTACGTTGTTCCTGATGTAGCAGAACCTGCAATGCGGAGAAAGCGTGACTATTGAAGGACAGGCATATACCATTTCAGCTGTGACACATCGATACCAGCTTCGGAAGGGAAAGTACGAGCCTAGCGAGAAGAGACTCGATGTTTTGTCGACAGGGAGATACATCTTGAACTTGTATTTAGAAAACTTGCTAGAACAATCTTGATATTTTTTTCTGAACAAACTAAATTCAATCTTAAACACGGCAATGCCTCCATCATGTTCTTGTTTCTCAATCATCTGTCTCGTGAAGATTCCTGAGCTTCAGTGTCCTCGTCTAGCAGATTTATAGAGTCCTCCTGTCTCTGGTCATCATTGTTAAAATCTTGAAGTCTATGCAATCTGCATCCTTGCTGTTGAGCAAACTTAATATATATATATATATATAAAAAAAAAAAATTGCTTTCTTGCATTAAAATCAGAATCAATCCCAGTTGGCTCAAGTCAAGAGTGAAGCTTTTTAACCCGAATTAATCAAATGTTTTTTTTCCAAGGAAGCTGATTAGCACGGGTAAATTGAATATATTATTTAAAAAAGTCAGAATGATTCCATTTTAATTTTGATTTTAACTATGTTATGAATTGGTTTGTTGGGTAACTTTTGGTTGATTTTTTTAAGACTTGACCCGGGACGAAGAACATGCATGAACAGTTCATGCTGCTAATTGAAATTAATTTTTTTTCCTCAAAAAAAAATATTCTTAGGTTTTGCTAAAAAATTACTGATGTTAGAGGGTCGCAGAACATGGGAAAGGAGAGGCTTAGGGCAGAAAGTTTTGTGTGGAAATGAGGAAAGGATTCGTTAGTGTGCTACAGCATGATTGATGGCTTAAAAAAGGGGAATGATGCGGTGCATTGCACTCTGCAAATCATTGTTTCAAACATGCTTATGACAGTGGCCCCCGCAACTATTGAGACCTTGTCTCCGTATCCATCTAATCATTTTTTATACGTGTCTAAATCTGAACCCTTTTTCAAATTTATCTCCTCTCATCAACGGTGGAAACTGCTCAATCACATCTTCGAGCACCAAAAACCTCTTAATCTCGCCATTAATTAAGTTATATTTGAGATTAAGTTTTGAAATGTTTTTTTTGTCTGTTTTTATATTTTTTTAAAATTTATTTGTGATATTAATATATCAAAATAATAAACAAATAAATAATGTTTTGGTGTTAAACACGCGGCAGGGACTCGTACGAGAGGACTCCTCAACCACCGGGTGCCTTCCGTCTGCCCCGCAATTCCCCAAAAAGACCCTCGTGGCTGGTGGCGGGGCCCGCCAGCGTGGCGTTCCGGTCCCACCTGTCTGATTAAAAATTAGTAGGTGTTGGGGTGGGCACCGCGGGTAAAAGACGGTTTTATCCTTTAGGAGATTAGTAGTTAGAAAGATGGGCCCCGAAGATTAGTGATTAGGAGGGGGTTGTGCCCTCAACCGCGGGCGCATTGGATTGCCATGCGCCAGGGGCATGACAGCCGGCCACGTGCTATTGTTGGGGGTCCACGTGCGCGCATGTGAGGCCTCCCTCTTTAATGACATTGGTGCGGTTACTCAAGCCCATGTGATTAGTGTTAATTAAAAGAAAAAAGGAATTGTTTTACTGTCAGCAATAAATCATTTCACATAGAAATACGAAACCAAAATGTTAATGTTGCCGATAAAAAGTACACAGGAGGGAGTGAAGCCTTTTACCTTACAATAGTTACTCTCGGTGGTGACTGTCCCATAATACGGTGCTCAATTGTATTAAAAATATTTATTTTTTTATTTCAACATATTAAAACTATAAAAAAAACATATAAAAATTACTATTTGAATAATTTATGATAATAGCATATAATTTGAAATGATTTATGTATATATAAAAAACATATAAAAATGGTTTTTAATAGTTAAAAGACTTCACTCGTTAGAAGGGGAAATTCTCAAAATCTTTTTTATATATAAAAAAATATATTTACAAAATAAAAAACAATAAATAAATATTTCCACTCGTTAATGTTTTTATTATATCTATTAAAAATACTTTTTTAATGAATTAAACTCTGTTAGTCATTTAATTCTTTCGATCATTTCCAATAAAAATTAAAACCTTCTACTCATTTAGTTTGAAACTATTTTGATAACTATTATAAATATGTATTATTATAAATATTTATTATTGTTATTATCCCCGATGAAAAAAATATTTTGAGAAAATTTTCTTTTGAGGGAGTAAAAGTTTTTTTTTTTTTTATCATAAGTGAGTCAAACATTTTAACTTTATCAAAAAAAATTTATTAAATTAATTGGTATAGTTTTCAAGAGCTAACTTTTCCTATAAAAGAAAGACGTTTTATGATGCTAATAAGTTAATATCAAATGCATGATTAAAGACAAAAAATAAAAATAAAAAAAGGAGAAGTTAAAGTCACCTAATAATGGAGAGAAATATTAGCTATTCAACAAACAAATGTATTTGATTAGTATGATAAAAAAATATTTGTATTAAATTGAGACAAAAATAAAGTAAAATAAAGCTTACATACTTAAAAAAATGAAATTACTCTTTGTCATGTCACCTAATTATCATTACATAAAGTTATGAGTTTGGAGAAAAAAAACAAGTAAATATAATTTTTTTTTTTTGTGTTTTAAAAATATTTTTTTATTTTTTTCTTTACTTAAAATTAATATTTTTTTTAATATTTTCATATCATTTTAATGTGTTGATATTAAAAATAATTTTTTTAAAAAAAATATTATTTTAATGTATTTTCAAGTAAAAAGTAATCGTAACCACACTATCAAACATATTTATATATAAAAATAAATAAATAAAAATAAAAATAAAAACCAAAAGATAAAAACCAATAATGTTAGTCATTAAAAAAGAAAAACAACAAGGTAGATTATAGTTAGCAATAAGTAATAGTGACACCCCATGCATAATGAGTGATGTGATGTGTCCCAATTTGCATCCATGCTAGGTTTGTTTGAAAATCAATTTTTAAATATATTTATATATATTTTTAAAAAATATTAAAATAATATATTTTTAGTATTTTTTAATTATTTTAACTCTTAAAATAAAAAATATTTATAAAAAACATTGTGCGCTGTAATATCAAATAAGCTTGATAATTATGGTTGTTTTTTAAAGTGTTTTTTACTCGGAAATGTATCAAAATAATATTTTTTTATTTTTTTTAAAATTATTTTTGATACCAGTATATCAAAGTGATATGAAAATACCAAAAAATATTAATTTAAAGTAAATAAAAAAATTAAATTTTTTAAAAATTACTTTTGAAACGCAAAAATAAACAGGCCAGTGCGTGTAAGATGTGTAGTATTTTTGTAAAAACAATATATTAAAATAAGTTTCTTAGAGATTTTTTTATTTTTGATATTAGAATATTAAAGTGATAAAAAAACTAAATAAAAAAACCTTTAATTCTTTTTTAAGTAAAATACACTTTTTTATATATATTTTTGATTTTTATCATAACCGCACTTCCCGTCAACAAGAGGAAGGAGGCCTCCAATTTACAAAAAACAAGAACAATAAAGTACGTAGATAAAAGAGAGAGAATCTTTAACCAATACGCAAAGCACATCTGTCCTTTAGGCTCTTTGAAACCTTTAATCCATTCCCTCCCTCTTTCACTCCTCCATTAAACGACGAAAACAATAACAGAAACAGCTCTCGACAACAAAAAAGAAGAAAAAATAAAAAAAAAGGAAGCAATCATTTATCATTGTTCAATCTCTCTCTCTCGCTCTCTCTCTTGTTTGGATCGGATCTCAATTCTGAAGTATTCTTCAGTGAAACAGAAAGGCACTCACTCACACACATATACACTCACAAATAACAAAGTTAATTTACTTTCTTTCCTTGTGACCTGTTTTTGGCCTTTTGGGGTCCTTGTGTGTGTGTGTTTTGGTTGTAACAGTCATGCAAGATTGCTGTCTCTGCATTGCCTTCTCTCTTCTTTAATCAGGTGTATACTCTTTCCCTTTCTTTTTCTTGACTGTTTTGGTCCCTTAATTCATGTTATGTTATTTTGCTTTTTAAAGAAACAACTCAACTTTACTTGAACTAGCCAATTTGCTTCTGTTGGTGTCAAACATCTGGCTTCTTGATTTTTGCCATCTGGGTTCTTGAGCAAATTGCTTAGGACGGTTTTTGATTGAAGAAAACAATGTAAAGTTCTTGTCTTTTTTCTTTTCCTTTTATTTTCTTAATGGGATTTAGGTATCTTACTGCTTACAAGGGTTGATTTTGACATTCATTTGACTGTGGATAACGGTAAAATATCTTCATTCACGGGCCACCTTTATTGTATCTTGTTTTTCCCGTTATATTTGGAGTTTCTTTAATTGTAATTTTCTGCGGAGATTGTGTGAATCAATTGTGTTATTTTCTTGTTTGAATTTGCAATACTATGTTGTTTTTGTCTTTGTAGCACCTGTAATAGCATAGCATAGCATATTTTAGATATAAAAGCAATTTAATTCCAAGATTCTGTCGATTAATGGCTTGCTTACCATTCATAGCTACATCTCAGAACATTGCTGTTGTCGAGATATTCCATGGAGTCGTTTGTCAATGGGATTGAATCTTCATCACAGACTCAGAATTCAGCATCTAAAGTAGGCAGCCACCCGCTTTCCACATCTGTCATGTCTCGCCCTTCTCGGCCTCCAACTCTGAAACAGTCTAGACACGAAGGGGCTTCTTCCGGTGCATGCTATGCAAGTTCATCCAATCATGGCATCAAGACTGTCCACCATTCAAATGGTTCTGTAATCTATCCGAAGAATCCCTACAAAACAGCACATGATGGTATCCGGCATGAAGAATTTCTTAGTACGGCAAAATATTTCTTTAGTCCTCATAAGGGCAAATCTGAGTTTGCAAGCTCGACTGAAGTTGTTAGTCAATCAGCAGAATCTTCTCCTGAGAATAAGGTTTCTATGGCGGAGAACAATTCCTGCATCAAACCTCCCATGGATGATCCAAAGAGCTCTAATTCCAGTGGCTCACTTGAATCTGGAAGTATTGTCTCAGGCCCATCCGAAGCAGATGCTGGGCAGCTTAACAATCACATAGTATCTCAATCAGCTATAAGCTTCTGTCCAAGTCCTTCAAACAGCATCTATACTGCCACTCTCTATGCAGAGGCCAAACAAAGTTTCACCAACACAGAAGTAAGTGAAGAAGCAAGCATTGTTGAGAAGTCTGTTGAAAGTGGTGAAGTAAGCAACTCCTATGATAACGAGAGCAGGAAAATGAGCCTCTATAGAGGCAGCACTGATAGTGATATTAGTGATGAAAGCAGTTCCAGTAGTTTAAGCAGTGCATTATACAAGCCCCACAAGGCAAATGATATAAGATGGGAAGCAATTCAAGTTGTCAGATCTCATGCGGGAGCATTGGGGTTCAATCACTTTAAATTGTTGAAGAGACTAGGATGTGGAGATATAGGCAGTGTTTATCTATCAGAGTTGAGTGGTACTAGAACTTGTTTTGCAATGAAAGTTATGGATAAAGCAGCTCTAGCTGCACGGAAAAAGCTTTTAAGGGCTCAGACTGAACGAGAGATCCTTCAATCTCTGGATCATCCATTTCTACCCACGCTATATTCACATTTTGAAACAGAAAAGTTCTCTTGCTTGTTAATGGAGTTCTGCCCTGGTGGGGACTTGCATGCACTGAGGCAACGCCAACCTGGGAAGTACTTTCCAGAGCATGCTGCCAGGTTTGGAATTTTGTCTTATTTTTTCAAGCTTTCGTATTTATATATTGGTAATCTTTAACCATCTGTATGCTTTATAAATACTGAAATTAAATCTATATAGCTTATAACAGTACATTTTTGGTGTCTTTGAGGGATCATCGAGAACCCTGTGAAATTTCTAGTTAGGGCTCTTTTTCATGGACTTGACAAAACCTGCATCGAGTAAGCTTGCCATGCTGTGAAATTGAGCAATGATTTTTTATGAACTCGTTCGGTTGTTCGCATGAGTTTGTGATTGCATGCTTTGATTCCCGGGGACATCTTTGGCACCAATCTGGAATCTGCATTCCCAGACCTCCCGTTGTGATGATTTCAATCAAGCATGAATTTTCTTATTTCCTTTTTTTTATTCCTTTTGACTCTTGCCTTCTGCATCAAGTTTTGTATTTGTAATCTCGTGTATAATGTCGCTTAATTTTTTCTGTTGTCTTAATTGACTAAATTTAGTAAGGATGTTATACGCACATATTTTCCAGAAAAAGTTGTGTTTTTGTATCCTGAATTGTGTAGTTCATACTGGTTTGAAGGTGTCCCGGACCAATATTCAAACAAAAAGAAAACAAGGATTTTCCAGGAAATTTCATGAGATATTTTGTATGCGTGAAGTTTCTGCAGATGCATCACCCAAATAAGTGATGAGTTCCGATACCATTTGTTACAATTCTATTCGTGCAGACAAACTTTGGTGTTGATTATTGTGATGCCATTCTTTGAATGCCATTACTTTATGCAGGTTTTATGTGGCAGAAGCGCTCCTTGCTTTGGAATACTTGCACATGCTTGGGATCATTTACAGAGACCTCAAACCAGAGAATGTTTTGGTGAGGGAAGATGGGCATATAATGCTTTCAGATTTTGATCTCTCTCTAAGATGTGCTGTCTGCCCTACTCTGGTAAAATCATCGAACACCAGCTCAGAGTCGAAGAATTCAGCGTATTGTGTGCAGCCTGCCTGCATTGAGCCAACTTGTGTAATACAACCAGATTGCATCCAGCCAGCATGTTTTGGACCACGCTTCTTCTCAACCAAGGCCAAGAAAGGTAAAAAGAGCAAGTCTAAGAATGAGATGAATCATCAAGTAAACCCTCTGCCTGAGCTCATGGCCGAACCCACAAATGCTCGTTCAATGTCTTTTGTGGGTACGCATGAGTACTTGGCCCCTGAAATAATTAAAGGTGAGGGCCATGGAAGTGCTGTAGATTGGTGGACATTTGGGATATTTCTCTATGAGCTTTTGTTTGGTAAAACTCCTTTCAAGGGAGCAGGAAATCGAGCTACACTATTTAATGTGGTTGGCCAGCCATTAAGATTTCCAGAATCACCTACTGTGAGCTTTGCAGCTAAGGACTTGATCAGAGGTTTACTCGTGAAGGAGCCACAGCATCGTCTTGCTTATAGACGGGGAGCCACTGAAATAAAACAGCATCCATTCTTTCAGAGCATCAATTGGGCGCTCATTCGTTGTACAAATCCTCCGGAGGTGCCAAAACAAGCAATAATGGAATTTCTAATGAGAGCTGATTCTCCAAAAGCCCCCACAGATGTGAACGTGCCAGGTGTTGATGTGAAGCCTTCTGGTAATTATTTAGAGATAGATTTCTTTTAGGTTTGTGATTGGTTTCTCTCATCGGACCAGTTTCCATCACCACATCTTAGTATTTTTCCTCGATGGTTCATTTTCCATTGTAAGGGTATACAAATCCATTGTTCCCTTTTCCATTGTAAGGGGATACAAATCCACTGTTCCCCTGATGACACATGTAACTGCCCTTTGAGTCCTGGCACGGTAAATAACTCTTGAGGAAATGCAAGTGCAGTTGAATGAGAAATGAAAATGCTTTATCTTTCCCTTCTGTCAAACCTATGCTTCTTTAACTCGGTCACTATGAAGTTGGTTCGATATTCAGAAATATTGGACAGAGCATTGTCTCTCCATTGTTTCATTCTGAACTTAGGATACCTGGGATTGTTTCATGGAAGAAGAAAGGAATTGTAACCAAAGAACAGGCCATTGTGAATCTTTCGTTTTTCATTTTCTTGAGAATGATCAATGTGAATCAGTATAGAAAGCAACTTTGTGGAGGATGTTACTGTTTTATCTGTGTTCTTGAAGCCATTGCCCTTTTCCTGTTTTACTTTGGAAAATCACTCGGCAGCATGTTTCCATATCAATATACCCTTTTGTGTTTATGCGGTATGTATATTCATCTGGGACTTATAAGATCTGTTCGGTTATGTCATGTTTATAAATAAAGCATCATTGTTAGCTAATCATTATAGGAGAAGTAAGGGATATCATGCCCTCTCATTATCAGCTTTTACCTGTTTCTTCTTCCTCCTCCTCCTCTCTTTTTTATAGGGATTAAATATATAGTTGATGATACTGCAAGGACTAATTAATTAATTTTAATAAACTATAAAAAGTTATAATTAGCTGAAGGAAACATGGAAGAAAATTGTATGAGAGGGTCAAGTTCAAATCAAATCCATAATAATAATAATAATAATAATAATCATATCTAAGAATAAAATTAAAAAGGAAATTCAATCGATGAACTAATCTTTTTGCTAGCCAAGCCACCAAATCAACCGTTAATAAGCATATATGTTTTTTTTTCTAATTACATAAATATGTTTTGGAGTTTAATACACAATTATGCAAAAATAAATATTAACTCCATATATATGTTGAGTTTTATTATGATTTTGATGCACGGTAGAAATAAGTAATAAAAGATAAATATATTCAACAATAAATATGTGTTTTTTTTTAAAATCAATTTTATGGTTTATTTTTAAAAATAAACAAACAAAAAAATATAAATACATAGTGAATTTTATGGTAATTTTGATATATATTCTAAAGTATAAACAATATAAAGATGAATTAAACAAAAAGAACTTGTTGCAAAAAATTAATTATCAAATAAATATATTTGATAAAAAAAACAAAAAAAAAATACATTTACATATGATGCAAGAGCTATTTTAGAAAAATAGATATTTTCCTTAACTAGTTTTATTTATTTCTAGTTTTATTTTTCTATTCTTTATTATTATGATACTTTTCTAGTTTTTTTCTATTTAAATATAATATTTTTTCTATTCAATATTATTAGGGTTTCTAGTTTTTTTTGTTTATAAAGAGTTATAAAAGCTTTTTGACTATAAAAAAAATAAAATTAAGTATTTTGATAATCTTCTCATATTTATAATATTTTTTTAACTTATTATAGACCCCTTTATCTTTGTTGAATATATTGTTCATATACTTCCAATGAATGTTCTCATAATCTCATTTATGAGAAATTATTATGTATATCACAAACTATTCTCCTTTCTTTCACATAAAAATATAATCCATTATAACAATCAGAGGCGGAACTAAAGGGTAGCAAGCAGGGGCCCGACCCCTGCAAAACACCCCTATAAAATATTTTAGAATTTTTTTTATTTAAATATAATATGTAATGAGCTTTCTAATAATAAATTATAATTTCACTAGTTATCTTTAAATTTAAAATTATCTCTCCTTATAAGTGGAAAAGAAAACAAATAAAATTTTTAATTTAATTACCTTTCTTTACCGTTTCTCTATCTTTATTTTCCAGAATACTAACAAAAAAATATAATAAAACAAAGCAATGCGTAAAGATTAAAACAAAGCTGCCAATTAATTCATTGTTCATCAAAACAAGGTAATTAGTGATTCAAATTTAAAATCTTTTGTTTTTTTATGTTTGTTAAGAATTTGATGAGGATATATATAAATAAATATATATATATATATATATATATATAAAATTTTGCTATTATTTCTTTTTTTTTTCTAGATCTACTACTTTTACCATTTTTTTTATTTCTTATTATAGTGAATGTCGTTTTTTTCTAATTAATTGGATATATTTTATTAGTTTGTTTCGATTATACTTGGATTTTTTTTATGTTTTGTTTTTAGTAGAGCCGTCAAAATTATCAATTTTTTCTCACATATACCTTATTATCACAGGGTCCAATATACAATTAGACACGATTTTTCTAGTCAAATTGAGTTCTTTGAAGAGAATATACTCAATTTTAATTTAGTGTAAGTTTTCTTCTTTAGGAACCAATAATCCTATTTATTATGTTAGATTTGCTTTTATATATCAGTTTCTTTACATGTAAAAAATTATACCTTGTCATATTAATTTTAACCCCTTATCAAATAATCTCAGTTCTGCCCCTGATAACAATTATTTACGAATCCTATCTCTACATGCAAGACTATCGATTATGACTTTTCAGTGCATTAAATAATTCCTCATGGGTTGACATGTAATTTAATTAAAATCATTTTTTTAAAATATCAATATAATTTAAAAAAAAACATTTAAGTGATAATGTTTTAAATTATCTTAGGTCATCCCCAATTAATATATCCATTTATGAGTCTGATTATAAGTTTCATTAAATTTCATAACTCTGTTAATTGAAATCTATTTTTATTTAATTATACAATAATATAAATCATTCAAAGAGAATAATGTATTTTTTTTTTGTTAAAATTATCTTTTCTGATTCAATTTTTTTATTTTGAAAATAATGTTTTTATTAGCAATGTAGTTTATTAAATAAAAAGTAACAACAATAAGAAAATAATTTTTTACAAAAACTATAATGATTTGAAATAAAAAGGAAAAAAACTTATATTTTTAATAAAAAAACTTAATTTTTTTATTCATGTACTTATTTTGACAAAAATATTTTTTTTACAATAAATATTGTTTCTTACATAAGAACTTATTACAATCGTGAAACAAGTTTTAGTTAAAAAAATTTAACAATCATGAATTCATCATTTATAGGCATCTATATATAAAAAAACATACCAGAACAATAAATTTTAAAAAATATATAAAACATCTACAATATCAAAATTAAAAAAAATATTTTATTCTCATCTAGTATTAATGAGCAAATTATTTTAAAAAATTTATATAAGGCTAATACATGGTTATCTATAAAACAAATGATAGTATCATCATAAAAAAGTTATAATCATCTTAAAAACAATGATATAATTGGAAAAATATTTAAATATTATTTTAATAAATTAATTTAAATATATATTACATAAAAAAAAAGATAAAAGAAAAACATTTAAAGAATATCTAAGTGGTCATGCACACCTATCCTAAGAAAAAAGGTCTAGGGGCTAGAAGGGCATGCCCATGTGCTTTTTTTTTTTGGTAAAATGGATAGATGACCTAATTTTTTTTTATATCAAGCAGATAACATATTGAGTAGCTGGATGAATAATGTGTTATCTTCTGGTTGGTCGAGATCTGAGCTTTGAAATCCCAATAACCCAACATTTCAACTTATTTTTACCTAAAAATATAATAAAAATCTCAAAAAACCCATTTCAAATACTAAAAAGCCAATAATTACTCTAAAATACCAAACTCTAACCATATCAAAAATAATTATGGTCTTGATTTAATCTTCACAACATATTCTAGGACAAACACCATTTCATTGAATTTTTCTCTTAAAGACCAATACATTAACAACAAGATGTACCTTTTTGGTGGTCAAATTATGGTCGATTGAATGTTTTCTTCTTTTTTTCAATGACTTTTTCTTTGCTCTCAAATAAAATAAATAAAGTTTAGTACTGAAATGTGAGATCCTAAAGACACGAGCATCAAAAAACACAAAAACAAAAAGCAATAACTTTAGGAATTAAATTGTAGTTTTCCACAACCATGAACAATAAAAAAGAAAAGAAAAGAAAAAAGGCTATGTTATTTAAGTGTTAAATTAGGCCCTTATAATTTTAATATTTTTAATTGATAAAATTAAATTTTATTTTGTGAAATCAAACATCAATTTAATGCCTCAATATTTATAGACATTACGAATACAATCTAGCATGTGAATTGAAACTAATCATCAGGTTTAAAACTATGTGTACAAAAGGATGAAATTGATTTTGTTTTTGTTTTTGTTTGTGTTAAGTTTGGTCTTTATTGTTTTAATTTTTTTATTAATAAAATCAAATTTTAATTTACAAAATAAAAAATGAATGTAATGTCTCGACAATTTTATACCCAACAAATACAATAAAACTCGTGAATCAAAGCCAAACATTAACAGAACTCTAAAACATGTGGGATTTCTATTGTACATGAATGCATTGTGGACCAAGAGACAGTTCACTGTGGACTTATTGTACATGTATGCACCATGGACCAAGAGACAATTAATTGTGGACTTGTATAGTTGCTATATATTAAAACGCTTGAGAAAAACATTATAGATTTACTGTGGATGCAGACTCATTGCACTGTAGATGACACTGTAGTCATAGATTGTTTGCATTGTGGATAATACTGTAACATCTTGGGAGGCGTTGCCTTTGATGTGTTTTTTTTATCAAGAATTGTGTCTGGGGGCGTTGCTTTTTCGATGTTCTCTGCCAATAGCTGCTAGGTCTAGCTTGGAGCAAGACCCAAATCACTTCCAAAAGGTTCTAATAGTTTTGGGTCCATATATGTCCACTTTTATTTGTTCTTTTCTTTAGATTTTTTTCTTTTTTCTTATTTAATTTTGGCGTAGCTCTCGGGCCAATTAGTAGAATGTGTACGACATGTAGAAGGGAGTTCGGTCTATGGAACCACCGAGAGACGTGAAGAATGCCTTTCATCAACATAAGTGAAGGGAGATATATAGTTCAGAAAGACTACCTCCTATGACCTACACTCATAGAAGTTCATCGAGTTTCCCTACATATCAAGCAACCTACATATCTTGATAATTTCATAAACATCTTTCTTCTTTTCTAATGGCATTGGGTCCATATGTTGCCAATTTTATTTGTTGTCCTCTTTAGATTTTTTTTCCCTTTTCTCTTATTTAATTTCCCCCCAACAAAACCTGTTAGTGCTGGGTTCTTCCCCAAGTAGGACCTAATTGTTTTGGGTTTGGACCCTTAGAGTTAGGTCCTGCCTCTAACAGGACCCAACATAACTTTGGGTCCGGCTGAGAGCAAGACCCATTTGAATTGGGTGCTGCTGGAAGTAGACCCATCCGTTTTGGGTCTTGTTGCGACTAGGACCCTTCAACGTTGAGTTATGCTCTCAGCAGGATCCAACACCATTGGGTCCTGCTTGGGGTAGGACTATCAGCGCTTGGTCCTGTTGGGCAGCAAGAAATTCAAATTTTGTTGGGCATGGCTTCTTGGGTTTGTCATCACATCAAAATAATACAAAAATATAAAAAAAATATTAATTTGAAGTAAGGAAAAAAATATAAAAAATTCAATTTTTTTTAAAACCTTTTTTGAAATGTAAAAAGAAACATGCTTTAATAAGAAAATTCAAGCCAACTTGAAATGAAGAAAAAATTATCATCAAAACATCTTAGACAAAAAAAAATTAAAAATTCAAGGGATAGAAATTAGTTGTCTGTGTATTGAGTGCTACTCTTCTATGTGCTATAATGATGCTACTGTAGAAAGTACTTAATTTGAAGATGGTGATGATGCAAATATATTATGTGCTTTTAACCCAACTCAAGCATTTTTAAATTTGAGAAAAAAATTATTATTGACCCGCTATGGAGTGCGGGCGAAAATGCTAGCTATTATATTATTACATAATGATTATTTGTGAAATTATTTTAAAAAAAAAATATATTGACATTTTTATTTTTGAAAATTGATTTTTTGTATTATCACATCAACATCATACAAAAAATATTAATTGGAATTAAAGGAAAAAATGAAAACTTTTAAAGATGGTGCTACTATAGAAATATTTTATTGAAGATGGTGATTGTGCAAATACATTTCGTACTTCTAACCCAACTCAAAAAATTTTATATTTTGAAAAACAATTGTTATTGACTTGCTACGGAGTTCGAGTTAATATGCTAGCTGTTATATTATTATATAATTATTATTTTTGAAAATATTTTTTTTTACAAAAATATTTTTAGATAATATTTTAAATTTTTTTATGTCATCACATCAAGATAATATGAAAACATAAAAAAAATATTAATTTCAATTAAAGAAAAAATAAAAAAAATTCAAGATGATGCTACTATAGAAAATAGTTTATTTGAAGATGATAACGATGCAAATACATTTTGTGCCTTTAACTCAACTCAAGCATTTTTCAATTCGAAAACAAAATGTTTTTGACCCGCTGCGGAGCGCAGACCAATATGCTATCTATTATATTATTACATAATGGTTATTTAAAAAAATAAAAAATATTAAGATAAGATTTTTTATTTTTGAAAAATTGATTTTTTTATCATTACATCAAAATAACACAAAAAATAAAAAAAATAATTTTAATTACAAAAAGAAATAAAAAATAATATTTTTTTCATACGGTAAAGAGGAATTAAATTGCTGTGACTTTTTTTTTACATTGTACAAAAGTAGGGTAATGATAATTTTTTCTCTTTCCAGGCTGGGTTGAATTTTCTGATTAAAGCATGTTTGTTTTTGCGTTTAAAAAATTCTTTGAAATTTTTTTGACAATTTTAATTTTTTTTCTTTACTTCAAATTAATATATATTTTTTTAATGTTTTTGTATTATTTTTAAAGATTATTTTAAAAAAATATATTGAGATTGGGTCTGATTGAGCACCTAGATCCAAGGTTTTTAGGTCTGGCTGTCAGCCAGACCAATGATATTGGGTCTACTTTTCTCTTCAAAATCCATGGCTAAAAATGAAAACTCGACTCCATATCTACCCAAACAACAAAAAGAACTGTCGAAGAAACAACAGTAACAAGAAAAATCACAAAAGGAAGAACCTTAACAAGAAAAAGTATAAGAGGAAGAGGAAGAAGAATATGAAGAAGTGGCACTTGAGGGTCTAGCTGCTGTGGTCAACCGTGTGACTTGTTCCGCCCTCGTCCCGGGTTCGACCCTCTATGTGCACGCCTGTCACCCCCGCGGTGCCTAACCTGCCCCTGGGCTTGCAGGATGTCCAGTGGGCCGTGGGGAATAGTCGTGGTGCGCGCAAGCTGGCCCGGACACCCCACATAAATAATAATAAAAAAAGAATATGAAGAAGTGGAAGAGGAGGAGGAAGACAATGAAGATGATCCAAATGAAGAAACCAATCAAAATGCTCAGATCTCAGCTATTGAGAATCTAAATGACGATAATGACAAAGATAAGAAACCGACTGAGAAACTTCTTGAATCGTTTGGAAAAGACCAATTGATTAATTTACTTCGTGAAGCAGCGGATGGTCTCCAAGATTTTGTAGCTAAAATCCGGCAAGGGGCTGACCATGATCCGGTTTGTCGGAAGGTTTTTGTTCATGGGCTTGGTTGGGATACAAATGCTGAGGCTTTGATGAATGCGTTTAAGCCTTATGGTGAGATTGAGGTCTATTGGTTCGGTTCCATAGTCCGGTGCTGGACCCTTTGGGCTAATTGCTGCTGCTGCGCAAACATAGCAATCGATTTTAGAGTATACACAGAGGAAGAGTTATTTAAGTAACGTGAGAGCAAATTTGAATCCATAAAAGCTAATGAGTTTCTTTTTGGAGTTTGGAGAGATTGAAGAAGGACCATTAGGGCATGATCAACCATACCTAATGCCAGACCCTAGGGTCTGGCAGTCCAACGTTGTTAGGTCTTGCTGCAATCTGCTGGTCAATAGGACCCAACATTCAGATCCAAGGGAATTAGATCTAGATGAATACAAATCACGAGAATATATATTCTTCCTCGAATTTTTCATTGAGAAAATTAATTAATAGATTGTGTTTCTGCATAAACCTTTAATAAAAATGAATATTTAATAAAAAATAATAAAAATAAAACAATTAATTCATAAAAAAAGAAAACCAAGTATGTTGATTATATCAAAATTACGAGGCGACAAAAATTTTAGTTTATTATAGGTAGGGACACTCTTGCTAACATTATAACCTCTATACAATCTTTTTGGGTCTGGCTGTGGAGCCACATCCAATCCTTAGGTCTATTTCTTTCAGTCTAGTTATACAGCCAAACCCAGTCTCAATATTTTTTAAAACAATATAAAAATATCAAAAAATATTAATTTGAAGTAAATAAAAAAAAAATTTACATTTGTTTAAAATAATTTTTGAAATATAAAAACAAATAAGCGTTAATAAGAAAATTCAACCAACTTGATATGAATAAAAATTATCATCACCCAATTTTTGTACAATATAAAAAAATCACATCAATTTATTTCCTTTTTATTGTATGAAAAAAATTCAATAAAAAACAAGGTAAAAAAAATTATAGAGGAAAAAAATTGAAAATATTTTAGAAGGAAAAAAATTTACAAGGAAAAAAAATAGTTGTCGGTATATTAAGCATTGCTTTACTATGCGTTATTCATAATATTATCGTAGAAAATACTTTATTTAAAAATAATGGTGATATAAATACAATTCGTGCTTTTAACTCAAATTAAATATTTTTATATTTGAAAAAATTAACACTAATGAATATGTTAGTTAAATCTAAAATCGCGCAAATATAATATAAAAAAAATTAAAAAAAATACAGAAGAGAATTGTTTCACCGTTTTCTTTCGATTGTATAATTATAATTAAAATATAATAAGCTCATTTGAGCACGTAAGCACTTATGCTTTTGTAACTGGCCAATTATCATTAGCCAAGTAACAATGAACCCCATACATTTTTCCACATTGAATCTTTCCTCTATCTCTCTTCGAGCGTGCTCATCATGCTCCTCTCACGCCCTAAATGGCTAAAAATCTCGTCTTCACTACCCAGTCATCATCAACAAAATAAAATTAAAATTAAAATTAAAAACAAAACTAACCCCCTCTCCCTTCCTATATGCGCATTGCGCACCCTGCCCGCTCTCTCATATCCTTCACCCTCAATTTCTCTTCCCTTCCACTAACCAAACCTCTCTCTTTTCATTCTCTGACTTCAAAAACAACCGAGAGACCACGACGACGTGTCTTTCAATTTTCGATGGAGAAGACGGAGAATGTTTCCACAACGGCGACCGAGGACGCTGCCAATTACGGGTTCACTCGATCGGAGATGTACAAGTCCAACCTCGCTGGAACTGTTGGTCCTTATGACAGACACGTGTTCCTTTGCTTCAAGAACCCTGATGCGTGGCTACCTCATGTTGAGGAAGATGATCTACCGAAACTCGTAGCCACCGCTTTGAAAACTCGCAAAAACGACATCACTGTCAAGGTCAGTTCATCTTCTTTTAAAGAGTTTTTTTTTTAATTATTTATTAATAATTTTGATTGATAGACGAAGGTGACGATCTGCGAAGGAGGAGAAGGAAGCGAGTTTGAGAACGGAGATGTTTTGATATTTCCTGACATGATTAAATACAAGTAAGTCAATTTTCTTTTTATTTCTCTTGAGAATTTAATTTTTATGGAGATAGAGATTGATATGCTATTAAAGATTTTTTAAAGTTTATTATTGTAGAAGACTTTGCAGTCTGCTTCTTCTGGAGTTGACTTTTTTTAGGATTAATTCTGATTATGACAGATTTATGTGATATGTGATAGTTATGACCATCACAGCTATGATTGGTACTAGTTTTCTTGTTAAATGATCAAAAGAAATGATAGGTAATTAAGGAAGTAGGGTATGTCTTGATATTTCCATTGTGGGGAAAGAACTTGTCTTGAAAATCCAATGATGTTTCAGTGTTTAGTCTGAGAATGAGCTGAAATGATGAATCGCCAGTGAATTTCAAAGATTCGCCGGTCTATTTGTTGGAGACTTGAGTTCCAGCTGTGTTGTGTGCATGCTGGCTTGCCAGCAAGATTTGATGGCTTAATTTTTTATTTTGAATTCTGGGAATTTGATTAGGCTTTATTGAGTTATGCTCTAGTTTTGGTTTGCTGAAATTGTTGCTTTAAGTGAGTTCTTATTGATATTCTCAATTTAGCAAACAACCAATGGTATTTGATATGATGTTTCCTTATTTTGTTTTTGTTTTTAGCCTGGTGTGATTCTGATGCTTGCTTGAAACGTAACATCATATAAGAAAAGATTATAAGTTACTATATCTTTAGATGTTAATTTGTTGATTCCAAGATTTTGAATTTCTTATATCAAAGGGATTTGAAGGACTCTGATGTCGATGGTTTTGTTGATGATGTACTCGTGAGTGGCAAACCATGGGCCTCCGGGGTGCAGGAGGTGTTGACAGGTTCGCATGTATTTGTGTGCGCTCATGGTAGTCGTGATAAGAGATGTGGTGTTTGTGGACCGGTTCTTATTGAAAAGCTCAAAGAGGGAATTGAGTCTCGAGGGTTGAACGACAAAGTTTTTGTTAGTGCCTGTTCTCATGTTGGGGGGCATAAATATGCTGGGAACCTGATAATCTATAGTCCAAATTCAGAGGGAAAAACCATGGGTCATTGGTAATTTTTTGCCTTGTTCTTCTTGACTTGTCATGGTGCAGTTTGAAGGAAATCTAAAATGCTCGAATCTTACAGGTATGGCTACGTTACTCCTGAAGATGTGCCTGAAATATTGGATCAGCATATTGAGAAGGGAATAGTTATAGAACGAATTTGGAGGTTTGTCTTCTGGCATTATACTTGTATTGTTGATCTCTATTTTCTTTCTAGGTGCTGTCAATGTGTTCATTATTTATGGGTTAATTACACGTGTGGTCCCTATACTATGTTAGTTTGATTAAGCAAGTCCCTGCACTACTAATTTGATGCATTAAGTCCCTCTACTATCTTTTCCATTTACTATTAGAGCCCTCCATTTAAGATGCCATTACCTAGAAATGGCAGAGGTGTTATAATACCCCCTTTTTATTCAACATTCGTTTTCAAAAAAGAAATTTTGACATGAACATAAAAATCCAGTTTTCAAAACAATTTTAAAATTAAGAAACAGTAAAAGTAATTGAGATTAAATGCCCTACCATATTAGTTAACCAAACCCATTTGAGATTAGAATCCCCATCACAGATAAAGTTCCTGCTCAACTTCTCTACCACTAAACCTAAAGCTGAACATTTTTACCTTTTACAGTTGACCCAAATCCTCGCACCAATCACTATCCACCAACATTTGCCATGGCTTCCATTTTCGACATAGAAGGGAGTGAAGGATAACAGACTTTGTTACAAGTCAAATCCCTCAAAGACCAAGAGACACTATAACTTTGGGAGACATCTAAAATATTCAATTTTTATTATCTATGTCACTTGTTAAAAGGTTAAAAAGCTATTACTACCCATTATAAAGAAAAAAACTAGAAAAGTATAATGATACTGAATAGGAAAATAAAAATAGGAAATAGTAAAATTAACCAAGGAAAATATATATTTTTTCAAAAAAGCTACTGAATCAATTTCCTTAGTTGTACCATTGATGGGCTTGAAGACTTCGTCTCATTCGATTTCGACCGCCCTTTGCACCTCAGCGAACTCTATCTCTGGTGTACGAGTTGATTTGGAAAAGTGAAGATGCATGAAATGAATTTTTATGTTTATACATTTGATAGGTACTTGATTGTTAATTTGTTTTTTTAATTTAAGATTTTGTATAGCTGAACTTAGAAATCTAAGAGACATACAGGTGTAGATAATGTTTGAACACTGACTTTAAATGCTTATGGTGACTTTTGTTTTTGGTTTTGGGTTAAGAATTTAGATGACAGGAGTGCTATGTGTACTCTAGGAATGGGAAACTAGACTGGGGAAGAAATGAGACTTGGTTTTATATGGAAGGAGAGATTATGGTGAAAATGGCATTGTTGAGGGAACAAACTCAATATGCTTGTTCTTGGTTGAAAAACGTAGCTGCTGCTGTTGTTATTGTTGGTGTAGGTGTAGAACTCAATGATCTTATCCTTCTTTGGCATGCTAACAAGATTTTGTAGAAAAAGGTTGTCCCCTATAAATCTTTGGAATGTTGATGTTTTCTTGTTTTTGTGTTTGATTAGGAAGGAAAATGAATAACCTACATGTTTATTTAACTTGGTTTTCATTGCTCCATGTTTTTCTTTTTTCCATTTAATCCAGGTGTTAAATTCAACTATTTTAATCTAATAAATCAGTTTTTTATTAAGCATTTAACTTAATCTTGAGCATGATTAATACAAGAATAGAACATAAAATTTTAAATTGAAATGCAGGGGCCAAATGGGGTTATCAACTGAAGAAGGCGAGAAAGTTGGGGAACAAAAGCTTCGAAATGGAAAAGATAAGACTAAGAGCAAGAAGCATGAAGAAAACAGCGCTGAGGCCGCTAAGGACACTGTGGCCAGCTGTTGCCAGGGTGCTAATGGCTTTTCATGCTGCAGAGATGGGAGTTCGGAGATAATTAAAGAAAAGAAACCGGAGGAGAACATTGAAGGGCATGGAAAGGGGGGGCTGGATAAACTATCAAAGTGGATAGGATCACTGGAGCAAGGTGATGTTCTTGCAGCAGTTGCTGTAGTTGGAGCGGTAGCAACTATTGCAGTGGCTTATAGCTTTTATAAAAGGTCAGGCTAAAATATGCCTTGTAATCCATGCACTATTCTATGCTTGTGGGTGAATTTCCTTCCTCTTGGCAACAGAAGCAGTATCACAGGCAAAATAATCCTCCAGACCACGCACTTCTTTAGCAGACTGATCGCATATTTATATAATTCTTGTTTAGCAGGGTGGGGAAAGTATCCACAAATTTTAGCAGGATAAGAGCGAAGCATGATCCCACCTTTTTTCATTTTCTTGATCTCTACACGTTATGTAATGTTACAAGATTCAGTGAATGGTCAGCTGAATGCTGGAAATATTTCAAGGGGGCTTTATTTTTTTCATTTGTTTTTCTTGGTCGAGGGGATCTGGTTCCTCGAAGGCTGCGATAGATTTAATCTACATAAAGCACAATTTTCAACTTTGGCATTCACTCGGGTGGTGGTGCTGGAAGCTTTTTTCTAGGAAACTAGTAATGGGCTCCGAGGGTGATTCTTAACTGCGATACTTTCAGGGTGTGTTTTTTTAAGATTTAACTATTCGTATCATCTCTTCAACAATGAATATGTCTTGCCAATTTAAGGGCTTAATGATGTTAGAGGTCCGTGTCATAAAAACATCAGTGTAGTCTTAATTCAGACAGTTGGATCCTTATGGTTTGCCTTTTATTGGTTTTAATTTCATAAAAAATGATTATATTTTTAAAAAAAGTTGTCAATTTTTTATTTGAATCTGCTCTCGTTTTCTTACTTTATTTTAAAGGAAAACTAGCACCGCAATTCACAAAACTTGGCCGCATGAGATTTACATGCCAGCAGCATATTTCTAACTCGCATTGGAAGGAAGGAAGGAAGGAAGGAAGGAAGGAAGGAAGTTTGGACTTTCATCATTACGTTCAGAAATCATTAAATTTTGATAACCTTTTTGAATCATAGTTGTGGCATTAATATAATAGACCCGAAAAATCAAAATCATAGTTGTGGCATTAATATACATTGGAAGGAAGGATGTTGGACAGCGTGGCTAATCTCCCAGCTGGCTACATTATTAAAGCATTGTGTTTGTTTTTTTTTAAAATTGTTTTTTATTTAAAAATATATTAAAATAATATTTTTTTAAATTAAAAAAATAAACAATTTTTTTTCAAATTATGATAAATCACCGAGATGTTTACTTGCTCAATTAAAAATAGATCTTGTTCGCCACCATAACTTTGTGTCACCCATAAAATATATCACCGAGATGTTTACTTGCTCATCTAAAGTGGCCTTGGCCATGCTGAAGAATTGTTTTATATCCCATAAAAAGTTCTCTAACTCCTTAGAACTCCTTAGTCTATCAAATGATTATGTTTCAGGAACTTTAAGATTAAAAGTGCTTGCCCTAACAGAAGCATTTGTCATTACTTTTCTTAAGATAACATTAGCTTCCTCTACAAATTGTAACTTTTGACTCCATTATATTGCCAGATCGATGTACAAACTTTCAGCTTTTTTAATGCTCTCAATGGTTTCTTTTAACCTGTCGTTGATAGAGTGATCTTCATCCTCTGTAATTAATTCTATTAAATCTGCAAGGTGTGTTAATCTCTTACAAATTATCTTCACAATTGTTGGTATATGAAGTTAAGCCACCAAGCTTTACAAGCTTTCCTAAAATAATTTGTACAGAATAGCTCATTATTTTACCCAAAATATTGTACGCTCCAATGCTACTTGTCATATAGATATATTTCTCTTTTAAAATCTCATCTCTTATGTAGTAGCGTAGTCTCATTAGACTCAACTTTTCCATAACTTTTTCATTTATATTTGCCTACAACTAAGTGTCTACCACACCCAATAGATTTATCCCACTCTTATAAGTAATAAAATAATAGAAACACACAAGTAGAAAGGAAACAAAATGGATAAATATATTTATAAAAAATCTTTCCCAACCTTTAATTAACTCTTAACAAAAAAAATGTACACAAATTTATATGTGTGTGCTATGCACAAAACTTGCATTAAGCTTGCATAATACATAATATAGAATATTGCAACTTATTTATAGAGTTATTATGTAGAAGTTACAAAGGAAACTTTCCCTCTATTTCCAACAATAATTGGGCAATTTGCCTTTAATTCTCCATGAACTTAGTGGCATTAAAAGCATTTCCAGTCATGCCTCATGTTTGTCCAACCATACTCCTATGATCTGGCCATTTTCTCATATAAATAGTCATGCTCATAACCACCCAATATTCTGTTGCAACTGTCATACCCATATTGTAAACATGTTTATGTATGGCTTTGATAGCCCATTGCCCATGCCAATGTTGAGGCCAATATGAATTTGTTGTTGTATAAACTGTCATACAGACTACATACACATTTTTATCACTATCGACATGACTGTCATCTTTCTTTCGCCTTGCTTGCATAACTTGCTATTATTGTACACCTTATGCACATTTACCCTCTAAACATTAATTTACCATCAAATCCATATCCTCCTCACTATACAACCACCTCCCCTCTCTACTATAGTCCATCTTTATCTCACTCAATTTATCATCACCCTTCTCCACTACTTATTTCCACCTTACTCTATGCATATAACTCGTCCTCATCTACCTATATCTATCTAAATCCACGAACTATCAAATCCTTTTAAAAACCACTATCAAACCATTTTGTCGACATCCACAAATGAGCCTTTGTTTGTTCTCTTTAATAAAGTTATTAAACTCAGTCTAAGACCTGAGTTCCAGGTTGGGTGGATTAACTTGAATTAGTAAAAATGATGTTGTATTTTTTTAAAAGTTAAAACAATGTCATTTGAAAAATATTTTTTTTGAAAAGTTAGATCAGGTTTTGATTAGGTTAACTAAGTCATGAGTTGGACTCCTAGGTCACATGGGTTTAATCGGGTCAACTTCCACTTGATTTTTTTAAAACCCAGCCCAAGCCAAAGTCTTTGATCGACCCTTCAGGCTAGGAAGAGTCTAATAACATTGTTAGTTACTACACCTTCTTTGCTATAACTTATAACCACTTTCATTTAGCAAGTCATATTTACAAATATACTAAAAGAGAACATGCTTTGTATATTGTTTTAGCAGTAAGAGTATGTTCTCTTTACTACATATTTTGTGTTTGGATTTTTTTTTCTTTCCATGATCTCATATATACAAAGTGTTTGAGAATATTCTGATGTTAAATAAAAAATCAATATTATAAAATATAATTTTAGATTATAGCTAAAAAAATTCAAAAGAACAAAAAGTAACTCAAAAAACATAGCCATTTTTTCATTTCCACTATTTAAAAAGCATGGAAATCTTTAATTTGGTCTTTGAAATTTTGATTTATATATATTTAGTCCTCTTTTTATGATTTTATGTTCCAATCATAAATTTTATTTTCTCATATTTTAGTCATCAAGTGATGAGAGATGGGATATAAAGTCATTAGAAAAAAAAAAAAGGAAAGAGAAATGGTTTGGCAAACTATATTTCAAACACAAAAAGACCGATCTTGGTGTCAATTGGTTCATCTTAGAGAGTCAAGTTTAATGAGGGTGGTTTTCTTTTTGAGACTTGCTCGAAAAAAATAGATGTAGACTTGTTAAGTTTTTGTTTGTTTTTTTTTTTTTTATTTTGTTAGAGATTGGTTTCTAACCTCATTAGATGGTATTTTAGGGTTAGAAATGAGTTTATTAAGGTTTCTTTAATGTTTTTGTGAATGTTTATAGGAGGAAAAAAAATTTAAATTTGAGTTTTTGGATCTATAAACTCGGACGTTGTTCTTTTGGTCACAAGAGATAACTAAAAAATATTCATGCAAATGACATATCATTTGCACAAGTGCACATGGTGTCATTTGTTCTATTTATAAAACCTTTGAGCAGATAACACAGTGATTGGAAAATGTTCATGTGAATGACATGTTGTTTTTCCAAGCGAATGGATTGTCATCTATTTTATTTAAACAAAACCCTTGAGGGGATGATGTGTTAGCTGTATTTTTTTTGAAAAAAATTAACAAAGTCAGGCGCTCGGGTATGACCTTTGTTTATATGTATATATTTTCAATACAAAATTTTATGATACTAAAAAATCTATCTATAATACCAACATTTTATTCTTTTATATTAGAAATTAACTTAAAAATATCCTATCCACAATGTAGGAATCATACATTCTAAAGATATATAAAACCAAGCCATTTTTTAACAAAAACAAAGTAAAACGACCTTCTATATATTATTGGGATTTAGTTGACTCCTTCTATTACTATTATGAATTTATGACTAATGAAGTTTCTTTCTTTCACAATTACTACATTGTGTGTTTGTATATATATATTAAAAAGTAATTCTTTCACAATTACTACATTTTATTAATTGAAATGAATTAAAAATAAGGAAACTAAAAAACACAATAACTTTAAAGTACGTATATGTAATGTATATGTAACGTATTCTACATTCTTATAAACATTCAATTTAAATTTAAATTTATTATTGATTATTACAAATATTACAAATTATATCACTTGATTTTGTAATTTTATTAGTAAAGGATTTAATTGAAAAACAATAATGGTGTAAATGACATTTTTATAGTTTTGCTCTTGTACTATTATATAACTTCTTTAAAATCTAAGAGTTACTTTGATAATTAAGAGTTACCATATCCACGACTCTTCATCGATCCACGCCAAGTGAATCTGCGACTAAATCTTCTCATCCGCTGAATTTGGCACGAGATCTCCAAATTCTTTTTACATTATTAAGTTTTTGTTTGTTTTTTTTTAAAATTTTGTTAGACATTGTTTATAACCTCATTAGAGGGTATTTTAGGGTTAGAAATGAGTTTATTAAAGTTGAAAAAAAAAGTAGATCTAAGATGTTTTTGTGAATGTTTATAAGAGAAAAAAAATTAAAATTTAAGTTTTTGAATCCATAAACTCGGACGTTGATCTTTTGATCACAAAAAATAACTAAAAAATGTTCAGGCAAATGACATATCATTTGCACAAGTGAACATTGTGTCATCTGTTCTATTTAAAAAACCCTGGAGCAGATAACACAGTGATTGGGAAATGTCCATATGAATGACATGTCGTTTTTCCAAGCGAATGACACTTGAGTTAGTTGTTGTTTTTGAAAAAAATTGACGAAGCCAGAATATATATATATATATATATATATATATATATATATATATATATATAAAAGGAAGGAGAGGTCATCCAAGCCTATTCCATCGAGACGAATTTAGGATTTAGGACTGACAGATAGACTGAGTCAAGCACTACAAGAATTAGCACAAGAATTAGTGCCAGAAAGGTTGATAGAACAAGAGAAGAGAGAAAGACAGGGAATGAAAATGAAATTGGGTAAAGCTGTATAGAAAAGTTTATTTTCTACAGAAAGAAAAATGATTGTTTTCCCGGATTATATTTTTTCAACTTAGTTTTTGGTTATTATCGTCTCTCACATTCTTTTAAATTGTTTAGTTTAGTTTTTTTAAAATAGTAATTAATCTTTTAAATTGTTTCTATAATTTCATAATTCTTTAAAGAGATTATTGCACTTTATCTTTAAATTTTTTTCCTATTAAATTTTAGATGGACCATTTATATTTACATGATTCATTTAAAATAATGAAAATTATATGCACTCAGCGATCCTAATTAACCTCCAATATATATATAAAAGAAAACTTTTAAAGCAAAAACGATAATCAAGATAAAATATTTGTATGGATATTTATGTTTTGCTTCTTGATAGGTCAAGTTGGTCAACTTTTCATTTTAGTCTTTAATTAGAGTTCATAATTGTTTTTTAGAATTTATTAGTTCATTTATTTTATAAAGTCCAAACATCATCTTTTCATTTTTCAATACAAAATTTTATGATATTGAAAAATACATCTATAATACCAACATTTTATTCTTTTATATTAGAAATTAACTTAAAAATATCCTACCCATAGTGTAGGTTTCATACATTCTAAAGATTTATAAAACCAAGTCATTTTTAACAAAAACAAAGTAAAACGACATTCTACTATTGGGATTTATTACGTATTTAAAAGTGTTATTGTGGTTGTTTTTTAAAGTGTTTTTCACTCGAAAATGTATCAAAATAATATTTTTTTTAAAATTATTTTTAACATCAGTATATCAAAGTGATTTAAAAATATCAAAAAAATATTATTTTGAAGCAAATAAAAAAATAAAAAAAAAATTAATTTTTTTTAAAACACTTTTAAAATATAAAAACAAACAAAGTTTTAGTTCATTCCTTCTATTACTATTATGACCAACGGAGTTTCTTTCCAAAGTAATTCTTTCACAATTATTACATTATGTGTGTGTGTGTGTGATTTTAATATTTTGAATTACTTCCTTGTTAGGCGTTCAGGAGACATTTAACAACAAATACCTTATTCAAACACACGTGTTCATCAATTAATATTTATTTGTTTATTAATTGAAATGAATTAAAAATAAGGAAACTAAAAAACACAATAACTTTAAAGTATGTATATGTAATGTATTCTATATTCTTATACACATTCAATTTAAATTTAAATTTCTTATTGATTTTTTAAAATATTACAAATTATATCACTTGATTTTGTAATTTTATTAGTAAAGGATTTAATTGAAAAACAATAATGTACTATTATATAACTTCTTTAAAATCTAAGTTACTTTGATAATTAAGAGTTACCATATCCAAGACTCTTCTTCGGTCCACGCCAAGTGAATTTGCGACTAAATCTTCTTATTTGTCGAATTTGGTACGAGATCTCTAAGAGAATTAGAGAATTTCTTAACCTATAATTTTATCATGCATATTTTAGAAAATCTTATTATAAAAAAACTATCTAAATCAAGAGCAAAAATCAAATAGAAAACTGTCAGATTAAAGTTTGAATTTACTTGAGTAAGCAATGGCTCTTATAGTCATTTATATCATAACATGTCCATCATGTTCTAAATCTCGCTAGTAGTTTGTAACTCGATAATTCAAATTAGGTTAGAGAAATAAAAAAAAATATGAATAACAATGTTAAATGATTGTTATTTGCACTGCTTAAAATGTTGTAATGCGTCGATGAAGGATTTAGTTTAAGTTGAAATCTAATTAACATCATGGTAGCATTTAGTTATCGTCTCAGAACAAAAAAGACAAAAATAATAGAGATAGAAAAGACAAAACAAAATTGAAAATAAAAATAAAATTATATTTGGTAATATTGTATAAGATAAAATAATTGTTTTTATGTCCTGTATTTTAATTGATCATAGATAATATAAAATAAAATATGAAAACTTTATTATTATTATCAAATTTACATATTAAAAAAGAATAATTTGAGTACTGAAAATAAAAAAAAATAACTAGTTATTTATCACTAACCATAAAATATACGGACTTGAGTGTTTTATTTATTTATTTATCATGCAATATATATATTCATTCAATTTGAATTCAATGATTTACATGTAGACGTGGAAAACGAGAGGATACCTCCTCCTTACAAGGAATCAATTACCCAAACATTGGATGGTGATTTTCGATTAGATTTTATTAATATCCCAAATTCCCAATAACTGCATTCAATTGTTGAACAAATCCCAAGAGTAAAATTATTAATTAATTTCTTAATTGCTGTAAAAGGTTAATTAATTGTGATAATCCTCTTAACACGTATATATGAAGTATGTTTTAATCGTCTACTCATGAGTCATGACCATTCCGTGCCAGAGAATCCGTCAACTTTCCTATCTTCTAATCACAACGCTTTTATCGTGAAGGGTGAAAAATATAAATCCATTTGAGAAATTCTTGGGAACGAAGGAATATATACATATACATATACACATACATATACACATACATATATACATACACACACACACATATACACATACATACATATATACATATACATAGACACTCCTAAATATAAATGGATTTACTAGAGAGATATTCTTGGCAAGGAAGGAGTGTATATAGACTCCCCTACATATCTCTCTAATAAATCCATGGATATATATAGAATATAATTTAATCTAACAATTTCCTTAATGGATATTTAATTTTTTGAACTAAAACAAAAATCATGAGAGCATCTTATCCTGTCAGTTATTCACTACACGTAAAACTCATCAACTAGGCCTGCCTCTGATCTCTTTCTCTCTCTATATATATGTATGTGTGCACCCTCTTCTCTATCTCTGATAATTAAAGCCTCCCTGAGATTGTTGATCTGCTAAGATGGTGTCTGCTGAAGCTGCTCGTAACGTTGTTGGGATTATCGGTATATTTTCTTTCTTCAACCTTCTGCACCCTTTCTGCGCCACTCCATCTGAATATACAACCTTCTCAGATTGATTTCTCGAAAACTAGCTAGGGTTTTACGGTTTCTCTTCTGTTTGTCATGCTTCTCATACAGTTTTTATATTTTGTTCTTAGGAATAAAAGCTTTTATGTCGACGTCCGTTTTTCTGATACACATTATATATATATGTTCTTGTCTTTACCTTTCTTTTTCCCTTGTAATGTTTTATGAATCTACTTTAAGGTCTTCAACAGGCATTGTTTATACGTCCCGGTGGAGATTAACTTACAAAAAAATAAAACTCATTGCATAGTTTGGAGATTAATTTTGCAAAAAGATAAAAATAAGTACAAAAATCATATACACAATTTGACCCTAGATTGGTATTTCTTTTCCTTCATTCTAATAAAGATATTAATTAATGGAGAATCTGGCAAAGATTGTCTAGGGAAGGGGAAGGGGACGGCCCTTAATTACTCTGTGTACTTGATTAATTACCCTACGCATTCATGATTTTTTTTTGGGGAAAGATTAGGAATTTATATTGCAAATTTTATTTTCTTCAAGGAAAACACGATTTCCCATGAAGATATATTCTCCTTTTTGTAACGTTTTGTTTTTTTTTTTTTTTTGGCAGGGAATGTCATCTCCTTTGGCCTATTTTTATCTCCAGTGTAACGTCTCAGACCATACATGTCCATTAATTATATGCATTTTCAATGTATTTATGCGTGCATGTATTAGTGTTTACGATCATACATTCAAGTCCATTTATAGTGCATGCATGTATGCAAAGTATTTTCAATATTCAGTTTCGGAAATTGAGAGATTTGCAAATCATTTTTCAAAGCAATATACAGAAACCATTCTGAGCCCAGCACCATCGATTGTACCACCTTCCACACAGACACACAAGAAATTTTTTTGTTTTTTTTTTTGCTGTTTTATTAACATGACAAACGCAAGCAGTGCTATATATGTATATATATGGTAGACAATATCAGTCGTCAGCTGCGTTTTGATTGAGTTAGTTTGCTTACTTTGGTCATGTGATTTTCTCTATCTGCTCGATGGGTTAACATTTGTTCGACAAAACATTGGATGCAGTCCAACATTTTATCGCATTTGTAAGAAGAAAGATGTGGAAGAGTTTCAACCTTATCCTTATGCTGCGACGGTGTTGAACTGCTTGTTCTGGATTCTTTATGGGCTGCCGATAGTTAAACCAGACAGCACTCTTGTTGTGACCATTAACAGTGTTGGTCTTGTATTTGAGTTGATCTACTTGAGCATATTTTGCATTTTTGACACGCAGAATAAGGGGCGGGTAAGTTACAGATTTTTCCCTTTTCAAGCTTAGCTTCTAACCTTCATCAGGTGGTGACGTTTTTCTTTCTTCCTCTTTCTCTTTTGCCAGAAGAAGGTTTTTCTTGTGCTTTTTGGCGAAGTAATCTTTATGGCAGCTATTGTTGTAACCACTTTTCTAGCTTTCCACACTCATGAGAGAAGAACTCTTTTTGTCGGAGTTTTCTGTGACATCTTCAACATTTTGATGTACGCTTCACCTCTTACTATAGTCGTAAGTCTCTCTTCACATCCAATTCCACCAGCCATGGCATGCATGGCCTGATTTCCTCTCTAACACTCTGTGCTTTAATGCCATGGCCTGACTTCCTCTCTAACACTCTGTGCTTTAATACATATCCACAGAAAAAGGTTGTGACCACAAAGAGTGTGGAATACATGCCACTGTCCCTTTCATTGGCCAACTTCCTTAATGGCTGTGTCTGGACAGCTTATGCTCTCATCAGATTTGATATCTTCATGCTGGTAAATTCAATATCTACAAATGTTCTTGATATGGATAGCTAGGCTGGTCTGAATCATAAACGAAATTGACCTAATTAACTACACGCATCAACTTGGTCTTTGCAGGTCAGCAATGGTCTTGGAGCTTTCTTTGGTTTTCTCCAGCTCGTCCTTTACGCCTTCTACTACAAATCTACTCCTAAACGTGGTAGTCAAGATGTGAAGCCATCTGAGATCCAGCTTTCCGCTTCAGATGCAGCCTCCAGAGCATGAGGCATGCAATTTGATCCGACCGACCCTGCCCTTGAAGTTCCAGTTTTTGCCTGCAATAACTTTTATTTAATCAATTTCTCTCTTTGGCATCGATGCTCACCTTTGGATTGTCAGGGATATATATACTTCTCATTTTTGGTTTGGGTAAAATGCTGTAGTTGAGTTCTTGGGATATTTTCAAGCTCATTGTGGATTTCTCTCGGTTAAAATGTCAAGTTTTGGGTTTTTAAGATCCACAAGCATGAATCCCTTTCCTAATTTCTTCACTCCCAACGTTAAATAAGGCAATAAACAGCAATTTCAAATATTGGAAGAAGGCTGCAATAAAATATTTTGCCACATAGAAAGTAATAGTAAGGCACTCGATTCATGAGCCAATCAATGCCCCAAATATATACACAGAATTCCCAATCTCCCTACAACTAAGCACACCTAAATCAAAACTCTGACAATGTATAAAGAATCATTTACATATCATGTACTGAGCTTTGCAATCATATCCTCTACTAGCCTAAGTGCTTTTGTTCCCATTACTTTCTCTCCCTCTGCATCAATTTCTTGCATAATCTGCTCTACAAGCTCATGCTTTGATTGTTTAGCTCTTGACCGATAACTTGTACAGTCCCTCAAAAGCAGCAATAGCTGTTTAGCTTTCTCCTTAGCCCTCCATGTTCCATCCACACTCAACTGAAGCAGCCCTGGAATCACACCTTCCCTTAAAATCAGCCCTCTGTACTTATCTCTGCAGCTCTGGCAGATGAGGAGGAGAATTCCCACTGCATGCTCTTTGCATTGGGGAGTACCCTCTTCAATTGTTTCTACGAGTGCCCGAATTGCATCTCCTGCACCAGAAGTTTGAGCCAGTGCATTCTCTGATGAAGCAATGATATCTTCAAGAAGTGCCATTGCCTTTTCAACCAACTCCGAGGACTTTTCGTAGCTGTGAATAAGTTGAAGCAAGGTGAAAACTATACCAGAGGAAACTATTGATGGAATAATCTGATGGCAACTTGAGAGATTGTGAAGAGTTGCTACAGCGTCAAGTTTGGCCTGCATGCTAATGCTGTCTGTGTCATCATACTCTCCTCCGAGGATCTTAAAAAGGACAGAGATAGCCCCAGAAGCCGCGATTGCGAGCTTGTTCGCCCCACAAGAAGAGATGACTAGGAAAGCTGCTAGTATGAGTTCCGTCAGTGACTCGTTTTGACTTTGGAGGAGCTCTAGCAGCACAGGTATCACCCCCAATTTCACGATTCGGATCTTGTTTCTGGAAAATTATCAAGTTTAATCATCTATCAAAATCTTTTCTCCTGATTCCGCTACATTTTGTTGTTCCCATCAAGAAGACTACCGTGTCTAAAATTTCTGCTAATAGTGCAGTTTCGTCATTCTGGTTGGGCCAAAATGCATTCAACAAAGAGCACATACTCACACTGTTGTTCCCTACAAGCAAATAAAGAGAATTTGCCTACAAAAGCGTTGAGCTTTTTATAGCAAGCAGGCGACATTCTATTTGGTACGCAGATAAAGGTTATATGCGATATATCTGTTTTGTTTGTGCACCACACTCAATATACATTGGATAAATAAATTTGTAACGAATTGAAAGGGAACGATAGACTAACCTTTCATTGCCAAAGGCAAGGCTGAGCAAAGCAAAGAGAGCAGCTTCAATGGCTTCATAATCTTGAGACTGAAGCATTGAAATCAAAGGAGCAATGACTCCTCGTTCAGCCAACTTATGCCTTTGCTTAGCATTAAGTTTTCCAAGCTGAGTGGCAGCCTGAATCCTCACTTCTCTGCTACCATTGCAAAGATTTTGAGCTACAAATCCCTCCATGGTATCTCTGTTTCTCTCGTGTAACAATAATTAAGGTGCTAGCTAGTATTATATTGTTGCGTAGTGAAGTTAATATTGATATTGGTATATATTGGTGGTTGCTTGAGAATGTAATGTTAGTCTTTTGTGGGTATCCATTGTTTCATGTTGAAGCAACTTCTTGCTCTTTATTCAGCTTTTTTCTCGAATCTCTAATTGGGAAATACAACAACGATTCCTAAGAGTCTACTTTCCTTTTACAGAAGCAAGTGCCTTTTTCTTGCGGTTTTTGTGTCTTTCCATCTCCATTTCCTGGAGAATTATTTCCAGATATCATGTGTACGGATCCTATTGGGACTTGTCTAGATTGATTTTGGGTCTCTATATTCTTTTCCCAGGATTCTTTTTATTATTATTGGACATGATATTATTATATTTATTGGCATAATGATTAAAGTATTGGTAAATTGACCTCTACGTTACAAACTTGTAAACATATACATACGGACATATGTGATGTGTCTTCAGTGATCGTGGGACCTGCTCTACCTTAAGAAGAAATTAATGAACAACGGTAATAACAATAAAGCAAGAGAGCTTAATTTCATGCAGCACAAGTTGGAATGTCGAGAGGGATTCTGTCATGAAAGTAGCCCTGATGACTTGGATGAAAGCAGGCAGCCTCTTGTCATGAACATCATGACTTTAGAGTGTTTCTCGTGATCCAAAGATGACTAATGGGATATTATAGAATTCTTTCTCTCCAAATTGCGGGAAGTGGCAGAGAGCAAGGTAAGAATATTTAGGACTGGAACTGAAAGTAATCACAGTCACGAGACAATAATTTTTTAAGGAATTTGTCTGCTTTTCCTGAGGAGCTATACGGCGGCATTGTCTTTCGGCATTGCCTTTCCATATGCTTTCATCACTACTCAACCAAGAACGTTGATGCTCCTAAATTTCTAAATGCAGTTCTGATCCCCACTTTCTGGTGTTTCTAGCTCGAAAAGAGTTCTGATGTTGGGGATGATTCTACTAAGAATATTGTCAATGAATAATAGCCCAATTATCATCTACGTGGTGACCAGTGGTAAGAGTTTAGAACTAAAAGATTTGCTTTCTCTGTGGTTTCAGTGAATAATAGCTCTATGGTTATTTATATGATGGCCACTGGAGACTTACATGGTCATTAACTTCAGGGCCCGTAAAATTAGTCAAAGTGTACGCAAGCTGGCCCGGACATCCACATTAAACTAAATAAAATCATTCATGAGACCCAAGAAAAAAGAGGGTTTGTTTTGTTGGAAAAATTAGAAGGAGGAGGAGGAGGAGGTGCAAGGAGGGTGGAGCTCAACTCCTTTTTACACCATATCTCTCATGCAAGAGAAAACACATACTTGTCCTTCTAACCACGTAAGAAAACTCATTATGTATTACAATTACTAATTAAAAAAAAAACTTATTACCCAAAAAAACTATTAGGCCTCACAAACTATTGTGAAAATCCACATAAGAAGGCAAACTTCTTCACTAAACCTACCAGGACGAGCATCAAATAATTCCACAACAAGATTTTTAGATGCCGCTACACATCATCAATGTTGGAAGAATACATAAATTAGCCATAATATATACATTCTAAGAACACTAGCAACATGCATGATCTTTTTCCTTTACCAAGAAAAGAATCTTTCATTAAAAATAATTCTTCAAATTCAATTCCAATAAAAAAAAACCTTCAGAAAAAAGTATGTAATTTTAAATAGAATATGCTAACACATTTCATTATTATTTAAAAAAACACGTGGGACAACATGCAATTACCAATTTAACTTCAATCACCTCACCAATTTATGTTATAATTTAATAGAATATAATAATGGGAGAGATTAATAATGTAAAAAGAATTTATATGTTCAATTTTTTTAATGTATTTTTTTGATTGTCTTTATCACTGGTTAAAGAAGAAAATGTTTAGATATTTATTCATTTAATTTATTTAACATATTTCAAATTTAAACTTGTTTACTAAACCTATTCTCATGCCTATTTTAAAGATTTATATGTTAATTATTTTTTAATGTATTTTTTTAAGTACCCTTATCACTTGTTAAGGATGAAAATGTTTAGATATATAACCATTTAACCTATTTAACATATTTCGAATCCAAACTTGTTTGCTAAACCTATTCTCACGCCTATTTTAAAGATCATTAACAATCAACATATTATAACCAAATAACTGGGATGATATATTCATAAATACCTATCTCACTCAAGTATATCATGTTAAAATCACAAACAATTGTATCTTTTATATATTAAAAAATATATAAGAATAAAATAACTAAACTAGTAATATACTTGTATCACGTATATGATGTTTTATACCTACTTATTTTATTGGGTTTAGGTTTTTATGATACCCAAGCTCTAATTGGCTAGAAATTTTGATTTTGTAATTTTTTATTATTTCCGATACTTGCATGCCATGAGACCTAATTTTTGTTATTTGTAGTGAAGCCCTAAAACAAATAATGTAATGCAATTTACTCTTTAAATAAATAATCTTAGCAAATTAACTATATATGGTATTTATGATTAAGTCATATATATCCCTGTAGGGAAAATGGATTATAAACATCATGTAGTACTTGAGCATGCAAAAGTATCCCCACCATTACTTCTAGGGTTTCCAACAACAATCTTCACCATCAATCTTGGTATCATCCATATACTCTTGTGCACTGCTTAGGATGTTGTTCTATGTATTAATCAAGACAAGATTTAATTGAATCTAGTCTTACATAATGTTATTCTTCATGTAAATTTAAGGGGTATATCGAGAATTTAGAGCTTGGTATATCAATATCATCTATCTATGTTGCTCATGCTTGAATATAAATATTAGCTATGGATATGTATTTAAGTGTTAAACTTATTAAATAAATATTTTAGGTGCAAGGTAATGAGGACATCAAGTTTAGGTAACAAATCGTATGTATGTATTGACAAAAACAATAAAGGATAGCCCAATTGCACAAACTATTTCGCATTACCAACCATTTCTCTTTGGTTAAGAGACTAAGCATGTTCAAGCCTATATTATTGTACTTTTATTTGGGTATATTAATTAGGCTTTATTTATGCTATGTATTTGGAAATTTTTATGTAGTGGGTTAAAAGCCTAATAAGTGGTTATTTAATGATTTATTATTAATATATAGTTTTTTACATTATGACAAGTGTTTTGATGAATTGAGACAGACTTTTGGTTTTCTTCCTTTAGTTTTCTCTTATTTCTTTTAGCTTTTATCTTCTCTTCTTCAACTTTTTTTTTTATACTTAGCTTCTTCTTGTACTCGACTTCTTTTAAATCTTTATTTGTCCTGCATTAGCTTTGACAACATCCTTTTCTTAATGTCTTCGAATACCTTGTTGGCTACCTCACTTTATTTCAAGCAATATGTAATAAAAGATATGATAGTGATAAATCCTTCAATAAGTTTAAGTAGTTCAATCAAGAACAAAAATATGAGAATCACTCACCACATATAGAGCACAACAATATACGATAACTTTTTTATTATTGTCAAAACTCAATAAAATCTTTACGTAAGAATATTTGTATATAAGCTCTAAAATTATTAGGTCAGACTTGCACCTAATTTAAATAAAGCCCGAACAAATTAAAATTATGTTTAAAATAATAAAAATAAATAAATAAATAGTCTAATATTATTTTTCACCCTCTGTAGCATATGATAGTGAAAAACATCCAAGATAAATAATTGTTGAAGAATCCTTGCTGAACAAAAGCCTAATGCCTTGTAAAATAAAAATTAATTTTTGACCAATTAATTCCTTTTGTTTGATATGGAATTCTTGTAAAATAAGTAAGTCAAAGGTTGCCATATAATTTCTGAATAACATTAAGAACTCCTTGTAGTGAATGGAATCCATAACTCTTTAAGAAACCATGTTTTTTTTTTCCGCACTTTGCTGGCAGATTCTAGGCCCAACTTCAAATACATTGTTTTCTCTTTTCCAGATAAATTAGCAAACTTATCATATATAGTTAGAAAGGTAAATATGTCTAGTTTACAACCCAATTTGAATCACATCCAACCTTATCTTGTAGCTTCATATATGACCCGAAAAGTAGACTAAGATCCATATTGACAGATTTGAACCTTTTTAACACAAGCCTTTTGACTTAACCCATTGAACTCATCTTAGATCCACTTTTTTAGGCTTTATAATAGACCCAATGGACACTTGTAATGGACCCTTTGATGTCAAAGTAGGATCACTCACAAATGATCAACAAAAAGTGTGGTATGACTTTAAAAGAAATTAAAGATGATGTCTTTATATATATATATATATATATGACATACACATATTAGATCGACCCGAGCTTCGTAGCTTAACCTGCCAAACATATGACCTGGATCATAGATTCTACCAAGTTTAACAACTTTGATTTTTTAAAAATATTTTTTACTTAATAATATTATAACAAAAATAGACATTCGTAAAATCAAACACCAATCAAATGCCAGGATATTTGTTTGAGGTTGTGATAACCTTATAAGAACGAAATTGAAATAAATTATAAAGATAAATTACAAATCAATAAGATGTTAAAGAATGGAATTGGAAAAAAAAAAGCACAACCTAACTCAATCAAAAGGAAAAAAAAAGGAAGATGTAACCTTAAAAAAAAAAGAACAAGAAAAAGGAAAAAAATGGGGAGAGGGCCTAACCGAGTGGGTCAAGCTTGAAATCTCTCGATCAAATTCTTTGCCTAGCTTGGGTTGAAAATTAACTTGCGGAGGAGTTGCCCCGACCTAACCCAACCTGCTTGGTAGGTCTAAAGAGAACCCGAACAACATGTAAAACACATGGTTTGACTTTGAAAGAACTTAAAGATGAATTTTTTTCTAATATTGAGATTGTGACGTATTGGATCGACCCAAGTTTTTCAGCTGAATCTGCCAAACCTGTAATCTGGATCATGAACTTTATTGGGTTTAACAACTTTATTTTTAAAACTACTTTTTACTTAATGATATGATAACAAAAATAAGTGATCGCAAAATTAGATAGAATAAAAATAAATAAACGCTCGCAAAATGTCAGAACTTTTATTTAAAAATACAATAACCCCATAAAAAACAAATCGAAATAAATTATGAAGACAAATTCAAAATCAATGAAATATTAAAAAATAAAATTAAAAAAAAAACTAAAAAGAATTGAATTGAAATAGGCGCTTAAAAAATTGAGTATCAACTAATTGTCAAGATATTTATTTAAGACAACAATAAAATTATAAAAATAAAATAAAATAAATTATAAAAAAAATTTAGAATTAATAAAATATTAAAGAATAAAATTTAAAACTAAAAATAATTCAATGGAGAAAAAAATTAAAAGATTAAAAAAAAAAGAGGGGGAAGCTCATTCACTGTTTATATAAACAGTGAAGTAGCAGGGTAAAACACCGATTATTTTTGTAGAGTAAGTAATTATATTTATTAAAAAAAGCTTTGAGAATACGTCCAAATCCAAGTGCATGCCAGGAGTATCCAGAGCAACAAAGCACAAAATGTCATTTCTTCTCTACTAGGGGGTCATGTGTAATATTGTTAACACCCGTTATAAATTGACATGTGTCATGTTACGACGACATGAAGTTTTTATTAATATGTATTTACTTTGGTCCCTATATTTTATTTCTTACAAAAAGTATTTAATTGAAATTTTGTGGTCATCATACTTTAAATTAAATAAAATTTAGTCTCTGATAATGTTTTGTCAATTATGTTTTTACATGTCAAATCATTAAACTTTGTATCTCAATACAAATAAATGATAATTATAGAAAACAAAAATAAAATAAAATAAAAATAATATGTTGGCAATAATAAAAATAATTACATCCATAACACCAATCCAATTAAAAAACTATCAAGTATTCAAGGACTGAGCTATTACTTTGAGATAGAATTAATTCCTGTAATATTATATATCTATTATAAAAAAAATTCTTATTCTTATTCTTATTTTTTATTTTTATCTCAATTTTGTTTAGGTTAAAAAAATTAAATTAAATTTTCTTATTTGGAAATAATAAAAAGAACTTTTTAAGCACAAAAGAAAGAGTAGAGAAATATAGGAAGCTTTAACCCCTAGTTTGAAAATGAATTGCTGGACAAGAGAAATAAAAATTTATAAAGTTTTGCAATCTTGCATATTTGTAAACAATATTTATTTAAGTTCAAGGCCAAATAATATTTAATTAAATTGTAATAGATATAATAATAATAACAACAACAAGAAGGAGGAGGAGATATCGGTTATCTTCTAATATAAACAAAATACTATTATTATACTTGAGGTTATGGCCTAGCGGTCATAGCAGGGACTTGCTTCCTTCTTCAGCATCCAGGTTCGATTTTCTATGTGCATGCTTATCATCTCCGTAATGCTTTTCTTGCCTACTGAGTTTGCAAGGTGTTCAGTGGATCTGGGGATTAGTCGTTGTGTGCGTAAGCTGACCTGAACACCCCGGGTTATCAAAAAAAAAACTACTAATTTAAGCATAGGAAAATTATGTCTTTCTATCAAGTTTTTTCATCTAAATTAACAAAATTATATTTTTCATTTCAAAATTGCCTTTAAGTTATATAATGTTATAATGGGAGAAATTATAAAAACTAATCAAAATAATTTAAAAAACATAAGTTTAAATTTTAAAATAAAGAATTAAACTTTTTTGAAAAATCCAAACTTTACTCTTGAAGTGTTCAAGGATCTTTTTAGACCAAAAAATAAAATTATATCAATTGGAATTAAAAAAATATATTAAAAAACATAAAATATATTATATAAGGATATTTTGAGCAATAATTTATCCTGTCAATTCCATCGATCAAATCGTATGAAAAGCAAAATGCTACCGCAAGCCAATTGCAAGTGAATTTCAACGATGAAGTCATGAGTTCATGAAAGATTCGATAGCAAAATGCTGCCTTCACATCAAAGCAAGTCAGTCAGTCCTACTCTACTTCAATTCATGGAACTTGAGCCGCCGAGTTCACCACGATTTTCTTATCTAGATTTCGGGGTCATTGTTGCCCGAATCTGCGTTAAGAACAATTAAAAGGCTCATAATTATTTTTTTTTTTTATGTATGTGATAAAATATTTAAAATAAGAATTAAAAACTAAACTAATATATTAAAAATTAATCTAGATAATAAATACGATCACAATGACCTAGCTCAGTCGGACATCTTGCCTCTTTCTTTTTCCTTCCTTTATCCTTCTACTGGTTGGGCCTTGATTGGGTATCAATTGATCTCGGGTCCGATTAAAGAAAGGAGATGAAATCTAATAAAAAAATAAATGATGAATGATGAAACTAAAAAAATATCATAAAAAGAGAAAAAAACAAGTAAACTCAGGAAAATCCTTTAAACCCGGGTTAATCTTTTAAACTCATAATTCATTGAATCTTAAATCCTAGTTCAACCAAGAGTTTTATTCATAACCAATTTAATGTTAGAGTATGAAATTGCAAAAATAATTTAAATGAGAAAAGTTGCCAAAGCAGAAAGAATTGCAATTAGAATGTGGATCAAATCATATAGGAAAAAAAATTGAAATGGGATAAAATTGCACAAAAAAAATCAATTCTAAAAATTATCTAAAACAAAACAAATAACAATAAAAAGAATAAAGACAAAATCCAACAAATAAAAAATTGAAGGAGGAAAAAATCAAAAAATAAATAAATATTGAAGGATTAAACAAAATAAACATTAGCGTAGAAAAAGAGAGAGAGAAAAAGGTAACCCAAGCAAATTCCCTAAACTTAGATTAATCTTTCAAACTCGCAACCCATGAAATCCTAAACCTGAGTTCAATTAAGAAGTTTAATTTTTAACTAATTTAATTTTGGAGGATGAAATCATAAAAATAATTTCAGTTTTAAAAGTTGGCAAAGAAAAATAATTGCAATAAAAAGAATGAGGATCAAATCACATATGAAAAAAATTGGAGAATGAAATTGTAAAAAAAAAATCAATTGTAAAAATGATCTAAAAATAAATAAATAGTAATTAAAAGAATGAAGACTAAATCTGACAGATAAAAAGAACTGGAGGATAAAATTTTAAAAAAAAAACTCAATTTTACAAATCATTTCAAATACAAAAAACAGTAATCAAAAGATCATAAATCAAATTTTAAGAAAAAATAAATTGAAGAGCTGCTTTAAAAATCTAAAGTAGCACATATGAAAATCGAGGTGGAAAGAGAAAAAAAGTCCACTAGTGCTAAACTAGAGGTCAAAAAGCAACACGCGCCGCTATAAAAAGAAGAGCATGCAGAGACGATTCCAACCACATCAAAAAAGTTCATTGTTGGCTGCCAAACGCTCCCTTTGAAGATGGCGAAGCATTCCATATGTTGATGCTTGCAATGCACGCGTGTTAATAAATTTTTTTTTAATAATATTTAAATATTTTAAAGTATTGAATTGCCTCTAAATCATTATAATTATAATAAAAAAATAAAAATAAAACTGGGAATAAAATACAAAATAGTAGGTGGAAGACAGTTCATTAAGTTTTGCTTTTAAGTGTATTTTTATAATTTGATTGTGCTACCCATAAGGAAAAGACAAAAATAACCATGGATGATAATTTATTAATTTTTACTTTTTAAAAATAATTTAATAATTGCACTTTGTGAAAAACAGAGAAAGACTGTCCCGACTCCCAAGAATATTTTATAATAATTAATAAATCAAGTGAAAAGACCAATTTATTCTTAAAAACAATTCATTGATTTTTTTTTAAGGATAAAAAAGCAATTATATTGTTGCAGTGAATACTAAAATATTTTTAGCCACAATGTTTTTGCCTTTCATTTTAGTTTTTTTTTGTTATATATAACAATTATTCTATAGGTCACTTTACATTAACATAAACAAAAAAATTCATGCTTTTAATTCCAAACAAATAAACTCACTTTGCCTATTTTGTATAATACTTTTTAAAATAATTTTTTATTTAAAAATATATAAAAATATTTTTTTCATATGTTGTTTTTTATTTTTTATATAAGCACATCAAAACAATTAGAAAATACTAATAAAAATATTAATTTAATATTTTTTTTAGAAAAAATACTTTTAAAAATTATTTAAAAACAATTACACGTGCATTTAAACACCCACATCGATAGATTTTATGTTCTATTTTTGTCATGAGTGCGTGTTCATGCTCTCCTTTAATTTACAGGAAAATATGGAGAACAAAATTAAACGAAGAAATCTCCATCTAATTACATGGATATGTTTAACCTTTTTTTTTAAAAAAAAAAACCATTAAGGCTAAAATCATATTAGCTTCTGCATATTAAAAGAAACTAAAAGCCCCTAATTTTTACTGTGCATTTATTAATTAGATATATATATATATATAAAATATTAATTAATTGTAAAAGTGGGTTGCATGTGATGTTCATGCGAAAGCGTGTTAATGCTTCCTCGATCTTTGTCCGATGAGTACGGCGTCGTACAATGGCCATAATATGGCTTCCATGACAATGTTTTATTCCTCACAGAGTTGCCTCCGTTAACAAGCGGTGTGGGTACCAAAAAAAAAATGTTTTGTTTTGCTTCAGTTTTTTTTGTTTTCTTTCCTCTCTTATCTTCTGTTTTAGAGCCTTCTCAAATATATTTTCAAAGTATTTTTTTTATTTTAAATTTTATCCTATTATTTTCATTGATGTTTTTTACTTTAAATAATCCATAAAATTATAATTTTCTTTCAATTTAACCATAATTTGATTTTTTAGCCTTTCAAATTTCATACCCATTCTCTTAATTCTTATGTATTTTGTAATTATTCTTTTAATTAAGTTTGTTTTTCAATTACATCCCTCAATATTTTATATCATTCTCTTAATTGAATTATTTTTTTAATTGCATCCCTTAATATTTTAGTTTATTTTATTTTTTTTTCAGATTTTGTCCTTATTCTTTTGATTGCTCTTTATTTTGTTTTTAGTTCTTTTTTATTGAAACTTTTTTATATCAGATTTAATCTTATTTTTTTTATTACTATTTGTTTTGTTTTTAATTCTTTTTTATTTGAAATTTTTTTATGTCAGATTTAGTTTTTATTTTATTTATTGCTATTTATTTTGTTTTTAATCTTTTTTTTATTAGAACTTGTTTTTTCTACTCATCCCCCAACATTTTACTTATTGAGATTTTGTTAACTTTTCATATCACTGTTTTGAAAGATTAGATCAGGTCCATTTAATTTATTTATTTATAATTGATTCTTTGTAATTTTAATTTTTTATTAGGTTATCCTAATTTGTTGAGCTAAATCACGAGTTTCATATATTAACCCAACTTCACTTGATGTAATATAGTTTTTTTTATTAATTTTTGCTATCTAATTTTTTTATTATATCATCAAATTAATTGAGATTTAACTCAATTCTCAAGTTTCTCTACTTCTTTAAAAATGTTATCGTTACTTAAATATATTTTTACACGTTAAAATAAGTTTTGTTTGATTCAAAGTGGTACAAAATATCAATCTAGATAAAATTAAATCTTTAACTATATTTTAATTAATAGCCTATCCACGTTTAAACTGGAAATAAATATAAAAAAAATATTTTAAGCCTATTCTAAAATTTAAACCTTAGATTTACTCTACTTCTGTCGCCATTGTGCCTCATATTAACTACAGATATACACTATTCAACTTGGTTGGTTAAACTGATGGCTCAAATTTACAGGACCAGATCACTTAGTCCATTTAATAATCAACTAGTTATTTGACCTCATGCATTGCCGTTATTCAAATAACTGTTTTTGTTATAAAAAAAAATATGTAAACTTTTTAAATATGTTTTTTTAATTCTAATTATTCATAAAAAAAAATTATGTATGCATTTAATTAAATATATCAAGAATTATCTATACCAATAAATGAAAAAAACAGAGTATTAATGTCGATGTAGATTGACTAATTTTTTTTTTAAAAATAAAAGAATTAATGTGTAGGTGTTATTAACATGTTTTCTGATATTGAGTAAAAAATATAATTGTGAATTAAAAAGTTAATAATTATATATAATAAACTATAGTAAAAATCATATACGTTAATAAAAGCATGTAAGATCTCAAGCTAGTTTTTAGCATAGTAGAAGAATAAAATAATGTTGCAATCACTACAATGAAACATTATTTCTTTAGTCTTTGTATATTAATTTTTCAAAAAATAAAAAGTGTAAAGAAAAAAAATATTTGTTTTCCAAAAAAAAAAGTGTGAAGAAAAAATAAGAAAAAACTAAAAAAATATTAGTGAAGAAAAAAAAAGAAAAAACTAAAAACAATATTACATAAAATAAAGATAAGAAAAAAATGATGATAAATTGGTCAAATGTAAAATGATAAAAATATCAATTATAAAGAGAAAAAATAATATAAGAAAAACTTGTTTTTTTAAAAGAATAACCTCAAAATTATAATGTTGCCACATTTATAATATTGCTACAGTAAAAATAATTAGAAAAATTTATAATTTTATCATTTGTACATAAAAAACATTATTTTCTTTAAGTATATGAATAATTTCTTAAAAAAAAAATAAAAGTTCCTACTTGAAATTTGTTTATTTGATTATGTACTTAGCCCAGATTTTAAATTAAATTGTGGGGAAATTATTCTGACATGACCTTGTTATGCAAAAGAAAAAAATGAATGAATTTTTTAGTTTATTATATAATAAAATACAAAAATCAATTCACAATAAATTTAATATCGAATAATAAAATTCAATAAAAACCAAACATTAAAGGATAAAATTGAAAAAAAAAACATAGTGTAAGAGTGATTTAGTTATACTATTATTGTTAATTTTGCTTATCAATATTTGTTGCATAGAAAACTTACATCTACAAAATTTCTCTTTTGATCAATCAAAATTTTAAGAAATCTCCATCTACAATGATAAACTATAGTAAAAATAATATACGTTAATAAAAGCATGTAAGATCTCAAGCTAATTTTTAGTGTAGTAGAAGAATAAAATAATGTTGCAATCGCTATAATGAAATATTATTTCTGTAGTCTTTGTATATTAATTTTTCAAAAAATAAAAAGTGTAAAGAAAAAAAATTACAAAAATTACAAAAGAATAAAGATAAAAACAAAAAGAATAATATAAATAGGTCAAGTGTAGAGTGATAAATATTCAAAGTGTGAAAAGTAAAAAACAAAAATATTTGTTTTCCAAAAAAAAAGTGTGAAGAAAAAATAAGAAAAAACTAAAAAAATATTAGTGAAGAAAAAAAAAAGAAAAAACTAAAAAAAATATTACATAAAATAAAGATAAGAAAAAAATGATGATAAATTGGTCAAATGTAAAATGATAAAAAAATCAATTATAAAGAGAAAAAATAATATAAGAAAAACTTGTTTTTTAAAAAAAATAACCTGAAAATTATAATGTTGCCACATTTATAATATTGCTACAGTAAAAATAATTAGAAAAATTTATAATTTTATCATTTGTACATAAAAAACATTATTTTCTTTAAGTATATGAATAATTTCTTAAAAAAAAATAAAAGTTCCTAGAAGGCACCGAAGCTTTATAAAAGAAGGAATAGATTGGATGGCTCACAAGCATTTTATCTCGGGTTCATTTTTTAGCGACGAGTGTTTTTCTTCGGTGACAAAATATAAAAATGTTGTTTGAGTATGAAGTAGAAATTGTCTTTTAAAGTATTTTTTGTTTTAAAAAAATATATTTTTTATTTTTAATATTTTTAATATTAACCCATCAAAATAATCTAAAAAAACTAAAAAAATAATTTTAAAAAATTAAATTTTAATAAAAAAAAGTAAAAACTCACTCCAAAATTCCTAAAGTAACAAACCGTGGGGACCTACAAGAATACATATTTAAGAGTTCATTAAACGACAACCGTCGTTTAAAAGTGTTTCTGATAAAATGAAATGGATGTTGGAGTCTTTTATTGCATCTTTATGCGTCAACTTTAGAGGAAGAATCCTCTTTGATCACTTCCTATTTTAAGTCATCAATAATAATAATAAAAAAAATTAGAGATTCAACGAATTTCACACCACTACGGCACTACGTTTTAAAAAGTATATTTATTTTTTAAAATATTTTTTAATAAGAAATAAATAAAAAAAATTTAAAATTATTTTAAATATCAACCCGAACTGAAAACATAAAAAAATTAATTTAAATAAAAAAACAATAATAAATTTAAATTTTTTTAAAACGTTTTCAAAACTTAAAAATAAACAGATCCTATGATATATATTATATATATATTCATAGTAGCCTTTTTTTCATAAAAAAAAAAATAGAGAGAGTCGTGATTCCAATTTTGATTTCCATTTTCTCAGGAATCTTAAGCCATTAAAAAATCAAATAATTAAGAGAAATGGCTCCTTAATTATATTTTAGAAGTTGCGTCCACCCTCTCACTAGATATTGCAGAAACTCCATTATTGTAAAAAAAAAAAAAAAAAAACTTTTTTTCACATGATGCTACGTGGTTGCCTGGCTACCATAATTTTGTCTTCATCTTTTTTGACTTCTTGCATCTAAAAGCATGAGATTGAAGCAAGCTTCTCCATTTTTCTAAACACTACGAGATATGGGTACAACCTTATCTTCATGCTAGGATAGTGATATAAAATGGGAGAGAAGAAGGTTAGAGAAAACTACAGGAAAAGATAGGAGAGGGACATTTATATAGGAGGAGAGGTGGAGGAGTTAGGCATCGATCAACAGAGACATGGCGGTGGGTTTTTTTGTTTTATTGAACTGGTAGGGGAGGGAGAGGGATCGGCGTACGAAGAGTAAGGAAAAAGATACGAAGAAATGAAGACCCATCTACTGTGGAAAGGTACTCCTTCCTTTTATTTTTTCTCTCTGTTTATTTGAACTTTAAAGCTTTTGGGAGCATAATTTTTATTTTTTTGGATTTTATTATTATTATTATTATTATTATTATTCTTTGTTTACAATGCTTAACATTCTCATAAAGATTTGGGTGAAGTAGGAAAATGTTTGATTTGACAATGAACAAATTGTTTTTTTTCAAGTTTAATAAAATTTAATTATTTTATTTGAATGGTAGCTTTTTGGTGTTTTGACAAATGGGTTTTTTTTTTTTAATTTTGATAAAGTTTCGTGCTTTGTTTTTTTTTGTAGTTTTGATACTTTCATGGATTATAATTAATAGCATGTTAGATATGTCCTGCTAGTGCTGTGCTATTATTGTACATATTTTACTTTGGATTTGAAAATAAAAAGTTATGATTATAATTTTTTTATTATAATTTTGATTGTTTGTATAGTCTAAGAGATTTAATTAGAATGTTAATATAGGTGCATTATTATAAGGATGTCAATGCTATTTAGAGTTCTTGAAACCACTCTAAATAATGACACTTGTTTCTGTATGTCAAGCACCAAATTCATTCTCTTTGACATCTGTAAATTTCAATGTCAATGGATATGAAGCTTTTAAATCTTAGTGATGATAATCATGTGTCTAATGTTTATTACTTAGTAATTTGATAATTTGACATTGATGCAAGAGTCTCAAATTGGTAAAAAATTAGAACTTCACATCTCATGAGAGCATCCATCTATTAGAATAAAAGGAATAGTCTAAAGAAAATTAAAAATAAATAGATTAGTATAAAAATAATCATATTGTATAAATGCTTTACAAAATTGATGAATTTAACTTGATGTTTCAAGTTCAGTTTCATTTTTAGCTTCAATTTCATGTTTTTTAAGATCTTGAACAACATTCAATCCAAAATTGTTTTCAGGTACAAACACTTTTTTGAGTTTACAAACACTTTTTTGAGAAATTAATCAATATTTATTTCAGCTTTAAAACAAAGACCAACATTAAGTGTTTCAAAAATAACTTGCCTTCTTCACGTAATCTTTTATGGTTGAGGTGACTATTTCTTGGATCAGAAAATTAGTGACACGATATTCTCCAATAATATGTAAGAGAAAATCTCTTGGAAGTTATTGAAATTACAAGTCACACATCTTAAGATAGATGAGAAAAGTGGAGTGTTTTGGAATATAGCACAGTAAAAAAATTGAAAATATAACACAATCCATAAAATATTTAGAAAAATATCATAGTTTAGCGAGTTACATATAACATTTACAACTTATGAGTCGTATGTGTTACATGCGACTCTTTTGAATTATTAAATGGGTTAGCATAAATTATAATAACAAAAGATGAGAGGAAAAAAAAAAACAAAAAGACTCAAGAGGTACACTAAAGCTCCAATGACAATGCACTCAGTACCATTGAAAGGATCTTAATAAGATGAATCTAACAACACCAAGAAAGATTATCAACAATAACTGAAGTGGTCTACACGAGCTGTTAAAAAGTGGTGGGTGGTTTACTTACCATTGGATGACTAGTGTAGATCACTCTAGTCACCGTTGATGACCTATCTTGTTACCATTGTATTCATCTCATCGAGATCTTTTCGGTAATACTGATGGTGTCATCATTAAATCTTTTTAATGGTACCAGTGGTGTTGTTATCAGAGCTTTGGTGTGCCTTTTGAATCATTTTTTCCCTTTCTTTCTTCTCTCTTCATTGTTATACATAAAGAGAAAGGAGAGAGAAAAAGAAAAAAAGAGATCCTGGATACACTAAAATTCCGATGATGACAAAAACAATATCATCGGAAAAATCTTGACAATAAGAGTCTAACAACATCAAGAAAGGTCATCAATGATGATCAAAGTGGGTCACACAAGCCGTCCAAAGATGGATGTTAGCTAACTCATCTTTGTGCGGCTCGTGTAGCCCACTCCAATCATCGTTAGTGACCTTTCTTGGTGTTGCTGGACTCTTTTTATCAAGATCTTTCTGATGGTATTGTTTCTTAATGTCATTGAATTCATCTCGTTAAGATCTTTTTGATAATACCGGTGATGTCCTCGTTGTAGTTTTGGTATACCTCAAAGGTCTCTATCTTTTTCTTTGTTTCTTTTTTTTTTCTCTTCTCTCTACTCATTTTAATTTGTTCTAGTTCATTTAATAATCTAAGAGAGTTATATGTGACTTACGTGATTCGTTAAATTGTGTTATTTTTCCAATTAAGTTTGGAATTGTGTTATTTCTCTAATTTTTTTATGCTAAATTCCAAAAACAAATACTCAAAAATAGTTGTATAACATAATACATGTTATGCAACTTGCATTTTCTAGATGCACACTAAAAGAGAACTAATCTAGGTATCTTAATGTTTTTTCTTCAAGTGTTGCTAAGATATATAGCTCTTGATTTGATTTGATCAACCACTAAACTTTCTTTCCTTGTCTATTTATTATATATTCTAGGATTTGGATTTCTTTGAATCAGTATTGAGTGTTTCTCCAATGGAAAAAGCCATTTTAAATAGTATAATTTATTTTTTCTCTCTTTTGTTATACTCCAATAAAAAAAAGGCATTTAACAAGCCATTTGTTAATCCTTTAATAGTGGTTTGAGGATTCTTAACATGATTAAGTTTTCAATTAATCAAGATAATTTTTTTTCAAATCTCAGTTTTAATGTTCATTTTTTTATTTATAAATGTTGCACATGAAAGCTTAGATTATAGACATAGTGAATTTTAAAAAAATTAATTTACATTAAAATAGTGTGCTAGAAAAGGAGTATTATAGATGGATTACCATGAAAGAGTGTACCAAATATCCATCCACTTGTAAAATATCTTTTATATTTTATATGTGGATTTTAAAATTCTAATTTCCAAGTAAATTGTTTTTATCACCTTTAATATGGCATAAATGCTCATTTCATATTTAGAGAATCATCTTGTATTTTGGTTGGTCTCAAATCTAAGATGATAAGCCTTCCTCATTTTCATTTCAATGAGCTTTTTATCTTTAGCATAATAATAATATATAAAAAAAATTGGATGTTTTTTTTTACAAAGAGACCTTTGATTATTGTCTTATTTTAACTTTGACTTGTTAGATGAAAATATTTATATCTTTTTATCAAACTCTACTACTATTAAAAGTTTTATCCATGCCTAGGTCTTTAATATTTTGTTCGCGTATAATAAAAATTAATTATTTAAAATTAAAAGATTTTTTAAAATTTAAATTATAACATTGTAATGTTAAAAAAATATTGGAGCCCTAATAAAAATTTTAGTCACATTCAACACTTTATTTATTTATTTATGTTATATATAGATTTTATATGAAAAAAAAGATTGGTATGGACGAAAATAATATTATAATAATTTTAATACGTGAAGATATTTTAGTTTTATAATATTAAAAAATAAATATTAGTATACATGAGATTCAATACTTTATCAAGTTTTTTTTTTTGTAGTTTTTCAAGAGTTTACAATTGTAGATATTACTAAACATGAGTAATATATATATATATATATAGAAAAGTAGTATGGTTTGGAGAATTGCAAATGATATTTGTTACATATGAGTCTCATATATCACGTGCGACTCTCTTCAATTTTAAAAATAAGCCGACACAATTTACAATAAAAAGAGATAAGAGAGAAAAACAGGAAAAGAAAGAAAGAAAAAGATCCTAGAAACATATTGAAACTTTGATGATGACACCACCGATACAATTGAAAAGATATCGACGGAAAGAATCCAATGACACCAAGAAAGGTCATGAATGGTGACCAGAATGGGCCGCATGAGTCGTCCAAATATGTTGGGGTTCATTTGTCGACAGGTTGAGTGGTAACAAACTGCCCCATCACCACTGACATGTGCTGCTTAAGAATGAAAAGGACTTGGCGGCTCATTCAAAAACAAGACAAAGAAGTGTTTTATTCCATTGGGAGGCGTTGTCCATACCACCCAAAAAGCACGGATGTCTTCCACGTGTTGGCGTGTGCCTTGTACGCGCCAGTAGCTTTTTAGAATTAAATAATATTTAAACGATGTTAAAAGATAAAAATGCCCTTGATTACCCTTGTAATTACAAAAAAAAAACTAAGAGAAAAGACCAGAAGGCCCCTAAAGCTACGATTTAAGTTTTTTTTAATCCAAGGGTATACTTGTCAATTTGCTATATATGAATAAATAAAAAGACAATTATGCTCCAATTCATCAATTTCACAAATTCTCAGTTTAGTATTTGGTACTTCACTCTTGAAATGATGCCTCTCATTATTCATGCTTTCCGTATTGTCTACTTGTTTCACTTCACTAAGGTTAAACCAAATTTCTATATATTATATCAATGTGATTTGAATTCTTGTATACTAATGGGACTATTATTTACTCTCCAAACTACATGACCTATATCCTAGAACTCCATATAAGACTTGTTGGAGAACTATGTCTAAAGTCACGAGGAGTCATGAAACTAACTCAAGCATTTAAGGTCCAAGTAAAGCTTATATCTATTCAAGTTCGTGCGTATTATACAGTCCATTTCTTCACTAGAAGTAGGATCATCAATATAAGTCTTTGGAAAACCTAATAGCCTATAAGTCTATAATACCATCCATCAAATAAGATATTGTGTGGTCATTAAGCCCGATAAGACAACACCCTCGAACAAAACATGTTGAGTTTCTATACAAGACGAACCCTAAACCAAATGAATACACCTTGTAGCTAACTGCTACCTCCTATACACGTTATATTTTTGTGTTAAATTTTAACAAAACATAGATGTATTTAATAAAAACGTACATGTCCCTCAAAGGTTAATTCTATTATCATCATTAATAGTATACAACATATAAAAATTATAATGAAGGCAGCTTTTACATAAGTCTTTTGTCAACTTGGGCCTTTTTATTCAAGTTGTCTGAAATTATAGGTGTTAAACACATTGATTATCTTATTTTTGCATAGACACAACCATGTGGGTTCAAGGCTATATAAATAAGACAAGATCTTCTTCTCTACAATCATCTTTTTCCTTATTAAACATCACTTTGCTCTCTATGAACACACACAACACATTTTTCTAAAGCTTTTTTCTTATACCATTAGTACCAACATAAGTATCAAAGTTTCCTCTAAACCTAACATTAAACTTGTTTGCAAGCTTCTAGTTTTTCAAACCTAACATCTTATGTTGTCTAGTCAATCATCTAATGATGATACATGAAAAACTACACAAATGTTTTATACAATGTATACACCTCTCTCTCTCTCTCTCTATATATATATATATATATATATATAAGATATTTATTAAATATCTTATAATTTAGATATCTATATTAAATATCTTATATATTTATCTTAAGAAAGTGTATATATATACAGAGCTTCATCTCTTTAGATGAAAGGTCTAGTAGAGCTCATATTTCTAGATTCTATCTTTCTAGACAACATATATCTAAAAAAACACAAGTCTGATACAAGATTTAAACAAGGTTTAAGAAACATTTAAGCCTATAAAATATTGATTTTTCTCGTCGTTTGAATAAACACTATATTGATTTAAGCTTCAGAGTATTTTTCTTGTAAGTATTGTAGGTATTGTCGGGCCCACCAAATTCTCCAAGTCTAGTTTTATCAAGCCATAAAAAGCACCCTTAATCTTTCTAATGAGGATTTTTACAACCTCGTCATCCATATTTATAAAAGGCTTAATCTTTGTGAGATTTTCTACGATCTCATTGTTACCTTAGAAATTCCCTTACATTATAGAGTTGCCTGCCATCTTTCTTTACTTGACATAAGAAACATTTGATGGTGGTGGAAAATAGCTATCAAAATAAATATTCTCTATTTTTTGACGTGATACAAAATCTCTTCGTAAGAATCATTAAAACTTGCCTCAATTAATCTCTCTTTACTTGACATAAGAAACATGCATGCTTTGCCCTCTCAAGAACAGACAATCACCTTGCAAAATCTCTTTTCAAAAAATCAAACAAAGAAATTTCTTTAACATTAGAAATGAGCAAAGGAACTTTATAGTATCCCACATGCCTTGCATCCTTTAATTTGTATTATTGGAATGGTTGCTACCACTTTATCTATCCACAAGATTTATTAATTATAAAAAAACCCTTCAAACAAAAGAATCGATAAGAGCTTCAGGGAAAAAGCTATAGTTGTCAAATTTATATTATTTCATTATTTTATTGACAAAAAGGCTAATAGAAATTAAGAAAGATTAATAATATTAAATATAAAGATAAAATAAAATAAAAATGCAATTTGAGATGTTTGTCATTTCCTTTTAAACCATTTGTCTAATTAAATAAAGTATAAAATTCTAGAAATACTTAAAAATTAAAGTAGAAATGTATATTAAAAAAATATGCCAAAATCATAAACTTCCGTCCCACTTCAACAAGGTGCCTAACTCGATCTATATATTTTTTTATTGAATCAATTTTAAGAAAAAAAATCTAAACTTAAGGTCCCTTTTTTTCATAAAATATTTAACAAATAGAAAATATTTTACATGTAAAATATCTTTCCGTAAAATATTATTCATATAAAATATTTTTCAATGTTTCGCTTGAAAAATGCTTTTCTGAAAAATAGTTTTCAATGATAATGGTGGTGAGATAATGGTAAAAGTGATGATGAGATGACAATAATAAAGGAGGAGGTGGGGTGAGATGACGGTTGTGGTTCGATGGCGGTAATGGTGAGATGATCATGGTGGTGGAGGAGATGGCGCTAGTAATGAGGTGGTGGTGGAGGAGATGAAATAGTTAATCGATATTATAAGTGGATTGTAAAATATTTTTACTGAACTTAATGAGTTGGAAATATTTTTCAGCAAATAAACTAAGTTTGAAAGTCGATTATAAATTTTTTTTCATTAATCTATTTTATAGGAAACAAATAGAAAAAAATATTTTCTAAAAATATTTTTTTGGGAACAAATATAGAAAAATCTAAAAAATATTTTGTATGAAATATTTTACACAAAACAAACAGACTTTTAAACGACAAACTACATATCCTCAATGAATTATAAAACCACAAAATAAGATTTAAACTTCAAATCCATGCATAAAATCATAATAACAACTCCATTAAATAAAATAAAAGATTTTAAAAAAATGGTGAGTTATGAACTAAATGAACCCTATGTACACCTCTGCATCTTACCCCAATGTAATCAAATTGGGTTGTATTTTATCCATCTTGATTTGATTGCGCCCAAATAAAAATTGAATGCAATCAAATCAGATAATATATAATGCCTAACTAGATGTGTACCCATGCTAAGATGCAAGGTCAGAATATTTTTTTGTAAAAAAATAATATTAATTTTAATATAAATAAAACTAAAATTTGAAAGAAAAATCTTCAACTTGGATTATAGTTTTAATTGCATTAAATAAATTGGTTTTAATTTAACTAGATGATAAACAAATAACAATAACAAATAAATCAAATAAAAAAATGATCATGATAATTGTGGAAAAAATGATATAACTCAATTCTTATCCTATTAACTACAAAAGGAACAAAATTGAGTAAAAAATTAACAAAAACAAACTAGCTCAAATCAACCCGAGTTAGCATGACAAATATGTAACCTGAGTAATAAGAGCCAAGCCAAACTAAGTTAATTCATTAAGCTCGCAGTATAGATCATGAAATCAGGATAATCTGATAGAAAAAAACAAAAAAAAACCACGAAGCCCATTAAAAAAAAACATATAATGTCGAATGATGAAGTCAAAAAAGAAAATACGTATAACATAAAAAGTAATGTTGACCCATATTAATTTTTCAAACATGTGACCTGAGTTATTGGGCTAGAAGCACCATATCTAAAAATAAATCATGAAGCCCAATTTTCAACCAATCAAATGTTGAAAGATGAAATTGAAAAAAAAAATCAATTATGTAAAAGGATTCAAAACCAAATATAGCCATTAAAAAAATAAGGATCAATATTGAAATAAAAAATAAATTAGAAAACAACTACAAATTTTTTATTAAAGGGTTAAATTAAAAAGAAAAATCAATTTAATAAAAGTACAAAAACACAATAAAAAGAATGAGGATCAAATTGAAAAAAAATAATATATCACAAATTGTGTTTGAATGATGAAATTAAAAACAAATTAAATTTTACAAAAGAGTCAAGAACAAAAATTAAAAATTAAAAGAATAAAGATTAAAGTTGAAATGCCAATAAATAAAGAAATAAGTCAAAAATTTTAAATGGCTACCACGAATTTTGATGGGAGGAGAGCGAATAGAGGGGGAAAAAAACACTACCACCAACAAATCATCTCACCATCACTACCACACGCCACCCCACTGGAAAAAAAACACTTTGAAGATTTCAATGACACAATAAAAGAGTTTTTGGTCGTTGAGAAACGCTGCACACGCAGTCATAAGAACATGTATGCTTTTCATATACCAACTATTTTTTATTTAAATAATATTTTTTATTTAATAAAAATACTAAATTATCCTTAAACTTGATAATAACAAAATAAAATATAATGAAAAGATAAAAAAAAAACTAAACAAGAGTTTAAAAAAGTTTGCTTTTAAGATAATTAAGCCATTTTAGTTTACTTAAAAAATAAAAGGATTAAAAAGACGTAGATGCCGGGTATAAATATTCATTCCACTTTACTCAAGAAAGGAAAAGACAATCTGAACCCCAATCAATATAATAATAAAAAATAAACCTTGAAAAATAAAAAATTATCTCGACCCCAGGAACATTGATTTTTTAAGAAGAGCAAATTGGTAATTACATGTTTAACTATACGATGAATCTTCTTTCTCTTCTAGTTTTTTTTTTATATATATATATATTGTTTTATACGTGGGATGAAATTACGATCAAAATCAGACGGCTAATACTCGTCCAATTAGAGTGAATTTTGTGCACATAAAGGCCAAGGTGGGGAAGCAAACAAAAAACAAGACAAGGAGAGAAAACACAGCAATACTGGCCAACTGACAGAGACATGAACGAAACAGAGTATCCAATGACAAAAGTGAACTAGTTGGCTTCATTTCCTTGGCTATCCTTTTCTCTTCTCTTCACCAAGGTCCCCATCATCCTCCCATCTCTCTATCTCTCTCTCTCCCTCACACGCACACATAGAGAGAAGAAGCATATGGTATTTTCTTTAATGGCCCTTACCTTTCACCTTTTTATATATATATATATATATGAACTTGTCATGAACTGAGAGTTGGTGGGCTGTTCTTTGTACTCGAAGCCGATTACAAATCTTCTATTATTAGTTTAACAAATCTTAGCAGCTACTACTACAACAATAAGCGTAAGTTTTCTTTCTTTTATTATGTTATCCCACTTTGCCACTTATCTCTCTCTCTCTCTCTCTCTCTCTCTGTTTGTGTGCTATGTTAGCTTGGTTTCTGGTTTCTTGTTGTTGTGGTGGTGAGTGAGATTTTCTTTATTTTTTGTCCTTTCCCTTCTGTGGGTGTTATAGCTGGAGTGGAAGAAAGGGAAAGTGAACCCAATAGTGAGTAGCCTAAGGGAAAGGTTGAGGCTGGAACCCATGCCGTTGAATATGGTTCATGATGCTGATGGACTGCCAAGGATTCTTTTGACTGACCCTACTGGCTCTTCTGCTGAGGTAATTACCCTTTCTCCTTGAATTCTTGTTTATTCTTTACTTTTTCTTGGTTACTTGTAGGTGATGTTTCTGTAATCTAAGACCGAAATTGAAATTGGTGTAGGCATGATTATTAACAATTAATTATGGTAAGTAAGAGATACTTTGCAGTGAATTATGTTAAACCATTTTCAAAAAATGAAAAAAAAAAGAGATCAGGATAAGCAGGAGTAAAATAATTGAGTACTTAAATTAATGAATTTCAGTTGAATAAGCAGCAACCTTCACTTTTCATATCCTTTAAAATATGCAATCTTGAAAGTGATATTAAAAAAAAATAGCAATCATAACTGGAATAACACAAAGAAATGGAAAAAAGTTTACTATTAGGGGTTGGCTTAGGATAGATTGGGCCGAGATAAACACCTTGTGCTGTGTTGAGTTCTAATTTCACATAGTGAAAGAATTCTTCTAGGGCTGTATGCGTGAACCTTACCCAGTACACATGAACAGATAGTTTGCACGGGTGTAGGATTTCGGTTAAGCCATCAAACATATTGAAGTTCCTCTTACCAACTTGCAAAAAATGAATTGAGTCAACTTCAGCACTAAAGAACTCTTCACTGAAAAATGGTTTCAGGTGCTTTTGTATGGCGGGCAGGTTGTTTCATGGAAGAATGAACGAAGAGAGGAACTACTTTTTATGAGCAGCAAGGTGAGCAGTTCTTCTTCTGCATGTTTAACTACTTCTGAGACTACAGTTATATTTAAGCTTCATGTGAACCTTATTTAGATTCTAGGAATGACAAGTTGCTGATTTACACTATCGATAATTCAATCTTTGATAGCTATGCTATTGATTTGGATGTTGGCCTTAACTTTGTTCTCGTACATGTCTGAGGTAGTTGAGCCTTGAGATTCTTTAGCAATTAATAAACCAGTTGATTCCAGCAGTTTTTGAATAATAGCTTAACTTTGATCTAGCAACCATGGCAACATGATGGTAAAAGAATTAGCTGGCTTATCTCAATCTATCACCGCAAGAAAGGACAAATACTTGAAAGAAGCATAATGTATTTTGAACTGTTTTGTTCTGTAGCTATCCGGTCTTCATTTTCCATTAGTTCTATTTCTCTTGGTACATATGCAATCCACACTTTTTTTTCATTACTCATTAGCCATTAGTGCTCTGCTGTTATTATTAAAAATGGCAAACCTCAAGTTGCTCTCAAACTAGCATACCATTGTTTGAGTTATTAACTGTATAGAAGCTACATACAACTATAACTTTCATAATATCTTGTTTATGAGGCATTATTTTCTTAGCAGGCAATTTGGAAGCCACCAAAAGCCATCGGGGGAGGCATTCCTGTCTGCTTTCAACAGGTTTGAGATCTGAGGAACGAAGCAGAATCGTATCATTTTGTCCTTGTTGAGATTATATTTCTTAGTCCATGCTGCAATTTCAGTTAGGGAATCTTGGTTCATTGGAGCGACATGGGTTTGCAAGGAACAAATTGTGGTCGTTGGACAGTGACCCTTCACCTCTGCCTCCAGCAAACAATCAGTCATCAGTGGATCTGATATTGAAGTCCACAGAAGAGGATGTGAAAACCTGGCCTAAAAGGTATGCTTGCAAATTTTTGACCCTTACAAAATAAGACTACATGTCCAAGGGTATCATCAATTGGATGAACTTATGAATCTCATGGTATTCTGCAGCTTTGAGCTGCGGCTTCGTATCACTCTCAGTGCTAGCAAGCTCACTTTGATATCTCGTGTGAGAAATACAGATAACAGGCCCTTCTCCTTCACTTTTGTACTGCGTAACTACTTATCTGTATCAGATATCAGGTTTGTCTCATGAATTCTAAAGTAATTGCTTCGTTTGCAATGACTTAGACTTAAAGTTTGTGACTGGTTTGTCTCATGAATTCTAAAGCAATTGCTTCGTCTGCAATGACTTAGACTTAAAGTTTGTGACTGGTGCCCCTTCCCTCATAATTCCAGTCCTATTCATTCTGAATTGTGCATATTTCTGTAATCTATATGCTTTTGCTATCAACATGCATGCATTTTTTTCTCATTTTAAAGGGAGTTGGCAGAACATGAATTTGGTAGATATTACATTGCTATTCTTTTCAGAGGGTTGCATGATGCTGTTTCATTTGCAGCGAAGTGCGTGTCGAGGGATTGGAGACACTTGATTACTTAGATAATCTGATGCACAGAGAAAGGTTCACTGAGCAGGCAGATGCGATTACCTTTGATGGCGAGGTACTATGCTTTATTTTCTTCTACTGTCAATTTGAATTTGAATCTTTTGCGTAGACTAATAATTGAAATTTCTAGCCACCAAATGAATTGTGATTTCATGAGTTTCAACTTTGTTCTTTTATTTGAATTCCCATGTGTTGGAGCATGACCTTTTTCCTATTTTTTTCTAATAAAATTAAGTCATTTTTAGGTTGACAGGGTATATTTGAGCACCCCCTCAAAGATTGCCATCATAGATCATGAAAAAAAGAGAACCTTTGTACTGCGGAAAGATGGGATGCCAGATGCAGGTTCTAAAATGTTTTCTTGATGTTCTAATTGTGTGGCTGAACTTTCAATTTGCCGCGGTCCTAACCACTCACTGTGTTACTTACATTTTTTACATGATTGGCACGCAGTTATGTGGAATCCTTGGGACAGAAAGGCCAAGGCTCTCCCAGATATGGGGGATGAAGACTACAAAAGCATGTTGTGCGTAGATTCAGCTTCTATTGAAAACCCAATTGCCTTGAAACCTTTTGAGGAGTGGAAGGGCTACCAAGAACTCTCTACTGTGTCATCAAGTTATTGCAGTGGCCAATTGGATCCTCGAAGGGTTCTATATGGCTTTCACTGATCTCATTCATGGGCTAAGTGAGGGTTTCTTGTTAGCAATGTCAACTGTTTTATTTAATGTACAATATGGATGCTCTTGCGTTTCTGTATATTGCCCCTCGTGTCTTTTAGGATATCTAGAGTGAGATTAAACAAACTGCTATGATGGCTTATCATTTTGGGATCACACTGTCACATTATTGAGCAACAAGATATTTTTATGTTGCTTCTGTGTGATAAGGTGATGTGCCTTTCTAGTATTTTCCATGTAAGATATAGTTAAATTTAAGAGTGGGTGATGCCATGGTTGTGATACAGAAATTGTTATAAATTTCTTGAAATCTTAAAATTAGAAACATCAAATTCATGAAGAGTTTATGCACTATCATCAGAGGGTGGGGATTGACTTGGATTCGATTATGGAATCAGCTACAATCTCACCAGATACTTGTTCTTATTGAACTAATGCTTAGTCGCTTGGTAGTGGACTCGAACCTTATTCCTGTATGTCCAGCAAAGTGTTCCACTGAGTGATTAGAACAGTGAAAGCAAGGACAGCCCAAATTTTTCTATGGCATCCTTGTCAAAGGGATCATCTCCCAGATACATGTGAATGAATGCCCTGCAGAGAAGATCATTCCAACCTTGCTAACCACCTCATCCATCACTGCACAGGAAGAAAAAAAAAATGAAGCATCAGCATCTTAAATCTAGTGGACATATATAATATGTAGTTGAAAAATATTTCAGTATTTGCACCTTTTGTTTGAAGAATATATTCTGGAAGTCGAGAAATCTCGATCACAGAACCCGTAGTTAGCTTATGTCATCTGAAGCTGCACCCAGGACCCTATGACTTATGTTTTTCGACTCACATATATAGATATTTTGGACAGGCTACAAAATCTATTTCAAGAACTTATGTTTTTCGACAATGGTGGTGCTTGTCCGAAACTGAAATGTATGTCTGATAGTCAATGCCATTGCACTGCAGGATAGAAAGAAACTTTGAATTGCTCAATTTCTCATCTTGGAGTGATCTTTCTTTGTAGAGTTCGGACAATTTACACGCTATGGCAATATATACTGCAGGTAATCTCTCTCTATCCTTCAGGCTCATAGAGTCAAAGATGGATAACTTTTTTTTTTTTTTTTTTGCAAACATCAAATATACCATCAAACTAGTAAGGTATTATCATCTTTGCACCTAAACTATTTTTTATATTAATTTTACTACAAAGCTATTTTGATTTCTTAATTAAGGACTTCCATTAGAATCACTTGGCAAAAATATACATCAAGTCCCTACAAAATGATGTGGTTTTCTTAAAAAAAAAATACAATTTAGAGAGAAATATATATAAAAAACCTTAAAATTGAATGAATTTTTTTAATTGATAATTTCTGAAAGTTTGAGGGTAAAATTGATACAAAAAAATCTCATTGATTATTTATGAGCTAGGTTTTTTTATAAAACCTGTGTACATAAGTTTTATATATAGCCATAAAAAAATAAAATATTATATAAAAATATGGAATAATTAATTAATTTTCAAATATCATTGCAATTAATTATCTAATTATAGTTTTACTTTAATATGTAAAAAAACAAAAGAGAAGGGCTTAGAGAATCAACCCATGAAGCATTAAATCTCATGCATGTTTGAGCTTGTATTGCAAGTCTGCTTAGGTGTGTAACGTAGGCTTACATATTTTGGTTTCAAAGTCTAGGTTAGTTTTTTTAAAAAAAATTACAGATAACTCGTTATTTACTTATAACATTTTCTAGTCACTAAATGTGTCAGTTACTAAAAATCAGGTTCCAAGATTTTAAACCACAAAAAAATATCTTAATTTCAATTTTTTTTTCACCCAAGAACATTATATGGACCTTTAAAACCCTTTTTCTCAATTACAAAATACATTTTAATCAACCTAAAGCTCAAAATGAAATCAAAACTTTTTTAAAAAAATTAAGGATGGTCTATTTTTTCTTGCATGATTAAAGTTTAAAACCACATTCATTGAGTTCCTCTCCTAAAACAAAATCTATAAATAACAAAATCAAAATTATTGGTAGTCTTAATTCAATCATCCAGTATTTTTCTGTTTCCTTAACTTTGTCAATGATTTTTCTTTACTCTCTCAACCTTCATGGACTCAAACATTATAAAATGAAGTTTGAGGTCAAAACATAACAACCTAAAAGAACAAGGATAAAATATGAAAAAAAAATTGAAACTTGAGGTATTAAAGGGAACTTTTGTGCCCTTGTTTTAAGGAAAAAAGCTTTGTTTTTTTCTTAATGTAAATTTTGGTTCTTCATATCTTAATTTTTTTAATAATAAGTTAAAATTCATTCTCATAAAATAAGGATCATTCATTTAACATCAAAACATTTAATGACAAATCAAGTAAGCAATAAAAAAACATTAAAATGGATTTGATGTGATCCAAATATGCTTCCATAGTGTCAAATGAAAGTGCACATCAAACCAAAATTTCTTAGAGATTTGATTTAGGTCAAGCTTGATAGTGACTCACGGGACTTCAACTCATTTATAAGGTTTTTGGTTCGGTTTGGATTGAGCACGGGTTGGTTTTGTTATGGCTTATAGGCTAATGTTTTTCTATCTTGTTTAAATCAATTCAAAGTTAGTTTGGACGAGATCAAATTTGGTCTGGACAATTATAGCTTAGGCAGTTTGATTGGGCTGATTTTAGGTTGATTTAGGCCATTAAATACAAGTAGAAATTTAGACAGAAACTTTTAGGTTTCAACTGGGGTTTCTTTTCTATTTATGGGTTTGAATCCTTATTTTACAAGGATTAGGAAGTTCAAATATCCAAAGGATTTAGATCTAGTTATTTATGTATTTTATTTTTTTGTTTGATTTGTTTAAGGAACTTATTAATGATTTGGGTTTTATTTAGGGCTTTGGTTTACTACCCAAAAGGTCTATTAAGGTTGCTTTATGGGACTATTTAAGTTAAATTTGAGCTTAAATGTTTTGCAGTCGAGTGATTAAAAAACTAGTGTGTTTTTATGAGCGAAACTCTTGATTTTGGTTCTTCCATGAACTTTATCAAACTTATCATAGAATTTTTACTTTGTGGCACTTTTCCTATACTTTTTATTCTTAATTCTTATAATCGACAAAACAAAATTTCATCCAATACTTTTAGTTTTTTTATTCGGGTAATCTTTGAGTCAGTTTTTATTTGAAATATAATTTTAGCTTTTCAGGAATTGTTGTTAATTTTGATATGACTTCAAGGGTTATTACCCTCCAGGTTCTCATCATTTGGTATCAGAGTAATGCTTTAAAACCAAGTGTTATCAATCTTTTATTTTTTGTGTTTAGTCTTAATTTCTTATAAATGTTTTTGTCCATATTATTTAGTTCAATTGGTTTTTTGTCAAGTTGTTTGTTTAATTTTCTTTGTTGTTTGATTTATGTTTGGTTCTAATATATATATATATATATATATATATATATATATATATATATATATATATATATATAAAGAAAGGGTTATTTATGTTCAAATTATTTTATTAAGAATTTTTTAAAAAAAGAAAATGAAAATCATAAAAGTAGGCTGTTAGAATTAGATTGTTAAGAAATTGTCTAAATTAGGTATTTAAGAATTTCTTATGGTAAATTTGGGTTGTTAGAAGAATTCCAAAACTAAATTATGTTTGACATTAAATTTTTTATTTGGTTTTGGATTGTTAAGTATCTAAAAGTTTCGAGCAAATTAGATTAATTATATACACTCTTGGTTTGTTAAAAAAGTTTGTTATTTTGGTAATAGTTTAATGAGTATTTATTTGAAACACATTTGAGAAAATTTTTATAGATTGGGAAAATTTGTATAGATTAGGTTCAATCAGTTTGGTATATATTCTAATATTGATTTTGGGTCTAATTCTTGATTTCATAGTGTTTGTTTCATATGTTTTATTATTGATTTCATAATTTTATAACATTATTACTTGTTTGTATCTTATTTTCCTTGATTGTTTTCATTGATTGAATACATTAGGTTGAACTTTTCAATTTGAATTTTATTGATTATTTTGTTTAGTTATTTAAAGAGTTAAATAGGGGAGTTCGAGAGGGAAAGGGTGAAAAAGAAGAGCATATTATCTTGAAAAGAAAGAATTTAAGATAAACTTGAGTAGAGCGACATTTATTTAAGTGTAAAAACATAAAAAAATGTGCAAAGAAATTTTTTTTCTTATTACTAACTTATTTTATAGCTATGAATATGTTATTTAAAAGTGAATCACCATAGAAGGAGGGGAAGCTCGATAATTCTTTTGTGTTATAGTCATGCAACTATAGTTGAAGTAAATACAATTGATGTTTAGTGAGGTCACAAATTAGTTAGATCAATAAAAAACAAGGATTGATAATATGAAAAGGGGACCACCATTACAAGTTGCTAGTTACAAAATGTTGTTATGGTGGGTTTCCACATTTGTAAATGAGTATGTTAGTGAGAATGAGGATGGAGATGCAAATAAATTTGAGTAGGCTTCATTCAGCCAAGGTGGAAGATTTTAGCAATAAAAGGGTTTTTGATTATGAAAGGTTTTACATGTATAAAGGGTTAGGTGTGATTTTAGGATCCGTGATGGTTTGGATAGAAACCTAAGGAGCATTAAGATGAAAACTCCTACTTTTTATAATAGAAATGATCCAGATGTATATTTAGAATGTGAAAAAAAAAAGGTAAAGTTGATTTTCTATTGTTACAAGTATTCAGAGGTGGTGAATGTAAAACTTGTTGTTTTTAGTTCATTAATTATACTATAATTTGGTGGGATTAGCTTGTTCTGAGTAAGAAGAGAAATCTTTAGACTTGTTGAAACTTAGAAGGAAATGAAGGAAATCATGAAGAAGAGATTTGTCATTAGTCTATAGTCGTTACGATTTGGATTGGGCATGGTTCAATTTCATTATGGCTTGTGGGTTACTATTTCTTTAGCATGTTTAAATAAGTTCAAAGTTGGTTTGGACCATACCAAATTTGGTCCGGATAATAACACGTTGGGCAATTAAGTTTGGGTTGATTTTAGGTTGTTTTTCAACCATTAAATGAAAGTGATGGCTTAGAAAGCAACTCTTGGGTTCCAAACCAACTGGTATTATTTCCAGTTGGTTTTGTAAGAGGATGAACTCTTTGTGTTAAAAAAACTTGTCCTGAAAAAACAGAAATTCCTACATGTGAAATGAAGTTTTATAATAGCATAGACAAAGGGATTTTAAAAGAGTTCATTTTATTTTATGAATTTAGAGTTTTGTAGGTCTAACTTTGAATTTAAATTATAAGATTATATTATAATTTTATTAAGAAAATATGAGTTTAATAAAATTTTGTGAATTCTTTTATAGAAAGTTAATTGAAGAATAGTTTATTTGATCAAATATTACAAAATATATATATATATATATATATATAGATGGAAAATAGAAAAGAGTAAATAGATATTTATCATTTTTATCAAGAAATGAGAATTTTTATAATTATTTGAAGATATTACAACTACAAAAATCTCTTTGAAGTAATGAATAATTAGTTACTTTTATTTATTATATCGTAACGATTTATTTTATCACTCAATAACTTAACCAATTATTTTATAATTATACTAACAATTTATATATAACAAAATCTAATAGGATTAATTAATTAATAAAAGTAATAATATAAACATTCAAATAATAAAATTAAAAGTACGAACACTGAAATAATAATAGAAAAAATCGAAAGGTTCCATAAGACAACATGGGCCTGGACAATTTTGTGGGCCGAAATTAATATCACTAGTGGAATCTATAATGGGCTTCTTACAGCCAGGTCAGGAGGACCCCTGCAGCTCTCCTTTCCCTTCTCTACCTCTGAGAAAGAAATAACAAGGTCCGTCTGAAGGTGCGAGCTTGAAAGAGGGTTTTAGAAGAAGACCAACAGCAAAGCAATGAAGGAAACAAGGAGCACAAAACGCAAGAGAGAGAAACATGGAAAACCTCAAAATATGGCTTCTGCCTCTTCGAAAATAACAAAGTCATCCTCAAATTTTCTCGACAAGGTCCCTCTCTTTCCCTCTTCTTCTTTCTTTATCTAAGTGTGTTGTATGGAAATCTCAACTCTGATAGAATGGATTGTGCTGTATAAAAGCAGATGCGAGCAAGATTATCAGGTGGCCACTTCAGGATGATTAATGAAAAGCTCTACACTTGCACGTAATTTTTTTTTCATCGAGTAATTGGGGTTTTTCTTTTTATTTTAAACAATTTTTTGATGTTTGCTGATGGTTTCTTCTTCTTCTTCTTCTTTTCACTTTTCTCAGTGGAGATGAAGCTCTCGACTATTTTAAAGAAGACCCATCATTGTTTGATATGGTAGCCTTTGTTTGTTCCAAAATCAACCCTCCATCTATCTAGTTTCTGTTCTTGTTTGTTGGTTTCTCTTTTTCGTTGTTCAATTACTATATCTTATAGTTTTGGAGAAATTCACATTTATTAGTACATTAATTTTACCATATTCAATCATTTCAACGTCTCAACTTTGATTTTTCAACTGAACGCATAACATGCATCTCCATTGAATAGGTTTAACTCTATGAATTTCTCTACATCAGAAGCGCATAATGAGTTTTTCCCCTTCCAACCTTGAGAGTATAATTTAGTAGAAACTAGAGAGCACTGTAGGCTTTCTTTTCTGGGAAGCAAATTCAAGAAACATGAGATGGGAAGAGAAGAGAAAGAAAATAGTATGACAAAAGCAAATATTTGAAAAACACTGCATGTCTTTTTTTTCTGTCTGAAGTTCAAATTGCTTGTTCTTGGGTATTCATGATAATTCTTGACGCCAAAGTTACCGTGGAAGTCCTCTTGATTCGAATAAAACAGTGCTGAATGGTCTGTTGAATTGATCAAGATATGTTTATTGTTTTTATGAAAATCCTAAATATATATGTAGGAGGAAATAAATTCAAGAAAACTAAGACAGAAGGAAAAAAAAAAGAGAGAGCGAATGAAAATAGCATGATGAAAGCAAAAAATTTAAACAAACTCTACATGTCTGTTTTCTGTCAAAAATTCACAATGCTTGTTGCTGGCTATCTGTGACTATTCTCGATGCCAGTCACAATGAGTTATTATGGAAGTCCTTGTAATAACTCAATCTACTTTTGAACATGTTAATCTCGAAGTTCAGGATATCTTACCGTGCAATTCATACATGGATGGGTTTTATATCCTTATCTTTTCTTTCTTTTTAATATCACTAGGCAAATGTCTTACATTTATGTACTTGCACTCATACATGCAAGTCTAGGGAAGTAAACGGAAGTAGAATCATAATTATTTGGATGTTCTAACTCTCATATCAGAAATTGTCTTGACTGTATTTTATGTTCTTGAGCAGTATCATACCGGATATCAAGAACAGATGTCACATTGGCCCGAACAGCCAGTGAATATAATCATACAGTGGCTAAAAGCTCGCAGCTCTTCTTTAGTTGTTGCTGATTTTGGCTGCGGTGAGGTTTTACCCTGTCCACTTTCTATTTCTAGGTTACCATACTCATTTTGTCAACATATATCTGTGGTTCACTGATTTGTTTCTTTGGTTGGTTTGACAATGTAATGTTGCTCCATTTGTTGTAGGGGATGCACGCCTTGCAAAAAATGTGAAGAATAAAGTTTTCTCTTTCGATCTTGTGTCCAATGATCCTTCAGTAATTGCTTGTGATATGTCAAATGTATGTGTGGTAGTTAAGTTGCCTTTGAATTTTGAAATTGGGTTCAAAATTATTCCATGGGATTAAACTCTTTTGTCTTAGAATATCTATTTGCAACAACCCTTATGATTGGTTTGTTTAATGTGCTTATTGGCAGACACCCCTTGATGCTTCATCCATAGACGTTGCTGTCTTTTGCCTCTCATTGATGGGGACTAACTTTCCAAGTTACCTTGAGGAAGCGCAGAGAGTTCTGAAGCCCAGGTCTGCACTCGGTGCTTGTTTGAAGCTTCTGAATAATCGTCTGTTTGTCGTTTTCTTCTCTTATAAACTAACGGTGCAACTTGCATCTGCTCTTTTAGTGGGTGGCTTTTGATAGCAGAAGTAAAAAGCAGATTGGATCCAAACACTGGAGGAGCAGACCCAAAAATGTTTTCAAAGTCCATATCTGATCTAGGATTTACCTCAACGTTAAAGGTCTTTATATGTTCCTCCATCTACTTTTATAAATGGATTTCTTTAGTAGAATGCTTACTGATGCAAATTATGTGCAGGATTTCTCAAACAAAATGTTTGTTTTGCTATATTTCCAGAAAAAGGTCAGTCGCAACCTGGATTGATTATGTCAGTCTGATTTTTGTGCACTTGACTTATCTGCTTGAGAAGCAGTATAATAGTTCATTTGCATGCCTAATCTGTTCACCATTGTTTATAGGAAAAAGAAACTTCGACGAGAAAGGGAATTGAATGGCCTGAGTTGAAACCTTGTTTGTACAAGCGTCGGTGATATCATCAGAGGTTGCCCCTATCAGGTTACTGGTGCATGAACTTAACACTGCATTATCAGCAGTATCGATTTTGATAAAGTTTGTAAAACTTTTATTTCTTTAGATTTCAAATCTTGTGCTGTATTAGATGCCAAGATTCTGTGACTTGGAATACCTTTCTTTTTAAGTTTATAGCATGGGAAAATGTATTTTTTTATATTATTTTCCCATCATCCTTCGAGTTGTTTTAATTACAGGGTGGTCGTGGCACACTAGCTCTGGCTCTGGTTTTTGTTGCCTCCTGAATTAGAATGCTGTAATGTGTAATTTCAATGGCAAATTACAAAATACAAAAGCAATATCTTTCAGGGAAATAAAGAAATTTTTTTTTCAAATTACAGAAATTAATCAATCCATAAAAGGTGTTTTTCATTTTCATATTAATGTGTTTTTTTGTTTTTACAAAAACTTGTCTTTTTTATTAGTAACATGTCTTTTTGAATAAAAAAAAACAAACGGCCAATAAAATGATAAAAATCTCAATTACTTTAATTAAGGAGAGAAAATATATCGCTTCAATCAAAATATTATTTCTTTTTCATTTATTTCTTTTTTGTTTTGCCAAAAATAAATTTTTTGTTAGAATTATTACTTTTTAAATAGAGAATTATCATGATCGGTTTGATAATAAAAGAAAAACAAAACATGCTTGATAATTTGTTAAAAAAAATACAAGAGTAATTAATCTAAAATTATGTAAAAAAACTATATTAAAAAAATAATAAAATACATGTTTTATTCTCAATTAATATTCGTAGGCATATTTGATTTATAAATTTTGCATATTAAAATCATATATGATAATTATAAAGCATTTGTTAATATTATTATAAAAACAATAATTTTAAAAGCAAACTATGACAAAACTATAATTTTAAAGATTTTCTTTATTATTTTATTCATAATTAATTTTGTTCAAAATAAATAAAATGGATGACATATTATCTGTTTAGACACACGACGCGTCATTATTTTGTTCAAATTCTGATTACATCTGATGGTTGGAAAGTTAGATTTTGGTTTCTTGTACTCGAACAAAATTATTTTCCAACTTGTTTTAACCTTAAAACACCCTAACTTGAGTAAACTTATTTTTAATCTCAAAACACTATAAAATCAATTTGAAAACCAAAATATTATACTGACTCAAGAAATCCTTCTTGAGTTTGGATCTATTTTTTCTAATAGGATAAAAGTTCAAATCCATTTCTATAAAACTCCACACTTTAAAACAAACATATTGATATCAAGATTAATCTTTTTCATGGTCAAGACGTGGCTAGTCGTGTATATATATATATTTTCTGATAACTTTCTCTTCCCTTCCTAACACTTGGGGACTAAAATGCAAATAAAATAAAGTTTAGAATCTAAACATAATATCATCAAATAATAGGAGTCAAGTATATATAAAAAATTAAAACATTAGGGATCAAGCTAAAGTTTTTTGCAAATATCTATTTTTTTATATAAAAAAAAATTAATCCTTGCTATTGTTCGTGTTCTTATAGGTATTTTCCCAGCAACAAATTAAAACTTTTTTTTTTTATGAAATTGATGTTTAACTAACTCACATAACACTCATGGAGACCTTGTACATACAATAGAACACTAACTAGTCACATAACCCGCAGCATCAATAGAACACTAACTAGTCCCATAACCCGCGCGATGCTGCGGGTTAATTTTTTTTGTATAAAAAATACAAAAAAAAAAAACTAAGATCTAAAAGTGTTAGGTCCTTCTGCAAAGCTATATCCAAGAATTTTGGGTTTGGTTATAACGTCTGACTCAAAAGTAATATTTATAATAATAATAATAATATTAAACTTGCATGACCTAGTAGGTCTAAGTCTAGCTCTAATACCAGACCCAATAGCCTTGGATATGGATCTGGCTGCAAGGTCATGTCATAAAAGTATGATAATTAAATAAATTAATTAAAAAGAAAAAAAATCAATAGAAAGAAAAAAACTAATGAAGAAAAAGAAAAAAAAATCTAAATTAACTGGGTTAACCCGTCAAACCTTGGATTCGTGTCCTGAAAGTTTGATAAATAAATAGAAAAAAAAATTGACGGGTTAACCCAGAATTAACTGGGCTACCCCGTTAAACCAGGTTACCTGTCAAACCCGGGATCCGTGTCATGAAAGTCTGATAACTAAATAGAAAAAAAAATTGAACATTAACAACCTAAACTAAATGAAAAAAATTAATTAAAAATAATAAAAAAACAAAAACAAACAAAAGACATAAGTCTGTTACTAATGAGGAAAAAGAAAAAAAAAACCTGAATCAACTGAGTTAACCCGTCAAACCTGGGATTCGCGTCATGAAAGTTTGATAACTAAATAGAAAAAAAAATTGATGGGTCAAACGAAAAAAAATTAACAAACTAAATTAAACAAAAAAAAATTCATTAAAAGAAATAGGAAAAAAAGTGAACATTAACAACCTAAACTAAATGAAAAAAATTAATTAAAAAAACAAAAACAAACAAAAGACATAAGCATATTACCAATGAGGAAAAAGAAAAAAAATCTGAATCAACTGAGTTAGCCCGTCAAATCAGGTTAACCCGTCAAACCTGAAATTCGCGTCATGAAAGTTTGATAACTAAATAGAAAAAAAAAATCGATGGGTCAAACGAAAAAAATCGATTAAAAAGGAAAAAAACAAAAAAAAATTCAGGTTAACTCGTCAAACCCGAGATCCGTATAATAAAAATATGATAACTAAATTAAAAAACATTACATTAACAAACTAAATTAAACCAAAAAAAATTCATTAAAGGAAAAAAAAAACACAAAGAAAAAAGAAAAGAAAAACCCATAGGCGAAACAAAAAAAAAGGAAAACAAAAACGAAAAAAAAAAAGTCAAGTGTTTCACTGTGCACTGTGTGCACAGTGATACATTATATGTAAAAAACAGAAGAAACAAAAGCGGAAAAAAAAACCCTGCTGCTACAGTGAAAACCCCACGCGGTACTAGTCACATAACCCGCGCGATGCCGCGAGTTAATTTTTTTTTTGTATAAAAAATACAAAAAAAAAAACTAAGATCTAAAAGTGTTAGGTCCTTCTGCAAGGCTATATCCAACAATCTTGGGTTTGGTTATAACGTCTGACCCAAAAGTAATATTTATAATAATAATAATATTAATATTAATATTAAACTTGCATGACCTAGTAGGTATAGGTCTAGCTCTAATACCAGACCCAATAGCATTGGATATGGATCTGGCTGCAAGGTCATGTCATAAAAATATGATAATTAAATAAATTAATTAAAAAGAAAAAAACCAATAGAAAGAAAAAAACTAATGAAAAAAAAGAAAAAAAATCTGAATTAACTGGGTTAACCCGTCAAACCTTGGATTCGTGTCGTGAAAGTTTGATAACTAAATAGAAAAAAAAAATTGACGGGTTAACCCAGAATTAACTGGGCTAACCCGTCAAACCAGGTTACCTGTCAAACCCGGGATCCGTGTCATGAAAGTATGATAACTAAATAGAAAAAAAATTGAACATTAACAACCGAAACTAAATGAAAAAAATTAATTAAAAATAATAAAAAACAAAAACAAACAAAAGACATAAGCCTGGTACTAATGAGGAAAAAGAAAAAAAAATCTGAATCAACTGAGTTAACCCGTCAAACCTGGGATTCGCGTCATGAAAGTTTGATAACTAAATAGAAAAAAAAATTGATGGGTCAAACGAAAAAAAATTAACAAACTAAATTAAACAAAAAAAATGATTAAAAAGGAAAAAAACAAAAAAAAATTCAGGTTAACTCGTTAAACCAGGTTAACCCGTCAAACTTGAGATCCATGTCATGAAAGTATGATAACTAAATAAAAAAAAAATTTCACATTAACAAACTAAATTAAACAAAAAAAAATTCATTAAAAGAAATAGGAAAAAAAGTGAACATTAACAACCTAAACTAAACAAAAAAAATTAATTAAAAACAAACAAAAACAAACAAAAGACATAAGCATATTACCAATGAGGAAAAAGAAAAAAAATCTGAATCAACTGAGTTAACCCGTCAAATCAGGTTAACCCGTCAAACCTGGAATTCGCGTCATGAAAGTTTGATAACTAAATAGAAAAAAAAATCGATAGGTCAAACGAAAAAAATTGATTAAAAAGGAAAAAAACAAAAAAAATTCAGGTTAACTCGTTAAACCCAAGATTCGTGTAATAAAAATATGATAACTAAATAAAAAAAAACTACATTAACAAACTAAATTAAACCAAAAAAATTCATTAAAGAAAAAAAAACACAAAGAAAAAAGAAAAAAAAAACCCATAGGCGAAACAAAAAAGAAAAGAAAAGAAAAAGTCAAGTGTTTCACTGTGCACTGTGTGCACAGTGATACATTATATGTAAAAAACAGAAGAAACAAAAGCGAAAAAAAAAACATGTTGTTATAGTGAAAAACCCATACGTTTTAGAGTATTCTATAATAATAAAAGCGAATCCTACAAATAAATCCATGCAAATATAAAGTGCAAGGACAAAATAGCAAAATAATAAAGTGCAATATGTTTGACTTTTTTTATTTTTTACATAATTTGTTTCCTCATGTTTTTCTATGATTTTTTAAAATAAAATAAGAAAATACCCAGAGAACAAATTCCAAAAACAAAGTTAGTGTATATAAAAAAATTAAGAAAAAAAATAATCCTTATTTTGACTTTTTAAAATAAACTAAAATAATGTTTCAACATAAAAAAATCAAAAAAAGATAATAATAGTTCAAGCGATAAATAAATAAATTGTTTTAATTATTTTTTTGAATTTTTGAATTATCTATATGTATATATATTGCTCTTTATTTCAAAAAACTTATTTCCCGTAAACATTCATCATTAGTAATTTCATTATTTTATCTCCTTTTCCAGTAACAATTAATCTTTCAATTTATCAATATGCCAAACATTGTTAAAAAAAAAAACACTAAATCTTATACCTTTGAAAACTTATTCTTGTATACTTTCTTCTTCTTCTTCTTCTTCTTTTTAACTTGGTACTAAAAGGTCATCTTTATAGTAACTAGTTAAATATTGCAAAGTTGGCTCAAGAATTTTTTTTTTTTAGAATTTTCATGTTAAAATATTGAGTTCAACATTTAGGAGATTTAATAAGAAAAAATTAAATACATTAGGATGATGTGGGAGATGCATCAAGTTTATCCAATGAGAAAAATAATCTTAATTGTTTTGCAATCTAGCTTGAGAATTATATATAAAAAAATTACTATAAATCATTGTTGTGTTTTTCTGAAATAATATTCAAACTAAATTCTAAGAGTTACAATTGTGATTAACACCACAATCACTTACTAATATCAACTTCATAAACAACTATGTAAGTTTAGTGGTGAAGATGGTCGTACGAAGGACCAAAATATATAAATGATGAGGTCCCAAGAAATTCAAGTAGCTTAAAAATAAGGTTTATATGTTGGATAATCAGTTAATCTTTTGGTTCTTGCAATCTGATACATTATTTCTAACTAATATGATTGATAGCTTGTACATAATGTCTGATAAGCCAAGACAGTTGATGGCTAGTACATGTAAAATATTCTCTTTGGTAGATATAGAAACTCTCAGATGCTTAAATATTTTTTTATAGAGAGAAAGTGCAATGATATTTTAGAGATATAGAATTTTGAAAATATGTATGCTAAAAATGTTGAGAATGAAGAGATTGTAAGCCTAAAGCTTGAAGGATTCGTGGGGTATTTATAGCCTATAAGTCTTGTCTTTTTGTGATGAGGAGGGGCTAAAGAGTCATTTCATCCATGTGATGTTTTGAATTGTATTCCATTCAAAATAATATGTATTAGATCAATACAAAATATTGAGGAACTCATATAGATGTCTAAATTATTATTATTATTATTATTATTTTATACAGAAAAAGAAATAGAAAAGAACTTAGTTTCAAAATATTTAAAAAATAGGCCTAAGTTGAGCTTATGCAAGTTGTCTAAGCCCTTTAAAGGCGAAGAATAGACCCAAGTTGATCCCCTGAGGCCCATGGATGTTAGGTCTAGCTATCGCCTGGACCCATTCTTTGATCTAATACAAAAAAAAAATTAAATGACTATAGGAAACCAAAGAGAGTGAATTTATACCTATAAATTTTTTTCTAAAAGGTTGAGGGGAACTCAAAGAGAATAAGCATATACCTAGAAAATTTTTCTAAAAGATTGAGGGGAACTCATGGAAAATAGAGCTCATACTTGGAAAATTTTTAAGTGGTTAGGAGGAACTTAAGGAGGGTGAGCTTATAATTAAAAAAAATTCTAAATCCCTCCATGAAGGAATTATATTTAAAAAAAAATCAGGAAGGTAAGGTGAAACCATAGAGAAAAATCCATACTTGGAGAATTTTTCTAATAGGTGAAGAAATCTATGAAGAAGGAGTCTGTATGTAGAAAAATTTCTAAGTGGTTAAAGGAATCCATAGAGAGTGAATATATACTTAGAAAATTTTTTTAAGAGGCTGAGGAGAACCCAAAGAGAATGAGCCTATATTTTAAAAAAAAATCTAAAAGATTAAGGGGGAAACCCACGGAAGGTGGAGTTCATACTTAAAAAAATTTTAAGTGGTTAAAGGAAACCCAAAGAAAGTGAGTCTATGCTTAGAAAATCTCTAAGTTGTTAGAAGGAACCCAAAGAAGAAACTCAATAGAGAAACCCATTAAGAGTAGAGCTCATACTTAAAAAATTTTTAAGTGGCTAGAGAGAATCCAATTAAGAAACTCATAGGTGGAACCTAAATGAGGAACTCATTAATGATAGAACCCGTACTTAGAAAATTTCTAAATAGCTAAGAGAACCCAATAACGGAACCCATTAAAGGAATCCAGGAGAGAAACTCTCATTAGAGGAACTCTCATCTCCAAAATATTGAGAATAGAGAGATTGTGAGTTTAGAGTTTGAAGGATTCATGAGTCTTATCCTTTTATGAAAAAGAGGGGATGAAGAGTCATTTTTCCATGTAATATTATTTTGAATTGTAATCCATTCAAAATAATATGAATTGAGCAAAAAAATATTGAGAGACTTGTGTGGATGTCTCGAAAAATTACCAAGAAAGTGTCTAAGTCTCTTTTTGACATCGCAATGTGGAATTCCAAGGCTTTGTTGTGTTCAACCCTTCCAATAATAGCCTGTAACTTTGTTCTTGACTCGAGACTTTTCATAATTCAAACTTCCAGTTAATTATTTTTAAATATACGTAAAGACTACTGCTAAACCTCTGCATATTTTTATCATAAAAAAACAAAATAAAAAAAACCTTTTTACATAGTTTTCCACATAACAATACAGTTTTTCCAAAAGCTGAGATTTTACAGAGTACAACAATGGATCTTTTCACAAAAGTCATCACATCTTGGAATGATAAAACATTATCGTTTCCTTCGTGTCAGCATCACGTGGAAGAATCATTCTAGCAACGCTTGGTTCAGCAATAATTTAAATTTTGTTTCTGTTGAAAATTATTTTTTTTATATTTTAAATTGCTTTGATGTATTATTTTAAAAATAATTTTTAAAAAATAAAAATATATTATTTTAATATATTTTAATATAAAAAATATTTTAAAAAATAACCGTAATCACACTCTCAAATGATTTCCGTAAATAAAAAAAACTAATCAAGAGAATGCCCTCTTCATGCACTTTTTATTTTTTTTTTGTACAACCACCGGTTCGAACCAAAGCAAACATCATGGCTTTGTGAGCTTTTGTAACAAATTCATGACTGGTGGGACCAACTACACTTACACGTATATATTTTATTATTCTATAAATAGGGTATTTTACATGTCAATTAAAATTAAGTTTTTTTAAAGTAATTTAAATAAAGTACCCCCTTGTCCATTTAGTGAGTTTAAAAAATAATAATATATCCTTTTTAGTGTTGACTCTAAGATTTGGCAATTTCCCATGATTCTTTGTGTATTAGGTATCGTTCAATCTTTGTTGAATTGGATTTTTATTTGGTTTAATCATGATTAGATGAAATTCCATTTGATTTGACTAGAGTAAAAATTTGCCTTGGTTTAATCTTGTTTTTGCCTTGCATTTTTTTTAGAGTTTATTTGTTTTTTTATTTTAAAAGTATTTAAAAAAAATTATACTTTAAATTAATATTTTTTTAGTATTTTCATATTATTTTTATATGCTGATGTTAAAAATAATTTTTTAAAAAATAAAAAAATATTATTTTAATATATTTTTGAACGAAAAATATTTTTAAAAACAAATATTACCACACTTTCAAATACACTCTAAAATAGAAAAAAAATGTAAGATATTTTATCTTATGATTTATGAAAAATATTTACGATTTTATGTATATGATTTTAAAACCAATTTTGTAGTTCTATAATTAATGGATAGAAATATCGTTTGTTTGTTTTTTTATCTAAATTAATATTTTTTTAGTATTTTCATATTATTTTTATATGCTGATATCAAAAATAATTTTTTAAAAATAAAAAATATATTATTTTTATATATTTTTGAACGAAAAATATTTTTAAAAACAAATATTACCAAAATTTTCAAATACCCTCTAAAATAGAAAAAAAGATGTATGAGTTTTTATCTTATGATTTATGAAAGATATTTACGATTTTATGTATATAGTTTTAAATCCAATTTTGTAGTTTTATGATTCATGGATAGAAATATCATTTGTTTTTTTTATTTTAGATTAATTTTTTTTTGTAAAATTCATTTTAATTAGACATTCGGTCGATATCTATTGAGTTAAAAAAATTTCACCCGACTTGATTCGACCCGGTTAGAGTCGGAGGCAGGTGGTAGATTTGGATAATCTAGATGGAAGCAAAATTCAGCTTCAACACCATCTATTATCATCCCTGACCTAGAAGTCCAATGGAAATAACGTGGCGAAGTGAAAATGGACGGCAATATTGGAAACAGGAGATGACGTGGCACCGCCATGCTTCGGTTTGTTGACTGCCTGAATCACAGGTAACCGTGTCGGTGGTGGTTGCAATGTCAAACCGTGTAGAAGTCAAACAAAGTTTTTTAGATTAATATTATTCGGTTTTAGGAGGCTTTGATTTTGATTGCTTTTTGCATTATTACGTTGTCGGTTTTTATTTTATTTTATTATTTTTAAACATAAGCTTTGGTAACAGGTTGATTTGCTCACGGAGTGGAGATTCATGCATGGTGTTTCATGATTCAGATTAATTGGATACCAATAATATAAAAAGAAAAAAACAAATATATTCGGGTGCACGAAGATATGCTTAAGATGTATTTTGAAGCTAAATTTATAATTATTTTAAAGGATCTAATTGAATTTTTATTTTATGATTTAAAATTTAATAAATTAATTAGAAAAAACCCTGATTTTATATATAATTTTATTGATAATTTATCATTTAAATAATTTACGTATTAACTAAACTATATATTCCAAACTTATCATAGCCATGGTGCAATAAACTTGATGAGAAGTTTATGGATTTCAAACTTGCCTATTTGACTATAAAATACTTATTTAAAAGGATGATGGATAGAAATATTTAAATTTTATTTTTTAATATTAATTATTGTGCGGTAATAGCCAAAATAGTAGACTAAAATCATGTTTATTTTTATATTTTTTTTAAAAATTATTTTTTATTTGTGGTATCAAAAAATAAATTTTAAAATATATTATTTTAATTTATTTTTAAATAAAAAATAAATGTAAATCAATATCAAACAGTCGCTAACAGGATTGACATGTATTGATGTGATGTCGATTGATTATCGCTCACATATATTATTTAATGCAAGCATCTTCCTGTGCCCGAAGCATAACCTTTTAAAATGCCATTTTATATATATTATATAGTCAGTTGGATGTCCATTTCGAAGAATTTTACTCATGTCTATCGACTTTATCTTCTATATTCTGCCAATATGTTTACTTTTTGTACTTTTCACAGAGGAAGGAAGGAAGATTTCAATCGGGGGTTTCTCTTTCTATCTTCCTGTTATGATGAAGTGTGCTGTTGAAAATGTCCTTCCTGCTGTTTACAATGAAGTTGGTGAGACTTTTAGTACAGGGCCATCCGATCTGGGGTATCTTCCTTGCACAAGGAATTTTGTGCAGGGGCGCCTGTCATCGCCATTGACAAGCTGTACTTTGTATTTTCTTATCTTATTTATCCTTTTTAATGCTTTATTACTGTGTTTGATTGATGGGTTCTTGTTCTTTCTAACATCAGTTCTACATCACTTCTATGAACTTGACCAGAAGAACTCCAGTTCATAATTCGATAAAGAAAACTAGAGCCCTCTAAAAAGGAAAGAAAATGGCTCTGATATTCTTCAACATCTAGCTATCGCTGGTCTCCAGATCTTAGCTCTGATTATTCATGGGCTGAGTTTATTGTGTGTACTCTAGACATTATACTCTTACGTACGTACTGAGATTTATACTTGGTTTTGACATGAAAGTGAGTAGAAATCTCAAGCTATATATGTCGCCAATTCTTTTGGAGAAGACTCGCATAAATGGTGAAAGAAACCAGTTTCTGCAGAAGTTGCATTGTTCCCCATAAGCACAGCCAAGGACTTAATTTCTATGATTTGTTTTCTGCTATGGATGACGCCTCGAACTTTAATCGGAGGCTAAGAGGTTTGGTACGTTAAAATAATGCAAAGACATGAAAAAAAAAAGGTGCAGTAGCGCAACTGAATGCGTTCTTGACACTCTTCTTCTAAGAAATCAAGGCATGCAGCTGGTTCAACTTCATGAGCTCTCTCTAAGAATAGCAGCACTAATTTTCATTGGAGAAGCATCAGCAGTTTCGCCTCTCTCTGCCTGCATACCACTTACTTCTAAAATGTTATCGTAAGAAATAATATTTTAATATTAGTATATCAAAATTATATAAAAACACCAAAAATAAATTAATTTTTTTTAAAAAAATATTTTTAAAATATTAAAACAAACACAAATCATAAGCAGATGGTGTGTGCAAAGCTAGTTCTAAGCCATGACTTCATAATTTGCATTATTTGTACAGACCATATGAAATTCTGAAACCATTTTTTCAATGTTCATTAAGCTTAATTGCTGAACATATTCGTTGTGCATGTCAACTTACCCTGATTCACAGCATGCATGGCGGGCATTCTTCAAGATTCGCACTTTCATTTATATGATTCAACAACACGCAATAACTAATAAGTTTATATTCTTTTAAACTTATTATGCACCTGATCTAAAGCTGGATCGATTATAATTGGCTGAGTTAATCTAAAATCAAGATTGAAAAAAAAAATAACATTATTTTTTTAAAAAAAAAATTCAAATTAGATATTGCTAATTTTTTTTTATTAACGTGGGTGTCCGGGTCAGCTTTTGTGCACCTCGACTGATCCCACGAGCCTTGAAGTTAACGACCATATAAGCCTTTAATGACCATAAGGAGACTCGAACTCGTAACTATTAAGGAGCCAACTCAGAGCCAATGTTGTCAAAAAGCAAGTAGTACGAGTCAACATGTATCTAACGTGTCAAATCGGATTAAAATTCGAAAACTAGTATAATCGGTCAAACTCGGTCATATACGTTCAAACTCGGTAAAATCAGACCGATTTTACGAGTTTGAAAAATATATAAAATTGTGCATTCTGGTAATCTCTCTACCTTAACATTTTCATTGTTTTAAATTTACATCTTGTAAAACTTGTGCAATTTGATAATCAAGGGCTTGATTTTGACTATAATTATTATAATTTTTTAACTATACAAGTTATTTGTGAATTTCATTTCTGTAAAATTAAAATACATATTCATTCTTCATAATTTTCTATGTAAACTATTAACATATCAATTGATATATTACTCTGTTTTAGCTGGTAAATATATATAATAAAAGTTGTAAATTGACATGCTTGACCCTTGAAGTAATTAATGTTAAATGATCTATTAAAATTTAAAGGGACTCGTTTCTTGTAAATGACGAAACAAGTGGATCGATTTGTTCAAGAAGTAGAGGAATCAATGTAAATAAAATAAAGGTATTTGGACTTTGCTATTATTGATTTTATTTTTATTTTTATTGTGTCATATTATTAATTATTACTTAAATATTGAAATTATTAATATATAATTAGTTAAAATATTTTACTTACAATTTTACAATTCAAGTTTATATTGTATATTTTATATCGTGTCAAAAAAGTGTTTTTGACAACCTTACTCGGAGCCAGACTAGTTAAGCCATTTTTAAATTAATATTGCTTAAATTTTAATCAGACCATGGATTGACTTGTATATTCAATCAAATTTGATTTGATTAAGTTCTAACCTAGTATATAAAACCTAACTTAAATAAAGTTCCAAATCGGTGAGCCATGGAATTAACCATTGAAGATATTCGATACTCATTATTTATGCACATTGAAGATACACCACATTTATGGGCGTATTGGACACTTCTTTTTTCAGCTCTCATTTATTTTATTATTATTTCAATTATTAATTGTTTGTTTAGGAATATAGTTTGTGTATATTTTTGAAAAAAATTTATCTTTTTTAGATTTAAATTAATATTTTTATTATTTATTTATTTTAATATATTAATATAAAATATAAAAAATATTATTTTAATAAATTCTAATTCAAAAAAATATTTTATTTGCTTTATAACATACACGGTAACAACAAGCATGAAACAAAAAGAAAGATACAATTAATTTTGAGTAGTATAAATTAATTGATTAAGTTTTGAATTTGTTTTTTAAAAATTATTAATTAAAATTTTATAAATTTTAGATTCATTAAAAATTTATATAACCATTAATTTTTAAATTTACGAGATTAGTAAAAATAAACGTAAGCCTACTCTAACACATAATTTAATTTTTTTTTAAAAAAACACAATCATGTAGACCATGTCTCTCTCCCCCCCCCCCCCCCCCCCCTTCCTTTTAATAATGTTTCGTTTATCTTATGTAGAAACAAAACACAATTAAAAACCCCACCACTGTTGTCTGACAGAGACTCAAATCCAGCCGCGGCTTTATCTTCAGATCAAGTAAACAAAGCAGTTCCATACGCGTAGATTGCTTTAAACTAATCTCTTTAACACCAAATCTCAATCTGGGTCTCTCTCCCTTTTAGCCGCCTCCTCCTCCACTTCAATCTTCCATTCATTTTTCCCCTTCTCAATAGTATAATTTTATCTGCTTCTGACAGAGCTTGTTGGGAGGTTTTTTTTTTTTTTATTGATTCCCATTTGTATTTTAAATTCTTGTTTTGTTAGTGACTGTCTCTAAAACATGTGGGGTTTTATTCTTTGCCTCCTAAACAAAGGCAAATGCTTATCTTTTTGGATCTAAAGTTGTGATTTTTGGGGTACAATATGGAGCATGTTTATTTATAGTTTATCTCTTTTCTATCAAAGTGGTATCCTGCTTTCCATTTCTTTAACTTGACTAGTTAGCTGTTTACTCTGCTTCAAAAGAGCGATAGCAAAAGTTTTGGTCTTGTTCAGTTTGTTGATGTTATTTCATCTACTTTTAGTATAGAGTAAGAAATGGGATCTAGTAATGTGTTTTACTCTGGAGAGTTCAATTTGGATGCCAAGTGGCTTGTTGATCCCAAGCTTCTATTTGTTGGGCCAAAGATTGGAGAAGGTGCTCATGCTAAAGTATATGAAGGGAAGTAAGTCAAACTTCTTGAAGTCTTTGTTTTTTTGTTTCCAAATTGCAGCTCTTGAATCTGATTAACTTTATTACTGGATTTTTCTCTCATCTTTTTAGACTAAACCAAAATTTAACCATTTTTTAGCTGATCAATTGAGAAAAACTATTGCATATATATCAAATCCCATGTTTTTAGTTTTATTTTCAATTACATGCCTGCTTATCAGATCATTTGACTGAAGTTTTTGATGCTGTTGCTTAAACATTCTTCTTCTTTTCTTGTAGTTTAGATCATTTGCTAAATGGTGGATTGCTATGTGCAGTAATCTCGTTCTGGAATTTATGAATTTTCTTTTGATAGGTACAAGAATCAAAATGTTGCTATTAAAATTGTACATGGAGGAGAAACCCCAGAAGAGATTGCCAAGAGACAAGCTCGGTTTGCAAGAGAGGTTGCAATGTTATCTAGAGTTCAACACAAAAATCTAGTGAAGGTTATTTTTATTGCAATACCATTTCTTGCATTTGATTTTCAGCATTAAAGGGTTGTTAGTGAATTAATTTTACCATGTTGTTAGTTAACATTTGTTGAAGTGGTCAAATACAAAATAACGGGGCTGTTGTTTTGCTCTTGTTAATTAATTTTACTGTGTTACCAGTTTATTGGTGCTTGCAAGGAGCCTGTCATGGTGATAGTAACTGAGCTTCTTTTAGGTGGGACATTGCGCAAATACTTGCTGAACATGCGACCAAGGTGCTTGGAAATGCGTGTTGCTTTTGGGTTTGCTCTTGATATTGCTCGTGCTATGGAATGCTTACACTCCCATGGGATCATTCATCGTGACCTAAAACCTGGTATGATAAATTTCTTGCTTGTGTTCCGTAGACTTTTGAGCTTGTGAAGTTTGTACAAGTAGCATTTTGTGAGAGGCTTATAAACTTGCTAACTAGTCCCACATAGTTTGATGGACTTCTTCTGTCTTTGTGAGCTTTGGGACTTGTATCGTGCATACATTTAGTGCAAGTTGTCAACTAATTGCTGAATATAACAGTTGGAATATTGTCTCAAGAGGGTACCCACTGTAATTTCTGTTCTCCTTGCCTTTCCATTTGAATTGTAAACAATGCATGTTGGGTTGCTTTCACATAATACGAGCACCAAAAAAGAAATGCTTTCATATAAATACCTTTTTTTCAGTTGTTTTAGTGAAACTCACTCTGCTCGGGTATGGCAGTTTATTACCTTGACTTTCTAATTTCACTAGTCGATTGGCCCCACATTATTGGGGACTTGTATTTTCCAGACAGTATGATTTTTAGTCTGTTTCCAATTGTTTTTTTAAATAAAGATTTTCTCTTGCAATAGAGGTAATATCCATTTAAATAAGCAATTGATCAAAGAGCATAATAATTGGGACTTGAAAAATATGAGTATAGATAGATGTGTGACTACTTTATGAGTATCTTGGATCCAAAATATCTTTCTAATAATTAAATTGAGGTGGAAATGCAATTAAGTTGCCCCTGCAATGTAGAACCAGACAATAAGATCACCAACTCAAATTTTGAGGTAACCAAAGCAAGAGAAACACACTCAATCTTAGAGAAAACTCTGCTTTTTTTTTTTCCATCAATAATAATACAATAAAACTGAAAGTATCTTAGGGTGCTTATTTATAAACACCCAATAAAATAAGTCTTGATAAAAATAGGAAACGTAAGGAACCTAGAATTTTAAAATTAAACCCTATATTTCTTTCTAAAATAAGTATTCCTAAACAATCTACATGGACCCTCATCAACCTGTTTCTTGCTATTGCGCATGATGACATTTTGCAAAATAGGAGACAATAAGCTGCCCAAAGGATATCCATATCCCCTACATTCACTTCAAATATCTCAATGAGTTTCTTTCTCTAGATAACAAAATATATCTTTTGAAACTTATCTTGAGTTGTATTTAAAATGAATCCAAGTATCAAATCAACCATCTAGCCTGTGCATTTGAAAGTTCACAAATTATCATGATTTTACATGATAATAGAAAATTCTATTTTGGTCAGGTCTAAATTGATTATACTACATTTCACTTGCTTTTCTTGTGTGATGGACAAAACTTGATGAAATTTGTGTTTATGGTTCTTTTATTCCTTAAAGACAAGGAATTGATTGCCAAGAGGAATAGTAAGCGCTTCAATGTTATGTATTTAATAGGCACCTCTTTATACTTATTTTCTAAGATACTGCATGATAGCAATTAGATTCGACTTTATGTCATAAGCTTGTACTGACTGTTATATCTGCTGGATAGAGATGGGCATAGTAGGGGAACTGGCAATCATTACATTTAATCTTTTTCAGTGACATGTGCAAGTCTGAATACTTAATCAGCATTAGTAAGCAGCCAGGAAATAAACTTCATGAAAGGTTTATATAATGTTTGATAGAATCAGATTCAAAGCATTGAAGGAATTGTCTTTGTTTCTTCTTGTTTCACCTCATTTTTTCTGGACCTTTTTACTTGATCTCTTGAATATATGCACTCCATAAAGATGTCCTTGTGCAATACTAAAATGAACGGATGGCCTTACAGCCATGTTTAGAGAGCTTCTAGTTTGTGCAATTTCAATTCTATTTGAGCACCTCTCTTGTTTGGAAAGTTTAAACTTGCCGAGTTCAAGGAAAATGATTTACGAACAAACTTTTTATACTAAATTTCCTTGCAAAATGATCTGTCAACATGTAAGTGGTAGAGTGTGGGTTCCATAAATTTGAAATATTGGTCTAACATTACAAGGTAACTGCTACATGTGTTTGTATGAAAAGTTTGTTTTTTGGCTTCACTCTGAGGTTTTTCAACATTTAATATTTCTGTACAAAAGTAAATTGCACTCGTCCATTAGTAGAATTCAATTTTACTCAATTTGTCGCTAAAAAGGCTCCATCATCACTACATTTAGACAAACAACCAGGTATATGGGCAAAAAGCATAAATCATCTCTGAGAAAAACTTTCAAGCATCATCACTGTCAGCCATAAAATTCTAGTGCCATAAACACTGTCTGTGTTTTCTCTGCAACAAATCAGACGTAGCAAAGTGTGAGAGATAAGAAATCAATATCTCCATAGAAAGAGACACAAAGATGATATAGCTGGAGAGGATAGGTGTAGCTGGGCAGCAAGAAAGGAGTGACTGTGGGTTTTTGGGTGTGACTTTGTATTGTATGGAAATCTTGATTTTTGTTGATATGTAGAATTGAATTACATCTTCAAAACAAAGGGGTTTTCTCAGCAACAGGCTGTTAAGCACTGATACAGTGTGATACTCTAAAATTCAAAAAACATTTGATTACCTAGTAATCAAGCATCAAGGCTTCTTCTGACTACCTTGTTTCCTTTCCTATTCACAGAGAACTTGATCTTGACTGCAGACCATAAAACAGTTAAACTTGCAGATTTTGGTTTAGCCAGAGAAGAGTCATTGACAGAGATGATGACTGCTGAAACAGGGACATACCGGTGGATGGCTCCAGAGGTACTATATTGAATTACTGAGAATCTCTAGAATTGTTTTTATATGATGCTAGATTGTTCACCTTTCTATTTGGTGGCAGCTTTACAGCACAGTCACATTAAGACATGGTGAGAAGAAACACTATAATCACAAGGTGGATGCTTATAGCTTTGCGATAGTGTTGTGGGAGCTCATCCATAATAAATTGCCTTTTGAAGGCATGTCAAATCTACAGGCAGCTTATGCAGCTGCTTTTAAGGTGAGCAGTGTTGTTTTCATTATATCTCAAAATTCAAATGAAATCTTAAGGAAGCATTTATTCCAAGGGGATTTACTTGGATGGTGACTATATTGATGTCCAGCTGGTGTCAGTGCCCTTTTGAGATTATATGAGAAATTGCCTGTTTAAATGCTGCTGAACTAGACTTTATCACCTCTTATGACATATTGAGTTTGCTCGAGTATTGGACCACAAGGTTGCTTTCTGCAAGATTGGATGCTGATCTCTTTAGAAGTGAAGTATTTTCATTAAGTTGGTGAGTTAATTGATAATCATAAATGCCGACTATAGGGTTGCAGCCTGATGGAGGTGGTTTTGGTGGGGTAGCCGACGGACCTGATGGGGTGTTGGACTGACTGATGGAGACGGTTTGGGTATGCTGCTTATAATTGCTGAAGTAAAATCGCCTAGTGAAATTGTTGTGCTTGGGGGGTCATTGAGGAGAGCTCTCACTTGCGAGATGATGAACATGTTGGACATCACCTTGACCCAGAACTCTCACTTGCGAGATGATGAACATGTTGGACATCACCTTGACCCAGAACTCTCACTAGTGAAATTGGTGTTGGACTGACTGATGGAGATGGTTTGGGTATGCTGCTTATAATTGCTGAAGTAAAATCGCCTAGTGAAATTGTTGTGCTTGGGGGGTCATTGAGGAGAACTCTCACTAGCGAGATGATGAACATGTTGGACATCACCTTGACCCAGAAGTCTTCCTCACCTGGCTGCTATCTTTGTCATTGTGGGATTTTACCCATGTGCCAACAATTTATGGAGGATTTGATTTTAGCATGCAGTTTTTATATTAAGTTGCTTTAGCACTACAGCACGTGAAATATGCATTTCAAGTTTTGAGGCCAGCATCTGGACATCAAAACCAGGACCATCTGACATTCGTCTGCTTTTATTGCTCAGAGTACAAAAATTAATAGGGGTTCCAAACTTGATATGCCATAACCTGAATGATTATCTTGTCTTTTAATTATTGATTATAATTATATAGCTCAGTTGCAATTTCCAGCGTCTTGACGTCATGGTTTTGCTGGTTCAGAATGTGAGACCCAGTGCTGAAGACCTCCCAGAGGATTTGGCTTTGATTGTGACCTCATGTTGGAAAGAAGATCCAAATGCTCGGCCCAACTTCAGCCAAATTATACAGATGCTCCTGCATTATCTTTCTACCATTTCAGCACCAGAGCCCGCCATCCCTGCTAGGATATTCACATCTGAGAATGCAGTTTTTCCCCCGGAGTCTCCTGGTACAAGTTCCTTAATGGCTGTAAGAGATGACTCAGGGGAAACCCCAAGAACCCAGATAGAAGACAAGCCGAGAGGTTTCTTTTTCTGCTTTAATCAATGTTACTGATCCCTCCTGATACACAAAGTCGTTTCTGGAGGTATTTAGGTACATTCAAATAAGCAAGTCTCAGATATTAGAATATACTTACATGTTTGAAAAAAAAAATGTCAATCTAGTTAGTTCAGTTGCAGTAGGAAGCTACTCTCATCTGATTATTAACTTTTCCACACTTCTCCCCATGAATATTAGTCTGTTCCGACTTGTGTATTTAGGGTTTCGGAGTTGGGGTTGCTGTGATGATTTATCATTATTGTAAAATAAGGTCCGTCCAAAGGCCTTTACTCCTGTTGTTCATCAAGAATATACATGACTATGTTAGAGTTGATGATGCTTTGGTCATGTATGCATCGACTTGAGGCATGCCGCAAGCTCCTAACTGTGCATTCAGGCTTGTGTCGGTATGCTACTACTGTGTGTATGTATTAATGGTGGCAATAAACTTAGATTGATCCGAAATGCTTGATTCCATCCTTCTCTTTATCGGCATTGGCTTAGAAAAATATCAATGAAATGCCACTCATTTCTCATTTTCAGAAACAGGACCCACCTGTTGCATATGGATCACCACTACTAAAGTCTTGAAGTCGACGGAGCTTCTTTTTTTCGCTACCGCTTGACTTAATTAACTGGTTATTGTCTTTTCTTTTCTTTTCTTTTTTGTTTCAAAATATTACTCTTTAATAGAAGCTTGAAAAATAAAAATTAAAGCCATGATAATGCTATTCTCCACTTAAAATGCAATCATTGCTCCCAGATTTGTTTTTATTTATGCTATTAACAAAACAAAAAAAAGATTTTACTTTACTTCTAGTTACAAAATATTATTCATTAAAAAAGTACTTAAGTTTCAATTACAAAAGAAAAGGAAATATTAATTTATATCTCATCACAAACTATTTACTGGGATAGTGTTTTATTTTTTTAGATTTTTTTTGTTTTTTCAATTTTTGCTTTTTTTTTAATATCAATTACTCTTTTTTTTATTATTAAAGATTGAATTTTATAATTTCTTTCAATTTAGTTTTTATAAGATTATCAGTGTCATGATGGATCGTCAGTTTTATGGGTTGATTCAAGTTTTTTTTATTAATTTTTTTATATAAATTTCATCTTTTAACATTGAGTTAATTAAGAATTAGACTTCATGATTTGTTTCGGTTTGTTTTTTATGTGATTATTCTCGTCTCATGACTCAAGTCACGATAGTTGATTAACCTATATTGTCTCGAGGTTTTTTTTATACTATTTTTTTAATTGGATTTATTTTTTCAATTTCATGTTTCAACACTTGATTGATTAGGAGTTGAGTTTATAATTTGTTTCAATTTACTTTCTATTGGGTTATCCTAATCTCATGATCTAAGTCGCAGATTTGACAGACTAATATGAGTTTACTCGAGTTATTTTTTTTATTTTTTTAAAATTGATTTTTTTTTCAATTTTATCATTCAATATTAGATTTACTGGAAATTGAGATTTATAATTTGTTTTAATCTACTTTCTATAGGATTATTATAGTCTCATGACTTGGCATAAGGAATTAGCAAATTAACCCGAGTTGGTCTGAATCAATCCAATATATTTTTATCTTAATATTTATATAAAAAATCTCATCTTGAATATTTATGTTGAGTCAAACTATATTTTTATAAATTATTCGAGTTTGATCGAGTCACATCGAGCCAATCTCTACATGGTTTAGATTTTTTTTTCTACTTGAAAAAAAATTGGTTCAACCCACATCATAGTGCTAACCAAAGATCCAATAATCATTAAAACAATCTAAAATGTTTGTTTTGTAAATCTTCCCACATTGCACTTTTTATTGAATTTATTTTTTATTTTAGTTCTTTTTATTCTTTTGGTAATTTTTATTTTTGGTTGTGATTTTTTTTCTTTTAAATTAGGATAAATGAGGTTTTGGGCTCATAATTTATTTGTAATATTTTCCACAAGGATTCTTGAGATGTGAAAAAATGTTTCCATTAAATTGGTGTTTGATTTGGAAATATTAAATTCAATTTTATTAATTATAAAAATTGGAGCTGCAAGGACTAAAATTGATAATAAAAAAAATTGTAGCCCATTTTTCTTCTTTTTATTGTACAAGGTTTTTGATTTTGGTCCCTAAAGTTTGATCCTTGTTCTTGAGGTTTTTGTGTTTTCAATAAAAACTTTATTTTACTCGTGGTTTAGCCCCTGATTTTGAGGGAAAAAAAAAGGAGTTATTGAAAAATAAGAGAGGAAAGAGAAAGTTAATAGTTATTTTTATTCTAACAATAAAAAAAAACCATGTTCTTAAGGCTATTGCGTTCTATTTAACAAGAAAAGTTTTACTTAAATGTTTTTTATTTTTCATTTTACTGGAAAAAGTTCATCATGGTTGAGAAAGATAATTTTTATTTGGTTAGATTTTTATGTTTTTAAACTAATTTATACCTCCTTTACAGGTTAGGTAGGTGTGCATGCCCATTTAGGGTTTTGTTCCTTTTCTTTTCAAGATGTTTATCTCAATCCATTAAAGTGGATTGGTTAAAGATTAATTTGAGAATTATTTTTTTAATACCATTAATTTTTATTTTTTTAACTAAGATCAAAATATTTTTTAAATTATATTGGCAAGCACTTTTTTTTTACTATCCTTAATGATATTTTTTTAATCCATGCTAAATTTTTTTTTTATAACATTTGATTTTTTGTTTATTTCTAGAAAAGGTCATAGCATTCTTTGTTTAATAATAGAGAACATTATTTTTTTTTAGCCCTTGATAAAGATTTTTTTTTAAAAAAAAAATATTCATGACTTTTTTGTACATGTCAATTTTTTTTTATTGTATAGTTGAATAAAAAATAGATTCGAAAAGAGAAAATAAAACAACACCATCTTTATCTTTATATATATATATATATATATATATATATATCAAATGAAATTCTAAATAACATCAACTCAATTTTTATCCTATTCAATTTGAAAACAGATCCAAGCAAAGGCTTGGGAAATGGGTTCTATTTCTTCATTGAAAAACAAATTAGAAAGGGAGGAATTATACTTGCAAATCATTTTGTTTCAATAAAATTTTAATTGTTACTTTTCTTTTTTAAAAAATAATTTTTAGATAATTAGAAAAAAAATTCACAGTTTTTCTCTATAAATTTTTCATGGATAAAAACATGAACAATACATATTTTCTTTTATATACGAACACTTTTTAACAATGTAAAACATTACAGTTATTTTGTATATATATTTTCATATTTATCTAATGTTGTAAATTTAGTTTTTATTATGAATTTAATATAAAGATTTTTTTAGTTAACAACATAAATTTTCATAATAATTCTTAATTTAAATGAAGTAAAATTAGTATTTTATAATGATATTTTGACAATTATAGAATATTAAGATGACTATTATAAATTATGGTTTTCATTTTATATGTAAAAATAGTTATAATCTTGATGTATTTCTTAATTTATTTGATGGGAAGAGTCCTCATTGTTCTTAACAAATGAACATATTTCTTAATTTTTCATTGAAAAGAACTAAAAAAAGAAAAGAAAACTGGAATTGAAAAAAGAGAAATAGTATTAGGTCAGTGAACAAATTCCAACCTTTTCAATTTAGTGCTTCTAACAAGATTCCTCGTTGAGAAATTAAAATAATTAGGGAGTGAAATTGATATAAAAATTAATTTTGGAGAAAAAATTAATCATTTTAATTCCCTAACTTCTTAAGTAAAATTTGTGTTTACGTAAAAATTAGGAACACAATTCACTTTTTAAGTCATGGACTAGTTTGTAATATTGTCTTAAAAAATATTAGTATATTTAGTTTATCTAAAGAGTTTCTTATTAAAAAAATATAATTTATTTATTTAAATATATTTTTAATATATTAGAAATATAAATATTTTGTAATAAACAATCTAAAACTACAAATTTAAATTAGAAAATGTATTTTCCCTTTCAAAGCTATTCAAGTTGTCTAAACTAATTTATTAATTTTTTTCTAAATATAATAGAACAATGTGAGGGATGTGTTTTTAAGATGATCCAGAGAGTGATTTTGTAATATTTCATATTGGTGGGTGAGGGAGTGATAGCTGGTCTTATTAAGAATGTTGGTTGCCAACTTATCATACACGTTTTGGGGGTGTCAGGTTCAAAAGTGAGCTCGCGTCACCAGGAACAAAATTGTGAGGGCAGGTTGGCCCAAAGCAGACAATATATGGCATGTTGGGCTGAGCTGTTATATTTGGTATCAGAGCCAACCTCACTGGCTATCCGATTGTGCCAATGGAGTTGTCGAACTCCTTAAGGGAGGTGGATTGTAATATCTCACATCGACAGGTAAGGGAGTGATAGCTGCTCTTATTAAGAATGTTGGTTGCCAACTTGTCATACGCGTTTTGGGAGTGGGCTCCCGTCATTAGGAACAAAACCATGAGGACGGTAAGGCTCAAAGCAAATAATATATAGCAGGTTGGGCTGTGCTGTTACAGATTTAGTCTCAATTGATATAAAAATTGATTGGAAAGTAAGTGAAAAAAAATAGCAATGCTATCCAATTGGAAAAAATATATACAATTTTTTAAGATACATCCATACTAATAAACTAGACTCATAATTCTTGATCAAATGAAGACTTACCATAATTTAATCAATTAAATGTCTTATAAACTCTGAGAAATTGTTATTCAAGAGCTTGTTTTACTTTTTATTTTTCTAACTTTTACACCTTTACTGAAAATCTTAAATTAGTATTTAATAATCAACTTTAAGCTCTTTAAGTGGAAGGTGATTCCACTTTTATTAGGTTTCACTTCAAAAACATATGATAATAGATTTTCTTAAGATAGAATGCTGCTTATTTAAAACAAAAAGGACAAAAATTAATTGTTTTTTGAAGTTACAACTAATTACAAAAATGCCAATAGTAATATTTACCTTGATATCTATTGCAATATTACGAGTATTATTATTTTACATTTTCAACCTTATATCCATATATAAATATAAATACTATAATTTTTGTTGAGCAAACTAATATGTTTATTATTTGTCCCTTAAATTATTAAAAAACTATGATAGTATAAAAGTTAAATTACATGTCATCTATACCCTTACTAATTCTTAATTAAAACCTACACTAATAATATTACAAAATCATGTAATGCAATTTTGTAACATTTCTTTCAATTTAAATTGAATATATTCTAACACTGTAGAATATATTCATATATTGTATATACATATTTTGAAACTATTTTATTTTAAATTATATTCCATTTGCATTTTTATTAGTTTTTGATTAAGCTATTTTTTAATAAAATTATGATATTAGGTATTATGTTTTAATTTTTAGTATTTATTTCAAAAACAATAAAGATCAATTAAGAATATAAATTGAACATCCTTGGGGAATGTAGAACATTTAATATATTCATGTTTTTGAATTTTTTATTTTCTTTTTTCATTTTAGTTGGAGAGACAATGATTTTAAAAACGGTTAATTGGAATGGATGGATATGTTCGAGTGGATAGGTGTAAAATAAAATATATTTGAAATAATAAAATGATTATAATCGGGAATGAGTTTGCAAACAAATTTTGTTTTTAGACATCGAATAGAATAAACTTTAACTTAAATATTTCTTACAAGCATGAGATATGATGCTATTATTACATGGATAGTACAATGAGAATAATGAAAACAATTTAGAATCATTGATGAAGGTTTCTTTTTTGTCTTTTTGTTTATTAGAATACACTAAAACAATATGTTTGCTCTTAGAAACAAAAAAAAAAAAATAAGGCATGTGTTTAGAGACATTTTAGTCCTTTCACACAAGTTTTTTTTTGTAAATTCCATATTCATGGAGGGCAATTTGGTGTTTTTATATTAGATAATTGATTTTTTTATTCAAAAGAAGCTAGTGGCACGTGCTTATTATACGCCAATGTATGGAGGCGTCTGCGCTATTTGGGAATCGCATGCAATACCTCCTAGTGGGAAGGTTGCATAGATCCCTCTACGCTTTGAACGCAATCTTTCTTGGTACCATTAGAATCGTCGCATCACATGTTGAATTTGGACTTTCGATGTAGCTCCAACAACTCTTTCTTCTTTTATTTCATCTCTTCTCTCTCCTCTCTTATTTTGTTGTACTTGTCTCTCTCTATAATTCCAAAGTGAGATGCTATTTTTTTTATTTAAATTTAGTTTTTATTTTTTTGATTGCTATTTTTTTTCTAAATCTTTTTTTTTTAATTTTATCTTTCAAGAAATGGGCTTTGTAATTTGTTTTTGTTTTACTTTTTTTGTGGTGATCTCAATCTCATGATCAAAGCTGTAAGTTTTGATAATTAACCCGAATTGACTTGGGTTGATTTTTTTGGATTTTTTTTAAAATTAATTTTTTTTTCAATTTTATATTTCAACATTGAGTTGGTTTAGAATTAGAATTTGATTTTTTTTGTTTTCTTTTTATTGGATTATCTTAAGTCTCATGATCCGGATCGCAAGTTTAACATGTTTACTCTAGTTGACTCAAGTTTTTTTAAAATTGTTTTTCTCTCTCTCAATTTTGGCTTTCAACGTTGGTTTGTTTAGGAGTTGGACTTTGAATTTCTTTTTTTCAATTAATTTTGTACGAGGCTATCAAAGTCTCATGATTTGGGTTGTGGTTTTGGTGAGTTAACACAGGTTGACCCGAGTTGTTTTTTTAAGTCGATTTATTTAAATTGATTTTTCTTTTCAATATTGGGTTTGCTTGGGAATTACACTTTATTATTTCTTTCAATTTTATTTTTATGTGTTTATCATGTTCTCATGACTTGGTTGTAGGTTTAGCAAGTTTACACACATTGACTTGAACCAATTCTTTTTGGGAACTTTTTTTAAATTTGAATATTTTTTTAATATTGAGTTGATTAGGAGTTAATCTTTATAATTAGTTTTGATTTTATTTTTATAGGATTATTACAATCTTATGACTCGGGTCTCATGTTTTACAGTTTAATCTAAGTTAATCCAGGTGTCATCATCTGAATGTTTTAAAAAAATAATATTTTTCAATATGTTACCGTTTTGATTTTAAAGAAGATATTGTCCAATATATATTAAATTTAGAGTTTATGATTGATTTTTTTTACTAGAAAACATGTAACATCTTATTTTTTTAATTTAGAAATTTTTTTTGAACTGACCCTCATGGCAAGAATCTAATATGATTCTAATAATCAACTATGTTAATGTATTCTTAACATTTTTTCTCCAAGTTAACAATTTTCTCCCAAAGGTTGACTCATCTTTTGCTAAAGATATCAAATTAATTTCATTTGTGGAGATGGTTGAAGTTGCGGTCCTGTAATATATATAATTGTATAAAGGTTGTTTTTTCATATAATAAAAATGAATTAAAATGATTTTCGAGTAGAAACATATTTGAAAAAAAAAGAAAATAAACTAATTTTATATATAAAAAATATAGTATAAGTTAGGATCCACAAGATACAAATTAAAGGTTTTAAATTTTGATAAATTAAAATTCTTAACTTAATAACAATATTTGATTTAAATTAAAAATTATTTCTAACAAAACATGATAACAACTTTTTAAAGTATTTTTTTTTTAAATAACTTAAATTAATTTATAAAAAAACATATCAAACACAACTTTATTAATAATATTAATAAATAACATAATCTTACTCTGAAGATTAATATGAACATGATTTTAAGGTCTTTTGTCATTCTAATTCAGATTAATAAAAGTTTTAGAAAAATAATACAAGTTCAAGAAGTATTAGAAATTAGCACAATTTGAACACAACCGCTATTGAGAATGACGGTTGTTTTAGAATTCATGTCTAATTAACATGTATAAAGTCAACTTAAATTTTTATGAGAATCCAATGGTCAAGAGATAATATTTAAAATTCAATGGCTTGAGAGAAAAACTGATATAGCATGAGAAAGAAAAATATAATAAAAAAAGAAAAAGGAAAAGGAAAGAATGGGTCTCCAGGTATACATTGGGGCTTTGTTTTTTATACATTCAGTAAAATTAGAAAGATTTCGATGAGACGATTCTAACTACACATTGAAAGACCACCAAAGAAGGTCGTAATCATGATCTTATTTGATGGTCTTTCAATATGTTGTTAGAATTGTATCATCCAAATCTTTATAATGATACTAAATTTATCAAGAATAGATTCTCGGTGTGTACCTGGTGACACGTTCATTCTTTTTATTTTTTTCTTCCCTCATTTCTCTCTCATGTCACATAACATTATCTTATTTTTCTTTATCTTATTTTTCTTTCTTGGCCATTGAATCTTGAATCTTATCTTTTGATAATTGAATTTTCATAAAATTTTGAGTCGACTCTTGTTAAAGTTAATTAATTCGTAAAATACATTATTTTTAAAACATGATTAAACATTTGTTTTTAAAAATAAAAATTCTATACAAAATTAATATTAAAAAAACACGTTTGTGTTCAAATCCAAATACTTTTTCAAGATTTTTTTTTTAAAATCAATAATTTTAAAGGATAAATTAGGCAATTAGCATCCAAAATATAATTAAATGCCGAAATAGAATAGGATGAAAATGTTTTGGTGAAATAACATAGTTTGAAGATATCACAGTTCAGAAACGTGACGTTTCAATAATGTTACGGTTCAGAAATGTGACATTTGATAAATGTCATGTTTCAATATCATGACAACTGATGTCGTGGATCACGATTGTGATATTAATAAAATGTCGCATTTATGAACCACGACATTATTGAAATGTGGTGGTTCAAAATTATTTTGAAAAATGGCTAGACATTTGATAAAACGGTTGAACTATAACCAAAACGATTTGACCATTTTGGCTGCTATAAGGTTTTGGGTCATTTTTGTGTTTTAAGCCTAAAAAATTTATAAAGTCATAATTTTTGTTAATATGAAATTTTATTTACTTTATGATTTTAGAGAGTTGAAATATTTACAATTCTATCAAAATTTGGATAGAGTTTCCTCTATATAAGAACTATATTTAAAATTTTGTCTTGCTTAAAAAAACTTGCAAAAAACCACAATAATTGCAATCAGTAAATTCTAACTAAACTCAACATATTCTCATATATATATATATATATATATATATATATATATATATATATAAAATAATTCAACAATACAATATTCAAGTAATCCCCATATATAAACATAATTCATCTATCTATCGACGTCTACGTCGTCTATTAGATGATTCAGGCTTATCAGTAGCATGATTAGATCCAACTCTTGCTCCTGTTTAAGTGGTCTCGTCCTCAGTTATGATACCATCAAGAGTTAGCCTTTCTCCACAGGTTTCAAGTCCAGTGTGGCTAACATTTAACCACCTAGATAATATTGTGTGAATTTTGCTTTCTTCATCAATACTACGAAGATAATGCAACCTCTCGACCTTCTCGTAATAAAAAGCCAACATAAATTAATAAACATATGGAGTATATATGTTCTGGCATACTTAGAAACAAATTAAAATCATCATAATAATTAACGCAATCATAACAAATAATCAATATATTTAAACATAATTAATTTTGTACCTCTGCAAAACTTCCTTGTCACCATCATCTGGTGGTGTCAAAAATGTTTCCTCAATCCACTGAAGACATATGCTACCCCTTTCAATTCAGAATGAAGAGGTGCTAATCCAAATGACTGCTCACATAACACCATCTTATTACAAACACTAGTAGATGTGACTACTCGTCCATCAATAAGCAATCCAAGAAAAACCACAATGCCTTATAGTGTCGGTGTCATCTCTATATGCCTAAGATGGAACGTGTGTATCTCACATCTCCATCGCTCAATCAGTGCATGGATTAAGCTGTGATTAAACTTGATGTGGTCAAGACAACTATCATACAAAAAATTAGCTTAGACTACATATGGCTGGACATGCTTATGTAGTCGCATTCGTCTATGCGTATGATAGTAAATAGTGGTATCTTGTTACATAACAATTTAAATTATAATTGCACCAAAATATAACATTGTCCAAATATGGACGCTTAACATAAGCAAATGATCTACCACCTCGAGTATGTGATATATTGTGTAACAGTACCTAAGATTGATGTGAAATTATATAAGTTTAATATGCTTAAAAAATATGGTAATATATTACAACATTACAACATGACCTAATATATTGTTATACATACGTTGTCGATTAGGACATGTTTTTCTATTATGTCATGTGTCATTGCATATACCATACCTATAATGTGCATGACCTTGTATCCATATCGCTATGCAAACAAGTAAACATTCGTCGACCTCGTCCTTATTTCTATATAGATGAGCTCGCTTCAACTCGAGGTCTAGTATAATTAGTCCATTCTAACTCATCTGGTAATAGAAGGAATGACATTTCATATACTGACCTGTAACTCTGAACCGTGTAATAATCATCAACAAACTGTGTGAAGTTCTAGTGGTTTTCGGCATAACATGCAAGAGCATGTGAACATAGACAATAGATTGTCAAACTTAATATCATTTGTCATTTGCAGCAAATCATCCAACAATAAACTATTTTTACTTCTACCAGCTGAATTTGAAGGACCAATAAAAGTTAGGACACATATAAATTTTGGTCGACTACTCACATACAATATCATCATGTTTAAACCATATTGAATGAAAAAATCAATTATTTTCTTAAAACTACTATCACACACAATCGGTACATGATAACATTGTTGTTCATCAATTTAACACCTCCAAGTTATTTGAACATCAATATCATATAATTCCACTCAAATCCATGACAAATGATTTCTTTCATTTTTATATAGGACATGCCTAAATTACTAGTTAACAACAATCTGCTCCCGTCATTGAATGTGATACTATTGTTCACTTCAGGAACAATATTGTTATCGTAATGACATAACCTAAATATGTTATTAGACATTATGTAAAAAAAAAAAAATTAGATTCTAATAAATTTAACATAATTGTAACTAAATCTTACTACCTTAACCCTAATTGAAAAATTCATAACAAATTCAATCAAATTCTCAAAATGTAACATTAAAGCAAGCTTAAAAAAAAATAAACATAATTCATGATACATTATCAATTAATATTTTTTATACTCAAATGCATTAAACCAAATGTAAATTCATAACAAATCAATTTAATTATAAGAAAATACTAAATTCATCAACTTATCAACAATTCAATAAAAAATATAATTCACCACAATTCAACCACATTTATCCTCTATTGCATGAATGTGTATGTGTATATAACTATATTATTAGTCAATTCCAAAAATATACACAAAATTTCTAATTTGACAACTTAACCTAAATTAAACGCAGCACATAATTAATTGAAATAATTAATTCATTATTAATCTAACTTATTTTTATATTCAACTATATCAAATAAACTCTAATTGAATGTATTTTAACTAATTTATTATTGATTCAACAAACCTTAAATTCAACCTAAACAATTATTTGATTTCAACCAAACCAAATCCAAATTAATAGCAATGTGGTGTGTTTACCTTATTTATAGAACTATAAGAATGGATGGGGCAACAACGATAACAGCAGTGACAGTAAAGGAAATTGTGGATTTTCAACATAAAAACATCAAAGGATGCTTAAAGACTAGGATGAGTTCGTTTTTTGATTGATTTAAGGGCAAAATCTAAGTGTTTTATGAGTTTTTTGAGAGAGAAGTGAGGGTGCAATGATTTTTTCCGTGACAGAAAGACAACGCTATGTGTTCGATTTGAATAAATTTTAATTAATATTGCACTTGTGAAGCATGATATTTTAAATTGTCACGTTTTAAAAATACAATATTTAATGAATATTATATTTTAAAAACTCTATAACATCAAACTATATTATTCAATGCACTGTTTATTTTGTGTTTTAAAAGTGTTTTTAAAAAAAATTAATTTTTTAATTTTTATACTTCAAATTAATATATATTTTAAATATTTTTAGATTATTTTGATGCGTTCATATTAAAAATAATTTTTAAAAAATAAAAAAAATATTATTTTAATATATTTTTAAATAAAAAACATATTAAAAACAAACAATTAGAAAACTTTCACAATAAATCCAACCACGCTATTAAATCTTTGTAAAAAGATGTATTTCTCTCATATTACTGCAATGATTAAAAAAAAACAATTTTAAAAGGAAAGAAATCTATCTCTCTGACAGCGGGTATCTGCTGAATAAGCGGGCAATCTCATTCTTCTATGGAGTTTAACGATGACATGACATGACATGACATCTATCCACTATCTACTTAAAGACATTCCAACCCCTCTCTCTCAGCGCGTTCTAAACAGTACTCTCAAAACATTCCTCCCCTTCCTTCCAAAAGGCAAGCAGTCCACTCCTACAAAATGTAAAAATCCATTAACCTTTTTCAGCAGCCGAATCCACAGCGGTTAAAAAAAAAAAAAAGAGGCAGTAATTCAGTTTTAACAGTTTCTATTTTAGCTTGGGGAGCAAGTTAAATTTGGACAAAATAACGAAAATGACACCCTACACGGTTTCCAATGTCCTCCACCGCTCGACTTTTTAAAGACACAACATAGGTTCGGGTTTAGGTTCAGTCAACGTTGGGACCCACCAAAGTCAAGTCCACACCTCGTTAGTTAAAAGATTCTGAACCCGAAGCTATGGTTCGGGCACCGAGCCTCTTATAGCGAGACCGAAGCTCAGTTTTCCCGCTCGCGTACAATCCAGATATAAATAATCACACACTCTCTCTCTCTCTGGCTCACTGCGCCTGGTCGAGAAAGGGGGAAGGTTTTTTAGCTCGTAAAATACTCATAGAAATCTCTCCTTCTCTCTCTAGAAATGGCAAGGTAAGCTTAAATTTAATGAGGGAGTGCTTAATAAGCTTCTACATAAAATGGTTTCCGATGAAGAAATCAACACTTTTTTACAAAAAATAATTGTGGGTTTTTCTTTCTTTTGATTGAAAGGTGGAAAATCATGAAGAAAAATCTGATTTTAGGAACTTATGGACTAATTTTGTCCCTTTTTTTGCTTCATTTAATTTTTTTTGGAATCTTAATATGTGGGTTTGGCTTGGATTTTTCTATTTTTGTACTCCTGGGATAAATGAAAAAATGCTGCCTAATTTTGGTAAAGAAATACGTGTATTAGTGTTTTTTTTTGTTTTTTTTTATCATTTTTGTACTCCTGTGATGGGTGAAGATTTTTCTTTTTTTGGCTTTCGAGAGCTACCGAGTTAGAGAAATTGAAGAATGGAGGACCTGCATGATGTCATAAAGCTTAGGACTTTCCTGCTTTTATGTTTATATTTGATGGATTAATTTTATAATGCAATGAGTTTCCATCAACGGTGATTAATTTTTTCTTGACGGTCGGATGAAACCAAAAATAGAGGAGATAATTTGTTTGAACTGGCCACTCATTGTATTCCCTTGTGTGAAGAGTCTGATACCCAAAAGCATTGGAGGAGCTACGGTATCTTACTTAGGAGAGGCTTTTCGACTAGAATTCTGGTGCTCCTTTTTCATTTAGTTTATAGTTGGAGGTTAAATTATGTTAAAAAGGATCGCTGAATTTTTTTCAAAAACCTGCTAACCTCATCATAAATTATAGTCTTGTCCTGGAAGCTTGAAACTACTTGAACTTGTTTTGCAATGTGTCTTCCATTCTTTCCCGTTTCTTCTTTTGTATGTCTAGTTGTATTCCATGATTTCAGCAATTAAGATTACTGGTTTTGTATGTCTATTTGTGTTGGTAATGTTTCTAGTCGTATTGTTAGTTCTTATTTGAAGACAAGTGGGGGTATCATTCACAGTTATTCTGACAATCCTCTGTCTTTTGCTACAAATGTCGCTGTTGCCATCTCTTTCTGGTATATTTTTGAAATTATGCTTTGCTAATTTGGTTATGACTTGTGTCATTCTTGCAGGGCTTGGCTTATTGATGGCAGATCAATTGCAAGGAAAGTGTCTCGATCTTCTGCTTATCAAATCAAAGACTGTGGGGCAAATCGTGAGTGCCCAAAGTGCCATTGTCATATAGATAACAGTGATGTAAGCTGCAGCTTTCGTGTTCCTTTTATTTAACTGACTTTTCCTGAGTCAACTTTGTGGTTTTAACATGAGTTGCATTCTCATTTTTTACCCGGGAGCTTGTTAATCTATCATGGATCTATGGCTGATTGTGCATTTCTGTGGTGTATCTCACTGCTGTTGGTATTTCACATGGAGCTTCTGATCTGCAGGTTACTCAAGAATGGCCTGGCCTGCCTATTGGTGTAAAGTTTGATCCTTCTGATGCACAGCTTTTAGAGCATTTAGAAGCAAAATGTGCTGTTGGAAATTCCAAACCTCACATGTTCATTGATGAGTTTATTCCAACACTAGATGGTGATAAAGGAATTTGTTATACCCATCCAGCAAAGCTTCCTGGTCAGTGGTTGTCAAGCACGATATTTATTCTTGTTTTTCCTAAATGCCACATTTTGATGACTGGTTGATAGCTACAGTTTAGCACGTTTAACTGCCATTTCTGCAAAATGAATTCACTTGATTGAATAAGACAATTTTTTTCATGGAATATGAGTGTCTATCAAACACTATGAAAGATTCAGACAAGTTCTTTTCCCAGCATGAATACCAACACCTTTTCAAGTATGCGGTGTGTGGCTAATTTTTGATTCACCATTATAAATTTTAGTAATCATCCTACAAGTTAATCTTTGCTGCTCTGGTTGATTTGTTGAGCTTTTATTCCATGGTTGGCCATGTTTTAGATATCCAAATCCTCCATGTTCGAAATGATAAGTTATATACAGCAGCAGAAGGTGAGAAACTGTTGAATATAGTGAGAAAGTCTTTTATTGCATTTGTATGTGTCTACAATTTTCCGATCTTAAGTAGAGACTAAAACACTTCTCATATAGAAGTTCTGAGTGACTCTTTAAAGACTCGTTAAATATAATGAACAAACACATACATGAACTTCTAAAAACTGCATACATTCACGAGCTCCTAATACATGATGACTAGATTTTTCTTAAGTATTTATATCTGGAAAAACTCTCAGTCAACAAGAGTAATTAGGTACAACTTTGTTGGAGGGCACACATATTATTCTCATCACCATTTCCAAATTTTGTTTCAGGTGCCAAAAAAGATGGAAATAGTGTCCATTTCTTTCACAGAACAAATAATGCTTATGCTACTGGTCAACGAAAGCGCCGGAAGATCCACTGTGAAGTCGGTTCCAATGAGGAGGGTGTACGTTGGCACAAGACAGGCAAGACAAAACCTGTGATGGACAGTGGAGTTCAGAAAGGCTGCAAGAAAATCATGGTTCTTTATAAAAGTTCAAAGAAGGGGTCAAAACCAGATAAGTCTAAGTGGGTTATGCATCAGTACCATCTGGGTACTGATGAAGATGAAAAGGAAGGTGAATATGTAGTTTCCAAAATTTTCTACCAGCAGAAACAAACTGAAAAGAACGATGACAATCTACTTATTGAAGATAATGATATTTTGTCACATCAAACTAGTCCAAGGACCCCTAATTCCAATCCTCCCAACCCGCCACGACCAGGGAAATCTGTCATGTATGATGACATTGCCAATGATAACATAACACATTTGGCTGGGCAGGTAAATTGGTTAGTTTACATTTTTCTATAATGTAATGCATATACCTATTGTGGAGTGTGTAGGATAGTTCATCTCTGAGAAAGATTTAAGCACATCTAATGCAAGAATTAACACATTATGTCTACTTGGTCATTCACTTTGTTAAAAATGAATATTCTCATTTAAATATTTCAAAACGATAGCTAAAGCTCATTCATTGAATATTGAAAATGAAACAGTTTCATAAATTTGGACTTTGTTTTGGATGCCATGTCTATGAATTCGATCTTTACCCAAGTTTGTTTTTTGTGGCTAGAACAATGAGATCAAGGAAGAAGCACTTGATGTCCCAGCACATGTTTTTCAGCTTGAGGGTGATGTGGAATTCCCTGAATGGTTTGCTGGTGAATCTCAGGCTGTTGAAAACTCTGATTTCACTGCCTTAGATGATTCTCTGCTATGCAATGAAATTTTTGTTTCTGCTCCTCGTGTTCCAAATAATTCAGGGGTAAACCGTGTTTCATACACTGGCATGGCACACAATACAAACGAAGTGAATGGAAACAATAACGAACCTTGTGGAATTGCTGAATTGGAGAACCTTGAGCTGGACACTCCACCAGATTTCCAGCTTGCTGTAAGCTTCAAATCTTACCCTTTTTCATCATTTTGTTGATTTTAATTCCACTAATGGTATGATCTTCAGTTTCTAATATGTTCCACAGGATCTGCAGTTTGGCTCTCAGGAGAGTATCCTTGGATGGCTAGACCGACTGTGAAGACATGTGGTGGAGCAAAAGCGTCCACCAATAAAAATCACTTGCAAGTTTTGTGTCTCCCATTTTCTGGGTGAAGCTGTCTGATATGACCAGCATTTTCTTCAGCGGAATGAAATTAGCTTTTGAGTAATTGCTTTAGGGGTGCAAGGAGTTCAGCCATAATTTTCGGGTTTGTGAGAAGCACATGAAAATCTTCAGGGCATGACTTGAAGGATCGCAAGGCTATGGGTTGTTACGTCTGATTCTGTGTTGTTCGAGAAATCAGTCCCAGGAGCTGCTACTGTGGTGTGGTGGAAATGGGGCTTTCTGGTGATTTTGTGCTCTTCTATGGTGTTTGCCACCATTTAGGTGTTCAAGTTAGTAATTATTGAACTTAATGCTAATGATGTTGGCTAAAGGGAAAAGCCATATTCTCATAGGAGTTGACTGAGGTGTAATTGTTGTGAAGCACATATACTACTACTACTGGGTACCGCGCAGCAAGCAAAAGCTGTGGAAGCAGCAATTCAATCCTTGGCAACATCTCGAAGATAGAGTAGTGTATTAGACTACTTGTATGTATGACTTGGATGTGTTTAGTGTTTAAAGGAATGTTTGGATTGTTTTTCATGACTTTACTTTTAACTTTATTTTCAAAAAACAGCAAATATTTTTTTTAAAAAAATTGTTTTTGATTATATTCCTTTTTTGTTTTGTTCTTGTAGATGTTAATTATTCTTTATTCTTATTAATGGTTTTTTTATATAAAAAACCAAATTAAAAAAAAAACATGTTTTTAAAACATTCATGTTTATTTTATATTTTTGAATGCTTGTATTTTTGAAAAAAAAAATTAAAAAATTAAAATAAAGAGCAAAATAGATAGGTGATCTATAACATAAAATAAGAAAAAAAATGATAAAAAGAGATATTTTAGTATATTCTTGGAATAAGGGATCAAAAAATATAAAATTGAAACTTATTATAAAAAATATTAAAAGTTAATAAATATAGATTGAAACAATATAAAAATAAAGTTTTCTTTCTAAACAAAAATTGCTAAACATGCAATTGAGGGTAAGTTGACATTGAAAAAATGAGACAATATTACTAAAGTGGCATGTGAAGGTGCTCTGGATGGGGTTTTTTTCTCCCTCCTTTCCCCTCTCTTCTTCTAAAAAACTGTATTACTCATTGCAAAAAAATTAAGGTTTGATTATTTGTTTGTTAAGTTAAATTAGATTTTCATTCTTTCAATTTTAATGTATTTGATTTTTAATTGTTTGTTGAGTTAATTGTTTTTTTAATTTAATCCCTTTACAATTGATTTTTATGCCAGATTTAACTCTTATTATTTTAATTGAGGTGTATCTGGTCTTGAATCATTTATCAAGTTTTATTTTTTTCAAATTCATCCACTTGCACTTGATTTTTATATTAGATTTGGTTTTTATTTTTTAATTGTGATGTATTTGATCTTGAATCCTTTATTGAATTGATTTATCTTTGAATTTCATCCATTGACATTTTATTTTTATATCAAATATTGTTCTCATTCTTTTTATTGTTATTTTTAGTTGTTAAAAATTGTTTTTCAATTTCATCCTTTATGATTTGGTTTTATTTTATTTTTGTGCAAATTTAGTTATCTTTCTTTTTAAATTTATATTTTTTAAATCACTTCTTTTTTTATTTGTATTTTTAAATTCATTCCTAATTATTTTGGTTGGTTATGAGTTTTACATTGTTAATTTTTTCAAGTTTGACTTTTATGTTGTGATCCGGTCTCATGTTCCGTGTTACAAAATTCTAAAGGTTGGATTGCTTTGAGTTCAATTATTTTTTTTTAAATTTCATCCATTATCATTAGGTTCGTTGGAAATTGGTTTTCTTTGGTTTTTCTTTTTGTTTTGTTTTGTATTCATTTGTTAATTTGATTTTTTTTTTAATTTTGGCATTCAATTCAAGATTTTTTTTTGTCCTCTCAATTTTGTTTTTCAAATGAGGTTTTTGTTCTCTTGATTGCTATTTCTTTATCTTTTTTTTTTGTTATTATTTCATCATTTGACATTTCAATTATTGAGATTTTGTTCTCTTAATCAATCTAGGATAATGATTGGGTCATGGGTTGAGTGAGTGGACTTGAGTTAACCTAAGCCAACCAAATCCTTTTATTTTATAAAAAAATCAAAATGGTATTATTTTGAAAAAAAAAAGAGAGAAAATAGTCAACAAACTTTGACCTTGTTTTGACTGGATTTTCCTTGGGCTAACCAAAAAATGGGCCAACCTGGGTTTTTGACAATCTTGCACTTGGTCAATTCTCCTTCAATTTCTTTTGAAGCTCGGCCTGGTCATGAGTTAAACCGTCAGGCCAAGCCAAGTTTTAAAATAGTTGCTTTCCAGATACGATGCTTCCAGTTTAGTTAGTGTCTAGGGTCATGGGTTTAAAAAGTTTACACAGGTTGATATCATTTTCTTTCTTAATTACATCCTTTGAAGTTGTTCGTTTTAAAAAGAAACTTCGTTTATCTGGGTGACGTAGGTTTCTTTTGAAGTTGCTTTTTTTTATTCTTTTTTTTTATTTTGTCCTTTAAAATTCATTTCTTTTTAAAATTAAACTTATTTTTTTTTCTGTTTTACCTTCTATTTGGTTATCATGTCCATATGATCATTCTCCTGAGTTTTGATACTCTCACTTAGTTTTGCTGGTGCTTTGTTTTTTAGTATTTTTTTTATTTACTTTTTTCGTGATTTCATCATTCTATATTTTGATTCCTGAGGATTGACAATTATATTTTTTTAGTGCTCTTTCTATGATATCAAGTCATGAGTTTTTTTTTCTTTAGAATATAATAACAACACTTGAGAGAGATTTTTTTATGTTGCAAAAAAAAATTATCTGGCCTGCGGCTAAGCGCAAACAATCTATCTAGTTTCTCTTATAAGGAAAGGCTCATCTTTTTTTCATATGAAAAACTTTAGCCATTTTTTTAAAAAAAAACTACATACAAGAGAAACAAATGTGAAAAAAAAAGGGGGACAAAAAGAAAACAGAAACAAATAACACAACTCTCTTTTATGAGAAAGAAATGTGCCTATATAGCAAGAAATAAGATAAATAAAAAATGAAAACAAAAATAAAAGAATAAAATAACACAACCCTCTTTTTTTATTATTGAAACCTGAGAGATACAAAACAATTAACCCATTGTCACTCTTTCCTCTCTTTCCTATTTCCGGCTAACACCACCATGGTCACAAGCACTGTTAATGGCAACACCACTAAAGCATAACAACGCAACCCCTCTGATATATACACTACCAAACAGCTACACTCTTATGGCAGATAAGCTCTCTCTACATCAATGTCAGCAACAAACCACATTCACGATGATAGCTCCTTCATGTCGAACCCACAACAGCCAATAGCCTCTCCCTTCAAACTGACCAACATCTAACAACATTAATTACCACAACACGCCTTCTTCCCTCCATCGCAACATGACCATTGCTCCTCTAGTAGTACTATTGTCACAATAATAACAACCAGTGGTAACAACATCAACCATAGAGAGAGAATCAAAAGAAGATTTAGACTTTAACATAATAGATCTTCCTCTACATATATTTGTTTGCTACACCACTATTCGGGAAGTGAATAAGAAAGAGAGGTGTATTCAATCTTCTAGGTGGCATCCTTGAACAAGTAATGGCATATGAATCCACGTGCCAACAATGGAGTGGAGCGTGAACCCCACTGCCGCCACTGTTTCAAGATTTTTCAATAGCTGTCAACCTTGTTACAACTACTTTTGAACAACCCCAATAGTTTCAAAGGTTAATCTTAAATCCCTTGTGCATTTTTTTCCTTATTTAAAGAAAAAGTTCAACATGTTATTAATTCTATGATATTATGATAAAATATTTAGATTTGAACAATTTTTGAATATGTTGCTGAATATTATGATGACATATTTCTTGATTGAGATTGATTGTGAATTGTTTTGGTTGTAGAATATTTGAAGTATTGTGGGTTCGTGCCCGTTGTGCGACAACCTTGGAGGTATGATAGCGCTATGAAATTTATTTTTATGGTGGAATAAGGTCAGAATCAATACCCCATGATGGGGTTGTGAGGATAGGGTTGCATCAGGTTTATTCGATGTGTAATGGTTTGGTCGCAATGTGAAACTTGACATGTGTTGATGTGGTTTTTGAATTGTGAAATTATATGTTAAATGTGAATTTTAATGTGTGTTGATGTTTATTTGCAAGTTGTGAAGTTTGCATGTGCATTGTCGTGACGTGCACGATGTTGTGTGACGGAGCTGCCTCCTGGAATTGAAGGGGAGTTTTGGGTTTAATTATAAAGTTATGATTATGGGGTTCAAGAGTCGCCACTTAGTATTATGGTTATTAGGAAATCTAATGGTTTGTAATAGTATGGATAAAGAGACTAATCACCCTAGTACACCCTACCTGAGGTAAGCTGCATTGTTGATTGATTATTTTTCTAAGTTATGTTTCTATTCGTTGGTTTTTTCTAAGGTTCAAGACAGATCTCTCTTCGTGATGAAGTCTCTACCTTATGAGGTTAAATCCTAACCATTATATGTCTCAAATTTAACGTTGAGTTTATTTTCTATTTTGTATCTTTAATACTTAAAAATATATTTTATAGTGTAATTTTGTACTCCCAAATATTAAAATCTATAACTAAATCCTTATGCTCCGAATAACAAACTAATTGTTGTAAAATTTTTGGTATCTTGGCTAAACCCTAATGGATAATAATAAATTAGTTACAATATCCATTTTGCATTTTTAAAATATGATAAAAATATGATTTTATCATTTTTAGAAAATATACGTGTAAAACCTTTAGGATTTGGTCGTATGCACGAAAACAAAATATTTTTTTTTGTTTTTCAAAATGAAAGTTTATTTTTTAAAAAAATTTCAAAGAAAAATCAGATATTTTTTATATCGAGTCTGTATTTTACTGTAAAAGTCTACAACTCAATATTAAACAAAATTGTTGAAATACATGATGAACCCACAAATGACGTTAAAATGGTCCATGAAATTTTTTAGTTTTTTTTTATTGCTTGTTTTTTTGGATAGGTTGCTCGGGCCCGAGGCCCAGCTTAGCCTAGCAGGTTGGGTAGGGCCGACTGAAGACTAGACAATCTTTTTTTTAGAATGAGCTGGACCTAGCCTAACCATATGAGCTGGGCTGAAATGGGTCTAGCCCATCTCTGCCTTTACTGGCGAAAGGCAACAATTCATGTCCTGCATGTAAATAAGGAAAGAAAATGCAAGAGGAAGGGGGTGGTTACCTGGCACAAGGGTGGTTACCTGGCATAAGAAAGAAAATGTTTGGATCCCTGAGATGATACCTTTTATTTCTCTGAGATGGATACTTGAGATAATCCTTTCTTATTTTATTAGTTTTCTAAAAGCTTCCGCCTTCTTTTTGTTTACTAGCTTACCACACAAAACTTTCATAAGATCTTGTTCCGTAAGCATTATAAAGAACAACTGTTATAACTCAGATTATAACCCACTTTTCAAAATATTTTTCAAAAATAAAAAAAAAAACAAGTTTTTAATGCATTTTGGCCATTTGCATGCTTTTTTTTTGTAATTCTCAATTAATTTTCTCTTGTTGATGTCTTAAAAAAAACAATTTTAAAAAATATTTTTTTCAATGCATTCACATCCATTTCTCATTTCTTGATTACTTTTCTTATCAAATTGACGTTAATGTTATTTTTTAAAAAAACAAAATGAGAAAATGAAAAATCAAAATATATAGTAAAATGGATAGGTGGAAACAAAATGCAAAACAAGTAAAAATAAAGGACTAAGCAAATACACAATAAAGATATTCTTAGGATATTCTTGGAATAAGGGATTAAAAAAAGAAAATCCCTAAGGAGAGTAGTATAAATTGAACCTTATCTCTCCAATAAAGGGATCCTCATCTTTTTCCCCTCTATAAACCCTAGCCATCATTAAAAAAAAAACTAGAGAGAAATGTGTTGAGTGCGGGGAGAAAAAAGAGGAAAAAAAGAAAAGAAAAGAAATAAGCAATAACCTTCTTTATTTGTTGAAAACCAAAAGACACAAAACAATTAACCTACCATCACTCTTTCCTCTCTTTCTTATTTCTAACCAACACCACCATGATCATCAACATCATTGACGATACTACCATAAAAGTATAACAAGCAATAACCCACCATTAAAAAAACTAGAGAGAAATGTGTTGAGTGTGGGGAGAAAAAAGTGAGAGAGAAAAAAGAGAAAAGAAACAAGTAATAACCTTCTCTATTTGTTGAAAAGCGAGAGACACAAAACAATTAACCCACCATCACTCTTTCCTCTCTTTTCTATTTCTGGCCAACACTACCATGATCACCAACATCGTTAACGACACCACTATAAAAGTATAACAACACAGCTTCTCTGTCTAATATCTATATTTCTAAAGCAACCATACTGTCACAGCAGACCAACTCTCCCCACATCAATGTCAGTGATAAGTTATATCCTAGATGATAATTTCTCCTCTACACCTTAACCACATCATCTTCCTCTTCACACCATCACTAGTAGCGACAACAACCGTGAAGCTAAAAGGGAGGAAGATAGGAAAACATAACAACCTATAGCCTATCCCTCCAAACTAACCGACAACCAACAACATTAAGTACCATAATATGTCTTCTTCTTTCCACCACAACACAACCATTACTCCTTTGGTAGCACCATTTTTATAGCAGTAGTAACCAATGATAATTGCAACAATTATGAAGAGAGAATCAAGAGAAGGCAAAAACTTTAATATAACATATCTTCCTCTACAGTAGTGCCCAATGGTAACTGCACAGCTAGAGAGGAAGTGAAAAAGATAAAGAGATACATCTAATTTACTAGGTGGCACCTTTCAACAAGTGGCACATGAACCTAGCGTGCCGCCACTATTTCAAGATTTTCTAGTAACTACCAACCTTATTCCAGTTGCTTTCAGACAACCCCAATAAATCTAAAGGTCAATCTTAAACCCCTTATGCATTTTATTTCTTATTTTCATAAAAAAAAATTCAACATGTTATAAATTTAATGGTGATGAGATATTTAGATTTGAATAAATTTTAAATTCTTGCATTTCTTTTCAACAAGGTTTTATTGCTTTTATTTGCTGCTTTCAAGTACATTTAAATTCTTGCAATTCTTTTCTTCAAACTCTTATAATATTTTAATGATGTCGCTTCTAGAAATAGACATATTTTATTAGGGTTCGAGATCTAAAATATCAATTTTCATTTGATAGACGTAATTGATATCTCATAATAGGTTAAGTCCTAAGTAAAAAATAATTAGCAACAATAATCGACCCCTTACACTTAATCCCTGAATAGACTAGTTAATATGTTTTCTAGTTATCTTAATACTAGGTGACAATTCTTTTTCTTCATTTCCCCTCTCAAAACTCATCATCTGATATCCCTTTATGATAGAATGATGACTCTACTAGGATTTTAAAGGTTAATCTTTGCTTGTATATTTTTTATGAGTTTAGCCTCTTATTATATATTGTATGTATTTGCCTTCGTTTGATATTTGAGCATTCTTTTTTGTTTTTGTAATTATATATAGAGTACTATTCATTCATTCACATTACTACATGATAGTTGCACACACACATACTTTTTAGGTTTTTCAAAGGAACGTCATAACAGCCATATTAGTAATGATACGGACAAAAAAAAATCCCAAAATGATTCTAAAGCTTGTAAATAATACGTGTGTGTGTGTGTGTTATTAACTATTTATCGTGTCGGCATGATGTTGTGGACATGATTTCAAAGTTAATTTATAACATAAGAGAAGAAAGTATCGATATTATGGATACATTTTCAAGTATCATGAAATTTGTTAATAAAGAAATGAAAAGATGATACATGCGCTTAATACATTTAAAGATGAACTGATAAATCATAAAAAGAGTTGTGAATGTTAACTGAATACTATAACAAAAAGTTGATCTTTTAAATAAGAAATAAACGATAGATGCATATATAAATATTTTATAAGAATAGGCTACAGAGAGTCCTACTAGTTAACAATAATATAGGTTCAATAAATCATGGAATAAAGGAAATAATAAAAGTAGTAAAACCATTTTTAAAACCAATTTTTATTTAATGATAAGTCGATTAGTATAAACATTCGAAAGAGTTCGAAAAAAAATACAATTCTAAAGAAAAAATGCATTTGTATAATCAAAATTTTTATTTTCTATTTATGCGATATTTTAATATTTTGACAAAAACATGCCCCTTTTATTAACATCGTGAATTTTAGACCCTTAAAACCTAAATTTTAATTTGTTTCTCAATAATCTCATTTTTAAATCGAAAACACTTTTTAATTCGTCTAAAAATAAAAAATCAAATATAAAAAACTTAACGGACATCAATTAATTTTTTCTAACATGGTTAATAGGTAAACTTCTCTCTCCAAGATAAACTCACCAATACCAAGATTGATTTTTTTATAGCATGCTAAAATCTTTCTCTCTCCTCTATCAACATTCAAGGACTAAAATGTAAGTTAAATAAATTTTTAAAACCAAAATATTAATACCTAAATCTATAATGACCAAAAATGAAAAAAAAACTAGGGATCAAATTGAACTTTGTAAACTTTAAGGACTAAATTGAATTTTCTCAGCATTTGAGAACTAGAACATGACTATAATAAAGTTTTAGGATTGAAACACAAACACCTGAAAATACATGGACTAAAATATAAAATTAAAAAACTTAAAGACCAAATCGAACATTTTGAAAACTTCAGGGACCAAATTGAAAATATTTTTTAGGATTAAAATTTAAACACCTAAAACCCATGGACCAAAAAATGTAAAAATCAAAACTTTAGGGATTAAATTGAACTTTCACAAAACTTCAAAGATTAAATTGAACTTTTCTCAATATCTATGGACTTAAACATGAATAAAATAAAGTTTTAGGAAGGAAATGTAAACACCTAAAACTGAAAAATATTAATTCAAAAGGTTTAAGAACCAAATTGAAATTTGTTAAAAACTTGAAGGACTAAATTAAACTTTTAAAAATTATATTGTTGTGAAACAATGCAATCCTCACGCAAAGTACAATTAAGAATAACTTATGTTTAACCATCTAGGTGATAGCCCAGTAGTAAGAGCTTGGGACTAAGAGGTTTGCTTCCTCTGTTGTCTCAGGTTCGAACCCCGTGGTTGCTCATATGATAGCCACTGAAGGCTTACATGATCATTAACTTCAGGGCCCTTGGAATTAGTCGAGGTGCGTGCAAGTTAATCCAGACACCCACGTTAAACTAAAAAACCAAAGAGTAGCTTATGTTTTAGCTTACTGTGTAGAGAGTCCGTAAAATAGTTATTACTTATTAGGCATTGAAATATTTTTAAATGAAGGGTCTTTAATTCATGTGTTTGGGCGGTCGTTTCACTATCATTTTACAAAATTTTGATTTTTTTAAATTATTTTTTTAAATTTTTAAATAGTTTTAATATATTAATATTATAAATAAATTTAAAAAAATAAAAAATTATTATTTTAATATATTTTTAAATTAAAAAAAAAATACTTTAAAAAATATTCCTAAAACTCTATTAACTTCAACTTTAGGAGAGCCTGACTCCATAGCTAGCACCAAACAGGTTGAACCCGCACCCAAACCTCTACTCTTTCACCAAGTCCATATCTCCACTCCCTTAAACCCCTCAAGTCCAAAACCTCGTCTCCTCCACTGTCTCCGCTCCACGCCCTCTTCATTCTTAAACAGAAAGACCCAACTTTCTTATTTGATTTTGTTAGCTTTTTTTCGAAGGGATTGAGGATTTTTGTTTGCAAATGTTTGCTGCTAGGAACCTTCAAAGGAGTTGCTTTAAGACACTCTATTCTCTCCTTCAATCCAGTCCCAAAAGGTACTTAAAAACATCCAAAGTTTACTTATTTAATGTTTTCCCTTCGTTTTCTTAGTAAATCCCTTGTTTTTTGTTGCAACCCAAGATGGGTTTTTGTTTATGTTGTAATACTACAGTCTAATTCAATTGTTTTTGGGTTTTGTATTTTAGTAATATTGTGTTATTCAAGGATGTTGCTCCAAAACTTGCTTGTTCAAATGATATTCAACCAAGCTTTTCACCGTTGAATTATCCCCACAATGGATGGTGCCGTTCAATGTCTACTTCAAAAGGGAGGAGCATGAGGAGCAAGGTCGAAAGGCGGATGCGTAAAGAGTCTGGTAAAACACTCAGAGAGATTCGGAGAGCGAAGAAATTGAAGAAGAAATTGATGACTGATGAGGAGAGGCTCATTTACAACCTCAAAAGAGTATGTTATCTCTTATGTCTACTACTCTATTTCTTGTTTCTTAATTGACCTATGATGGGTTGGTTTTCAATTTACTTGGTGTTGATGGGATGAGCTTAGGCTAGTGATGGTAATGGTGAGTAGATTTATGACATTACAGGCTAACTTGTACAATGAATGGTGATCGGGGATCTGTATGTGTATGGTTTAGAGTGTATCATGCTTGGGAAGTTCATGGTGAGCAAACCAGAAATGCTGTTCTTTCCAACTCATGAAATGAATAATGCTGCCACCCTCTTCCTTCCATGGCTATGCAACTTTAGAGCATGCGCAACTGTGTTACGAGGTCATGGGAATAGTTCACAATATTGTTCACCCAGCATTTATCTAAAATTGAAATTCTCGTCCAAAGCCATAACTGTTATTGCGTAATAAATAGTTGCACTCATGAATTTGGGCATGTATATAGTTTTAAATGTGAAAAAGGACTGCTAACCTATGTCATGGGTGGAGCCTAAGGTGGCCTAGTTCCCAAGATCACTACTCATACCCTTAAGAAACAATCTTAGATTAACATGTGCATTTCTCCACAATAACACCTGTATGATATCACGACACATGGACATTAAAAAGCTTTTGAGACCTTTGAAAGAATTTCGATAAGATTAGACTAATTTGTATTGAACTAATCTTAGATTAGCATGTGCATTTCTCTACAATAACACCTGTATGATAGCATGACACATGAACATTAAAATGCTTTGAGACCTTTGAAAGAATTTAAATAAGATTAGACTAATTTGTACCCATTAAGTTTCTATGAACAATGGAGCTTAGTTACAAACCTATTCTTTATATTGGGATCTGAACAATGTAGCTCAGAAAAAAAGTTGTTGACTATGTTTATATCTCTTCATCCAACAATGATTATCAACTTCCCAATTCTAGTTATTTGCTGTGTTGTAAGTATATATTTTCACTTTTGTTAAGCTCACAACAGAGTCTTATTTAGTATTATTTGATTAATTATTTTTTCCGATCTGACTATTCCAGGCTAAGAAGAAAGTTGCATTGCTCCTACAGAAGCTAAAAAAATATGATCTACCTGAGTTGCCATCCCCATTGCATGATCCTGAGCTCCTGACACCTGAGCAGCTTCAAGCATATAAGAAGATCGGTTTCAGAAATAAAAATTATGTTCCTGTTGGTGTCCGTGGAGTCTTTGGAGGAGTTGTCCAAAATATGCATATGCATTGGAAGTTTCATGAGACTGTGCAAGTAAGCTGTGACAACTTTCCCAAAGAAAAAATCAAGGAGATGGCTACCATGATAGCAAGACTAAGTGGAGGTATTGTGGTAAATGTTCATAACGTGAAGACAATTATCATGTTCAGAGGCAGAAACTATCGCCAACCAAAAGATTTGATCCCTCTTAACACTCTTACAAAAAGGAAGGTGGGTGAAACTATTTCTTGCTGTATATTTTAGTCTTCATTATAATAGATATTGAAGAAAACAAGATAGCACTTCATTTCATGCTAGCCAGCAGTTAAATTATGTTTTTATTTTAAGCCAATCTTAAACAATGATAGCATACATTTGAGCCATATAGACAGGATTGGATTGAGTGCCTAGTGGCCAGATAAAACGAGGACAAGAGTCAGTGGCAAATTGCCATCATTGTAACAAATTTTGTGCCATCTCTCGCTATCCAGAGAGCTATTCTTTAGATGGAGGGTTTTTTTTATATGATAAATTGTGTTAAAGGAGACTTGTCTCCGCAAAAGAGACATTTTCTTATGATGCAAGGCTATAAGAGCTTGTGGATTATAACATGCTCATCATTTGTGCAGGCACTGTTTAAGGCTAGGTTTGAGCAAGCTCTTGAATCTCAGAAGCTAAACATCAAGCAAATTGAACAGCAGCTCCGGCGAATGGGGGTAAACCCTGAGGATCCAGTTGCCATGGCCAGCATTCAGAGAGTAGCTTCCACATTCTTCAATGCTATTGACAAGAAGGAAGGAAGCCCTTATGTCTTTCATGGTGACAAAGGGTCAATGGTGGAGCCCCATGATCATTTAGAACATTTGGAACCCCCTGCTGACGAGAGTGATCAAGAGGAGCTTGATAGGTTTATTGCTGAGATAGAGGATGCAGCAGATCAAGAGTGGGCTGCAGAAGAAGCTGCAGAGAAAGAAGAATTTGGTAGGATTAGATACTGGAACAGGGAAGATTATGGTGGGCGGATTAGGAGCCCAGAAATACATAGAAGTGAAGTTTCCGATGGTGAGGCAAGAGGAGCCAGGCATTGGAGAGATGCACGTGACAAACGGATGAGTTTTAATCGAGATGATGATAGTGATGTTTCTGAGGGTGATAATGAGTGGAATGTTAGAGATAATAGTGATCATGAGAGTGATTTTTATGCAGATCGCAGATCTAGAGGGCTGCGGAGGAAGCAAGATGGGATTGGAAGGGAATATAATTCTCATGATATCAAAAGGAAATTTGAACCTGAATTCAAAGAAAAGATGGCTGAAGAAGATTCTGAATCAGAAGAAATGTTAAGTGATCTTGACAATGCAATGTGGCAATCAGATGCTGAGGAAGAACATGTCTCAAGAACATCAAGAGCGGAAGCAAGTCCCATCTTTAAAAGCAGCAGTGATGATGAGGAGGATACATATCCCTTGAAGAGAAATGAGATCACCAGGGTAACTGATCCGCAGAGTGATGCCTATGACAGTGATGAAGCGCGTGACGAGTTTAAAATATCAAGAAGTTTGAAGCAGAAGAATGGAGTTGGTTCTTTCAAGAGAAATGCTGAAGCAAATTCCAGAAGAAAGACGTTCCAGGAAGATTCTGGGTCAGATATGTATAATGATTCAAAACATGCGATGTGGGAGTCAGATGATGAGGTAGACATATTAAGAGCAGGTAGTGAAAAGGATTATAATTACAGGGACAGTGGTGAAAGTGAAGATCACCTCCAGAAGCAACGGGAGAAGCATGAAGCAAATGGTAAGAAGGTGATATCACGAAAAGAGGTGGATGAGACTTGGGACAGTGATTAGTTCAGTGCTTAGAGCAGTGTTCTTTTTTCATATTTTACAGACAGGGTATCGCCAACAGAAACCAATCTATGACCACTGCAAGCAGGGTCTACGAGACCTAGAAAGCAGTCGACAGCCAAGACACTTCGGGGGATACGGATTGTTCATTTGATGGAATTGAATCCTTGCTCCTTTTCGGAAGGCCACCAGCATATACATCATGCAGCGTTCTGAGAAACAATTTTGTTTTTGAATAATCAAAACAAGCAATGATATTATTTGACATTCTGCAGCGTTGAGAGTATTTATATTGTGTTATGGATGAATGAATATACTTTTATCGCTAGGACTAGAAAGAGTAATGTTAATTTTCTTGAATTAACAGAATATATAAAGCATGTGGCTTATTTAGTGTAGCTTCTTTTACTACTCATCCTTTCATAATCTATCGTCGATTGTAATAGTAAAACAAATGTAAACAATTAATTTGATCTTCAAAACTTTGTTTTAACACAATTGAGCTCTTTGCTCTTTGGAATCCAAATTAAAGCTCAATAACGTATTTTAAAGAAAAAGAATTTAGGTAAAAAACACAGATAACATAAGTAGTGACTTTATAATTTATTTGCAAAGTTCATTTTAATCTTCTATCTTCTTAAGCTATTAGATAACTGGTTTCTATAATTTTTAAATATTACATTTTGATATCATATGGTATTTTCATCTCTTTTTTTAGTTTTTTTTTTGCAGAAAAGAGAGGGAGGTTGTCGAATTCCAGCTTAAAAAAAGTTGTTGGCGACGATTCTGACCACTAAAACTGTTGATTTTTGTTTTAAATGGTTCCATTTAATGAGAGGAATTAAGATTAAATGTTTTCTTACATTGAAAATACCAAAAAAAATAAATAAATTTGAGCTCTAGAAGATTTTTCTTTTTCGGGTTGATTATAGGTTTAGGAGCAGGGTTTTGTGTTTTTTTAAGGCCATGGATTGGTTAAATAAGGTTTCAAGGGTGTTTTCTAGATATTTTGAGTAAAAATAGAGTGAAATAGATTTTTAAGTCTAAAAAATAAAAGTCCTGTTTTTTCAACGATTACAGTGGAAAAAATAAGGTCTACGTGTGTGGGCCTGGACTTGTAGGCTCGCTTGTAGGCCCTTCTTTGTGAGCTAGGTGCTAGGCCTAGCTTACCAAGCTCACATTGCCTGACCTCATTTTTTTTATATATTTTTTTTAAAATAATACTTTTTATATGTATTTTTAAATTATATTGAGTGTGTTTAATTTTTTATGAGATTGGTATGATTCATATAAAATCTTTTTTATAGTTTATATATATTAAACTTTTTTATAAAATTTAATTTTTTTTTACAATATCTTTAACATGTTCAACCCTATTTAAATTTTTTTTCCTTTTATTTTATTTAATAAATTTTACGAGTGTGTCGAATTCTGTTACAAATTGACTTTCATAACTATATTCATTAAACACAACTAAATAAATGACTCGTATTGTAATATTAAATATCTTGATCTATATTTGTCACTTAATTTTTTCAATTACATTTTTATTTATTCATTAAACATAACTGGATAAATGACTTGTTTTGTGATATTAAATATCTTGATCTATATTTGTCGTTTAATTTTTCCAATTACATTTTATTTATTGTTGATGGTTTTTTAAAAAAATTTATTTAAAAACTAGTTTGTAATTTATGTAATAGATGTGTTCATACTTATTCTTTTGATTTTTTCCCCTTTTGTTAATGGTTTTACTCTTTTCAATTTAACTCTAAAATTGAAATTTTGTCGTTGTCATTTGATTAATTTTTTCTTATAATTTTAACCCTTATTATTTTAATTGCTATTTTTTTGGATTTTTTTGTCTAATTTTTTTTTCTGAGTCATCCTTCAACGTTTTATTTTCTAGAGATTGAGTTTCATAATTTTTTCATGAATAGTAATTCTGATATATTGACCCAGGTCACAAGTTTTAAAAGTTAACAAGGGTAGATATTTTTTTTTTCTGATGTCATTGTTCAACATTGTTTTATAATATATATATATATATATATATATATATATAGACACACACACACACACACACACACACACACAACAATAACATAGGGTATTCATCTAAAAATCAATGGTTGAAAGATTTTAGGAAGTGATTTAGGAATAATATTTTAATGAGATTTGTATTGAAAATTTTATGATATTCAAGCTATAAGTACCAGATATTTACATTATAGAAAAGAGATGAAAAAAAAGATAAAAGAGAATTACATTTTGTTTCCACTAAAGATTGATAAAAATATATCTTTTTTATTAAAAAATTATATTTTTTAAAATTCTATCTCTTATTTTTTTGTCTGCTTCTCTCATAGTTATTACAATACTTTTTAAAATACCATAAGATTTCTTGAGTGCTATTTACAGTTTAACTAGGTCGAGAGAGATGATTGCCACAATTGCACCCTGGTTTATTTTTAGGTACAAGAGAACTCCTTTTAGCTCATTAATAATATATTTTTGTGTCGTTGTTTTAAAAAAAGCAACCAAAAGTAAGAAAAAGGTTTTGCCTCGTACAAGAGCAACTATGATAGTAAAGATGGTTGTGTTTGGTTTGGAGCAAAGCAAAGGTGGAGGAGGATGATGATGATGGTAGCTTTTAAAAACGAAAATAAAATTTATTTTTATCTTTATCTTTGAAAAAAAAATGAAAACTTGGTATCAATTTTTTAAAGGGATGCGAGAGAAGGAAAAGAAGATGTAAGATATTACAAAATTTTATATCAAAACCGTCCTTATAAGTTTGTTGTAATTTCAAGCCATGCCTTTTACTTATCAACCTTAGTCATTGATGAAAAGCATGGTGGCGTATTCTAACCATTGGATTGTTTTCAAGTCTATCTGGATATGTACATAAAAAAAATATTTTTTTCTATTTAAAATTATAATTTTATTACAAACTATATAATTAGAGAGAGAGAGAGAGTTCCAAATCAAAATCATTAATGGCTGAATTCACAAAAAGAGAAAATAAAAAAGTATTCATTGCTAACAAAAACTTTTTTTAAAAAAAGAATTACGTTATGGTTTATGATTTTTTGTCCGGTGTATATTGGATATGGCTTTATGTTAATTGACTATAAATGTGTTAATGTACTTCCTTAACAAATAAGATCTTAGAAGAAAATTGAGGGAGAAATAAAAGAAATTGAGAAAGAGATAGAAGTAATGGTTCACATTGTCAAAATATTAATCTTATTGCTTGGATTCCATCACTCTCGTACATTCTTATTTATACAATGAATTAACCTTTTAACTATTAAGCAACTTTCATGCACCTAACGCTTCACTAACTATCTAATTTTCACATGCTAAAATATGTTAATCAACACGTGCAAAATATGCTAATAACGACTAACTATTTTTTGCAGTATTTATAACTTGCTGCTGCCGCTAACTAAGTTCCTTTCATCAATCTTTGGTTTGTAACAATAGTTCTCTTTCAAATACATTCTTGTCCTCAAGAATGTGTGTAAAAATATAAAAATTGTTTATTGAGTTCTTCCTGATAACTTTGAGAATTTTATTCAAAGTCATCCATAATGAAAACCCCCTGTCATAAAACTTGATGTTGTTCATGTTCTTACAAATGCCAAACAAACCAAATGAACCTCTCTTTGGCATAAAAATAACAGTCGTTGAACTCTAGTTGACCCGTAACAAGAAAGTGCTCAACAACAAAATAATCCTCTCAAACATTGGTCAAGCTCTTGTAAAAAAAAACATACTCCTTATTGGTTAAAGAAAAGCATTTTACCTTCTTTAAATTTTTTTGATCCGATATAGTAAGTTCTTGATGTGAAGAGCATTGAACATAAACATTCATTCCCTTTATTATTGGTTGAAAGCTTGTATAGCATTGGAGAGCATTGATGGATGAAATAACATATTGTATTTTGAGAAAAACCTGATTTTCATCATCAAGTATAACAAGATTCGTTATAATCCTGAATGGCTAGACCAACTTAAGCAAATCAATTTCAAAAACTTCATCCCCCATGTTGTGAACATAGATAACTTTGGAAGGTTTAGTCATTATCTAACAATCCTCCTTGAAAGAAGTTGGACTTAGATCATCCTGATGATTGGCTTTTGTTAGGACTGATTTGGTGGGTGAAAGAATCACTAAAGATGATTCTTTAATCTCTTTACCTCTCTGCTTTGTGGTTGGTCTTGAAGGATTTAAAGGTTGCCAATATAGCTTCCATTTGCAAGTAAAGTTCCTTCAAAACCTCTCCTTAATTGTTTTCCACCATTGTTAATTGTTTTTTTGTGTAGTAACAACTTCCATTTGGCTTTGGAAAGTTGTTTTGATATCAATTGTTAAGTATCTTCCTTACCAAACAAGAGTTTACAAGAAATTGAGGGAGAAATAAAAGAAATTGAGAGAGAGAATTAACGTCAAAATGTTAATTTTATTGCTTGAATTCCACCATTCTCATATATTCTTATTTATGCGATAAACTAACCTTATAACTATGTACTAACTTCCATACAACTAACTAACTAATCTTCACATGTTAAAATATATTGTTAATCAACACATGTAAAATATGCTAACAATAATTAAATATTTTTTTTCATATTTATTACATGTTACTGCTAAGTTCCTTCCATCAATTCGTGGCTAGTAACAAAATGTAATTAAAAGCTTGAGTTTTTATCTCACTATAAATAAATTTTTATTTGATTTTTCATATAAGTTTGATTCGTGTTAAGATAGTTTTTAAGTAGAACATGGTAAAAAAAAAACAAGTTAATATATATAGAGAGTTAGCATAAATAAAAATTATCTCCAAGGTGCGTAGCGTGTTGGCAAAGAGTTTGAGATCTGTATAGCAGGTCTCGAGTTCGAGTCAGGACGTGCACCTTTTGTAAGAGCCTGAGCACACAAAGTGCGTTTTCTGGGAAATGGGGTTTTGTTGAATCAAAAAAAAAAAATTGTAGAAAATATAAAATGTAAGAATATAAAAATTAAAAATTGGATTTCTTATAAATTGAGAAAAATTGTAGATATTAAAACTATATCATTGAAATTGAGAAATGTATGAATATAAATTATTAGATTTAGAATCAAATCATGCTGATTTAAAATGATTTTTTACATTATATTAATGTTTTAGAAGTATTTTCATTTTAAAAATATATATGAAATTGAGGATTTTACATATTGTCATTAGTCTTTCATGGGAATCTATCACTATAGTCGGATTCTAGCGAGGCTCAGGTCAAAGATGACCTTGGACTATTCCAATTCTTTTTTTTCTTTCCAAATAGCTAGAGTGGATTGCAGATCAATTGACTAGTGTTCACTAATAATTTATTTTTTTTTACTTCAATTTTCCTTTTCTTTTCCGGTTGCTCTTTCCCGATAAGGAATAAAAAAGATGCCCATTTATTGAGAATGAAAAAAGATTTTTTTATAAAAAAATTAGATATATGTCAAAATTACAATTATGTTTTCTAAAAAAAATAAAAATAAAAATTTATAATAGTCATAATAATCTAATTTTGGAATGTTAATTCTATTTTATTCAAATTAAAAATCACATTGTTCACTTAAAAAATTCTTTCTATTAGGTAATAACAATAACAATTAAATTTATGAAGCTAACTAATTATAAAAATATATAAAAAATAATTTTAATATTTGACATTGTTAAAGAGTGTTAGTGAATACAATTAAAGCATTATTTTTGTGATAATTAATAGGGATTTCCTGTTGAATCCAAACTCACCGAGTGCTAATGTGCAATGGATGATTGCTTCTCTTTATCGGTTTATCCAATAATAATAATAACAAATAAATAAATAAATAAATAACCGTGAACAGAGAGAGACCAGTTGCGGCTTCTTGTCCTTTTAAAAAAAAATTAATTTAACTAATGAATTATATTTAAGGCTTTGTCATAGGCCCCCAATTTGTTTTTATAAAGTTAATTTTGACTTTAATTTTAATAATCATTTCAATTGGTCCCTCCCAAAAGTTTGCTTATGGCCGAATTCATTTTAGTTTATTTTTATATTGTGCTTTCAAAGTACAATTATATTTCATGGATTAATAAGTTTTGTCTTATTTTTATTTTTATTTTTATTTGGGTGCTTGTTTAAAGGAATCAGAGGCTTTTTTGGCTCAATTAAATACTAAGCCTAAATATATATGAATCTGATAAATTATCAAATTTAATATTTTTGGACTCGGCCAAGCACTAAACCTACAAGAATATATAGATATTTCCCCTTTGATAAAATCAAAGATATTTTTCTCTTATAAATATTATAGATATTTTTATTTGTGATAAAGCTAGAGATATTTCTCTCTTTGACCCAAGCGGATTAAATGCTATAAAAATAAAGATATTTGAGTCATCCCCTCAATAAAAAGGTAAGAAGAATAAGATATAAAGACCCATTAAATTCTCAAAAAAAGAGGTTTTTAATCTTCATTCTCCATGACATATTTATTTTTAGAGTTTCTCTCTAAATATCATTATATTTTTTCTCAAAAAGATACTTAAATATTGAAAAGTCTCTAAATCTATAAAGAGGAATCTTTTACGGATATTAAACACTAACTCCATGCCATCACTCAACTATTACTTTAAATGCAAGCCGTCATTTTTCTTTTTAAGAGTCATCTTATTTAATAAAGATGAGCCACCTGGCCACGAGAATCTTAACAGTACTATGTAGAATAACCAAATCTTATAGGGAAGGTAGAAAGGATTTCATTTACTACTGGTAACCTTTCAAAATCTTTGTGTAATAAATATAAAGACTTTGGGACTACTGATAGATTAACATGTTTTATTCTTATTTTTATTTTTATTTAGATCCTCATTTAAAGAAACCACAGGCCAGGTGATAACCCAACATCATTAAACTCAGTTAAGCGTTAAACCCAAATATATATGAGTCTAGTGAACTGTCAAACCCAGCATTATTGGCCCCGGCCAAGCGCTAACCTCAAGCATATAAGGATCTCATAAATTGCCAGACCCAGTATCCTTAGACCTGGTTAAGCATTGAGCTCAAGCTTATAAAGATCTAGCAAGCTGCCAGACCCAACATCTTTGAATTTAGCCAAGCGTTGAGCCCAAACATATATGGATCTGGGTAGATGCTAGACCCAGTATTCTTGGGCTTAGCTAAACACTGAGCCCACACGTGTGTAAAAATATATTTTTTTTGATAAAATTAGAGATATTTTTCTCTTTGACGGATTAAATATTATAAAAAAAGAGAACTTTTGAGTCTTTCCCTTGATAAAAGGGTAAGAACAATGAGTTATAAAGACCTATAAGCTTCTTAGAAGACGAGGTTTTTAATTTTCATTTTATATGGTATATTTATTTTATGATAAATAATAACTTTATAAAAAACATGAAAAGAATAGAATAAAAGATAGTAAAACGTATAATTAAGAAGTTTCTCTTTCCTTTTAGTTTTCATGATCGAATCTCACGCCAAGCCAACGAAAAAAGATCATCATCACCAACCCTTCCAAGTCTCCATGTAAATTTTGTCTTGGCGTGTCGGAGTGAGCTAGAAATATATTAAAACCCTAATTTAGATGACTTCGTTTTCAACGACTCGTTCAGAGTGGAATTTTAGAGTTTGGATTATTGACTGAGATTATTAGGATGTCTGTCTGGTGGAAAATATCAACGGAGAGGAGGAGGAGGAGACTTGTAGATTATTGCTCAAAATATTTATTGAGTTAGTTTTCCTTGTCTTCTTGCTTGCTTCGTTGTGCCCTAGTGGGTTGTGACTTGGGATATTTCTCATAAAGTTTTGAAGTAGGATTAGTCCATCCATGGTTCCTTTTGAGTTCTTGGCTAGCAGTGGAAAAATGGTCGGGTTTTTTTTTCAAGTCCATCGGCTAGATGACCAATTTTTCTCTTTTTTTTCTTTTCTATTTTTAGAAAATAAAAGGTATTTCATGTTTATTGTTTTCTTAAAACTATTTTTTTTACAAGGAAAGATTTTGCATTGACCTCATTTAAAAAATATGAAAAAAATTAAAATTGTAAAAATAATAATATTATGTAATTAAATCATTATAATTAAGTTGTGGGATAGTTGAAACAATATACATGGAATTGGTATTCCTTCTACTGTGTAAATCGTGATGGTTGATATGATATTAAAAGTCATTGTTAGGATAATTGATATTTATCTTAATAATAATAATAATAATAATAATAATAATAATAATGTTTTTTTAATTAACGTAGATGTCCGGGTCAGCTTATGCGTACCTCGACTAATCTCACAGGTCTTGAAGTCAACGACCATATAAGTTTCAAGTGGTCATTATATTAGCAACGACAGAACTCGAACTTGAGACCACAGGAGAAACAAATTCTTTAATCCCAAGCTTTTATCACCGCACCATTTACTACATAATTAATTATAATGTTATATATATAAATAAGGATGAATTCTAGATAAATATTTTCCTGCCGACCCTTAGATTGACGGGATCATATTAATTAGTGTTTTTTTTAGTGCCAGAGTATTTAATAAAACCTATATTAATAGTTACAGTGATGGATATGGTGGAGAGGTGATAAAATGATCATTCTAATGTTGATGACATGATGTTATATAAACAAACAAAAAAGACAAAAATAGGAAACAGAAAATCATTTTTTATTATTTTCAAAAACTCATTTTAATTTTTAAAATTGTTCACAGAAAAAACAAATACAATGGTGCAACCAAACACAGTTTTTCTTTTTTTTTTCTTTTTTTGTTTTATATAATTCTTGAAGAAGAAAAAAAAAAGTGATTCTAAAGGAATTGAGTTCTTGAAAGTCTATAATACAAGCAGCGTTGCTCATGGTGGAGGTTTCATAATTTCGCATATTAAAATTGGTTCTGAGCTGGATGGGAGAAGTCAACTCATCCAATAGATTCGTGCTCATGCACGTTCTGGGCAGCAATGATTATTTCCAATTTCATTCTTGATAATCTAATATGAATGGATGGTGAGAATCATAGTAAATTAGAGCCATGAAATTGGAGAGGACTCCATCCCTTAAACCTTGTAACCTTAGTCGGTAATTCATTACTTTAAATTTCAGAATTTATACTTACTAAAAATATATTTTAGACTCGGTTTAAGAACTTAATCTTGGATCAAAGCACGGATTTGAAACTTTTGATTCAAGTAATCAGATATAGTTAAGACTTTTGATGAAATAGTTACTAAACTAGCTAGGGCCCTCATAATCGAAAGTAATTTTCCATCCACAGAAAAACCAGAGGCAGTATCTGGGTGGCTTACAGCAGACGTGCTGATTTGGAACATCATCCACCAATGTTCTGTTTGTCACTGGAATAATGTCCTTTTGGTGTATGCTTTTGGGGTACCTCTTGTTGCTCTTTTCTGTGCTGTAATTAGGAGCAACAGAAAGTGATGGACAGCCAACAAAAGAATGTGACTTTGAAAGATATTCATTCGTTTGCCTGTTACATTTACGGCGAAACTGTGTGTTTTTTGGGTATGAAAGGCTTCAAGAAACTTCTTGGTTCTGTTTAATGTTGCTTCAAGACACATCTACAGGAGACTGAGGAAAGCTACTGTGACATAGAAGATGAATGCATCCTTCAAGTTATGAAAAGAACATGGAAAGGGAAGAACCATGAGCAGGAGCAGCTGCTGGATTAGGGTTTCTTCGATTATAATACAACTGAGCCAGTAGGATGTGGGCATCCCTAGCAGAAGCAGCACCAGATAACACATGAGCAACAATGTAAAGGCAAAATGTTAACAAATGAAACACGGAGGGGGAATCTTTTACTTCTCCCACATGTTCTCTACTCTAAATCCATATCTTGAAGTGGTTGTCAGCATCATGATTGATCCTCAACTTCAAAGTTGCACGCATGCATTTCCTGATTAAAGCTCAAAAGAAACTGTAACCCCACAACTTTGGACTGAGATAACGATTCTCAAAAGGGTTCAAAGCTAACCTTGCCAACTCGACTCGGATTCTTGAACTGAGTTTTGCAAAGACCATCAGTGTTCAAAAAAGAAAGCATCTATTCAATTAACTAAACAGCTAGAGCGAGTTCTCCCTGAATTTACAGAAACTTTACAGCACGGAAAGAGAGCTACAAGATGGTCAGTTGAAATTCATAGTTCAAAAGGTTATTATCCTCTAGTTGGCCAATGCGTGCACAAGGTTAAAAGTGGATTTCCAGGGGAGGACGAAAAAGCTCACCTTTTTCAGGCAACAGGCTTTCCTTGAAACACCAACCACAAGAAAGAAAAGTAATTTTGTGGACCCCAATCCGCAAATACGTGTGGAAAATCTTAAAAAGGGTTACGTGTGGAAAATCTTAAGAGGGCAACCCCATTACAGATGTCCGAATTCAAGACGAAATGAAGTTAGTTAATGGATCCTCCTCCAGCAATCACAAACAGACAGATTAGATTCTATTACAATTCTGGAGGTTCATGTGTGATGACCAAACAACCATATATATACATTGAGAAAGATGAAAAACTGAGAGAGACAGTAATAACTAGGAAAAAAAAATTCACAATCTGCAATGCTATCCAAATGATGAATAAATCAGCATTTCGCTCAATGGCAAAACCAGCAGAAATCAAATGGTACAAATCAACAACTAGATAGACAAGATTAATATATCATCAATAGATTAGTCAGAAAAGCCGAACTTCCCCATCACATAAAAACATGGGAAAATGTCATTCTACTCTAATGCAATTCAGGTAGGATAAGCCAAACCAACTAGCAGTGGTCTGTGCATACATACCAAGGACCTCTAGTAACGAGCTACCCCTTGGAAAACTGAATATACCTCTTCTTCATAATGGAGAAACCCAAGTCCCGCAAAAAGGTATATACAGAATTTCCCTTCATACACAGAGAAACTTCCAAGTTCATCCCATCTCCCTAAGAATGACGCGGATTCAACCGACAAAGGCGACGCTTGTACCAATGCTACAGCATCACCATCAATTGCCTAATACAGCCCTTTTCGGTGCAGAGGACGACATGCATCCAGAATTTACAAAGATTCGTCATTTTGCAAGAAACTTCACCCACTGTCCCTTACGCAGTTACCGGGCAAGAGATATTTGTACTTCTCAGCATTATTCAACAAAAATTCCGGTAGATGGACTGCTGAATATGAATGAGGGATGGGACCCATCTTCCCAATAATCTCCTTAAATGTGTATTCCTCAGGTAGCATGTCAAACAGATCAGCCCCTTTGCAAATCACATTCTGAATCCTTTTAGGGTTCAGGTAATGAGAGAACCTAACCCGATCATAATGGCTGTAAGCTTTCATCTTAAATACGAACTCACTGATGTGTCGGAAGCAAAAGCTGCAATGCCAACCCGCATCTGACAAGAGGACATCTGCCTGACGATAGTGCGCATATCTGGTTTTCCCTGTCTTGAACTTGTGAACAGAAGCCCGCCAGCTCTTGTTATCAACATAATATTCAAAAGAGTACAAGTAGTTCTTCAACTGAAGATGAAGAACCGGGGGGGTGTCATCGCACCACCTCAATAGATTAATTGTGTGAGCACTGGGGATCTCATCAACATCAGACATTAATAGCAAATCATCATCTTCAATCCCTGCTATTCTAATAAGCTGGTCCAGTGCTACTCTCTGGTATGCTTCTTCTACAAATGGGTTTTCCCCTTTCCTGAATCTCCCTCCAACTGTCCCATAAGTCAACCGATTCTCTATAAATTTGAATCTGTCCTGATTTCTTGCAAAGAGCAATGGTTTGGGTATACCTGTAAATGTTGAATTTGCTTCAAGAATAACAAACTGTGTTATGTAAGGATATAATTCCTTCCATCGAATCGTGAGAATGTCTACTTCATTACTAAATAATACTGCATCATAGACTCGCCTTGGGGATTCACGAATCCCCCAACCATGAAGCCTGCAAAGATTCTCCATTGATACATTGTCATGATAATAGTGAGGAAGTATCTGGAAGGGCTTTGGAGGAGATTCCCATATAGGTCTCAGGAAATAGCTGATCTTCTGGCCATGCAGATACACACCGAGTATTCCTAATGGAACAAGAACCAACAAGAATATATACGTCTTGAAATCCAACCCTCGCAAGATACACTTCAGCCTAGACATGCTCAGAGCTGCTCGAGATGACTGCTGCAAATTAAAACAAAACTTTCTAGGTAAAACTAAGATGTCAAGATTTTGCAGAATAAATAGCAACATCTACCCACTATGCCTGTGATAGTAGAACATTATCCACAGCAAGAACACAAAAACAACAACCATAGATTAAAAAAGGCAGTTCAAGCGCAAGAACTTCATTTGAACCTGTGGTTGTTTAACAGATTGCAGGTGCATAGAGAATTAGAACCAGTTCATTGAATGTCAAAAAAACAAAAAGAACAAATAAATTGTCACTGTTACTAAAAGTAACAAAACAGCCAAATATTACCCTCTATGAATCCAAAAGTTACAAAATCTAAAACCTTTTGATTAGAACCCACATCATTATTTTTCGTATCCATTGCTCAACGTACCTTCTCTTCCAATTATACAGGAAAAAAAATGAAGTAAAAAGAAAACCCAAAATCACTAACTCTGATATTCATTCCAACGCATTTTCACCCCAGAGTATAAGAAACCACAAATCTCCGAAAGAGGATTGAAAGGAGAGAAGGGGAATTCATTTTATTATAAAGAACAAAAACAAATTCAAAATCTTAAAATCAACAATTCAAATATAAAAAAGAAAGCAGCCAACTTCAAAAGTTTAAGAGTCATAAATGATTACAAATTTAGCGTATTATCTAAAAAACAACAAGATATCCATTACTCCAAATGAAAAAAAAAAATCAAAACTTTAATGGAAGAATAAGAAGAATAAATTACCTGGCCACAAACATCCTCACATATATCATCAGTCTTCTTGGAACTATAATACCCGACAGACATGATTAATCGATCGATCGATCAATCAATCAGAATCCCAACAGTTAACAAAAATAAATGTTCGATTAAAAACCTCTCTGTCTTTCTCTCTCTCTCTCAAAGTTACAAACTTTGAGGGAGATCTTTTAAAACCAAGATCAAACTAAGCCTCTCCCTCCTTCCTGATACACAAACTGGTGGCCAAAATTTGCCCAGGAAAATATCTCCCCGAGCAATCCCGTAAAATCCCACAACCTTAAATCTCTCTCTCTCTCTCTCTCTCCCCCCAACAGAGCAACAAACAGAGCCTTGCAGTGACAATTATAGCCGTTTGGTGGTTTTTATTTTGCTATGTTTATTTATTTATTTATTTCCTTTTTTTTTTGGTCTCTCTCTTTACAGCAGATAAATAATAATAAGAATTAACAAAAATCCGTCCCCCTCTCCCTATCCCTATCCCTATCCCTAGTCCCTCCTCTCATATATACTTTTTTTTTCCTTCATCTGACGGTTGATATTTTTTTGATCTTGAGGTTATTATATTGTGTTTTTAAGGAGGATTTGAAGTGACCTTGGCCTTAAAAAAACCTCTGTTGTTACCATATATGACACGGAGGAGGAGGAGGAGGAGGAGGAGGTTTTTACTCTTTAACCCCCACCCCCCTCTCTGTTTACTGCTGTCATTAACGAACTAATAAGGATAATAACAATAATAATCCTTGTTTGCCCCCTATGTTCGCCGATTTCCCCCTTGTGTTTCATTTTCATTAACGTCCCCTGTGATCATGCCAAATTGATAATGGCCTCCATCAAATTTTATATCATTAAATGTCTGTTTGGGACAGTGTTTCTACGGGAGTTTTTAAAAATCTTGAATTTTTTTAATTTTAAATTAATTTTTTATATTTTTTTATCATTTTGATGTGTTAATTTTAAAAATAAATTAAGAACTAAATTATTTTGATATATTTCCAAACGAATGCATTTTAAAAAACAACTGTTACCATTTTCTCAGACACCCTCTAAATATGTATTTAGTGACGAAAAATGTCTTTACAAAAGCACATTTAAACCGAAATAACATCAAATCTTATGCATTTAAAGTATTTTCTTTATGTTTTGACGTGTATAAATCAAAATCATTCGAAAATATATGAAAGAATTTAAATTTATTTATTTTTAACTCAAATATACTCTTAAATGCAGGAGAAATAGTCTTCTTGCTACAAATGTAGGGGAACTTGACTTCATTAAACCTATTTATAAAATCAATGCAATTGACTTGACTTGGGAGACATTATTGTACAGAGATTAAATTATATTGACTCATAAATCACCACCTGGTGCCCACTATATTATGTCTCTCTGCTTGGTTGCGGTGATAGAGTAGGGGGGAAATTGAAGAAAATGAAATTCCGGGGGAGAAAATCGGGTTTTCCTGAAAAAAACAGGTGGTGAAATCAATTTGGTCCAAAAGAAAGGGTTAGAAATCCTTGTAGTAAAGATAGATGACCTTGATTTAAGGATTAGAGACAGAAGGGTAGAAATGGTAAGCTACTTAATGTTGGGAGGAGTTGGAGGCACGCGTCGAATGGCGCGGTCAAGACTCAAGACAGCCGTTATTTAGGTGCTTCTGCGGCTCCGCTGTCGATTAATTAACTAATTAATGCCAGAATCTGTGTCTTTCTAAATTCAAATATTTATTATTATTATTATTATTATTATTATTATTATTATTATTTGGGGGTTTAGGATTGAAATTGGAAGGAAAATCCTTTTCCTGGTTACGGGGAAAAGGGGATTGCCTTTTCCCTGGTTTGTGATCAGTTTGGATTATTGTTCTAAAAAGAGAAGTCCTCTCTAATGGAAAAGATAAGCACCTTTTTTACTATTTATATTTTTTCTTTAATTTTCATAAACAATTCTGGGTTTTTTCCTGGAGAAATAATACTCTTGAAAAGAAGTGTAGTCAATATGCCTTTAATTATGCCTTTAATTTTGCATGCTAGGAGCACCTGCATCTATCACATTTCTATGAAATTAATTCATATAATTAATTATTTTATAATAAGGTGATTCGATTATACCTGGGACAACGATGTATTTAATAGATATCGTTCCTAATACTACATATTTATTACATAAGTAATTGATTATAATTCTTTGTTTAGAAATTTATTGAATAACTAAGTATCGTAATTTATTTCGATTTAATTTTTTTAATTTTATAGGTATTTATTTTAGATAAAAAAAATTATAAAAATAAATTATTTAACTTAATTAAGTCAATTCCGGTCACTTATTTGACTGATTAATTTTAGCTAAAATAAGAATCGAGCTTGATATTTTTTTTATTATATAAATAGATTTTAATTTTATTTAATTAGATGCATAGATAAACTTTTTAAATTTTATTTATGAGTTTTTTATATTAAAAAACACGTCGTAAAAATCTTCACATACACTACAAATTTTAAAAAAAATAAAAAAAATTTAATCCATTTAAACCACCAGTTAAATATCCATACGTATTTGTTAATTAGTGTTGGAAATACATCTTTCAGGAAGCAAGGGCAGGCATTATTCTGGGAATCATAATTTGAGGAGATCAAAATTAAGATGCAATATTCTCCTCTCCTCCTCCTATCCTCAAATAGCCATGCCATGTGCCTCGTAGAATATGCTCTCCCTAATTGGTTTAAAATATAGTCACATTCACCCTGACACTTCAGTCCACATATATATATATATATATATATATATATTAAATTTCATATAATATAAGGCCTTGTGCCTCTATTGACAGATTCAAAGGACTTTATTATTTTATATACATGGGAAAATTCTATGCTTATCAAGGAGGAGACCAATCAACAATACAGAAGAGGAGGAAGACTGGGTCAAAATGATTTTACCATAACTAATTATTAATTTAGTTACACAAAGAATACTAATTCTTTCTTTATCTCCAGTTCATGACTGCTAGCTCAATTCTAAATCTTGAGATCTCATATTTATACTTGTGGGTTTTCAGGGTTAATATTTCTTAATCAGGATTAGCGTGCAGGTGTTCAGGGTAAAATTACATGGATCCCCTTCAATTATGTGTCTTCTGTTTAAATCTTGACTCGTTATATAACTTGGTTCTTGGATAATATTTGCTCATTATTTCAGGATGAAAAGGATAAATATAGTAGAGAAAAAGAACACGTGTTTTCATGTATTTTTATTTTAAAAACATAAAATTTCACTTTAAAAATATTCAAAACTATTTCGAGAAAGTAGCTAAATACTAATTTATTTATTTATCCATTCTCTATTACTAGTAATATTCTCTTGTAGCCTCCTGTCTTAAAATACACAAGCTCTAGGTGTCTGCAGCTCTAGAAAATATATGCTTGCCCTCACCGTATCCTCATGAAATAGTACAATTCACAGTAAAAATATTCAGTCTATAATAACCCTGTTACAGTGCTAAACAGTATAATTCACAGTGAAAACACTCTTATTTTATGATTATTTCTGCATTAATAAAATACTGATACTTTTAATTATAGTTAATTGTCTGGGGTTTTAGCTAATGCCTCGAGGAATACATTTTGAAGCCATTTGATTTGAATTGTTATTATCATGCTTCCAGCTTTTGTGTACAAAAGATAAATATGACGAGGGGCTCCATGACAACTAGTTGCAAAAAGAATTTGGCAGCGCATGTGGGAAGAAACAAGAGCTTACGACAGTATCATCATTTATTTATTTATTTATTTATTTATTTATTGGTAGCATCGTCCAACCAAAAAAAAAATCAGAATTAGAAGAAATACCATCGTTATTTAATTTGAATTTTTTTGTATTGAATTAATTTTTTGATGTTTTAGATTGTTTTGATGTGCTGATATTAATAAATTTTAAAAAATAAAAAAATTATTCCAATGCATTTCCGAACACTTTGAAAAACATTAATTGCTACCGTAATAAGCTAATAGCAAATGGGTTCTTAGACTTAGAGGGTGCTTGACAGTGTGGTAGCGGTTGCTTTTCAAATAACCTTTTGTGCCGAAATGCATGCCAATGATTTTTTTTATTTTTAAAAAATTATTTTTGACATCAGCACATCAAAACGATCCAAAACGTACAACCCATATTAAATTTTAGCAAAAACAATATTTAAAATTTTTGGGAACGCGGTCATGTTTTTAGGGAGTATGGAAGTGTGGTTGTGATTACTTTTCAAAGTGATTTTTACTCAAAAATACATCAAAATAATATTTTTATTTTTTAAAAAAAATTTCATTTCTGACATTAGTACATCAAAACAATCTGAAAACAACAAAATAATATTAATTTGAAGTAAAAAAATTAATTTTTTTTAAACATTTTTAAAACGCTATAACAAACAAAAAAACAAAAAAAAATTTAAATTTTAATCAATTTTTATTTAGACCACAATCTTAAAAACAAAACAAAAAAAACAAAAAGAGTGATAGTTGGAAGCATACAAAAGAGCTAAAAATATCCAAGAGAAAGAAACGAGATTGGAAGGTGCCCCTCAAGCATGCTTCCAAGTACCAAATGGCACCAAGGCGATGTTTCTCTGCAGCTTCCTCGAAAGTTCAGCTACGGACTCCCACCTGTTTGCTGGCTTGAGAGGTCAATGCCGAATCACAGAGCATATTCTCTTCATAAATTTTAATTATATATATATATATATATATATATATATATATATATATATATATATATGTTCCTTCTGTCTTTTAATGGAACTGCGTAGACACAAATGAACAACACCATTTTATTTTCCAAGGGTCACTAAAATGATTGACTTTATAGAATTAATTGGCATTCTATTATTATATTAATATTTAATTAATTTATTTTTTGAAGACTTTGAGAACAAAGTAAAAAATCTTTTGAAGAAATGAAGATGGTTTTTAAAAGACCAACGACTTTTGGGCGAGTGGAAGGCATCTTTTCTGCATAGAGTATTGGGAATTCTCCGCTACGATTGAAATCACAACCACTAGGGGAGACGAAAATATGACATAGGAGGGATGGAAATTTCTATGAGTTTATAAAAAAAAAAAAGAGTTAGATAAACATAATCATTTATTAAATACTTTTTTTCAATCATAAAATACTAAAAATTTTCTTAAAAAACAAGTATATATACAATGATGAGGATTACTAAAACACGAAAACATCTTTACTGAATTTTCCTTTTTATTTTTTCGTGTTTTACTCAATTTTTGATTGAATAAAAAAAATCAATTAATATTTTAAAAAAAATTAAATTAAATAATCTAAGAAATAAAAGAGATGGTATAAAATTAAAATAAAATTTGAAAAAAAATTATAAATAGAAAAAAGAGGCTAGACTCTGTTACGTCTATCTTATAAGAAAAAACTCGGGTTCACTCGCCTAGCTTTTTTTTAAGAGTAGATAATATGTCGTCATCTTCTTTTTTATATATATATTTTTTATTTAATGAATGATACGTTGTTTGACTTGGCATATGCTCGTCATTTATTTCTTCATTTTTGATCACTTTCTGTTATTAAAAAATCAAAGTTTAAGTTTGGGACCTAAAAAAAATCCTAAAAACCTCAATAAACACATTTAGAAACCTAAAATTGGTTAGGCATAAAAACCAAGAGAGAAGATATAAAATATGGAAGAAAAAGGAGGAAAATGAATGGTTGTCAGAGCCACGTCGTTACTGACACACATCGATCTAGGCGGGAACCTTGATTGAGATGATTTTGACGACACCAATAAAAGTCATCATCAAAGGTTAGAGAAAGCCGCACATAAAAAGTTTTTTTTATTTGATCTCGATTCTTTGATACTTTTTAATTTTTTTATTTGGTCCCTGATTCCTTAATAGCTCTTCAATTTAGTCCCATATTTTATCTCATTTAATCCCAATGAAGGTCTAATTAGAGGTAGGCAAAAAGAAAAGAAATGAAAGAGACAAATGGACAAACCAGATTAGCTCATTGTGGTCGTGTCCATGACCTGGATTATGAGTTTGGTAATTTAATCCAAGTTGATTGAGATCAATCTAATATAACATTGATTTTTTGTTTTATTATGTAAATATATTTTCTCAATTTTATCCTTTGGTAGTTCATTGTCTTGTATTTTAGCCTGGTTGAGTTAGTTAATGGTTAAAACAATAACGACTTAAAACTTCTTTTAGAGCCAGATTAGGTTTTGAATGGGGTGACTGGGTCATGTTTGAACCCGATCGGTAAAATGGGCCTTACTGAGCCAACAACCCTAACATGGTTTGATTTGAAATCCAAGCCATGCAAGGGGCCACGACATAGAGCAAAACTAGATAAATAAAAAACAAAGGAACTATGCCAATAAGATGTCTTGTTTTGTTTTTTTTTAATATATTTACACATAATTAAATAAAGAAGTTAAATAGCATGAGACATCATGAGATCATGTTTCTTTATCCGCATTAATCACTTAGCATCTTGGTTCAATCTTTATATATTATTAACAACTCTTTTTAATGTTTATTAACATATATAGTGATCGATTAATTTTATTGAACCCACTAATCAAGCTTTCAATACACATTTTAAGATTTTTCATTATTGACAAAAAAACATTAATGACACCCACATGTTTAGTTTTACATTTGAATTGACTTTTGATTCGACGTGCAACATATCACAAACGTTAGGAGTAATACATGCATATAAGACAATAATAACCACAACTTTTTGTGTGTGTTTGTATGTATTTATACATGAGGAAGGATCCGCACAAACTCTTAATTTTTGGTTGCTTTGATCTATGTGCTTTTTATTATATTTCCATTTTATCCTTTTTTAATTCTTGCGTATTATTTTTACCCTCACAATTCTAATTTAACTTAATTGTTTTATTTTTTCCTTATTTTTTTTAATTATAAATATGAACAATCTATTTCATCACTACTATTTAAATCTATTTTTCACAAATGAATTTTTCATTTTTTAAATTTTAGTTTTTTTCTTTTGGCTTTTTGTTTGTGTTTGTTTGCTAACATCATGCATCTAATAGAAGTTATGATCTTTGAAATTCATAATCCTCTTGAATTTATATCTATTTTAAAAAACCTTGGCTTATAAAATAATCAGTACGTACATAAAGTAATCAGCATGTAAGTTTCCTTCTTTCTTTTCTTTGTAAGAGCAATCTAGACAACAAAATACAATTGAAGATCAACTTAGAACCAAAAAAGTTGGATTCAGGAACTAATGATGGTGAAAGAAAGGTTGAAGACAATTGATGAACCAAGTTTTTAACAGTATATCTTTACCAAAAAACATCTGATCAATAAAAATTTACGGGTATAAATTTTCAGGAAAACAAGTACGTCCTAGTAAAGGTGTGTTGGGCTTGGCAGTGTGTCAAGCCTCGGGCACACTGCGCCAGACCTAGACATGAATGGCTTGGCAGTGCGCCAAGCCTCAGGAACGCTGAGTTTGGCACTAGCCAACCCAGATGCGATTGGACTTGGCATTGTGCCATGTCCTAGGCACGATGGGCTTGGCATTGTGCCAAGCTCCGACCACGCTAGGTTTGGTAGTGTGTTAGGCCTCAAGCACGTTAAAGAGAATGATCATCCTCCCTTGACACACTCAAGGGAATGGCTATCCTCCTTTGGCACGCCCAATAAAATGACCATCCTACCCGAGGTACACCTAAGAGGATGACCCTCCTTCCTTGAGTCTAACCTGCGGTAAGATCTTAACTTTCATGGGCTCAGCTACATCTAACGTCTTGTACCCTAATTTCTCTACACCTTTTAAGTGTATAAAAGTCCTCTAGAGACCCACCATATTTCTTTCAAATATTAAATAGATATAAGAGATATTTATATCTCATTAAATATTATTAGAGTAAAATTACACTCCAAACCCTCCTATTCACAAAAGAACAAGACTCATGAGCATAAATACACCATGAGACTGTAGTTATCAAACCCAGCTCGAGGATTGACTCGGCCAAGGGGGTGGGTCTCGGGTTACACGGGTTGAACTAGGTTAACTCGAAAAAATTTTAAATTTTTTTTTGAGGTTTTAATATTTCATTTGAAAAAATTAAAAAACAATCCATGTGGATATAGACTATATATGTTGTAAATAATAAAGTTTAAAAAATTATTTCAAAAGGTTTTTTATCCCACATAAAAAAAAACATAACTTTTTTTCTTGTGAACATAGAGTATATATACTAAAGGGCTTCAAATCCCACAATGAAAAAATAAGACATTCTTCTAGTATTTATATAGTGAACTTTGAAATGGGTTAGTACCTATTTGAGAAATAAGAAAAAAAATAGAGGTCTTTGGCTAAGAGAAAAAACACATTAGAAAAAAAAAACAACGAGTCTCTACCGGGTTTTGCTGGGTCACTAGGTTTCGAGTTGACCCGGCGAGTCGATCGATTTTCTCTAGGGCAATTGCATTTAAACATTAATATAGTTTAAGGAATTAAATGACAAATAACTTGTTGAAACAAACAGAAATAATTTAGCAACCGATTTTGAAGATCATTTAAAAAGTCTTCTTGAAAACAAATAGTACCATGTCAATAACAATCATAAAAAAACAATTCAGAACTTTGCTTGAAATAAGCATCAACAATCTAGTAATAAATTGAATAATCATTTGAAAATTTAAAAATGAATGGTATCATATCACTAATTATCATAAAAATAGTTCAGATCTCCACTTGAAAATAAACAAGAACATTCTAACAATGAATGATAAAATCATTTTAAGAAACTCATGCATAATATAGACAATCAAATCAAAAATAATTTGAGGAATCATTTAAGAAATTATCTTATAACAATGAAAAATCAATTAGCAAAGATTTGAGAAATTATTTCTAGGAGATTTCATGCAATGTGAAAAATCAAATAAAAAATGATTAGAGAAATCATTAAAGGAATTCTCTTACAATGAAAACAAAATCAAATTAACGACAAGTTGAGAAATTATTTAAAGGAAGCCTCATGTAACAAGGAAAAACCAAATCATAATTTTTTGAGAAATCATTTTAAGAAATTCAACAAAGATCATGTTAATAAATATTCAATCATCGAACTTGGCAAAACAACACAAAAAATATAAATTCACATAGGTACTATACCATTACACACATGGAATAATTTACCATCAACCTTGTATCGCTCTTACAAGCTTCTCAATGGCATCATACCCTTAGGGTATAACATAACAACATGATCCAACATTTAAATATCCATAATTAGGAGTGTTCAAAAAAATCAGATTATTTGTAATATTTGCATTATCTGACCCAACCTGACCTATCAAAGTTGGATAATATGGATATTTCGGATAATAATGGGTAAAAAAAACCCTAGTAAATGGATATTACAGGTCAAGTATGAGTTGAGATTTTAAAACTCACTCAACCCAATCCAACTCGTATAACTCAATGTAAGTAACCTAAGTCCTTGGTATAAATAATATTTTCCCTTCTCTCTTTATTTTTTTCTCTCTCTCATTTTCACACTCAATTGTCGTCTCTCATTCTCTTAATATTTTTCTCTTCTCTTTATTCCTTAATTTCACAAAAATTATAATTGATCCTTTTAAAGTTTGATCTAATAAAGTGACAATGTGTTTTACAACTCTAATATTTTCTGTTTGGTAACCAAGAGATCATGAGAAAACAAATAAAAATTTAAGGACTCCATATTGAACTTTTATTTTCATAGTCAAATCACAAAACCAAAAGCACTTTATAGTCTATTCCTGCTAGTGTATCTTTGTATCAGTTGCACCCTAATTGTTTGATAAAATGCTTAATTGTGATTTTTTTTTTGTTTTTATATGAAAATTATGATAGTTTTATATTGTCTTAATATATGAAATTTAAGGGTCTTATCTAGTTCCAATAGTTGTAACCCAATAATTTTTTTAGGATTGTAAAATAATAAGAGAATTAATATCGTCAACCTGCTGATATTTGTAATATCCATAAAAAATTTAACCCAACTTGATATATCTAACTCGCTTTAGTCTAAAAAAATTAAATAGGTTGGGTTTATATTTTGTAAAATATCAGAAGTTAGGTTGAGTACAATTATAGATCAAAACTTGACCCAGTACATCCATGAACACCCCTTATGCATAATAATATGAAAAGATTTATAAAATGATCATAATATGTAAGAGGGTAACGAGAAAATTGCAAAATAATAATATCACCTAATGCATGATGTCATACATCGTCAGTACCTTGTCATTAATGACTACTCCAACTAATCCTTTAATGTGTGTAAAGTAAATCATGTAACTTAGGATTTTGTCAACCTACCACTAAAGGCCGATAAAACACGACCATCCGGTGAGGAAGATGAGAGCAAGCCATATATGGACTTATTTATTTTATTATTGGAGTTGTTATCATTAATGGTGCTCCAAATCGCTACCATATTATAAAACAAAGAGAGAGGTTAAGGTTTGATGTCACGTGGGAAAGAATGATGACTCATGTTACTCAAAAATAAGATGGGTGAAAGAGAAAAGGCTTTTCAATACTTCAAAAGGGTAAAAAGGTTAACAACGACGAGGAAAGTGGAGATGAAAAAGACAAGAAAAAGAGAAAAGAAAGAGTATTAGGAGGCCAATTGGAATTGGTTATGATATTAGCAACTAGGTGAGAGAGAGAGAGAGAGAGAGAGAGAAATATTTTTTTATGTTTTTTTTTCCTTATATTTTTTTTTTCATTTCTTCCCCTTTTTATATATGTGTTCTTCCTATTTTTTTTTCCTTTAACTTTCCCCTCTTTGTGCCAATATATATATATATATATTCTAATTTCTTGGCATAAAGAGGGGAAAAGGTTTGTAGAAGGAATGTGATATATGAAGGAGTTTTCACTTAGTATTATAATTATTAAAAATCCTAATTGCTCTTTTAGAACTCTAAGTTAGGGGTTGGTTATGCTAAAAAAAAAATATTATTGCCCTAAAACATCTTACCTAAGGTAAGTTTTATTGCTACTTGTCTTTCTATTCCTAATATATATGTGGTGCCTACATTGAAAATAGTGTATCTATGATGTTTGTAGAAGGAATGTGATGAAGGAGTTTTCACTTCGTATTATGATTATTAAAAATCCTAATTGCTCTTTTAGAACTCTAAGTTAGGGGTTGGTTATGCTAAAAAGAAAATATTATTGCCCTAAAACATCTTACCTAAGATAAGTTTTATTGCTACTTGTCTTTCTATTCCTAATATATATGTGGTGCCTACATTGAAAATAGTGTATCTATGATAAAAAAAAATGGTCTAATATAAGAGGTTAGAACCAAAAGTGTTTAGTTAGGCCAAAACCTATCTTTTTAAAAAGCTCAAGTTGTTTTTCTATTCTTAATCATTATTAGAGTACCAACATTTGAAGGTTTATTCACTTTAACAAAGACTGATGTATTGACATATTTAAAACTAGTTACTCCCAATCAAGAACAATAATCAGTGGTGGTTTATCAAGTAATGTCATTGAATAACCAGATGGGCCTAAATTAAGCTTAGTAAACCTAAGTGGAAGAACCTGCTTAGGATTTGGATTAATGATCTGTCGTGTTATACTTATATACCAAAACATATACTCCTCGTTAGTAATCATAGGTTGCATATCTGTAAATATCTCATTCATCTATGCATCCCTTTGTGATATATAAACACTGTGCCGACCTAACCAGTTGTAATCATCATTTTTACCCCTACGAGTAATGGTGTGCAAAGCATCACTTGTATTAATATCGACTAGAATGTGTTATCTGTAGCTGAGCTGTCGCATTACCTGATTTGAACAATGTAGTTCGACCATCTCAAAACATATTAGTGGGACCACTGTTGTCCATATATCTATCACTACTCATTATCAATTCAAGTTGAATTATTAAAGGCCAGAGTACTCCATTTTGAATAACATCACTAGTTTTATATCTCCATTTGAACTAATAACCATTACATTTGTAAAATGTTAATTGCACCAGAGCATAAACAAGTATTGTACGAGCATTTCTTAGAACATGATTAAATGATTCTGAAAGATTAGTTGTCATATTACCATATAAGTGACCACTATCATAATATAAAGCCCATTTTTCTTTTAGCTCCCCTTCAAGCCATTCTTTATATGTTGGGTTTATGTTAAACATTCTTTCATACTATAAATCAAATTTGCACCTGAAAGGTCCATAATACATCCTTATTAAATCTTTTTTGGTAGCTGAGACTTTGAATTTATGGTTTAAATTGCGAACAAAATATCTGGTACAATACCTATGGTATCTTAAAGGTTGACACTAAATTTTTGCTACTCCATTCTTGATGCTTGCATGTCTATTTGATATTATACATATACATGTTCTACTACCAATAATGTATCTTTGTAAACATAGCAAAAAAATCTTCAATTGTCATTATTTTCTTCATTAACAATTGCAAAAGCTAACAGAAATATCCCATTATTTATATCAAAAGCAATTGCAATCGATAACTTCCCATCATATCGCTCATACAAATATATCCTATCAATACTGATAAGTGGCCTATATTACTTGAAACCTTCAATACAAGGTTCAAATGACAAAAAAAAACCTCTTCCAAATACCATTGTACTATCATCAAGATATCCTTCAGGTGTCCAATCAGTAATTGTTCCAGAATTTAATTCATTTATTACCAACAAAAACCTAGGCAATTTCTAAAAAAACTCCTCATGTGAACCAAAAAGATGCGCAATCACGTTTTATTTTGCAACTCATGCTTTGTCATACGATATTTTATACTTGTAATGCATTTTTATTTCATCTCGTATGCTTGCAACCATCATTAAAAGATTATTCATTCTAATAGTTGATATAGCACTAGTAACAAAATTTGCATCAAGTTGATGGTGATATTTTTGGACAAAGGTCGAAACACATATGTTGGACCCTTTTAACTTTGCTATCTCAAATGTATCTGATCTTTTATGATATTCCCTACAAAAATAACACTTATATTTTGGTGCTTGCACATATTGTAATTGAACAAATATTAAGTTCAACCATTGGACTCGGTACTCAACCGAGTGTGTAATATGTGACCGTTTATCAGCAATAACTAATTCATTTTTACTATTAGATGTTTGGCCAATCTCCAAATTAGACATTCTTGGTGTACGTCTATGATTAAATGCCCAATCATATGAAATAGCAAAACTGACCTAAAAACATCTCCAAATTTAGGAATATGAGGAATAATTTCATCATCATCAACAACATCACCTTCATTTTCACTTGGCTCAGAATAGTCAAATCTATGTTGATTAGCAAAAGGATTATCAAACATAGTATCATCTATCATTTATAGCAACTCATCCAACAATAAACTATTTTTACCTCTACTAACTAATTTAAAAGAGCAGCAAAAGTTGGGACACACAGATTTTGATCAACTACTCACATATAACATCATCATGTTTAAACCATTTAGAATGAAAGAATCAATCATTATCTTAAAACTATCATCACACACAATCGGTACAAGATAATATAGTTATTCACCAATTTGACACCTCCAACTTATTTCAACATCAATATCATTATAATTCCACTCAAATCCATGAAAAATAATTTCTTTCATTTCTACATATGACATGCTTAAATTACCAGGTAACAACAAATTGTTCTTGTCATTGTATGTGATACTACTGCTCATTTTAGGAACAATATTGTCATCGTAATGACATAACATAAATATGTTATTAGACATTCTGTAAAAAAAATCAAATTCTAGTCAATTTAACATAATTTTAACTAAATTGTATTACCTCAAATTTAATTGGAAAAATTCATAGCAAATTCAATCAAATTCTAAAACTTTAACACTAAAACAAACTTAATAAAAAATTAAACATAATTCACGATACAATTTCAATTAATATTTCTCATGCTCAATTGCATTAAATCAAACGCAAACTCATAGTAAATTAATTTAATTCCAAGAAAATACTAAATTCATTAACTTATCAACAATTCAATGAAATAATTAATTCGTCATAATTCAACCACATTTATGATGTATTGCATGAACGTGTTTGCGTATTTAATTACATTATTAGTCGATTGCAACAATATACAAAAAATCTTTAATATGACAACTTAACCTAAATTAAACGCAACACATAATTAATTGAAATAATTAATTCATCATTAATTCAATTTATTTTCATGTTTAACTATATCAAATAAACTCTAATTGAATGTATTTTTAACTAATTTATCATTGATTCAACAAACCCAAAATTCACCATAATACTTTAAATTTAACCTAAACAATTCTTTGATTTCAACCAAACCAAATACAAATTGATAGCAATGTAGCATGTTTACCTAGCTTATAGGACTACAAGAATGGCTGGGGCGGCAACAGCAACAAAGATGACAACAAAGGGAACGGTGGATTCAACACAATGATACTTAGAAGCAAGGATGAGTTCGATTTTTGGTTGATTTATAGGCAAAATCTAAGTGCTTAACGAGTTTTTTAAAAGATAAATGAGGGTGTAAATGATTTTTTCAATGAAAGAGAAACCATATTGTGTATTCGATCTGCTCTTTTAAAATTTTAATTAATGTTACACTATTTTACTAAAAAAAATTCAAACTATGTTATTCTCTTAAATTTTTAAACTTGGTGTGCTAATTTTTTTTTTTAAAAAAAACTAGATCCATACCCCTACAAATCCATGAAGGAAATCACAAAAAGACATTGATGCGATGCTACTAAAGAACCGAAGACTTTCCTCTGTTGAACGTTACCGGTGATTGGAGGGAATAATGCCTTTACTTCTACTTCCCATATGAAGTCTAGTTTAGCTGCCCCAAGTCAATCCTGATTTCAGAAACAATTTGGCTAATCTTATGAACAACAATTATGCCAGCACCTTGAATTCATTAAAGCCCAAATTCATGAAACCACAATCATCGAACCTAGCCTAGCCTAATATTAATTCAACTAATTATAATTGAAGTCCCCTTTACCTCAACCTATTACTTCAAAAACCTCTCTGCTGCTTCTGGAACTCATATAATGGTTGTATTAATAATGAACATCAACCATCAAAGTTTCAATGACATGCTAATATGGATAATCTAAGTCTAATAGTGATGGTCCTATGGAGAGAAAATAAGATTTTGAGGCATATGCCACTAGAAAAACAACTTTACATGGTGCTAATATTTCTTTTTAGGATTTGCTTGTAAAATTTTTTGGTGCAAGTAAAAGTAAGGCTACAAAAGCATTACAGGTTCTTGCTTTGCACAGTAAAAATCTTGATAATGGTGGTGTCTTTTATGGCTCTGAAAGTATTGAAGTTGACGGGGTGTTTGATAAAGCCCTTCCCTCTGTCTGATTTCCTTACATTGTGGTCTAGCCTTCTCAATATTTGTTTTTGTTAATGATTAGCTTTCAGATTTGAAATTGTTTGGGAGTTGGCCATAAAATTTTTATTCCTGCCTGTCGTTTCTTCATGTCTATTCATAAGCCTTCTCTTTTGATCTTAGTGGAACCTCACATTAGTTGTACTTAAAGCTCCTTGAGTTATTAAAAAACTAGGATTCCGTTACTCTCATCGCATTGAGGCTTTTGGTTTCTGTAGTAGCATGCATCCGACATTGATGGGCACAACCTAAACAACCAAACCCAAAAGTGAAACCCAAAAGTGATGGGTTTTGGATTGGTCCTTTGTAATCATTGAGAAAGTTTTCATTTAAAAGTAAAAAGTCATGGTAAAGTGCAAGCCTTAAATCTTTTGTAAGGATTCAAGAATACTATGAAAGATAATAGTATGATCTATGTGAAAAGGAAATGAAATGATGATGATGAATACAGATTGCGCGAGATTGAACTAGACAAATAATCACATAAAAAACTAACACGATAAAATATATGCTAAGAGAACATGATTTTGTATATGAAATGAATCACAAGAGGGAGCCAAAATGGTATATAATGAGTTAAAATAACATGAGTATTGGTTAGGACAAACTTAATACTCGAGAAGCTGAAACGACATAAACATGTTTGTAAAACAAAAGGTGTCATAAATTAAAAATGTATTAGGGATTGAAACAATGGTGTAAATTAGAGATAGTTGGGAGATATATATACAATTGTACGAGTTAAATGTATTTGAAAAGTGAATCGAAGTATGAGTCAAACTTGTTGTGAACAAGAGTTACTATGATATGACTATGATTGTTAAATGAGTACTATGATGAAATAAAAGTTCACCAATAATTGATGGAAATGTATTAAATTTGAACTAGCATAGATTGATGTATCTATATATAAAAAAAAGTAAGTGAAATTGGTTTTACTTGTATCATTGATAATTGTTAGTAACCTTGATGACACAAATATTCATTATGAGTTTTGTGATTTTGTATATTTTACAAGTATTTTCTTTAGGATATAACGGCTCCTCATGAATCATTATCGAGTTACTTAGTCTTTCTATATTGAATAGCTTCTAGTATTGTCTGGAGAATGTTTGTAAATTAATTTCATGTAAATAAATTGGAAAGTGATGTACTCACACAAAAGTGTAAATAGAGATTGTGTACCAGTATAATCCTTAATTAAATTTTTAGATGTTAAATGAAGACAATTCTTATGGTTGTATAAAAAAAACACCCTTTTTTCACATACAAGACAATTAGACAGATACAAATCGTATTTAAAGTATGAGATGTTACATATTAAAACTGAGAATTCAATCAAAATTTCACCATATAAATTTTTCTATATAGTTTTCCTCCCGTTGCTTATTGATAATGTTCATGATACTAGCCTTTTTTTAAAAAAAAAATCTACTCAACATTTCTTCCTTTGCATATTAAATAGCCTCATTAAAAGCCTATTATCAATTTTCACAATTTATAGAACTCAATTAAAACTTTGGTCATTTGTAAAATCATTGTATATTTTTTCCCAAAACACATAGTTCAACACAATTTCAACAAACTTCTTTCATTTCCTATCTTTAGCATAAGAAAATAAGACTCATTTCCTAGATTTCACTATAGCTGTTAAATCATCTTTATGCACTAAAATGCTTTACAATACAATGAAATTAGTAGCAAAAAAAGTAGGAGTTGGATGAAGTATTTCTTTCTCTCTTGTGAACTTCCTTATCAAATCCAACAAATAAAAATAAATATAAATATACTTCGTAATACTAGAAGCATGATTGATAACAGAACAAACTGACTACAATTACCAATGTTCTAGAGTATGAGGTTGATATAATAAGTAGTACAAGAAAATCAAAATATTAAAGGAAATTCTTTCATCAATAACTTGCCAGCAACAACTTAATTAGAAACATTATCAATCATCATATGCATAATGTTTTTAGGCCTAACATACAAAAAAACCTCTATAAATATGTAACAACCTAAAAATACCAATTATATCTCAAAAAATACCTACTGTAATGATCCAATTTTTTTCATATAAATTTTTTATCGAGATTTTGGCAAAGTTTCCTCTATATTTTTAGTACCAAGTTATCGACTCAATAGTTCTACAACATGTGCACATCAATTGCAATATCTATCCCATCATCTAGGACTTCAATATCTTGACCATAACATCAACTTACATTTCCCTTAACAAACACTCAATAGAATTAGCATTTTGACATTTCATAATTATGGCATATCATGGAACAAACATTTAAAATTAACATAATTCAAAATACATAAATGAAGACACAAATACACACACACACATAAACACACTTAATTACATTATCCATACTTAAGTAAGTTAAACAATACAAAGGTATATTACAACAATACAAAGATATATTACAATAAAATATTAATTCTTCAAAATACATTGATTATTTAGACAAAAAGCCACCTATATATGAAACTACTACTCAGCTCAGGTGTGCGAGTTACCTGAAATATCATTTGATATGTGTGTGTGTGTGTAGATGTAATTAACTTTACACATTATAACAATTAACTATTAAGAATTACATATATTCACGCACACACATATTTAAATCACAACATCCTCTAATGAGAAGGTTTGTTTTTATTTTACTAACATCTTCGCATAATATTAATAATAATATCAACCTTTATAAGTATACTGAAACTGTCTCTAGGCTAACTCAAATATATATCTTATGTAAAATTGATCTGTGTTCTTTAATTATTCATTAACCAAAGATTTAGTCTTTTAGTCCACTCCTTCAACAGGGAACCATTTTCATTAACCCAGGAAATGATTTGTCCATTCGCCCAAGAACTTGAGCATTAATCCAATTAACTAAAGATTAGTCTCTATATCTGCTCATTCAATATGACACTATTTTCATTAGCTTAGGAAATAGTTTTTCCATTGGCTTAGTAACCCGGGCACTGATCCCATTAACCAAGGATTTTTTTCTCTCAATCCGCCCATTCAGCAGGGCACTATTTCCATTAGCCCAGGAAATAGTTTGTCCATTTGCCTAATAACCCAGGCACTAATCCCATTAACTAGGGATTAGTCTATCTATTATTTTTTTACCTTTTCTTTCACAATTTACATTAAGATACAAAATAAAGAAAATTCCATCTAAAATTTAATATAATTAATAGTTTGTTTTAAGGTGTCAAATACCTACATGGTGTCCATTGTTACTTATTTTTGGTCCCCACACGCTAATGGAGATGACGTGTATCCCTCTTGAATCGAAAGCAGGACTTTAGTTCAGGGTTGCTGGGAAATTGAAAAAAGTAGAGAAGAAAGAAATGTTTTTCGAACCCTGTTTCATTCATCTTCTGCTCTCTTTATCATTCCCCTTTGCTGCCAAAATCATTAGGATTCTTAGGCTAATAAGGAGTCTTTATAATGCTAAATTTGTTCTTTCTTTATCTAGTCTTTAAGGTTAGAAAAATCCCTAGAATTTGTATTAGAGAAACTGATTCTGCTGCTATCACAATTCTTTTATAAACCAAGTCTGTTTCAACTTCGACCTTGATTCTGACTTGGTTTCTTGCAATACCCAACCATCCCGGCTATATTATTTCACTCATTACATGTTAAAGAATTGATATGCACCTTTAGTAGGTCCTAGGCCTCACTATTTTTAGGTTAGACTCTCAGTCATATTGGGATGCTCGGCATTGTCAATTTCTGAATAGGATTAGGAGACCCATTTCGACCAACCAGATTACGTCCGGATTCTGTCTTTCCAAACGATTTTATTGAATTTGAATCCCTCATGAAAGTTGTAATTTTTTACATGTAGATGAATATGAGTTTTTGAATCGCATGATTTGATATCATAAGCTTAAGATATTCCCGTTTAAAAATACAGTGTGAAAGTAGAGAATCCTACCGCGAGAAGGATTCCAGCCCGAGTTTTGCACTAAAGACTGATTCAGCTGCCGTTGCAATTTTGTTGCCCGCTGTTCTTAGGTCAAATTCTCAGTCATATCAGGATGCTCGGCATTGTCAGTCTCCGAATCAGATTCGGAGACCCATTTGGACCAACCAGATTACGATCAAATTCTGTTTTTCCAAATGATTTTATCTGACTTTGAATCCTTCATGAAATTTGTAATCATGCACGTGTAGATGAATTTGGGTTTTTGAATTGTATGATTTTGAATCGCAAAGGAATTTTAGCCTGGGTTACATTTCTGTTGTTACCTTTGCCTTTCTTTTTAAAACAATAAAACAACACCGTCCTTTTTATACATTAATTCTCTTCTTCAGCTAAGTATATAAGACAACCCCATCTTAATTTAATTAGCATGGTACTGTTTATTTTCATTTTTAAGAACAGTAACCTGTTTGCAACTGCAACCGTTTCCTGTTAAGTTTTTTGAATTCTCTCGTCCTTGCATTGTACAAGACAGCCCCTCTTTTCACACCAGGTTTGCAGCTATGAGAGGAAACGGTTTAGCAAAGGAACGGTTTTGCGCCTCCTCTGTGCCAGCTGTCGAAAAAGACACAAAGAGGAGCCTCACCATCATCTAATGGCTGAGATTTTATCCCTAACACAGATGGCTGGGATGAGAGGGTTTTAGGTGGTTTACAAGCTTGGTTTAGCTATATAAACCAGTTGGCTGTGCAGCTAAAAAAAAGATAGAAAGGGAGGAGAAGATAAGAGAAAATAGAGGGAGACACAAAGAAAGAATGAAAAATAGAGAGAGCTAGCACAAGGCTGAGGTTAGAGAAATAGAAAAAACAAGGAGAACGAGAGGGAAGATTATCTCCATTCTATCTTACATTGCCAAAAAGGGGTTCACAAAATCTAAGGGTTTTTTAAAACTCCTAACAGCAAAAAGAGGAAGGCTTTTTTTGGTTTTCAAAGGAAAAAAGGCAAAGGTTTTTCACCTGTCTGCACTTCATCCTCTACATTCAAATAAGCAAAATCCGCAGGTATGGTTTCCAGATTCTTCTTCCTTGCTATATTTAAACGTGGCATCTGTGGTTTGCTATATTCTAAAACCTATTTCTTCTTTTGCTCTAGAGATTTAGTTTCTGTTTGAACAAAAGGTGTTATATTTGCTTACTATTCCTTCCATGATTTTGAGTTTGGATTATTATTTATGTTAGAGCTGCGTTTGTTTTGCCCCTTTTGTTGTGGGGAACTATGAACTTTACAGGTCTTCATTATTCCTCCATTCCTTTGTCCGAGTGCTCTCTGCCTTTAGAATGTTGCATAAAATGAGTGAGGCTCCTAAATAAAACTCTGTTAAAAAAAATGAGAGAAAGTCCTCTTTATTTGAGGTGATACTTCGGCTGGTTCTGGAGTATGTTTTCCTTCCTGTTTCTTTGAAAGTAAGATAGTGGGCCATTTGATTTGTTGGTTCTGTTTTAGTGTCTTTGATATACACGGTATAAAGGCACACTCTTTAAGTTCTTTCCTTTTTGTATGAAACAACCATGACAATGTCAGGGATTAGAAAAAGGGTGGGCGGGAGCAACATTTTCTGTTATAGGTTTGGGTTTCAAATGTTAGCTTTCCTATGCATGTGAACTTCCTCCTTTCTATTGAAAGCGATGGGTCAGGCTATGTTTATGATCTAAGTTTAAGTTAACGAACTGAATTTTGTTTGATGAGTTGGCTTTGAAGGGTTGTTTTTTGGGTTTTTGCTTTTTGATTTATATGAATTGTTTAGGTATCTCCTGAGAATGATAAAATACATGTGTATGGCTTGTTGTTTTTAATTGTGATTAGCTGCGATTTCATTTTTTTTTATCAAAAATATAAAAATATTTTCTTGTATGTTGCATACGGCTAATACCTTAATATATTTTGAACATTCCTTTTATAAAAAAAAAAAAAATTTGAAGTTTTGAAAATGTGTTTTCGCATGGATTTCTTAAACACAAAAAATTATTTTCTTGCATTCTGGATTTTACAACATGTTTGTAAAACTTTAAAGGGTGTTCCAATATTCCAAAAAAATAAAAATCTTATTTTTAGGGAATTCGTTTTTATTCACCATTAATAGTTGGATAAAGAAATCTCAAAAAGGTTCATATCCAAAATATTATTGAGAATAATTTTATTCACCATTAATATTTGGATAAAGAAATCCCAAAGGGGTTAGTATCCAAAATATTATTGGGAATAATTTGCTATTATTCACTATTAATATTTGGATAAAAAAAACCCCAAGTGGTTAATATTCAAAATACTATTCTAGGAATAATAAGTCATTATCCCTTAATAATATAAGGGCAAAGAAACTTATGAAAGGTAAATGTCCGAAATATTGTTAAGAGTAATCTAATTTGTTCATTTTTAACATAATTCTAGGTTTATGCCCAAAATGTTATTTAGAACAATTTAATTGCACATCCTTGAACTCCAAAGGGTGTTGACAAATATTCCAAAAATATAAAAATCTTATTTTTGGAGAATTCATCTTTATTCACCATTAATATTTGGATAAAGAAATCCCAAATGGGTTAATATCCAAAATATTAATGGGAATAATTTGCTATTATTCATTATTAATATTTGGATAAAGAAACCCTAAGTGATTAATATCCAAAATACTTTTCTATGAATAATAAGTCATTATCCCTTAATAATATAAGGGCAAAGCAACCTATTAAATGTAAATGTCCAAAATATTGTTAAGAGTAATCTAATTTGTTTATTTTTAACATAAATGTAGGTTTATGCCCAAAATATTATTTAGAATAATTTAATAGCACATCCTTGAAAGAAACCTCAATTATAATTGGGGACATTTCAAATTTTAATTCCACGGTTTATGGGTCATGAAAGTATGAAATACTAAGGCAAAAATGTGTTTTGAAAGCACCTTGAATTTCCTTAGATTTCTAACTTAGGTTTTTTGTTTCATTTCCTTGCGATTTACGAGTCGCAAACACTTGAAATACTAAAGGGAAAGATAAGCTTTTAAGCACATTTAATCTCCTTAGATTTCTATTTTAGTTGTCTCTTAATTCATAGGTTGTAAATTTATTTTAAATCAAACACATATTTCAAAAGATCTGTATCGGTTCTCCTTGGCACACTACAGACATATCTAAAGGTATGATCCATATTGGCTAAGTGTTGCTTTTTTTCTTTTAGACTTTGAACCCAAGTCCATTCATCATAGCAACTCATCATAGAAAAACTAATTAGAAAACACCAACACCATAAAAATGATAAGGCAAACCAAACACTAAGCAGCTTACCTTAGGTAGAGTGTACTTGGGGTGCTAAAACCTTCCCTTTACGCAACCGATCTCTTACTTTAGAATCTCTAAAAGACCAGTTAGGTTTTTTAGTGACCATAATACTAGGTGGCGACTCCCTTTTTTACAAAAACAAAGACCCTGAAATCAATTCATCGTTTCGGGAAGGGTCGTCGTGACGTCGCGTTCTCGAGAGGGTGCGATAGAATGGCGACTCCAATGAGGACCCTTGGACTAGGCTTGACAGTTTGTTTGTTTATGCTATGTATTGTTGGTTTTTGTTTTTGCTATGAATGGTTTACTCTGTTTAAAAGCTTTAGCATGTATCTTTACATCCTATCATGCATGGTATATTGGATATGGATAAGATTTTATTACATCCTGTCAGGCATCACTTTTATTACTATCTTTTTTAGAGCACACACATTAAACTTTATATTAGATGGGGGACTAGCAGCTTGCCTTATGACTTGAGTCAATGTTTAAGTTTATGTAAACCCCAACTCTTTGCTGAGTGTTTAGACTGGTAGTGATTGGTATACGTGTCATCCCACTATCTACTAAGCCCTCATATTGCCTTTACTAGAGTGATCACTAGGGCAGTAAGAGACCCTCTTTAGAGACCAAGTAGTAAGCCTACCCTATATCTCACTTAAAGGAACTAGAATATATTTTTAGGGAGTATGCTTCATAATATCTTTTTGCATCAAAACAAGCCTAACCTCAAAGCATCTTGAATCTTAAGACCTTTGTTTGAAAGCTAGCAAAGGAAGAGAAGTTCCAGAATTGGGAGACCCAATAAGCTTTATTGGTGTTCAAAATGTAATCAACAATGCTTGTTTGATCATGATATTGTGTTGTTTGCCTTTTTCACTTTTTTTGGTTGACAATTGAGGCTCAAGATGTTAATTGGATTTTATCCCTGTTTTTTAGCCAACCTTTTCCTTTTAATGAGATTATGCATTTTCAAAGTTCATCCTTTTGTTCTTACTATGCATTTACACATCACTTTCTGCTTTCAATAACCCTGAAAGCGAATCTTCCACAACAACACATGCACTTTACACTGAGAATGAATGACCGAACTTTAAAGAATACATAGTAACTGTAGAAGAGGAAGAATGGGATGAAAATAACATTAGGGAATTCACAAAATTAATAAATCATAATGAACAAGCTTGGAAACCTGCTAAAGAGGAACTTGAAACCATAGATATGGGTAACAAAGAAATTAAGAAAAAAAAAACTAAAGATATGGACTATGATCACTCTTAAAGAAAGAGAAGAGTAGATTGTATTACTCTGAGATTATATAGATGTTTTTTCTTGGTCCTACGAGGATATGCCTGGTTTGGATACTGATATTATAGTACATAGGGTGCCACTGGTAGAAAGATGCAAGCCGGTTAAGCAAAAGTTGAGGAGAACTCATCCGGAGGTCTTAATCAAAGTAAAGGCAGAAATTGAAAAATAGTGGAATGCTGGTTTTCTAGAAGAAGTCAAGTATCCATAATGGGTGTCCAACATAATGTTAGTACCCAAAAAGGAAGATAAAATCAGAGTTTGTGTGGACTTTAAGGAGTTAAACTGGGCTAGCCCTAAAGATAATTTTCCACTACCACATATAGATATGCTAGTTGACAATGCAGCACGTAGCTCCACATATCCCTTTATGCATGGATTTTTGGGCTACAATCAGATAAAAATGATGCAAGAGGATAAAGAGAAGATAATATTTGTAACACCATGAGGAACCTTTTGTTACAAGGTCATGCCATTTGGGTTAAAGAATGCTAGGGCCACCTACTAAAGGGTCATTGTGACTTTATTTCATGATATGATGCACAAGGAGATTGAGGTATACATAGATGATATGATTGCTAAATCTAGAGAAAGAGAGAGTCATGTCCAAATATTGAAGAAATTATTTGAAAAACTAAGGAAATATAAGTTGAGGCTTAACCCTACAAAGTGTTCATTTAGGGTAAAATCTGGGAAGTTATTAGGATTTATGGTGAGTAACAAAGGAATAGAAGTGGATCTTGACAAAGTAAGGGCAAAGTAAGAGGGTTTTTAGGAAGGTTGAATTACATTGCCGGGTTTATATCTCAATTAACCACGACTTGTGACCCAATCTTTCTTTTATTAAGGAAGAAGAATCCTGGAATTTAGAATGAAGAGTGTGAAAAAGCTTTTGAGAAAATCAAGTAGTACCTACTGAATCCACCCTTGCTTGTTCCTCCTGTACCAGAAAGGTCGTTGATATTGTACTTAACAGTAACTGAAACAACAATGAGATGTGTACTTAGCCAACATAACGAGATCAGAAGGAAGGAAATGGCCATTTATTACCTAAGCAAGAAGTTCACAAAATGCGAGGCTAGGTATATTGTAATTGAGAAACTATGTGGCACGCTCATATAAGCTACAAAGAGGTTATATCAATATATGTTGTATCATACTATGTGGTTAATTTCAAAATTAGACCCGTTGAGGTACATCTGTGAAAAGCCTTATTTGTCAAACCGAATTGCAAGATGGCAAGTTCTGTTGGTTGAATATGATGTAGTATATATGACGAGGAAAGCTGTGAAAGGGAGTGTTATTATCAATCATCTGGCTGACAATGCTATGGAAGATTATAAGCCATTAAACTTTGACTTTCCTGATGAAGATGTGCTTTCAGTCGAGGAAGGGAAATCAGATTAGTGGACTATGTACTTTGACGGTGCTGTAAATGTATGTGGTAATGGAGCAGGTGTAGTGATAATCTCTCCCGATAAGAAATAATATCTGGTTTCAGTTAAGTTACAGTTCGGGGGCACTAACAACACGGTTGAGTATGAAGCTTGCATTCTCGGGTTAGAGGCTATATTGAATCTGAATATCTATATGGAGACTCCATGCTGATTATTTGCCAAGTAAAAGGAGAATGGCAAACTAAGGAAGAGAAGTTAAGACCTTATCAAGAATATCTGGCTAAACTGGCTGAAGAATTTAAGGAAATAGAGTTCACCCACTTATGAAGATAAGGAAACCAATTTGCTAATGCTTTGGCCACACTAGCTTCTATGGCTAGAATAGACTTTGGGCACAAGGTAGAACCAGTGCATATTGATATCAGAAATAACCCAACTCGTTGTTGCTCAATCGAAGGAGAAATAGATGGAAACCCTTGGTATTATGATATCAAGAATTTTATCCAAAATTAAGCATATCCCATGGGGGCATCCAAAATCAATAAGAAGACCTTGAGGAGGTTTGCAATGGACTTTTATTTTAATGGGGAGATTTTGTATAAGAAGTTATCCGATGGGACTTTGTTGAGGTGTTTGGATGAAGTTGAGGCCAAAAACGCATTATGGAAAGTCCATGAAGGGATTTGCTCAACCCATGCTAGTGGACATGTGATGGCTAGAAATATACAAAGGGTTGGTTACTTCTAGATGGCATTAGAGAAGGATTGTATCAACTATGTCTGAAAATGTCATAAGTGCTAGGTGTACGGTGACGAAATTAACTCCTCTTTGGCTCCTTTATTTAACTTAACATCTCCATAGCCTTTCGCAGTGTGGGGAATTGATGTGATTGGGCCTGTCAACCCAAAAGCCAGCAATGGTCATAAGTTTATTCTCGTGGCTATTGATTACTTTACAAAATGGTTAGAAGCCAGTTCATTTGCTTATGTGACACAAAAAGTGGTGAGGAAATTTATTGAAAGAGATTTGATCTGTCGATATGGTTCGTCAGAAAAAATCATAATTGATAATGCCCAGAACTTCAATGGCAAGATGATAATAGAACTCTATGCTAAATGGAAAATCAAGCATTCCAATTTCTCGCCGTATAGGCCAAAGATGAATATGAATGGTGTGGTAGAAGCTGTTAACAAGAATGTCAAGAAGATTATTCAAAAGATGGTAGTCACCTACAAGGATTGGTATGAAATGTTACCATTTACCCTTTATGCATACCGCACGCAGTCTAAACTTCAACAAGAGCCACTCCATACATTTTGGTATATGGAATGGAGGCAGTAATGCCTTTAGAAGTAGAGATCCCATCATTGAGAGTATAGATAGACTCTGAGCTAGAAGAAACAAATTGGGCAAAAGTTAGATATGAACAACTGAATCTGATAAGTGAGAAGAGGATAGCTGCAATCTGTCATCATCAACTCTACCAAAGAAGGATGGCTAAATCATATGACCAGAAAGTTCGACCTTGAGGATTCCAAGAAGGAGACCTCGTACTGAATAAAACTTGCATTTACCAGGAGAATATCAGAGTAAATGGGTGCCAAACTATGATGGCCCTTACATGGTGAAGAAAGCTTTCTCGGAAGGAGCTCTGTTGTTATCTAGAATGGATGGAGAAGATTTAGTTAGACCTGTGAATTCCAACTTTTTAAAGAAATATTATGCTTGATGTATTTCGTTTTCCTAATCAATAAAATAAAGTTCGGTCATGAATTCTCTCTGTAAAGAACCTTTCATTCATAAAAGTGCATGATTTAATAGCATTCAAAATCTTTTACTTAAAAGAACTGATTTTATGCATGACTAAGGAATCATAATATGCTCTCAATCAATTCTGAAATTGGACGGAACCAAACCAAATCTAAACCTAGAATGTATTGTACGCCATACTTGGGGCAAAAAGTGCACATAGAGATCCATAGTGAACCAAAGCCCAACATTAACGGGTATCATCATAAAAACTTTTAAAACACCTTTATGAGAATTGCCTAAGATAGAATATGATGATTGCATTGAAAGTTTTAGTTTTCATGAACAAAACCAGATTTTTTTAGTATTCCTTTTAAAATCATTTCTTAAAAATAGAAAAGGCAATTAAAACATCGGCAAAAGTATAATAAAAGATAATATTAAATGGAGCAAGAAAGGGCCCCATAAGGAACCACAGATCCCTTCACCAAGCATGAAAAGGATAGGAAATGTAGCACGTGGAGCATATTCTAGTTCAAGAGGACAAGTCGGGCAAATAAATAGAAACAAGAGCTTGAAGAAGGCTACAATGAAAATAGGGACCTATGTTTCCAAAATATGTAGCAAAAACATGCATGTTATATTGTCATAACACTAACCTGATAGATATGGAGAAAGCCAAAATAGTTCCAAGTTTTTGGGAACCGTTAAGATACAGAATCTCAAGTCAATGAAACTATGAAAAAGATTGGGAATTTGAACCAGCACTGCTTCATTCCTTGAGGTAAGATGTTTTCTTTTGAAGTTTTAAAACGAGCAGGTCACTTGATATTATGACCATTTTTTTTTATAAAAAAGCATGGATTTTTTCTAAAAAATCTGTAAACGGGCAGGTCACCCGATATTAAGACTATTTTTTTAGAAAAAACATGGAGTTTTTCTAAAAATCTTAAAACAGGCAGGTCACCTGATATTGAGACCATTTTTAGAAAAAAAAACGTGGAGTTTTCAAAAAAATCTATACACGGGTAGGTCACCTGATATTTAGACTATTTTTTAGAAAAAGCATGGAGTTTTTCTAAAAATTTTAAAATGAGCAAGTCACCCGATATTGAGACCATTGTTTAGAAAAAACATGGAGTTTTTCTAAAAATTTGCTAACATACAAATGGGGAGGTCACCGATATTGAGACCATTTTAGAAAAAGCGTGGAGTTTTTCTAAAAATATTTTAAATTATATACGGGCAGGTCACCCGATATTGAGACCGTTTTAGAAAAAGCGTAGAATTTTTCTAAAATACATGTTAAATTGCAAAACAGGCAGGTCACCCGATATTGAGACCATCTTTAACAAAGCGTGAAGTTTTCTAAATAGGTAGGTCACTCGACATTAAGACCACTTTTAAATTTCAAAACGGGTAAGTCACCCAATATTAAGACTATCTTTAGAAAACATGGAGTTTTCTAAACGGGTAGGTCACCTGATAATGAGACCATCTTTAAGAAAGCATCGAGTTTTGAGGTTATATCAATCATTTTTATCTTTACAAAACTTGCTCCTCAAATCTTGGCTTCGTAAGTTTCATAAAGAGAGGGCATTTATTGTTACTTATTTTTTGGCCCCACGTGTGATTATTACTTAAAAGTACATTTTTATCAAGGTTTTATATCATTATATTGCACTTAAAGTATCATTAAATTCTTTAACTTAAACATGTTTTATAATAACAAGTCTGATAATATAAGATATCTTTAATTTATGGTAAATGCTCATTTTGAATGCAGGTATATCTCACAATTTAGAGGATTAATTGATGTGTTTAACTATTGCAAGTGAAAAGACAAAGAGAGGGTTAAACTTAAAGAAGAGATATTAATTCAATTCAAACTGGAACACCATTCGATTATTTTATCATAACTGGAGTTGTAGAACTTGGATTTAGGTCTGGTTTATATAGATAGAACAGTAAAATATAGGCCTAAAACTTTCATAAAGAGTCTAAGATTCAAAAGAGCGATTTTCAAGTTCAAATTATAGCAACAAAAAAGAAGTCGGAATATGTTATGCAGCTCAGATACTGTTCAGTGTTCAGCCCATATCTCGAGTTCTAGAAATCCAAATGAGCTCATTCTTATCTTGTTGGAAAGCTGAGACAAATGCCCAGAACTTTCATGAGGACTATCTATTCAAATTATTTTCTTGCATTCTGGATTTTACAACATGTTTGTAAAACTCCAAAGGGTGTTGGTCAATATTCTAAAAATATAAAAATCTTATTTTTAGGGAATTCATCTTTATTCACCATTAATAGTTGGATAAAGAAATCTCAAAGAAGTTTAAATCCAAAATATTATTGGGAATAATTTTATTCACCATTAATATTTGGATAAAGAAATCTCAAAGGGGTTAATATCAAAAATATTATTTGAAATAATTTGCTATTATTCACTATTAATATTTGGATATAGAAACCTCAAGTGGTTAATATCCAAAATACTTTTCTAGGAATAATAAGTCATTATCCCTTAATAATATAAGGGCAAAGAAACCTATGAAAGGTAAATATCTGAAATATTGTTAAGAGTAATCTAATTTATTCATGTTTAACATAATTATAGGTTTATGCCCAAAATGTTATTGAGAACAATTTAATTGTACATCCTTGAAAGAAGCCTCAATTATAATTGGGGACATTTCAAATTTTGATTCCACGGTTTATGGGTCATGAAAGTATGAAATACTAAGGCAAAAATGTGTTTTTAAAGCACCTTGAATTTCCTTATATTTCTAACTTAGGTTTTTTTTGTTTCTTTTCCTTGCGATTTACGAGTTGCAAAAACTTGAAATACTAAAAGAAAAAATGAGCTTTTAAGCACATTAAATCTCCTTAGATTTCTATTTTAGTTGTCTTCTAATTCATAGGTTGTAAATTTATTTCAAATCAAACACAGATTTCAAGAGATCTGCATCGGTTTTCCTTGGCACACTATAGATATATTTAAAGGTATAATCCATATTGGCTAAGTGTTTTTTTTCTTCTTTTAGACTTTGAACCTAAGTCCATTCGTCATAGCAAACTCATCATAGGAAAACTGATTAGAAAACACCAACACCATAACAATGATAAGGTAAACCAAACACTGAGCAGCTTACCTTAGGTAGGGCGAGCTAGGGGTGTTAAAACCTTCTCTTTACGCAACTAGTCTTTTGCTTTAGAATCTCTAAAAGACCAGTTAGGTTTCTTAGTGACCATAATACTAGGTGGCGACTCTCTTTTTCACAAAAATAAAGACCCCGAAATCCATTCCCCGCTCCGGGAAGGGTCACCTCGACGTTGAGCTCTTGAGAGGGTGCGACAGTGTCTATACGTGCGAACTGATCCCTTGTTTTTTTATTAGGTCCAAGAACCTCTCATGTAACAATTAAATCATTACATCAATTGTCATTCATTCATTATACTAGCCAATTACATTCTTTATATAAAATTCCGAATTCTCACTTTATTTTCATCAATAATTCTCATTCTTACATAAAATTTTCTTTTCTTTTCTTCCATTCATTCTCCATTTTCTTTTTAATCGACAAATCTTTATATAAATTTCTTATTATTTAATCTAACCAATCCCATTTTATTTTTATTTTTATTTTTTCTAGCTTTCGGGTGACTCAATCAAATTCGTTTAAACATATTTTTCACAATAAATAGTTAAGAAAATTTATAATCCTCCCTATTTCAATACTTCCTTAGTCAAACATGGGAATGAAGAAAATATGAATTCTTTTCTCCTTTCTTATTCCTACTTTCATCCAATAACATTCATCTAACCATAACCCTCAACAATCCTAATCAATTTTATCAAAATTCTCAATTTACCAATTTCTTTCTATTTGCCAAAATTCAATACAATTAGGGAGGGGTTTTTTCATCCTTTCCATTTTTAAAAATAAGTCTTTACCCAACTCTAATTCATGCATACAAATATAAATAAACCACAATTACATCCATTCATCATACAATTAATTCAATTTCATCCTCATATATATTTAACAATTTCAATTCATTAACAAAATCACAAATTCAATGACATTAATCTATTTAAAGGTATTCCTTATCTTAATGAGATGATTTTACAAGCATTGGATGTAAAAAAAACCAAAGCCTTCTTTTTCCTTTTTTTTTTCAAAATCCTAACCCCTAATCTATCCCAAAAACTACCTAGAACACTTAATTTCTCCCTTTTAATTCATTATCTAACTCTTACATACACTAATTCTCTTAATTTTGAGTGGTTTAGAAAGGAGCAAGTCTCAGATCTTTTGCTTATCAAAAATCTTGAAAGAAAAAATCAATTTTTCCTCCCTTTTTCATGCTGGAAATGTCGTTAGTTATGAGAAGAAAATTAGGCATTTATATTGCCCAATTTTCTAATTTTGCACATTGACCCATAGTTTTTAAGTTTTTCCCATTTCACCCCCCAAGCTTTCCTTATTAGTTAATTCATGTCTTACCACCATTTCTTTATTTAATTTCACCTCTCTCATTATTTCTTTTAAGTTATTTTATTTATTCCACTCATTTTTATTTTCAAATTGCATAATAATTTAATTTCCACTCAGAATAAATTTTCAGCTTGGTTATTATAACATAACTTATACAACAACACAATAGTTTTTAAGGTATCTGATGCATCCATAAACTTCAGAAAAATTGTTCCTTTAGGATAATATACTAAGAATTTAATTAAAGTCCTCCTCTTTTGATTTGTCCATCCATAATGGTGTCTAACCAGTCTTCTTTCAAGTTTCTTGATAACTCTCAACATATATTTTCTTTCCATCATCTGTCTTCGCCAAGTAATAACCACGAAGAGTATGAAAGCATAGTCTTTTATAACTAGGACCCATAGTTTTTACAGCTTCCATAACACGTTGATAATAAAGAGCGTCAACAATTTTAAATGGCATACATGCATTATTTATCCATTTCTATAGAGAAAGATCACACCATTGAACTGCTACTTTGTTTTGCCGACAATTTTGGAGATACTTGTAAGCACTATGAGTTGTTCTCGACATGAAATATGCCTCTAATGTTGCAATTTCCTTATGTTTTCCATGATTGCTACTAGTGCTTTTTTTTTTTTGGCATCCTTTTGGTGGTAACATTTGCTTTTAGAAATGACATCGTGGTCTTCATCTCCATTATCATCGTCATCTTCTAATCATCTAACTATCATCTCTTCATGCTCCTTTTATTGTGCACAAAATAGAATGAAACATGCATACATTTCTCCGGCCCTCCTTTTATTTTCAATACTCCTTTAAAGATTTTAAAAGAATTTAATGATAAACATTAGAAGGATGTTTGTGGCACTGTTCCACTTCTCCTTTACTTCCAACTAAATATCTTTTGGATCAATTGATACCAATTCTCGCAAAAACTTTAGCAAAATATAAGCATTCAATATATATATATATATATATATATATATATATATATATATATATATATATATATATATATATATCTCACACTAAGTTCATGAGCTTCTCTGCAATGAACTATGCTAAATCTATTTTTCCTCTTATACCTCTTGGCATGGAAACTAAAGGTCGAGAAGATTAAGCCATTGAAAGATCATTATTTGAAGTACTACAACTATTAAAAGACATTTTAAGGACCTGTATTAAACAAGATCAAATATAAAATGATTTAATTAACAATACAACAAGCAAGATATTGTGAGATTATGAACTCTTGTATTTTTATTAGTCGATCACAATGTGAAACATTTGTCTCTCGGTAAATCAATACATTGTATAAACATGAATTGTGTTCTAGTAGTATAAAATTTCTTATTTCATCCCCTAGTCAAACCATGACCTTCATGCTGCTGCTCCATGCTCTCTCTAATGGACCAAAACGAGTCTAAAGGTTTTAGAGAAAGAAAGAGAAGAGAGGATATGCTCCCATATAATTTTTCCTCATATAGGATTACCTCATAATTTCACAGGAAATTTAGCTATAAAAAACTTTACAACTCATGTTATGCAGAGAGCAATCATTGCTAAATGTAACGTAAAGTTAAAGCCATGGGCTTGCAATGGGCTTCACTATTCAAAGCCTTGAAAACCAACCCATACAAGAATACAAAAGCCTTAAACTCTTTGAAAACTCTTCTGCTTGTAGGCTTGCCTGGTTTGTAAATTTAGGATTTTCATCACTAATTTATTTTTTATAAATAAAACAAAAACAAACTAGATCTCACCCGAGTTCCGTTCAATCTAATATTTTAAAAAAAGTTTAATAGCAAGTTTTTATATGAACTCGGTCTAATTTAAACCCTAAATTAACTCATCAAGTTAATCCAAGTTTTATAACATCACTATACACACACACACACACACACACACAATGTAAGCTATATTGTTAGTTAGAGAGGGGTAAAATTTATTTTTAGATAACTTTTCCAAAATTCTTTCTATAATTTTAATTACAAATTAGTTTTTAAATGGGTATGAATGACAATTAAGCCCTTCAACACCTAAATTAGTATTGAAACAAATTTGATTCAATTATGAGTGTATTTGTAAACTAACATAAAATTTCAAAAGTTTTGAGAAAATATCATAGGTAAAGAATATTATAGAAAATAGTGCAATTAACCAAAAAAAATAATTAAAAATTGTAGTATTTAAAGAAATTTTTGGTATTAATTTTTTATTTATTAACGTGGATTTCCGAGACAGCTTGCAGACACTTCGACTAATCCCACAGACCCTGAAATTAACGAATATGTTAGCCTCTCCAGTGATTGTTATATTAGTAACTATAAAACTCAAACCTGAAACATAAATTTTTTTTTTTTTTTAATTTTAAATTCTTATCACTATCACTAATTAATTAATTAGATGGTGTTCAACTACTGAAGGGTTAAAAAAAACACCTTTACTCTAACAACTGTTGTGCTATGTTGAAAAACCGTAGTTATTGCAGTATTTTAACAGCTCGCGGGTTAGAACTATGACTTTTTTGACCATGCTATTTCTTTCTTTCTTTTTTATTTGAAAAAAAACAGTGATTAAGGTCAACGTGACTCCATTTAGATCATTTTTCAGCTTTCTCGCTCAGATAAAAAAGTAAAAAAAAAAAAAGAAGGGGGTAAGAAAGCGCAAGTGAAATAACGACGCCCAGATCCAATTTTGACCTTTCCCTTTTCTTCTCTATTCACTTCACTCGATCTCCCCTCCCTCTCCTTGCCCGAGCACTAGGGTTTTCTTTCTTTTTTTCTTTTTTTAATATCTATATCGATTTTATTATCATTAATAGAGAGAGGTGTTGCTCTGGTTATTATCAAGCTAATAAGCCTGAGACATGGATTTGGTGTCCGGTTACAAGGTCATGATCGCCCTTCTCTCTCCTAATTGCCTCCTCCAATTTTTATTACTGCACTTGCGCTTTTTTTAATTGTTATAATGCATGTTCGATTAATTGATGTATAAATCTTTTTTATTTTGATGATCAAGGGAATGGTTGGGCTTGTTTTCGGCAACGACAATTCTGGTTCTAATGAAGACAGGTAACAAAATTAACTGGTTTTCCTTACCTTTTCCTTTTGAGTTAATGTTGGAGAATTTCATGCTATATCTGCTTTGGTCTCGTTGCTTTATCTTGTATGGAGTAGCATCTTGTCTTCAATAGGTTTTGCTTTTATTTTATTAGTTGGGGTTGTTGGGTGATGTCTTTCTGACATGGTTTGTGTCCATAGCTATGTTGAAAGGTTACTTGATCGGATAAGCAATGGTGTCCTACCAGACGACAGGAGGAATGCTATGGCTGAGCTTCAGTCTGTTGTTGCTGAAAGTCGGGGTGCGCAGCTAGCTTTTGGAGCAATGGGTGTGTGCTTCTTTCTCATTTTGGTTTTTTTTTTTTTGAATTACCTTTGACATATGATAAGTTGCTTCGTTTACTTCTCTTGCAGGGTTTCCTGTACTTATGGGTGTCTTAAAGGAGGAGCGAGATGATGTTGAAATGGTTTCCAATCTTCTCTTCCTTATCCTTTACTTCCTTTTCTTTTTCTATTTCTTTCTTTCTTGCCTTTTCTCCTTCTTTTTGTCCTTCTGCCCTTTTTGGTTGACATGTTGCTTAAGAATGCATTTATTATCAATATGTTGGTGGAGAAAAAAAATGAAGGATCTGTTTTACTAAACCATTGAATTGTATAGTGTTTGGCCGTGATAGTCTTGTATTTTCCAGTAATCTGATCTGCATCTTTATAAAGTTTTGGGATTGATGGTTCTCTTCTGCTAGCTGAAGCTTATTCATTCTTTTTTTGAATTTTTTGGTTGCCTAATCCGCCCATATGGTCATTTCTTTGCCTCTTTGATTGGTTATTATGGATTTTTTTTTATCTTTATAAATTGCTTGGTCGAATTCATTATGAACTAAAATGAATGTTATTCTGAGCAGATTCGAGGTGCCCTAGAAACTCTTGTTAGTGCTTTGACGCCTATTGATCATGCAAAGGGGCCACAGAACGAGGTCCAACCAGCTTTAATGAATACTGATTTGCTTTCACGGGAAGCAGAAAACATCTCTCTCCTTCTCAGTTTATTGGTGAGAGTCCTGTATATGTATTTTCTAACATTTATTGTTCAAATGAGACTTTTCTGATTGCAATTTGTTTTGCTGTTTGTTTGATTGTTTCTTTTGGCAGTCAGAAGAAGATTTCTATGTGCGATACTATACCCTTCAAATTTTGACTGCGCTTCTTTCAAATTCTCAAAATAGGTATTGATTCACAACAGATATCTTCTTTATATACCTTGGTGTATTTCATTTTTCTAGTTATGCTGGAAAGACTCTTTCTGAGTTCCTCTTCAGGTTACAGGAAGCAATTCTGACCATTCCACGTGGTATAACTCGGCTCATGGATATGCTTATGGATCGTGAGGTTCAAAACTCTTTAACCGAACAGCTATTTCTTTGTTAAGAAGTTCTTAGTTGCCTAGGGTTTCATTTCAATGTAGAACTTTCAGCTATCCATATAAAGAGTAAAGTGATGACCTGACACTAAAAAAAACCCTTTGTTCTTTGCTTTATGAAACTTTAAAATAGGAGGTGGGAATATCAAATTAGTTTCGATTTTTTATTGTGCTGTTCACTTCTTCTTATACATGTACTATGCCATTGTGCTTTTTTGTGAAATAATTTCTAGTCTGCTTTCAGGTTATAAGAAATGAGGCCTTGCTGCTTCTTACTCACCTCACTCGAGAAGCTGAGGTGAGGGTTTTTCTTTCTGTCATCTCTTACACCCATTTTTTTACTTTCTTATAACCGAATACATACTGGTGTGCGTATTGTTCTGTTACTTACTGATTTATTTTTGTAATATCTAGGAGATTCAAAAAATTTTAGTCTTCGAAGGCGCATTTGAGAAAATTTTTAGCATTATCAAAGAGGAAGGAGGTTCAGAAGGCGGTGTTGTTGTGCAGGTGATTCACATTCATCTCAATTTTAATTTAGTCCTGTTAACTTGTTTAGCATGCTTGCTGCTAGATCACTTGTCCCTGTACGTAGACCCTTTTGTTTTGTTGGCTCTTTATGTAAATTATGTAGTTCTTTTGCACGACTCTCATCTAAAGCTCAAGTTTTTCCCCCCTTTTTCATGTGCAATTCTAGACTCTGTAGTCTAACTTTTCATTTTCTTCATCACATTCTGATCATAGCTATTGATTACAGAGGCCACTTTCACATGCATTTGTGGCCAATGTTTTGTGACCTGAATTGAACTGGTTGGTAGGATTCTCATAACCATGAACCAGTCTTAGCTTGTTTCCTGTTGATGCTGTCCACTGCTTTGGTTGAGAAATGGACTGAAGTAATCTTCCTTGGATATTTGGGGTATTTGCTTCCATTGCGAGAATTTTGAGAAATGCATTCAGTAAATGATGAAAAACTGAAAACTAAAAAATTTTTGTTTCATTTTTCTTTAATGAGATGCTGGAATTGAATACCATATATATATATATATTATCTAGTTTCTTTTGTTTTTTCCCCTCTGGGATGGGGGATAGGGATGGGAAAAGGTTCGAATTTCAGCTAATCTTTTATCAGAAGACATGCTCTAACATATTATTGTGACCTGGTTTTTTGCTCCATGTCTGGAGCATAAAACGAAAACAGCCCTCGTTATATCTGTAGTATAGTCTAATTTATTTTTATAAGCATTGAAGAAATCTTTTTAACAAATTGCTAATGTAATCTAGCGTTGTTCTTTACACAGGACTGTCTTGAACTATTGAACAATCTTCTTCGCAACAATGCTTCCAATCAGGTTTGTAGCTTCTCTGGTATAGTTTCTGATGCACGTGTTCCAGTTGAGCCGCTAATATTTTGCGTGTGGTTTAGGTACTCCTGAGGGAGACGTTGGGCTTTGATGCTATAATATCAATCTTGAAGCTACGTGGAAGTGCTTACAGTTTTACCCAACAGAAGGTTAGACAGTTGACTGCCAAAAATGCTAATATTTCTTCTGTAGTTTGAGCATTCTAGATGTTTGGGCATGTTGTCTTGGAAGCCTTACCAGTGATTTTTGCTGTTTCTGATACAAATGTCTTGCCAGTAGACAATTAATCTGCTCAGTGCCTTGGAAACAATTAATTTGTTATTGATGGGAGGTTCAGAATCTGATCCTGGAAAAGATATGAATAAGCTGACAAATAGAACAGTCCTGGTTCAGGTTTGTTACACGCTCACTTATCAGCACCAATAATTTCTGATAGTATAATAACACTCCATCCTAAATCTGTTGATTTGATTGCAGAATAAAGTGTTTGACTATCTTCTATTGTTGGGTGTCGAAAGCCAATGGGCTCCTATTCCTGTACGTTGTGCGGTAAGTCTTGGACCTTCTTCTTGTTGTCATTGTAAAATAAGGCACTATAGCCATCACAAATGAAGAAAACTTGTGAAAGACTATGGGTTATCATATGGGATAAAGCTTTGTTGGTTCTTCTGGATGGTGATTTATTCTAAGTATTTCCTAACAGTCACCAAAGCTTATTCATTTACTCGAAGATTATTCACTTTGGCAGGCATTGCGGTGCATTGGTGATTTGATTGTTGGACACCCAAAGAATCTTGATACTCTTGCAAGCAAAGTTCTTGGTGAGCAGCCACAAGTAGAACCAGCTCTGAATTCTATTCTTCGAATCATTTTGCGGACATCCAGTGTGCAAGAGTTCATTGAAGCTGACCATGTTTTTAAGAGCTTTTGTGAGGTTAATTCATGTATTTGCTGTGTAATATCCTCTATTGGGTTATGTTAATGTAGTTGATGATTATGCTAATTCTATCAGTTATTTACACTCTTAATTTGTGTGTTATTAAAAGTGCAATCCATTACTGTCTCCAAATCTTATTTGACTGTTTTGTATTTTTTTTTCAGAGAAATTCTGATGGTCAAACAATGTTAGCATCCACATTAATACCTCAACCATATTCAATGACTCATGCTCCCATTGAAGAGGATGTGAGAATGTCATTTGGGAGGTTTGTATATTTCTAGTGCATTTACTAGTGCACTTTTTAATTAGTTTATTTTGAACCAGGATATGTATCAAGTTTTATTGCCTTAATTAAACTCCACTGCCACGGTAACAAATAATTTTTTTTATGGCTTATCTCTAATTTTTCCACAGCATGCTGTTACATGGTCTTACTTTGGGTGAAAGTGATGGTGATCTTGAGGTAATACAGTGTTTTGGTATTGCATAATATCCAATGAAAAAGAAATAGGAATAGAAATGCCTGAAATGGTCCCATCAAATTTGCATCTGCTCCTAAGTGTTGCTTGCACTTTATGGAGCATTAAATATACTTGCTGGTACTTGCTGCATGTTAACCATCAATCTAATCTTTTGAACTCCAGACTTGTTGCAGGGCTGCGAGTGTGCTTTCTCATATACTCAGGGACAATATCCAGTGCAAGGAAAGGGTATGCAATCTCTTATTTTTCTTCGTCTGTTTTAACATGGATGTGGGACTGAAAAATGATATTCAAGATATTAAAATGAGAGTCTCAAATCCACCAGCTAGAAGCTTGCATCCATGCAAAGTTAGTCAAACTTACAACTATATCTCTTTTATTTTATTTTAATCTCAGTTCTGCCTCTCTTTTCATATTTCAGACTTTTGGTATCTCATACCTCTCCATTTGCCACAAAAATTCAAAATCGTCTCAAACACCATCACCACTAAAACTCTTGTTCTCTAGCTCATATTTGACTCCCCTTTCACATACTTTTTAATTCTCCTAGGAAAGATTTGTTGTCACAAGATACAATCATTAGAAAGAAAAGGCTCCAAACAATTGATTTAATAACAATTTTTCCCAATGAAAAAAAAAAAAAACCTTTTGTTACTGAAATTATTCAGAAAGTGAAAAGACTGAGAGGGAAAATTGAACAATAGATTTCCTGCTTTAAAAGTTGAATCATCTTAAGAAGAGAGATTGAGCTAGACCAAGTGGTTTCATTTTCTTTCTTTTTATTTATCTTTTTGATGAGTTATCAGATAATGCTGCTAAACACTAACAACTTGAATAGCAAGCGCTTCTTTTGTACTCATTAGCATTTGATTGCTTTCAATGAGCAGTTTTGTAAGGTGATTAAGAATAGTTCTTAGTTGGTATGGAATTGACAATTCAGAAAGGTTTGACCGGATATACTGGAGGTTGGAAGTGGATTTAAGAAGTGGTAATGGAGTGACTAGAGATGGATTCAAGAAGTGTTGTTGGAGGCGTAGCAGTTGTAAATTGAGGCTTGTCAATGAGTTGATTTTGAAACAAATCAAGGGTGCAGTTATGGCTAGAAGGGATGTGTTTGTAATTTTATCTGTCTTTCATGAATTATAGGCTTTGTTTCCATGGATTTAGACTGTTTCTTTTAAAATTATCATGATACAAATGCATCTCAAAGTATGTTATCCTGTATCTGACCCATGGATTGAGTTCCTGTTCTCCACATTCCATTCCTGTTTTGAATTCTGATAAATGTTTTATTCTTTTGAAGTGAAAATTCAAACATCATCTTTAATGATACATATAACCTGTGAAAGTTGTTGCTTTCATGGTTGCAAGAGTTGCATTTTATATGGTTGCTGCTGTATTTCTTTTTCCAAGTGTCCCCTGTAATGTATTCCTTTTGTGAGGGGTTGGTAAATTGATGCTTAAAAGCACCTGGAAATGAACTCCTTGCAAGTTTAGCTACTGTCTATTGCAAACCAGAAATGTAGGGTCTGCTTTTTGAATGTTCTTTTTACCGCCTTTGATTGATTGTTGAGCCAACACAATTATTTATGGATACTATTGATCAAGAATCCATGCGGGGAGATAATGAGTATGGGTTTGGATAAATTAGGTAATTGGAGATAATGAGTATGGGTTTGGATAAATCTGGATAAATTAGGTAAGTGGAGATAAACAAGAGTGGACTTGGGTTTTCCCCCATCGCATGTAGTTTTTTTCAAGAGAAATGTGAACCCCCTTCCCCTCCTGTCTTTTTCGAGATTATCTGATTTTAAGAAAACATTTGCAGGTTCTGCGCATTGAGCTTGAGTCTCCCACGCCATCCCTAGGAGCTCCAGAGCCACTAATGCACCGCATGGTTAAATACTTGGCCCTTGCTTCCAACATGAAAAATAAAGATGGAAAAACAAGTACAAAAGAGAACTCGTATGTTCAACCAATTATTCTGAAATTGCTGGTGACCTGGCTAGCTGACTGCCCCAATGCAATTCAGTGCTTCCTAGCTTCACGACCCCATCTAACATATTTGCTTGAGTTGGTGTCAAATCCATCTGCAACTATGTGCATAAGGGGGTTGGGAGCAATTCTCTTGGGGGAGTGTGTTATTTACAACAAGTCTGGTGAGAGTGGAAAGGATGCTTTTACAGTAGTTGATGCCATAAGTCAGAAGATTGGACTCACATCGTACTTTCTTAAGTTTGATGAAATGATGAAGAGCTTCCTTTTCTCCTCTGTTAAGCCAACAAAGCTTCATAAACCATTGACGAGATCTGCTGCTGCTAGTATGGCAGAGATTGACGATGTTGATGAGCAGGATTCATCTGACCATAAGAATGAGGATCATCCTATACTTTCATCACTATTTGATTCTCATTTTGTCAACTTTGTCAAGAGTTTGGAAGGAAATATCAGAGAAACAATTGTAGATGTATATAGTCGTCCAAAGAGTGAGGTGGCTGTTGTACCTGCAGAATTGGAGCTAAAGAGAGGAGAAAGTGACAAAGACTACATAGAACGGCTGAAATCATTTGTGCAGAAGCAATGCTCTGAGATACAGGTACTTTTTATGTCTTAGAGCTGATTACCTTTTCTATTCAATCATTTCTGGATACAGCTTATTCTCCTGAAAGACAAAAGGAAATGGCTAAGCATGAGCTACCTTGTTTAGTTATATCTTTCCTTACATTTAAATAAAGTTGGAGCCTGTCATGGGTTCTCAGCAGTCTTATCTTAATCCTTCAGCTGGATGCAATGATGGACACCAAAAAACTTTGAGAAAAGTTAATTGGCTTTGAAGTGACCTGGACCTTTTAAAATTTACTTGATAGATTATAGGCATGTTAGATGTACTAGCTTTACCTGTTGGGCAAATGTTACGTTGCATATTAAATTGAGCATCAAATGGTGAAGCTATAACTCAAAAAAAAGTATCCAAAAGCGGGAAAAGGGAACAACTAAGATGATTGATACTGTGATTAGGAAGAAATTTGATGGATAGAAAACTGCACCGCTGATACAAGTATTCTTAACCGACCTCTTGTATGCTATCGCATAAAGTGTTTTAGGCTTTTGGTTTCTTTGACCATCCCTATTATTTAGATCAGAACCTGTGGACCAGAACGTTACTCTGTTCCCATAATTAAAGTATTGCTCTTATACATTACTATCGTGGGAATTAATGCCATTGTACCATGGTTGCCATTGTTGATTGCTTCAAGCCATTCTAATATGTGGTGGTAACCTGTGATGTCATTCATTATGTGTTGCAGGGAGATTCGTAACAGTTGCAACTGTTATTTATTATTATTTAAAAAAAAAAAGAATTTTAGAGCTGCAGGGAAATGTATTTGATTTATCAGTTTATATTTTTCTTGTTTCTTTAGAATCTTCTTGGTCGGAATGCAACTCTGGCTGAGAACTTGGCCAAGACAGGTGGGAGTGTCTCATCTCAACCTGAACAAAGGACAAGTGGGGGCTTAGACAGAGTCCAGGCAGAGACACTCCGGAGAGATCTTCAGGAAGCATCTCAACGAATAGAGATGCTCAAGGCAGAGAAAGCCAAAATAGAATCAGAGGCATCCATGTACCAGAATCTAGCTGGAAAGATGGAGTCCGATCTGAAGAGCCTATCTGATGCCTATAACAGTCTCGAACAGGCCAATTTCCATCTGGAGAAGGAAGTGAAAGCCTTGAAGAGTGGGGGAGCCTCAACACCTCCAGATGTTGAGGCGATAAGAGCAGAAGCCAGGGAAGAAGCCCAGAAGGAGAGCGAAGCGGAGCTGAATGATTTGCTAGTGTGCCTTGGGCAAGAACAGAGCAGGGTCGAAAAGCTGAGCGCAAGGTTAATGGAGCTCGGGGAGGATGTGGATAAACTACTTGAAGGTGTTGGAGATGACATGGGGCTGCCCGAAGACAGCGAAAAGGAGGAAGACTAATGTTTCCTTGTTTAATGTTTGAAATCATGGCATGTTCCTTTTCTGTCGACACTCAATTTGTACATTCCTGGTGAATTGTACAGTAACTAAATTATTGCCTGTGGTGCAGGAACTTGTGAATGTCTTTAATTAATTTAATTTTTCTCGCAATGCATGACATTTCAGGAAAATAATCTCATAACAATTAGGTGATATATTTTATATTTTTTTATAATAATTATTTTTTTTGTTGTGAAATGTATTAAAATAATATTTTTAAATAAATAATTTTATTATTTACACATTAAAATAATTTAAAAATATAAAAAAATTACCGATTAAGTGGCGCTCGGATGAGAGAGAAAAGCGGCGCCTTTTCCTCGACTGGGCCAGCCTGGCCGCCTTACCAACTCAATCACACCAACCTCATCATCATCTAGTCATGCCTTCAAGTCACGTCCTCATCCTAACAATAAAATAAAATAAATTAAACATTAAAAGAAACGAAACATCATTCAAGACAAACAACTCGGCAACAGGACAACACAAACTCAAACTGAAACACTTTGATAAACATTGAAACTCTCTCCCTGTGGATCTGCCAAAAGACGGAGAGAAAGAAAGACGCGATGGACGAGGAATCACCATCATCAAGAAAAAGCAATGAAATCGAACACAAAGTGTATGCACGTGTGGGTCTCTTAGGTAATCCCAGCGATGTTTATTATGGCCGCACTATCTCTTTCAGCCTTGCCAATTTCTGGGCCACTGCCAAACTGCAGCCCTCTCATCATCTCATCATCACCCCACATCCTACTCATGATCTTGTCCAGTTCTCAGGCCTTGATCACCTGGTTTCTTTCTCTTCTCTTCTTGTGCTATGATTGTTGCATTTTTATCTTGCTGTTTAATGATGTGTATGTGCCATTTTATTTGTTAGGTGAATCGGTTGCAAAGTGAGGGTTACTATGGAGGTGTAAGATTGCTTATGTCAATCTGTAAGGTTTTCTACAACTATTGCAATGAGAATAATATTGAGCTTAGTAAGGAGAACTTTACTCTGTCATATGACACTAACATTCCTCGCCAGGTGCATCCACTTTTCTTCATCCTATGTATTCTCTGATCTGTGCTTGAGATCTATGTTTTAAGCCATTGTTTGCTTTCGAATGAAAATGGGGTGCAGTCATATATGCATCTCAGATCGTGTAGAGTAGTACTGAAAGCAATTTCCTTCTTTTTTCTTTGTTTTCTTCCTCTAAATTCTTTGCAAAACAGGGCTTAAGTTATAATTTTGACGTTTCAGACAGGACTTTCAGGTTCTAGTGCAATTGTTTGTGCAGCCTTAAACTGCCTTCTTGACTTCTACAAAGTCAGGCATTTGGTCAAAGTAGAAATCAGGCCTGACCTTATACTAAGTGCAGAGAAAGAACTTGGAATTATTGCTGGTCTTCAAGATCGAGTGGCACAGGTCTTCGGGGGCCTTGTTTACATGGTAGGTGCTAATTCAAACATGTTAAACAAATTGGTTAAAATATAATGATTCACATATGTTACATACTCTTCTGCAGGATTTTAATAAAGATCACATGGAAAAGTTTGGCCATGGTGTCTATACACCAATGGATACCAGTCTTCTCCCACCTCTCCAGCTCATCTATGCTGAGAATCCAAGTGATTCTGGGAAGGTTAGCATTATTTTGAAGACTTTTTTCTTACCCTTGACTTAGATACTCTCTCCGTTACCTCACAGGGTATATACATGAATTGGTGGCTGCATGGAATTATCATTCCTGCTGATGTGGCCATGAATGATTCTGGTTTTGTGCCCAGATGTAGTTTTTGTTCTATACAAAGGACAGAATGCCTTGAAAGTGCAACGAGGTGCTCATGAATAGTGTTATAGGCCCCAGCAATTTCAAACAGCTGTGTGTGCCTGCTTGTGTGTAAAATAGCAATGCCTCTGTTTTTCTCTCGTGTGGTAGCAACTCCTTTCTTTGTTAAAGTTCTAGTTATATGTAGATATCTTTCAGACATTTTTAATGCCACGCACTACAAGCTTGTACCAGGAGCTTCTATGCAAGAGAGTGATTTTGTATAATATTCATTTAATGGCATGGCATTGATATTTCATTCGATGATTTTTTTTTTGAACTTGGTAATATCTTCTGTCTGTTTTAATTGCAGGTACATAGCACAGTTCGGAAAAGGTGGCTTGATGGTGATGAGTTTATTGTATCATCAATGGCGGAAGTTGCAGATCTAGCTTTACAAGGACAAACTGCAATGCTTGAAAAGGATTATTCCAAACTTGCAGACCTGATGAATCGCAATTTTGACCTTCGAAGGTAATATGTTTCTGCTTCTAATCGGCCTAGATCAGAAGAGAAATTAGCTCTTCAGGGATGTTGTGTCTCAATACCATTAAAGCTTTCACGTTACAATATTTGCATGTTTGTTGTGCACTTTGAAAATGAAAAAATGTTTTGGGAACAAAAGTGCTCTTCTTATGAGCATCATTTGTTTATGCCAACCGTAGTTTTATTGGAAAAGGAAGAGTCCATTACCATTTTCATAATGCTGATAATGGTGTTTCACACCATGACGACCATCGTTGTCATCATGTGTGTGCCTGGCTGTTATTTTTCGATCACTAAAATTATTTCATACTAAAAGTTTGATGAGGGTTGCTAATGATTCATGACCTTGTGGACCATGACTATGAATTGACAGATTTAAATTAATTGGGTTTTGGTGATGATTTCTCTTTGGAAGATTTTCCTTGTTAAAATTGTTAATCCTTGCATCATTAGACGCAAACAAATCCTGTTATTTCTGCTCTTTTCATGTCTTAGCACATGAATTATTTGTCTTTGTGCTAAAGTGGTTGCAATGGAGTTCCTTATCTTGGCCATATGTGTAATATTAACTTTGTTTCAATAATAGAAAGAACCAAAGAAAAGAATTGATATCTTTGTTTCAATAATTTTTAAATGCTCTTGCTGTTACCTTTTACTTTCCAGAACAAATGGTGTCTCTGTTTTTTTTTAAAGATGATTCAGGCATTTTATAGCCATACCAACCTAGCTGATACGGAAATTTTTTATAGGAGCATGTTTGGAGATGATGCTCTTGGTTCTTTAAACATTGAAATGGTGGAGGTGGCCCGAAGGGTGGGTGCTGCTTCAAAATTTACAGGTAGTGGAGGAGCTGTGGTTGTATTCTGCCCTGATGGGCCTCCACAAGTAAAACTTCTGGAGGATGCTTGTAAGGAAGCCGGTTTTGTTATTCAACCTGTGAAAGTTGTTCCTTCATATCTGAATGAAGATGATCTCAAAACCCTGCCAGGCTAAGAAATTTCAGTCTTCACCAGCAGTCTTGGCGATATTGTTCTTTGCTCTCTCATCAAGATGAATAATAATAACAAAAAAAAAGTTTTATGTTGGGCAGATATTATCTATAGTTCATTGAACAGCTTGCTAATATCAGATTGGATAGAACCTTCAGTTTTGGCCTGCCACCACATTTGGGGGTGCTTGAACTTGTTGGAATTCGAAATGCAAACAGATCTTGCTGCGGCACAGTGAATTCTCTTGAAAGAATTTTACACAATTTTTATCCGTTTGAAATATTAGCATTTTACATATTATGAGGTCCGAGTTCTGTAATGGATTGCATAAAATGAAGTAATTGTGCGCCTGACAAATCAAATCCTGGATTCATCAACCCCGCCAGATCTCTTCTTGGACTCCGAGGTAATTGTTACATGTAATTTGTCCATGCGGACGATAGATCAGATCAATCAAATTACTTGATCCGTTGCACAAATAATGTTGGGATTTGTCAAAAACCAATACAGCAACCGAGACTTGATAGCTTAATAAATCATCAAAATTGCTTTTAATGGTCAAGTTATTGGCTAACAAACCAAGAAAAATCCGAGTTTGAAGGTTATACAGAGGATCTTCTTTGCTGGTTTTATCTATTAGCCCCCTGTTACTCTTCTGCCATGTCATTTTGCTCTTGAAAACTTCCCCTCACCATTCTTTTATGGAACTTAAAAAGACGAACTCGTCCTCTAACCCTATTGAAGGTTTTGATCCAAGTTACTTGCGCCCAATGTTGCTTGGACTTGCATGCCAAAATCACATCTTCTTGTAGTTGATCGTCAAACTTTGTGTTCGCTGTGGGATTATGACAACATGGAAGACAGCTTTATCTACAACAGCAAGTCTGCGTGCTCTAGTTCGACAGAGATGGCTAACGGTCAATGAGGCGCAACTCCTCTCTTGTGAAAGATTTGTTATTGACGCATTTAGGCTTTTGGAATGCATGCCTATCACTGGCGCCTTGTCTTTTCTCCTCTCCCTCTTCCAATGATTGTGTTGCAGTTACCATTACGTTAATGCTCTGAATGTACAGTTCAGTTTCATGCTTAATTTCTCTGTTTTCTATGGAGTGATGACAAGTTGCATGGAGGATGGAGAGAAGGAGGAGAAGAAGATGAAGAATCACCGTTATGCTATAGAGCTCAGTAATTTCCGAGTCCGATGATGGCTTGTAGCTTACCATATTGGGATCACGTTTTCTTCAGAATCATAGATTTAAGTTGGAAAATAGCCCTCTTTTTTATATCCTTGGAGCCAAGTTTGTTTAGTGTTACTAAAAACAAATTGAACGCAATGGGAAGGTATTCAGATCCATGGGATGCAGCTCTCAATCTAAACTTGGGTGAATTCTTAGTTAGATGGGAACTATTCTGATGAGTGATGATCACTTGTCTTACTGCAGGAGGGTACAGCCATGGATTGTTCCATCCCCTGATCAGAAAGCCCTTGCCGACCACGCCCTGTGAATCATTTATCTCTATGCCCCAGCTGCGCATGATTCATGGTAACTATACGATCAATTTTGGTTTCTGGTGGTCTCTTGTGAGACATTTACCGACTCCACAATGGCATTTTCCCATTGTGATCCAAATGAGCAAGAAAGCATTGTGTGAGGAGATTCCGACAAGAAAAAAGATGCATACTTTGATCCACCATACAATTCTCCAAGGGAGACTTTGTGAAATCAAACTGTCATCAAGTTTTGTTGTTGTAAAATGCAGGCTCAGAATTAGAAGATTATGTGTGATACATGCTAGCGGTCTAAAGGCTAAAGTAATCCGAAGCTCATAAATTGAGTACCAAGCACCGACTAGCTTCATGTAGTCGGATATAAATCATTTCAGAAGAAAAATAGTAAAGTAAATGCACATCCAATGTTCAATGCAAGTAATTTTCAGAAACATGATCTTGCATGAAAAAGTGAGTTTCTGGATCCAGAAGTATCAACAATGCAATAAAGGATCTACAGTTGCAAATGTACATCATCTCTTTAACTGCAATGCCTTTCATGGGTAAAAAAGAGGCTGCAGGCTAGTTCCAGTCATATCAATTTATACCATATTAAACCATTTCTCTCCAAAATAATCATCAAATCATGGCAAAATCAGGGATAAGAACAAGCACTCCTGAAATTAAAACACAACATGTCTACAGACCACGGAACTGAAGTTCACCAACAAGTCATAGAACCACAATTCATCCATACGAACTAATAAAATGAGAGACTTGGAAATCAAGAGTGTCACACAATTAATTCGAAACCAAACTGCACTGAAATTTTCATTCTGCATGGAAAAATCGTAGGCATGAGATCCGGCCACATTCTTTCACCATCTCTAATCATTGCAACCATAGTGAAAGAAATTTTGACATCTTTCTACACTGGAAAGTAAAACAGTGCTCAAGGTTAACAAACAAACATTTCACTAACTCGAATATACCACAACTTACTTGCTAAAAACCGTTCTCCCACAGATATTTCTCTAAGCCACAATTTCTACTAATTTACATGATCACAGAACATTAGAAAAGCACCAAGAAGACTTACATTAAGAACAAAGAGATCTACAAGACAAAATATTTCACTACGTGAGCATCAACTTCACAAGACTACTTATTTAACCACCCCAAGATAAGACTTACTCGTCGCAGAGGGATTTCATGAGCTCACGCGGTGAAGACCAGACTGGCAGATCAATAAATGATTGAACTAACTGTTCTTGCTGGGCATCACACATTGCTTCAGCTACATCGCATAAATTCGATATGTCACGGATTATTGCCTCTTGTGTCTCTGCCTGAAATATTCACAAACCAAACAGGGTAAAGAACGAAAGAAAAATAAAACCCTAAAACCAGAACAACCCATTTCTTTTACCTGCAAGAGAAGCTCATCAACTAACGACCCAGAAGAATCCTCGCTCTTTTTGACCACAGAAGAATTACTGGAACCCAAATACGAGGCAGCTTGGTTCACTTCTTTGGTCTTTTCTTCCATTGAACGCAAGGTATTCGATAAAACTTCCCACTTGTGGATCTCATTTTGGTACTGATTTTTAAGTTTCAAGAGTGTGTTTCTTTTGCGTTCTCTCCTTTGCTTCGCTTCAACTTTTGGATCTGTGAATGGAAGTTGTGAAACAGCGGCAGATGGGTCGGTGAGGCGTTGGCGCTTGAGGATTTTGTAGGTGAAGCCGTCGTCGTCGTGGCGGAGCTCCCACTCTTCGCCATCTTGTGGAGCCCAAGCCAAGTCCATTTTGTTGGAGCGCGAATTCTGGGCTCCAACTAAAATTTTGCAAAACGGAAGGGTCCGTGGGATTCAAGGAGGATGCAATTGCAAGAGAGAGGAAATTGAGCGCGGAGAGGAAAATTTTAACTTGTTATTAGGATTTCGGCAAACCTCGAATAAGTCCACCAACTATATATTAATTCTCATTTAAGTTCCTAAAAAAGTTTTTAATCCCTTTAATTGAATTTAATTAAAAGCCTGTTCAAAATAAATAATATATATTTTTTATTTTTTTAAAATTAATTTTCAAATTAACAGATAAAAATAATTCAAAAATCAAAAAAATTTATACAAGAACATTTTTCAACCGCAGAAACACATCTAGGAAGCAACCGCGAAATCCTAAAACCATGCTAAAACCCCAAACACCACCGAAACGAACAGCAGCGACGGGAACAAGAAGAAGAAACTGATCTAATCATCAATGGCTAAATCACTTTCTCTGCTCTGCTTCCTTCCGAAACCAATGGCCTTTTCAACAACAACGAAAGCAACATTCTATCCTTCTCTCTTTCCCTCAAAAAGACCCACTCTCTCAAACAAACCTATCTTCTCACTATATCAAAATCTCTTCTCCACCACTTCTACTAGATACCCTCTTCAATATGAGATGATCATTAACCGCCCCGTTCAGCCCCAACGCCCCCAATCTCGGCCACAACCTGCTCGAGTCACTAGACCAGACTCAGACTCAGACTCCGACTCAACTCAAAACCCAGATGCAGAACTTGGTCTTGATTCATGGGTTGATCGAAAACTGTCTGAAGATGAGATGGATAAGTCTAAAAGAAAGTATTATAGAAAGAGGAGGAAAAGAATGTATGGGTCAGATTCTGATGATGAAAATAAGAAAAATGAAGAGGGTTTTGTAGAGTTGAAGCCTGAAGTTGTAGAATTTCATAGGTTACATAAGAGAGAGGAGGAGTTATATTTTTATGATGCTTTTGCTTATCCATGGGAGAAAGATAAGCATTATAAGATGGTTTATCAATTGGAGAAAAAGTATTTCCCTGACCAATGCCTTGATAAGGCATTTCTTGATCCTAAAGACTCAAATAATGTAAATCAAAGTGGGAAACCAAAGAAGACCAAGAGTGGGGTTAAGAGAGGAGAGAAGGAGAGAGATCATAGTGGGGTTGGAGAGGGAGAGGAAGATAAAAGGTTGGTTTTTTTTGACGAAGAGGAGAAGGGTGAGAGAGGGACTGATTTGAATGATAAGAAGGATGTTACCGAGAGGAAAGTCGAGGAATTCTTTAAGTGTTTGAAAAAAGTTCCCAATAAGGATAATGAAGTGGATACTGGAGATCCTTATCTTTCTACAAGGAATGCTCTTCCACCAAGGTGGGATGGTCCTTATGGGACTGTGGTTTTGGTGAATAAGCCTAAAGGTGAGTTGATAGCTTATTTTTGTTATTTGGTTTCATGGTTATGATTTATATATATATATATATATAAATTGAGGAAGGTTTGAATTAACATTTTGGAATTTAGGAAAGTAAACTAGTAAAGAATGAAACATTGGTTTCAGCGCACAATTGTGGAAAACCAAACGATTGCTAATGAATTTGTTCACTGCTGCCATGATGGCCATTCCTTCCCAATATCAGAACACTAATTGAACAAAAGGATTTAGTTCAAAGGGGAAGTAGCATTTTTGTTTTAATATCATGTTAGAAGAACGTGAACAAGGATAGAGTTAGATTGGAATTCACTCCCGGAGAATCTGAGTAGCACCATTATTTCTATGCTTTGAGGACCAGTCATAAACTAAACAGCTACAAACTATTTGGGGTTGGATTGGAGGCTGAAGATGTAGGTAAAAGAGAGGATCTACGTTTCACCTTTGCTGATACTTCACATATATGCCAATAATTAGAACAAAAAAGAGAAAAACTATGTTCTTCGATATAGTAGAATCAATGTACCTAACATTCAGGTAAAAAGAAAATGATTTGTCTGCTGATCTGAAGTTGGTTATACCAGGCTTTGACAGTATGTCATTTTTGCAGCTAACCTCCTAGGTTCTTAAGCAAGTTCCTATGCGGCAAGAATGGAAATGTAAAGTATTTTTTTCTCTATAGAGAAAGGTGGCATGTTGAAAATATATGGCATCTATCTGTTTCCCATAAGAAAAAACAGTGTTGATCCTTTTTTGCACAAGAAAAGGTGGACTGTTAATTTGACAAACCTCATCTGGTACTTGTTTTATAATGTGTTGCAATTGGGTATACCATTATGTAGCATGATATGGCTAAGGGTAATTCCATACTTACCACACAACCCGGTAATCCTTATTTTGTCCCTTGGTTATTTGTTTGAGAGTTGACTGCATTCTTTCATTAAATTTCTTGATTATCTCCGCATGCCTGTCCGACCGTGGTTAATTTTTTCTCTAATTTAACACTTAAACCTATAATGTCAAATTGTGAATCACATAAGCTTTATTTTTATTAAAGAAAAGTCATGTCCTTATTGTAAAACAGGATGGACTTCATTTACAGTTTGTGGAAAGCTGCGTCGCCTGGTCAAAGTGAAAAAGGTGCAACTTTTTGATATCATTGCATCTGCATTTAGTCACAGATTTCTCTAATTATTTTCATTTGGATTGAAGGTGGGGCATGCTGGGACGCTTGATCCTATGGCAACTGGTTTATTGATTGTGTGTGTTGGTAAAGCCACAAAGCTGGTAGATAGGTAAGATTGAAATAGAATCACTTTATTAAGCATTATATATACTTTTCTATGTAGGTTTTATGCACGGTTCCCTTTTTCACCCACAGACTCAAACTGCGACCTTTTTTTCTTTTTTGAACATGGATTTCCCCTCAAGGCCTTTTTATTAATGCAGATATCAAGGTATGGTTAAGGGTTATAGTGGAGTGTTCCGTTTAGGGGAGGCTACTTCAACTTGGGATGCTGATTCACCGGTATGTACTTTCAAAGGCAGCTTGCGCTTTTATTTCCCTGTCTAATGCCAGTTGAAATATGCATGTTCTTTTTCTGAAGCCCTGAAAATTAAGGCATTTTTTGCATTATATTACCATGTCTTCTCCTTTCAGGAAAAAAGAACATTCCTAATCCATCTTTATACTTTTCATTCAACATCAGTTGTGAAATGTACAGTAGATTCTTGGAGATGGTTGCTCAATGATTTGCTAACCAACTAGTTCACTCCTTTTGTAGTCCAACTACTGGTGTTAGTGAAAGAAATTGGGGAGAGGTCTAATGGAGGAAAATGAGTTCACATTAACTGTGGCACTGGCTGAGCACTCAAAACATGTTCAACATGGATTAGTACCTAATAGGAATGGTTATTTTGCAGATAGAAATTATACATGTGCATGTATTCATGAAGAAGTTGAAGTCATGATAAACAGTAGAAGACATTACATTGTTATCTTCCAGTTCCAGTAGACATGCCAATAATTTCCATGGTCACTATACTGGATAATTTCACTTGAACTTTTCTAGATTGTTGCTTCATTGACATCATTTGGTGTGGTGGTGATCAGTTTCATAATTTTTTTAAAACACTTGATTGTGATTGGTCAATTTCCGATTTATGTTCGTGCATTGTGTGAATCTTTAAACTATCATTTTATGCAGGTTATTCAACGTGAACCTTGGGAGCACATTAAAGATGCTGACATTAAGAAAGCTGCTGCATCATTTCGTGGGGAGATATGGCAAGTTCCACCGATGTTCTCTGCAATCAAAGTAAGAATTTGTGTTGAAGTTCTTGATAATCTGTACTGGATCAGTAGCCTGAGATATGTAGCTATGTTGACTGGTCATTCTTTTTTTTTAAAAAAATACATAAATCCATATTTATCTTAAAATATGTGCAAAAAGCTGAAAAACTTAATATGGTGCAGCTAAAATGGAAATCGAAGGTAATTAAACTGTAGGGTATATGATGCAGTGAATAGAGTGGATAAAACTAGAATTCTGAAGTTTATAACCCTAAACACTGTAGAGGAATAGAGAAAAACTTTGATATTTTATAAAAAAATCTGAATAATAATCTAAATCTAAATGTTCTCAAAATAAACTAGATATTTCTATTTATATTAGTTTTAAATCTAGAATCCTTATTGGGAAAAGAATTTCTAAGTAAAACTTACTTAACTAATAGAATTCATCTAGTATTAGGATTGCTAACTAGTAAAATCCTAATTAAATTGAAAGTCCTAATATAAATAGAAAAAAGAATCCAAATACAACTGGGTATATAAAGATAATCTCCCACAATAACTTTTATCCTTTATTTTAAGGTCTTCCCAATCTTCTATCATCATGAAATTTTAACCATATAGGAAATAGGGTCTTCAAAATCTTTTATCACAATTTTAAATCGATCAAACTGTCGGATTAAAAGTTAAGCTCATTTTTTACCAAATTGCATTTTGAACTCTTCTAAAACTCTTTAAAATCTTAACAATTAAGAAAATAATATATTAGACATTATTATGCCAAGAATAATAAAGAAAGTGCCCCACGTCAATCCCCTCTACTTCTGAAAAACTCACCCTCGAGTTAACTATTAGAAATTAAACCCGACCACACTAAATAAATAGATACTTCAAATATAACACTGTCATCAATGCACGCACGAGATAGCTTGTTGCAAATATCTTAAATCCAATTTCAACAAAGATATATTTATGTAGAATTTTTGAATTTAGGCAGAACTTCGCAAGACCTAAAAAATCAGCCTCGCATAAAACCATCTTTTAAAATGAAGGCATTTTTAGTTTATGTGTTTGGTCATCCCTAACAGTAATGTCTTGACCATCAGCCGATTTGATAATTTCAGAATATTGATCTAGTTTGGTTTGGACAACACAACACATCCACACTTAAGTCCTTTTAATGTCAGCCTCAGCCTCTTGAGCAATTCCAATAACTTGTTCCAACTTTTCTTTTAATGCTTCAAGACCTTGAGAATCACTAAATGATATTAATTTAAGAGTTTCTTTGATTTCTTCTTTACCATTAGTAAATGAAACATTGATAAGTAGAATAATATTTGCAGCAATGTTGCTGTTATCACCGAGGTGATGTTGACACTGGCTATTTTGAAGAGACCTGCAAATTTTTTTCTCTTACTATTTGAGAAGGTTGAAATAACTACAATTTATTTGCTTATTAATCCAATATAAAATCTCTTCATAATCATCTTGTATGAACTTCATAATTAATGATTGTTTCAAATATTTCTATGATGGAGTTAAAGGCTTAACCGGACGAGTTCTATTTCTAGAACTTCATACCGCTATTCTTGAGCACCACAAGAATTTTTGTGTACAACAAGCCATACTTTTTTACAACAAATAATCTTGCTGAAATAAAAGTAACCTTTAACCTTTGTCAACCAGTTAATAAGTATTTTCTTCGAAAATTTCTCATCTTGGAAAGGAATCTAATTGAATTCAGGAATGAGTTTGGGGTTTTGTGTGCTCCGAGGTAAGTCTACAGGCAATTTCCTCTCCTCTTCATGATCTCTATTTGCAGCTCTCATCAGCTGAGCTAGATCTGCTATGGTTTGCTTCAAACGATCCAGCCTATGTGTTTGTGCTTTTTGCGTTGCCTCCTGAGCCCTCATAGCGCTCCAGATGCCCTTCACTCCTGCTCTGTAGAATGGGTTGCTTCCCATAAAATAGGTCAACCCGCTCTAATATCAATTGACACAACGGATAGCGTGGATAAAATTAGGATTTTCAAGCCCAAAGATTATAGACCTAAACATTGTAGAGGAATAGAAAAAATCTCCAATATTTTATAAAAAATCTGAGTAATTAGTTTTAGACTTAAAATCATTATAGAAAAATTATTCTTAATTAAAACTTACATAACTAATAGAATTCATCTAGCATTAGGATTCCTAACTAGTAAAATCATAATTAAATTGAAAGTCCTAATCTAAATAGAAAAAATAATCCAAATACAACAAGAAAAATAAAGATAATTTTTCACAATAACTTCTATTCTTTTTTTTTTAAGGTCTTCTTGACTTTCGATTTTCATGAAATTTTAACCTAATAAGGGTCCTCAAAATCTTCTGTCAAAATTTCAGCTCGATTCAATGGTTAAATTAAAAATTATGATTGTTTTACCAAATTGCATCTTGGAATATTTTCAAACTCTTCACATCCTAGAAAATCTTAAGAATCAAGGAAATAAAACAATAGATATTATTAGGCCAAGAATAATGAAGAAAGTGCCCCATATCATTATATTAATGGAGGAAAAGGATTTTTGGAGCTAGCTTGAAGGCTCAACAGAGTTGGGCTTAGGCACTTAGAGGCTAAGAGCATGTTATGTGCATGTGTATTATAATATCATCCAATGCGCAATAGGCATAATTCAGTGTCATATATCCGCGTTCCCATGAACTTGGGAAATCTATTCCCAGGGCAAAAATTGGCTATCGTCTTCTTAGTTATGCTTCTAGATTTTGTTCACATCATTCATCATATACTGGTTGTTTCTGTAATCAATTACTCAGAAATTGAAAATGTATCATTGTTAAGGGATCAAATGGTGAGTGAGTTATCTAGTATGAGCACCTAAGATTCTTAAATGTCTCCTCAATTGTGGTGAGTGGTAATGCTCAAGTTCATTTTGGCCTATTTGCTCGAACCATGATCAGGGGAATTTAAGGTCTCATATTCCTTTAGAAACTCTAGAGTGAAGGGATTTTTTTACCTGAAGATCTTGTTGTGACTTGTAAATACATACACAAATTCAAGACTTTTTGTTACAGGCCTTCAGTTTATTTCCTAAGAGTTCTGCTGCATTGTGATAGGTTGGAGGTGAAAGGATGTATGAGAAAGCAAGGAAAGGAGAAAGCATTGAGCTCTCGCCTAGAAGAATTTCAATTTTTCAATTCGACATAGAGCGAAGCTTAGAGGACAGGTCATAGATCTTGTTGCATATGCATGAATGTAGGCACACACCCACTTGCAAGTCTGTCCCTTCATAATTAATTTATTTTTTTGTTGATTCTTTATGAAACCATACCTTATACCTACCTATGGTTCTACACATCCATGAGTCAACATAAAAGTCACTTGATCACTGAACTGTGGCTTAACAATATCTAGGGCTTTGAAAATACCTGAGGTTAAATTCTAGAAGTTAAAGCTTGTTGAGGCTCGATAGGGTAGGTCATATGATTAAACTAAATGAATTGCAATGTGCAATTTAGTCCATCTTTTCACAATTTAAAAAGTTTGATGGCATCTAGTGTAAAATTTCAGTTCCAAAATTTCACTTTCAAGAAATGCTTTTATTTTCCATTATTTGAAAGTATTAGGTTAAATACTAAAAGTTCAAGCTTATTTTGAGGCTCAATAGGGTAGGTCATATGATTAAACTAAATGAATGTCAATGTTCAATTTGGTCCATCTTTTCACAATTAAAAAAATTTGATGACATCTAGCATAAAATTTCATTTCCAAAATTTCACTTTCAAGAAATGCTTTTATTTTATTTTCTTTGAAAATATTGGGTTTATGAGTTTGTGCATTGGATGATAAATTTCATGTTGGGAGAACTTCCAACAAACTAATGGAGGGTTTGATTTGACAATATCTAAGAGAACTAGGTTCAATCATATTTCTTGGTATTCTGACCTGAGCTGACTTTGTGTGGTTATTGCAGGCAAAATTTGATCTTCCGAGTGACATGCTCTAAAGGAACATACATTCGGTCACTCTGTGCAGATTTTGGAAAGGCTCTTCGAAGGTAATGACTTCTGATGGGTTCATCTCTCCTTATATTTTGTTGGTCAATGGTCTCTTTCATCAATTTATCCTATGGCCAGTAGTTCCAGGGGTTCTGAAATCTTGTAGTCTTTGGCTTCCAACTTCCAGAATGAATTCCAAATCAGTTGGCTTTGACAGTTTGTCATTGATGAAACCTATATTATAAAAAGAAACCCTATTGTTTCAAATTGCAGCTTCGCTTATGCTTTGACATTTGAGCATATTATAAAAAGAAACCCTATTATAATACATGAAAACTTGCAACCATTTGAGCATCCAGAATCATCCGAAGTGCCTGAACAAGGACAATCTCAATAGCTCTATTTTTTGTGAAATGGTAGCTTATGAGGACTGTCTTGAACTACAAAATGGCTGGTAGCCCTTCTACATCCCAAAAACTGTCCTCTCCTTGTGGGATTTGAACCTAGAACCTCAAAGTTGGGAATCTAAGCTCCAAGGTTTTATTGTTCCTTAAACAGGTTCTGGATACCTCTGAGCGCATGGTTGGTGAAATTTCTAAATTGATAACGCCTATAAAATCAGAATCTGTATTTTCACCCTAATTTATCGTCTTTTTTTAGACCATATAAGCTCTCAAGTGAAGATAATCAGAGTTCTCCATCCTCTTTCTTAGATAAAGAAATGGCATTATGAGGAATATGGTGCTAACATCTCTTTCTTAGTTATGTTTCTAACTTAACCTTTCACTTGCAGTTGTGCTCATTTAACTGCTCTTCGAAGAGATTCAATTGGTGAGAGTCTTCCTTTTTTTTCTTGAAGTTTAAATTGATGATCAAGCGTGTAATCTGCATTTAATTTATTCATCATATCATGTAGACATCAGGGGAAAAAAGGAAAGCAAAATCAAAAGAATGAGAGGGGAGAGACATTTTGGTAACACGCTTTTTCTCTATGGCAGGTGAATATTCAGCAGAAGATGCATGGGAATTCAAAGAACTGGAAGAGGCAATAACTAAAAATTATTTCTAACTGCTGATTGCAATCTGTTGCGCGATTACTAAAGTTCAGGACGAACAGTGTGATCAGGAGACGACATATACTGAAGCTATGATCAGTTCATCTGTATTCAATGATCTGCAAGAGGCAATAAGTTATTTTTAACTGCTTAGGCAGTTCATATCAGACTCCCAAAAGTTTTGGAGCCAAAGTATGATTGAATAGATCCCGTCAGAATTTTGAGGGCCTTTATGTATGTGATAAAAACCTTAATTCGATTCTGGAACTGGAGAGAACAATGAAATGACAGAAAATGCATCAGGCATGCTAATTGGCTATGAGTGACCTGTCGAGTTATCATGGGGATCAATGTTTGATTTAGCAAATGGTATACTTCGGAGAATGAAATGATAAAAATCACTGAGTTTGCCTGTTGAAAATTACTTCGAGCTAGTCAGTCTATAAATTGACTATATTTTAATTTATCTCCAATTATCTATCTTATTTTCTCATGATGATATAAAAAAAGATATAAGCAGATAACAAGTTCAATTCTTTCTATTTACTCATGCAACATTGAACTCTCAGACGACAAACTATACCTAGAATTAGCCCATAAATGGAAGTCTCACGTCATTAAATAAATAAAATAACACCAAAACGAAAAAAGAAGCATCTGATATTGAAGAACAAACATAATCAATAGCTATCAAACTCAACCCAAACCCTATTATTTACAAGATCACACATCATATAATGCCTCTTCAGCTGTGTTTGGCATCGGATCCACATGGTATAGGCAAAAACACAGTTACAGAAATTTTAGCAATTCAAGCACATTAATTTCATTCACTGCTCCACAATAATCTTCCCAGTAGCATGACCATCGATACTATTAACCCAAGCATCTTCAGCCCTGCTTAATGGATGCTTTGAGTCGGTCACTGTTTTAAGCTTCCCTTCCTTTACCAGATTAACAAGATAACTCAGGTTCTCACTCTTAGGAATCATAAACAGCGGCACCAGCTGCTTCTTGCAAAAGGTAACTTTCTTCGCAGCAAAAGTCATGATGGCACTGGGGCCAGGAGTGATATCTATAACCTTCCCATTTTCACTCAGATTTGGCTCAAAAGTGTTCCAAGGAACGCCAGCAGCGCAGTGGATCACAGCATCATATTTCTTACCAGATGGGTTCTTCAGAGCTGCTCCTTCTGGGGTTTTGTAATCCAGAACCTCATCAGCACCTAAGCTCTTCACAAATTCGATGTTACGAGCCCCACAAGTGGCAGTCACATGAGTGTTTCCAAGCTTTGCAAGCTGAACTGCATAGTGACCTACACCACCTGAGGCAGCAGTGATCAGAATATTTTTCCGGTTACCACTTCCATCAAGCTTGACCCCTGCAGATTGAGTGAGAGCCTGGTGAGCTGTGAGCCCAGCAACAGGCAAGCCTGCACCTTCAGCTGCTGAAACTTCAGGTGGCCTTGCAACTGACAAGCTCTTCTTAGCCACTACAAATTCAGCTAGTCCACCTCCACTCTGTTGTTTGTAGAACACAACAATTAATCAAAGAAACAGAACAAAACAAAATTCGGAGACTAATGTTAAAATTCCTCCATACACATAAGATTGCCAAATGCATGCACTATTCATATGTTTGAAACCAGGTAGATAGCATGTGCCAAGTCCCAGGTCCATACTCCTATGTAACACTTAATGGTACACAAGATCCATGAGCAAGGCATCTAAGCAAACTAACCTCTATAATGCGCCTCAAGTTGGCAATATTACAAACTAGCAAAAAAAATTCATAAGCATCAAAGGCTTTGACCTGTTTGCTTTCCAAAAAAAAGTAGCTACAATGATGACATTAAGGTATCGCTTTTGTGTTTCATTGAAGCTGAGTAAATGTCCAAAATAGAGTTATCCGATTTTACTTTTCAGGGGAAACTAAGTTGTCCATGGAGAAAAGAAACAACAATTAGTCCTTGATAAAAGTTGTATTTCACCGGTCACTTTCATGGAAGATATTGAGGGCATGAAGGTTGGCTGTTCACGCGATAGACAGATTTAGCTATAAATTACTCACACACTTGTTATTGACTCGTGCCTTTGTCAATACCTGGAAACAATTTTCTACTTGTGCTTTATCTAATATGATGAACGCAACAATTTAATTATCTCTCTCTTCTAACCACCCCCAACCCCCTTTCAATACGCTGATTTTTTAACTTATAACCAGTCATCCATGTCATGTAACCTTCAGGCCGTGTTGATGCAAACTGTCTTATTTGATATGATATTATTTAAGGCGCACGTGAGGGTATGGTTGACCCCAATTGTGTACATAGCCATTAAACCAAAAAAGATAATCAAGAGGTCGCCTCACCAATGTAAATCATTTGAAAAACTACAAAGATAAGGAAATAAAAAACACCAAAATATTGAATGAGCACTTACAAGGCAATGGGTAAGAATAGCTACAACTTTGTCACCAGTTTTGAAATTTGTTACTCCTGGTCCAACCTCCACAACCTCTCCTGCCACATCAGTGCCTGTTGCGACAAAGGTTTCTTCAGCCAAAAAGTAAACGCAGTGTGTGCGTGTGTGAATGCGTGCTTGGCAAACACACAGTATTGCTAAAACTATGAAATTAATACATCAGCATTAGATTGAAAGAATGTTAACCACATGGATTACAAGCTATGTTTCAGAAGGGAGCTGGAAATGAAGTCTAGAACAGTTGTTTCTCCATTTGTAACTTGTTTTAAAAATTGTAGATCTTTGTTGACAAATGAGGAAATTCATTGAACATAGAGAATGGTGCAAGTCCTAGAGCAGTGACTGCAACAACCATCTAATCTTAACAAGGAACCCCTCTTTTTAAGCCTTTACATTGCTTAAACCAGATCAAGTAAAGAACCCACAAGCCATTTGAACTGAAAGAGTAACTATGGAAAGGAAACCTTCTGCCAAACAACACCCAAACACAAATTCCCAAAACTTTGACATAACTGAACTGAAGGCAAACGTTTGAAATGGTAAGCATAGATTATTGCATTGCGTTGTCATATACCATAAAAAAAATTACAAAGGCATGTCAGTTTCCAAGTTCCCGCATTCTGAATGTTAAGCGAAAGAACAACAAAGCCCATTTCCAAAGTTTCTTAGATGCAACACCACACCGTCACAAACTTAAATCAAAATCATGCTTAAGCACCTCAAGGAAGAAAATCATGCAATCAACTAACATTACAAAGAACAATTTCCTTGTGGATTAGGCTATACGGCGGAATTTATGTACAATTAAAAGCCCCAACAAGCAGTAAGATAGTGTCTGAATTAGATTGTACACAAAAAATCCACATAAAGAAAGAAGTGAATCACCAGGGATGTAAGGGAATCTCCGAGGGAAAAGGGGGCGCAAGATGCCTTTCTGTATCTTCCAATCAGCTGCGTTTAGACTAGTTGCTTCTAACTTGAGCAAAACCTCGTCTCTCTTGGCACTAGGGACTGGAACCTCAACATGCTGCAACAAGCAAAACTATTTATATAATAGTAGTAGGTGCATCAATGCCTTTTCATTTGGCTACCTTTACCAAAAATTAAAGCAAACCTCACATCACATCTAATCCATTATTATTATTATTATTATTTAATTTAGAAACAAAAACAAATGGGGGCAACAATCTATAATTCATCTCCATATTTCAACAATTACCAACTAACTAAATGGTCATCAAAGAAAAGGGACATATAACTACACTAACAAAAAGTGGAAATTTGGTTAAAAAACAATTAACCTTTAAACCAGCGGCGCCTCCACCATAGCTGCTATACTGAACGGCATGCATCAACTTCACTGCCATGTCCAGTAGAAGCGACGCCGTTGTTATCAGAGAAACAGAAGAAAACAAGCTGGGCACGGACAGAAGAGAGGTAAAGTAGTGTAATGTAAAAGGAACTGGCAGGAGAGCAGGTGTGGCTTCGCGGTTAAACTTAATAGAGAGATACGACAGAGACGTACTGTGTCACAAATGACATAACAAGTATACTTGAAGAAAGCTAAAAGAAAGATGACCAACATAAAAATTACGTCGAAAATAGATGGTGTGTTTAAAGTTGGTATGGAAAATACAATTTAGTTCCTCAATTTTAAAATTCTTAGTTGTTCAGTCCCTTATTTTTTTAAAATTCAATTTTGACACAACTTTATTTTTTTATTATTTTCAATTTCTTAATTTGTGAAAGAGAGAAAGTTTTACCAGATTTCGTTATAGAGAAATAAAATCAATGTTTTTATATATTTCAGCTACCAAATTGATTTATCTTGATCTCCACGAGTTCTATTATAAAAAATAACTTGATTATGGTTGTTTAAAATCTCAATATTATCTAGAGAATAAATTGAAATTGAGGAAGAAAAATATAATTCAATTTGATTTCGTATTTTAATAGGATTTCTTAAATGATGACTTAAAAAACTTTATTACAAACTAAGAATAAAAAAAAGGTAACAACATCAATAAAATAACAAAAATAAGCAATGGAAAGATAAGCTTAAACTACACCTAAGATAATGACAAGTAAAGTTAATATGCTTCCAAGTTATAAATCTTTAAAGATACAGATGATGTCAAGAAAGAAAATTAAGCTTTCAATATATGTAACTTGTATTTTCCCTTAGTTTCAAGAGGTACTATTAAAAATTAAAACTAGAATAAATTTGAGGTTACAAGTATATCCTTCAACCTTTTGAACAATTATTTTTAAGCTAAGTGCTTTGCAAAACATTTATTATCTAACTTGTTTTGGGTTGGTAAAAGCTCTTATCAATTTTGATTTTTAATTTGTTTGAGTTAAATGCTTCATAATTTGTTCCAATGATAGAATTTTCAAAAAAAAATTCATAAAAAGATTGGATCTCCTCTTGATTTGATTTATTAATTTTATATTGAGGTTGGTTGTCTCTCAATTTGATCCATTTAATTTTATGTCTAGATTAGTTACTTCTCAATTTTATCCCTTTTTAATTTTAAGTACTGCTTATCATTATATAAAATAACATGTTAAAAATCACTAAGTTTAGCACTCTATACAACGACTATATTTTTAAAATCACTTTGAGTTTGTCATCTATAAAATGACATAATGAAAAATAACTTTGAGTATGTTACTCTATAAAATAACGTGATAAAAATTCATTCAAACTCCCCACTCTATAAAATGACATCCTGAAAATCACTTTACGTTTGTCACTCTATAAAATAACATGATAAAAATCACTCTTAGTTCATCATTTAATAACATGACATGATAACAATCCCTTCGAGTTTGTCATCCTATAAAATGAGATGTTAAAAATTACTTCAAGTTCATCACTTTATAAAATGACATGATAAAAATTACTTTGATTTTATCACTTTATAAAATGACATATTAAAAATCATTTCGCATTGGTCACTAGTCATATTTTAATTTATCTCTAATTATCTGTCTTGTTTTCTCATGATGATATAAAAAAAAAAGGTATAAGTAGATATCAAGTTCAATTTGCCCTGCAATTATAAGGCTCAACCCTATTATAATGACATTTTGAGTAGAATCCTACAGTCATGAGACTTAACCCTCCAATCAAGTATACCAAACCAAATCCTGCAATCAAAATGGTTTTTCTTACTTTTTTACAAGGATGGATCACCTCTCAACTTTATCCTTTTAAATTTAAGGTCGCCTCTTTATATGACTATTTTTATTTTTATTCTATAATTATTGCGCACAAAACTTTAAAATACAAAAATATTTTTCTTTTCTTTGCAAACTTACTAAACAAGTTAAAGAAAAATGAGTTCTCTAATGTCTTCATACTATAAGTATTATAAAGAAGAGTTAGTTGTCATAACCCATTTTTTATTCTTATTTTTTCAATATATTTTCAAGTAAACAATATACAAAACTTCCATGAAAATACTTTTTCAATGCAATTTGATCAAATTTTCAAAATTACAATCATTTTATATTTTTTTTGCACATTAGTTTATTTTTTATATCAATCTTTTACAAAAAAAAACCAAAAAAAAAATGAGCGAGTGGAAAATGAATGAGAAAAATAAATAAATATATCAAAATAAAATAAGTGAAAAAAATCAAGTATCGAAAAAAAAAGAAAAAAAGAAAAGGCAATCATTGGCAAGCATAAAAAAGAGGGAAAAGAAAAATATAGAGTAAAATTGAAAGAAATAGAAATCAAGGAATGATGAATAATGATATATATATTCGGATTTCGTTTGGTATTTCTCCAGATTTCATTTTCTTATTATCAATTCACATGGTTAAAGCTATTCTATCTAATTATTTTTATAGCTAATTATTATAATTTTATAGGTAGTTATTATAAAATTATATATATAAAAAAAAATTGTAATCAGATATGTTTAGCATTAGCGAAAGCCTTTTGAATCACTCTCAATGACTTACTTGAAGCTTTTTATATATATGTTAAGATGTTCTATGGTTATATTTATCAAACTCTTTCTTCAATTCAATTAGATATTAATGTAAATGATCATAACTATTTAGTCCTATTCTTAATAAAATAATCCCAAAATAACATATCTAGATTATAAGAAAACCGATAGAAGCGACAATTGTAAAATTTAAACCTTCCAAATTCTTATTTGTTCGAGTATGGAAATAAATCGCGAATATGGTCCAAGTAATAAATGCCCAAGTTTCTTTCGGGTTCCAATTCCAATATGATCCTCATGCTTCATTAACTAAGACTGCTTCTAAAAGAATAAATATGGTTTTTTAAAAAAACCCTATACTAAAAATACAAAAACCTCAATGATCTAATTGTTGAATCAATTGAAGCATGTAATAATTTCTAGAAGAAAAAAAATATTTTTAAAAATATTTTTTTCCATCATGTATTGGATCTCATCATTGAGAAATTAATCATTTAATAAACTATTGTTTTTACTAACAATTCTTATGACCTTTTGAAATGTAATTACTAGAAGTGATGTTGACAATAATGATCTGTATAAAAGAGTTACATAGCCTAATACCATCATACTTACGTGCATTATTAATCACTAGGATTTGATAACAAGTACTAAGATTTTAGATTAATACATGTCAGTTAAAAGATCCTAGGTAGCAAAGCCTTGGGTTAAAAAAGTACTTGGTGTGGTTATTGTGCTTAAATAATTTTTATGTTTTTAATAATATGGAACCATATGAACAATAATGAAAATCCATGAAAGAAATATTGATGATTCGTATAAATCATTTATTGGTAAATGTCCCGAATAAATACAACAAGTAATTAGTAATCCTGTTAGGCAAAATAAAGTAATTAACATGCTTTTTTTATGATGAATCATAGAATCCCATGAATTCATTGACTAATAAGGTTAGAAAATGAATTATAATTACAATTGAAATGACCAAAAAAAATATATGAGTTAATATATGTTCTAATGTCAAAAATATCATAAAAAAAAAGAGGAATACTTTAATTATCCATAATTCTACATACGAAATTGAATTCATTATAGGATTTATTCTATAGTTTTAATAATTAGATAATTTAAAAATGTTATGTCGCCACTCAAACTCAAATTAAGATGCTCTAGCATTGCTTTCAAAGAGCAACATGTCTATCGATTTCACTATGGCGACTTGCTTAAAATTATAATAACTCTTTTTTATTCAATCGCTGAGCTTAAAGAAGTTAATTCAATGTAATAATTTTTTAGAAACATTCAAATTAATGAAAAAAAAATTATTATTTTTTTCAATTTCAACATTCCATTGAAGAGATTTATGAAACTATTTTATTGTATTAATCCTTAGAGTTTTGTTAGGTAGAAAATTTATGTTAAGATTTAGCAACCCCATTAAGTATTGATTTATAGACATATAATATAACAAAAAAGTTTCGAGTTCTGTTCCGAACTTTAAAATTCTCTAAAATTGAAAATTAAAAACTCTTATCTAATTTAATGTATATATCTTGATACATTATCCAGCCCAAACATATGATCTAAACTAGATCGGTCAAAATTTACAAATTTTTATATACCTAGTACTTCTTTTAATTGGATTGAAGGCATCAAAGGTTTTATTTTCTATAGTGATTAAAAATAAAAATTGTCAAGACATTGATAAAATAAGTTAAATTTAATTCATTTTTTTTGTATTGATGATTCTTTAAAATTGAAAAGAGAGAAGAGTCAATGAATAATGAATCATAAACAAGAAAGAATTCATTTTTTAATTAAAAATAATAAGATTTTTTTATGGATATTTATGGATTATATCTTTTGTTACACTTCCAGTCGTTATGTTAATAGGAATGGGATTGCTACTTTGTTTCAGTGTCAACAAAAAACCTTCATTGTATATGGGTTTTTCCTAGTGTTTTATTGTTAAGTATAGCTATGGTTTTCTTGATCGATCTGTTTATTCAACAAGTAAATAGTAGTTTCATATATCAATATGTATGACCTTGGACCATCAACAATGATTTTTCTGCACTTGATTGACCCACTTACTTTTATTTTGTTAATATTAATTATTATGGTTGGAATTTTGGTTCTTGTTTATAGTGACAGTTATATGTCTCATGATCAAGGCCATTTGAGATGTTTTTTGTTTATACAAGTTTTTTCAATACTCCAATGTTGGGATTAGTTACTAGTTTGAATTTAACCCAAATTTATATCTTTTGTTGGAATGTGCTTTTACCTAGTAATAGGTTTTTGGTTCACACAACTTATTGTGTCCAATGCTTGTCAAAAAATATTTGTAACTAATTGTGTAGATGATTTTGGTTTATTATTAGGAATTTTAGGTATTTATTAGATAATAGACAATTTTGAATTTTAGGATTTGTTTGAAATATTCAATAACTTGATTTATAAAAATGATAATAATTTTCTTTTTTTATTTGTTACCTTGTGCGCTTTTTTATTATTTTTTGGTGCAATTGCTAAATCAGCACAATTCCCCCTTCATGTGTGGTTATTGGATGTCATGGAAGGACCTACCTGTATTTTTGCTCTAATACATGTTGCTACCATGGTGGTAGCGGGAATTTTTCTTGTAGCTCGACTTTTTCATTTTTTTCATAGTTATACCTTATACAATGGAGCTAATAGTCTTAATAGGTATAATAACAATACTATTAAAAGGTATTTTAGCTTTTGCTAAAAAAAAATATTAAGAGAGATTTAGCTTATTCTACAATGTCTCAATTAGGTTATACGATGTTAGCTTTAGGTATGGGCTCTTATCGAGCCGTTTTTTTTCATTTGATTACTTATACTTATTCGAAAGCATTGTTGTTTTTAGGATCTGGATTCATTGTTCATTCAATTGGAGTTATTGTTAGTTATTCTTTAGATAAAAGTCAAAATATGATTCTTATAGGTGGTTTAACAAAACATGTTCCCATTACAAAAATTGTTTTTTTAATGATAGATGATTGTATTTACCTATTTTCACAATAATAGCTTTTTCCACAACAGGATTAACTGTATTTTATATGTTTCAGGTTTATTTACTTACTTTTGAAGGGCATTTAAATATTTATTTTTAAAATATAGTGGTAAAAAAAAATAGTGCATTCTATTCAATATCTTTATGGGGTAAACAAGGATTAAAAATGTTTAAAAATGTGTTTATTACCTTTATTAACAATAAATAATAAAAATAATAATGAAAGAGCTTCTTTTTTTTTGGAAGAAAATATATCAAACCAGTGGTACTATAAGAAAGATAATGTGTCCTTTTATTACTATTAATCATTTTGGCATTGAAAGAAATTTTTTCTTATCCCCACGAATCGAATAATACTATATAATTTCTGATACTTGTTTTGGTAATATTTACCTTGTTTATTGGAGCTATAGGAATGCCTTTCAATCAAGAAGAAATGAATTGGATATATTATCCAAACTGTTAATTCTGTCTTTAAGTCTTTTATATCAAAATCAAAATAAGTATGTAGATTGGTATGAATTTGTAACAAATTCAACTTTTTCAGTCAGTATAGCTTCTTTTAGGATATTTATAGAGTCTTCTTTATATAAGTCAATTTATTCATCCTTACAAAATTTGAAATTCTTTAATTTGGTTACTAAAAAAGGTCTCATGAGAATTCTTTAGGACAAAATAATAAATGTGATATATGATTGGTCCTATAATCATGGTTACATAGATGTTTTTTATACAATATCTTTAATAGAAGAAATAAGAAGATTGACATAATTAACTTATTTTTTTGATAGACAAGTAATTGATGGAATTACCAATGAAGTTGGCTTTACGAGTTTCTTTATAGGAGAAAGCATAAAATATATAGGAGGTGGTCACATCTCTTTTTATCTCTTATTATATTTATTATATTTATTAATCTTTATTTTGTTTAATTTCTCATGTTTGCATCATCAAGTCTTGAGGCCACCATTTTGCTTAAAATGAGATTTATTTATTTTTATGTTGTGTATTATTCATCTTTTTGTCAAAAAAATCAATTGGATAGTACGACTCATGATCAAGTTCTATACCTCAAATGTTGCATGAAGGATAATAAAATTAATTAATATATGTCACTATTTTAATGTTTTTTTGAATTTCTATTATTAAATGTGTGAATCTAGACTTAAAGGTTCAAGGGTACCCCGTTAATACCTTATCGTGATATTTTTTCAATCTTCCAATCTATTGTGTCTTTAGTAGCAGCGTCACCTATATGGTAACAACATATATTTTTTAAAAATAATTAAAAATATATAAATATTATTTGGATGTTTACAATATTATTCATTTTACATTTGAAATATGAATATGTGTTCATGATCTTTTGTTTATTTATTTATTTTTGGGATTTTGTTTACACCTTCCCTTGAGCGAATTTGGTTTAGGTTGACATATCTCATATATGTCATCAAGAGTAAATGGTGGCTTTTAAGCTCATTTTAAAGTTCAATTAATCATTCATCATCTTTTCAAGTTCAAAGCCTATTTTTCATAAAAGTGAAGATTGGTTATTCTTCATTCCAAGGTCTCAAATCACTTTTTTTTTAAGTTTAATTTAAGTTTTTACCCACAATAATCAACACATATTATGTTAAGCAACCATAACATATAGCATAACTAACACCTTTTATCTTTAAAAATAAATACAAAACAACTTATCTTTGATATGATACTTTAAGGTGATTTTAATTTTTTTTCTTTGGTATTACTCATCCCTTACCTAAAATCTCTACAAGTCCAATTTGAAGTTTTCTAATTACTTTTAAAACTAAGTTTTTTTTTTGGATAAGTGTAATTTGTACAAAAAGAAAAAATTGTACAAAGATACGAGGGGCATATCTCAAGAAGTACAAAGACTCGTTGCCCAGAGTCGATAGACCTTAGGCAACAGGTACAAAAAAAACCAAAGAAAAGAAAAAAAGATCCAATACCCAAATTGCCTAAACAACAGTTAGGTATCCAATCAACCGGTTTCTAGAAACCTTAAAATCACCTAGTTATTAAACTCGGACCGGCCCGGCGAGTCGACCTGGGACCCGGTGGATGGATCGGTCCAGGTAAGGAAAAAAATTGGGGAGTGCAAAAACCCGGCCAAACCCAGACGACCCGGCGGGTCGACCCGTGACCCAGGTGAACCCAGATGGGACATGTTTTTGTTTTTTTAAATGTGGTTTTTCTCTCAAACCCTTTTTTTCATATTTTTTTAGTTGGTTATTAATTTTTACAAAGTTCACTATATAAATACTAGAAAAGTAAGATAATATCTTTTCAATGTGAAATTTGAAAGATTTGAAACCCTTTAGTATATATATTCTATGTCCACAAGAAAAAAATTATTTTTTCAATGTGAAATTTAAAGCCCTTTAGTATATACTCTATGTTAAAAAAAAATTTATTTTTTTCAATGTGGAATTTGAAGTTCTTTAGTGTATATACTCTATGTTCACAAGAAAAAAATTATGTTTTTTCAATGTGGGATAAAAAACCTTTTGGTTTAAATACTTCAACTTAAAAAGATAACATAGTATCTTTTCAATGTGAAATTTGAAGGATTTAAAACTCTTTAGTGTGTATGTGTGTGTGTTCTATGTTTATAAGAAAAAAGTTATTTTTTCATTATGAGATTTAAAACCCTTTAGAATATATACTCTATGTTCACAAGAAAAAAAATTATGTTTTTTCAATCTGAGATAAAAAAAAACTTTTTTTGTTTAAATACTTTAACTTAAAATAATATCTTTTCAATATGGGATAAACAATTTTTTTAAAATATTCTTTTAAACTTTATTATTTACAACATGTATAACTTATATTCATATGAATTGTTTCTCAACCTTTCCAAATGAAATATTAAAACTTCAAATATTTTTTTAAAATTTTTTGGGTTGACCCGTGTAACCCATGACCTAGACCCTTGGCCAAGTCAACCCCTAGGTCGGGTTTGATAACTATGCAAAATCATTCGACCGGTTGTACAAGCAAAAACCCAGAAAAACAAAGATAAAACCACAAACTAGTCGGCTGACTTCTAGAAGAGATTAGAATTGGTCGACCAATTCTGCAAAAGAGTAGAATTGTGAACTAGAACTTGAAGGACACCAAGAGCGATAGACTCAAGATACTGGAAAGTGCCATATGGACCTAAGGGTAGCTAGGATCTGATATCGTGGTGCAAGCTTAATCAACCTGGACTGCATGAGCTTATAAATATCCTTACTAACATCATAGTGAGGTTAATAAGTATGGTGGAAGACTCGGTTATTCCTTTCATACCAGATGCAGTAAATTGTGGCTGAGAGGATTAGCCGAGCACGCAGAAGAGTGAAATCCTTCTTTTTCTAAAAGTGCGTATAAGCCCACTAAATCAAAGGTTGACATGTCATACCAAGCCAGTCCATAAGGGTCCTGCTCGTGGTAGCCCTCCAAACCGCAGCGAAAAAAAGGCACTGAAAGAACAAATAGTCGTACGTCTCAACATCCAACCCACAAAGGATACATACCGAGGAGGTGATGATTTGATATTCATAGAGTCTGTACATGGTGTGAAGCCAACCAAAAGAAGCAAGCCATGGTATAAAAAAGTTTCTCGAGATATGATTTGAAAACCTAAGAAGGTGATGCATAGATTTTATGGGTTTGGAATCTCTAAAAACCTTCTAAGCAGAGTCAATAGTAAACCTTTCTGACAAATGACCCTTCCAGGCGTAGTGATCTGGAACATCAATCCGAGGATGGAAATGAATTGAATCCTAAAAACATTGAAGATCATGATGACCCATGGGAAATGCCCAAGCTCCATCTGAAATAATATATAAGACCTTCGTATTTCAACGAAACCATGTAAAAGATAACACCCTGAAAGCTAGAAGATCGCAGAATCATCCCCTATCTAGCAACCAGTAGTCCAAGAAAAAAGATGTACTCATATTGTTGCCAATGCAAGAAACAAATACCCTTTACACCAATCTCTACTAAGTAGAATCTTCCTCCAAAACCATAAAGTGGATGAGGTAAGTTTAATATGCCAAAAGGATCTCCCTCAAAGCAAATATCTATGAATCTATTATGCCCATACTAAATAGTTGTTTGAAAGGAACCGTCATATATACTTTAGAGTAGTTGCTCTATTTCAAATCTTGACCATTTTAATCCTTAATCCCCCCCCTCCTCTTTCAGAAGGTAACAAACTGAGGCCCATGCAACCTTAGTCTATGAGTGGGTGAGATAGGAACCTTTCCAGATGAAGGCATCTAAAATACTCTCAATCCACCTAATAATAAAGCAAGGTAAGATAAACATAGTAGACCAATATACCTGAATGAAAAAAAAAGAACGGATTTGATTAGCTTAAGACAACTAACATAAACAAGGAATGTTAATGTCCAAAGCTTGATCCTGAAAATAATCTATTCCACCAGAGGTATACAGTCATTATGAGTCAATATGGTTGTAATTAAAAGGACACTAAGATATTTAACCAACAAAGCTCTTAACCTAAGCCCCAAATGATCCTGAAAAGCAATTTTTAGGTCGTCATCCACCCCTAATAAGTAGACAACACTCTTATCCTGGTTAATGGCTAATCCAGAAAGCCCAACAAAAGCATCTAAAGCTCTTCATAAAATTCCCACCGAGTCTATATCAGCATGACATAATACCATAAGGTCATCAACAAAACAAATATAGATGATATAGTTTTGTTTACATCTTCATTTAAACCAAAACCTAAGGTCTTGAGTGGCCTTTCTAATAATTCCTCCTAAGCTTTATTAGCTACTACAAAGAGATAGGGAAAAGTGAAATAATCAAAGAAATATTGGATTGCAGCTATAAGATCCACCCTAATAATAGCCCAATTTTTTTTAAAAAAACCAAATAGGTGAAGCCATTTGGCCTACGTGTCTTGTCATCCAATATGGAGAACAAGGGTACCTTAATTTCCTTATTTGTAAAATCCATCTCTAAGATAGGCAACAAGGCCTCAAAGATATTAGATGAATAGACCTAGAGACATCCATATCATGTTGGGATGTAGAGGCTGCCAGGAGGTTCTGAAAGTAACGAACTATGAACTGACCAAAATGTTGCTGATCATGAACCTGAATCCCTGCCTCATCAGTCAACTCATAAATCTTGTTCCTGACCTTCCTGTGGATCAGAGATCTATGAAAGAGCTTAGTATTCCTGTTACCAAGCTAAAGCCACTAAATCTTAGGCCATTGTTTATAAAAGGCCTCATCATCCTTGCATAACTGAAGGTATCTTCAAGCAAGATCCCTTTCAGTAATAAGAAGCTTCTTGAAAGATTTCATAAAGCAAAACCTAAGTATAGTCCATTGGGTCTTTGCTTTAGTCACCTTACTATATATATGACTAGTATGATGGCGATGCAAATTTTTAAGCTTAAGCTTCAGTAAGCGTGGCTTGGAAGTGAATATGTAAATAGGGTTGTCACTAACCTTTAATCGCCAAACCAATCCTACCACATCCAATAAATCTTCACCGTCATTCCATAAATTCATGAATTTAAAATGAGAATGAATCTAACTCACAGAAGTACGAAGCTGAAGAATCATAGCACTATGCTCGGAATAGTCTCTTGGCAAAAATTCAGAATGAGCATTCAGCCAAGAGAAGGAAAAAAAAAGGGTTAGCAAAAATCCAATCTAATTTCTTTGAAATGGCATCCCCTCCCTGTTGAACATAATACCATAAGAACTTTAACCTTGTATAAGGTACCTGTACTAACTCAAATCATAGATACAACAACCAACACACACACACACACACCAAGTTCTATCTTCGTCTGATTTATCAGTAAATCTCTAAATGGCATTAAAGTCCCTCATCAAAACCCATGGTATGGAAGAAAAAAGAGGAGCTTATCAAAACCCATAGTATGAAAGAAAAAGAATAAGCTTGTTAACGAATATAATGCCATGGAAGCTTACATCTGGTAGGTGTATTTAAGTTATATACAAAAGTCACACTGAAAGAAATATTAAAGGAGAGAATAGTAACATCATAGGTAACCCACTACTCAACAATATGCACATAATAAAGACTATATTGAAAAGGATCCCAACCCACTAGAATGCAACATCTAAAGTCAACACTAACATTAGAAAGAAAAGTCCAAGAAGGCAATGCAATACCCAATTCAACTACGCCATATTAGCCATAACAATTTTGGTCTCCAATAGTCTAATAATACCAAGATTATACTTAGGAGTCTAGTTTCTAACTTTTTTTAGGGCCCATTAAATCCTCATTTATTCCAATTTCCTATATTAAACATAGATATAAAGAAAAATCATGAACCCATAGAAGTGGTCATTACATTCTTCATACCACAATTCTTTTATACTCTGTTAGCGATAATGTTAACAACAATGTATGGCATTTTAAATCTAGCGAAGAAACCAATCATGCATCAGTTCCATTGCTGAGCATTTTTGTTAGTATCTCCTCAAAGATCTTTAGACGGGTTTTAACCTACTATTTAGTTATGAGGTTAAAAGTAAAGCGAGTACTAGAATCAGTGAATAACTCTGTCAGCCCAAATCTCAAAAAAAGGTTTAATTTTTGTGTTGGTGGTGGTATGCTTGATATTTGTGGTTGTGGTTATGTAGGGTGCTATGATGGTTTAGGGGCAATGTTGGTGTCTAATTTAATGACTATGGTGGTGTGGGTAATGGTCTGAGGGGTGAACCGATTGACTAGTTTCTGGGTTTTTTGAACAGGTCTATTATTTTTGGATAATTAGTGTTCATGCTTGAAGAATAGTTTCAACAATAATCACAAAATTCCAGGGTTGTGCAAATCTAATCTCCACCGTTAAGAACAAAGAGAATACCCAAGTGAACCTCCTAAGCAATATGGTGCAGATCTAACGATGAGTGGAGGAGCACCAACCCGACGAATATGGCTGCCTCGAAATCAGCTTTTCCAGTAAAATACCAACAATGATTTCTCTTAACAACAGTGGGTGGCGGAGTTATAGCTCCGTTAGCCCAATTCTCTGTAAAAAATCTCTTCAGGCTTTCTCTCTCATCATCAGCTCTCCAAATAAAAACGAAACAAAAAAAACCTAAGTGATCACCTTTTTATCGTATTTAGCTTTTCATAGTTACTAGATACATAACCCGCGTGATGCCGCAGGTTATTTTTTTTGCATAAAAAATATTAAAAAAAATAAAAAATAAAAATTTTGGGGTTTTCTGCAAAGTTATACCCAAGAATCTTGGTTTGGTTACAACGCTTGATCTAAGAGTAATATTTATAATATTAATAATAAAATTAAACTTGCATGACCCAAGTTTAAGTGAGCTTGGTTGAAATACCGAACCCAAGAATATTGGATGTGGGTCTGGTTATAAGGTTGTGTCATAAAAGTGTGATAATTAAATAGATTAATGAAAAAAACAACGAAAAAAAATCAACAGGAAGGAAAAAACTAATGAAGAAAAAGAAAAAAATTGAATTAATTGAGTTAACCCTTTAAACCAAGTTATCCCGTAAAACCTGAGATTCGCGTCATGAAAGTTTGATAACTAAATAGAAAAAAATGACGGGTTTACCCAGAATTAATCGGGTTAACCTATTAAACCAATTAACCCGTCAAGCCCAGGATACGTGTCATGAAAGTATGAAAGTTTGATAATTAAATAGAAAAAAAAATTAACTTTAACAAACTAAACTAAATGAAAAAAATAACTCGTCAAAAATTAAAAAGAAAAAACAAAAGAAAAAAACAGTTATATAATATAACATAATATAATATAATATAATAATAATTATCATTATAATGAAAAAACGTGGGGAAAATTTAAAAAAAAGAAAAAAAAAACGTGGGGAAAGTTAAAACTAAAGCTAAATTCTCAACCAACTCAATACTGAAAAAATAAATTTAACAAAGATAATTTTAAAAAAACATGTGGGGGAAATACTGCAGCCAAACAAAAACCATGTAAGAGAAACACTGTAGTAATCCATAGTGTTTTTTTTTTTAAAAAAAAAGCTACAAAGCTAAGTTCTCAACCAGCTCAATATATAAAAAAAACCGACAAATGCTATTTAAAAAAAAAACAAAAAGTCAATTTTGGGTAAAAGAAATGAAAAAAAAACATGTAAAAAAAGGAAACAAAAGCGGAAAAAAAACACGTGGGGGAAGCTATAGTATTTAAAAAAAAAAGACAAAAAAACTAAATTTTCAACCAGTTTAATAGTAAAAAACATAAAATCAACAAAATAATTCTAAAAAAAACAAAACAAAAAAAAAGAAAATATGTAAAAAATGACAATTTTGGGAAAAAAGAAAAACAAATAAAAAAAACATGTGGGGAAAGCTAAAACTAGATTATCAGCCAGCTTAATATTGAAAAAATAAATTCGATAAAGATAATTTTAAAAAAAATATATATGGAAAAACACTGTAGCAAAACAAAAATTATGTAGGGAAAACACTGTAGCAATCCATATTTTTAAAAAAAAAACTACAAAGCTAAATTCTCAACCAACTTAATAAAAAAAAAATAAAATCTACAAAGACCATTTTGAAAAAAAAAAGAATAAAGAAATCATAAAAAAAAAACAATGTATGAGAATATTATAGCAATCCACAATGTTTAAAGAAAAAAACTACATAGTTAAATTTTCAACCAACTCAATATTTAAAAACAATTAGTAAAGATAATTTTGAAACAAAAAAAAAATAAAAATAAAAAGAAACAAAAAAAAGAAGAAGAAATCAATTTTGGGTAAAAAAAAAAAACTACAAAGCTAAATTCTCAACCAACTTAATATAAAAAAATAAAATCTACAAAGATCATTTTGAAAAAGAAAAGAAAAGAAAACAATATATGAGAATATTATAGCAATCCACAATGTTTTAAAGAAAAAAACTACATAGTTAAATTTTGAACCAGCTTAATATTTTAAAAAATTAAGATAATTTTGAAATAAAAAATTAAAAAAAAAAAAGAAGAAGAAATCAATTTTGGGTAAAAAAAAGGAAAAAAAATGTAAAAAAAAAAAAGCAAAAAAAAGCAAAAAAAAAAAAACCCCTTGCTGCTACAGTGAAAAACCCACACGTTTTAGAGTTCTTATTAGTCACATAACCCGCGCGATGCCGCGGGTTATTTTTTTTATAAAAAATACAAAAAAAACTAAGATCTAAAAGTGTTAGGTCTTTCTGCAAAGTTATATCTAAAAATCTTGAGTTTGGTTATAATACCTGACCCAAAAGTAATATTTATAATAATAATAATAATAATAATAATAATAAACTTGCATGACACAGTAGATCTAGTCCTAGCTCTAATACCAGACCCAATAGTCTTGGATGTGGGTCTGACTGTAAGGTCGTGTCATTAAAATATGATAATTAAATAAATTAATTAAAAAGAAAAAAACCAATAGAAAGACAAAAACTAATGAAGAAAAAGAAAAAAAAATCTGAATTAACTGGGTTAACTCGTCAAACCTTGGATTCATGTCGTGAAAGTTTGTAACTAAATAGAAAAAAAAATTGACGGGTTAACCCAGAATTAACCAGGCTAACCCATCAAACCAGGTTACCTGTTAAACCCGGGATCCGTGTCATGAAAGTCTGATAACTAAATAAAAAAAAAATTGAACATTAACAACCTAAACTAAACGAAAAAAATTAATTAAAAATAATAAAAAACAAAAACAAACAAAAGACATAAGCTTGATATAAATGAGGAAAAAAAATCTGAATTAACTGAGTTAACTAGTCAAACCTGAGATTCACGTCATGAAAGTTTGATAACTAAATAGGAAAAAAAATTGATGGGTGAAACAAAAAAAAATGATTAAAAAGGAAAAAAACAAAAAACAATTCAGGTTAACTCGTTAAACCAGGTTAACCCGTCAAACCCGAGATTCGTGTCATGAAAGTATGATAACTAAATAAATTTTTTTTTTCACATTAACAAACTAAATTAAACAAAAACAATTCATTAAAAGAAATAGAAAAAAATGTGAACATTAACAACCTAAACTAAACAAAAAAAATTAATTAAAAAAATAAAAATAAACAAAAGACATAAGCATATTACCAATGAGGAAAAAGAAAAAAAAAATCTGAATCAACTGAGTTAACCCGTCAAACCTGGGATTCGCGTTATGAAAGTTTGATAACTAAATAGAAAAAACAAATCGATGGATCAAACGAAAAAATTGATTAAAAAGGAAAAAAAACAAAAAAAAATTCAGGTTAACTCGTCAAACCCGAGATCTATGTAATAAAAATATGATAACTAAATAAAAACAAAATTTCACATTAACAAACTAAATTAAACAAAAAAAAATCATTAAAGGAAAAAAACTACAAAGAAAAAAGAAAAAAAACCCATAGGCGAAAAAAAAAACAAAAAAGGAAAACAAAAACAAAAAAAAAGAAAAGAAAAAGTCAAGTGTTTCACTATGCACTGTGTGCACAGTGATACATTATATGTAAAACAGAAAAAAAAAACTGCTGCTACAGTAAAAAACCCGCACATTTTAGAGTATTCTACTAGCTTTGATACCCGCGCGATGCCGCGGGTCATTTTTTTTGCATAACAAATATTAAAAAAATAAAAATTTAAGAATCTTGTGTTTTTCTGCAAAGTTATACCCAAGAATCTTGGGTTTGGCTGCAACGCCTTACCCAAGAGTAATATTTATAATATTAATAATAAAATTAAACTTGCATGACCTAAGTTTAAGTGAGTCTGGCTGTAACACCGGACCCAAGAATACTGGATGTGGGTCTGGCTATAAGATCGTGTCATAAAAGTGTGATAATTAAATAGATTAATTAAAAAAAACAAAGAAAAAAATCTACAGAAATGAAAAAACTAATGAAGAAAAAGAAAAAAAACATTGAATTAATTGGGTCAACCTTTTAAACCAGGTTATCCCGTAAAACCTGGAATTTGCATCATGAAAGTTTGATAACTAAATAGAAAAAAAATGATGGGTTTACCTAGAATTAACCGGGTTAACCCATCAAACCAAGTTAACCCGTCAAGCTTAGGATACTTGTCATGAAAGTATGAAAGTCTGATAATTAAATAGAAAGAAAATTAACTTTAACAAACTAAACTAAATGAAAAAAATAACTCGTCAAATCAGGTTAACCCATCAAACCCGAGATTCTTATCATGAAAATCTGATAACTAAATAAAAAAAAATTTAACATTAACAAACTAAATCAAACAAAAAAAATTCATTAAAAAAATCAAAAGAAAAAACAAAAGAAAAAACAGTTATATAATATAATACAATATAATAATAATTATTATTATAATTATAATGAAAAAACGTGGGGAAAATTTAAAAAATTGAAAAAAAAAAGGTGGGGAAAGCTAAAGCTAAAGCTAAATTCTCAACCAACTCAATATTGAAAAAATAAATTTAATAAAGATAATTTAAAAAAAAACATGTGGGGGAAACTCTGTAACCAAACAAAAACCATGTAAGGAAAACACTGTAGTAATCCATAGTATTTTTTTTGAAAAAAAAAAGCTACAAAGTTAATCTCTCAACCAGCTCAATATAAAAAAAAAAAACCAACAAAGGCTATCTAAAAAAAAAAGTCAATTTTGGGTAAAAGAAATGAAAAAAAAATGTACAAAAAAGGAAACAAAAGCGAAAAAAAACACGTGGGGAAAGCTACAGTGTTTTAAAGAAAAAGACAAAAAAACTAAATTTTCAACAAGCTCAATAGTAAAAAAATAAAATCAACAAAAATAATTCTGAAAATAACAAAACAAAAAAAAAAGAAAATATGTAAAAAATGACAATTTTGAAAAAAAAGAAAAAAAAACATATGGAAAAAGCTAAAGATAGATTATCAGTCTGCTTAATATTGAAAAAATAAATTCGATAAAGATAATTTAAAAAAAAAATATGGAGAAACACTGCATTAAAACAAAAACTATGTAGGGGAAACACTGTAGCAATCCATATTTTTTTAAAAAAAAACTCCAAAGCTAAATTCTCAACCAATTTAATAAAAAAAATAAAATCTACAAAGACCATTTTGAAAAAAAAAATAAAGAAATCATAAAAAAAAAAACAATGTATGAGAATATTATACCAATCCACAATGTTTTAAAGAAAAAACTACATAATCAAATTTTCAACCAACTCAATATTTAAAAAAATTAGCAAAAATAATTTTGAAACAAAAAATTTTTTTAGAAAAAAGAAACAAAAAAAAGAAGAAAAATTCAATTTTAGGTAAAAAAAACATGTAAAAAAAACAAAAGCAAAAAAAAAAAAACATGCAATGAATATCCCACGTGTTTTAGAGTTCTTTAATTAATTAATTAATAGTTAGTGGAAATGTCCCCTGCAACAGAGGACATCAATTCTCTAGACGACAAACTATACCTAGAATTAGCCCCCCATATGGGGAGTCTCGCGTCATTAAATAAAATAACACCAAAATGCAAAAAGAAGCATCTGATATTGAAGAACAAACATAATCAATAGTTAATAAACTCAACCCAAACCCTATCATTTAGGGAAACATCCAGTCAAAAGAAATTGGTGTGCAAGATCACGCATCAGACAATGCCTCATCAGCTGTGTATGCCATCGGATCCACATTGTACAGGAAAGACCTCACAGTTGCAGAAATTTTAGCAATTCAAGCACATTATTTCCATTCACGGCTCCACAATGATCTTCCCAGTAGCATGACCGTCGATACTCTTTGCCCAAGCATCTTCAGCCCTGCTTAATGGATGCTTTGAGTCGATGACTGTTTTAAGCTTCCCTTCCTTTACCAGATTAACAAGATAATTCAGGTTCTCGCCATTGGGAATCAAAAGCAGCGGCACCAGCTGCTTCTTGGAGAAGGTAAGTTTCTTAAAAGCAAAAGTCATGAAGGCACTGGGGCCAGGAGTGATATCTATAACCTTCCCATTTGCACTCAGATTTGGCTCAAAAGTGCTCCAAGGAACGCCGGCAGCGCAGTGGATCACAGCATCATATTTCTTACCAGATGGGCTCTTCAGAGCTGCTCCTTCCGGGGTTTTGTAATCCAGAACCTCATCAGCACCTAAGCTCTTCACAAATTCGATGTTACGAGCCCCACAAGTGGCAGTCACATGAGTGTTTCCAAGCTTTGCAAGCTGAACTGCATAGTGACCTACACCACCTGAGGCAGCAGTGATCAGAATATTTTTCTGGTTACCACTTCCATCAAGCTTGACCCCAGCAGATTGAGTGAGAGCCTGGTGAGCTGTGAGCCCAGCAACAGGCAAGCCTGCACCTTCAGCTGCTGAAACTTCAGGTGGCCTTGCAACTGGCAAGCTCTTCTTAGCCACTACAAATTCAGCTAGTCCACCTCCACTCTGTTGTTTTTAGAACACACAACAATTAATCAAAGAAACAGAACGAAACAAAATTCAGAGACCAATGGTAAAATTCCTCCATACACATAAGATTGCCAAATGCTAAAATGCACTTTTCATATGTGTACAACTAAGTAGATAGCATATGCCAAGTCCCAGGTCCAAACTCCTATGTAACACTTAATGGTATACAAGATCCATGAGCAAGGCATCTAAGCAAACTAACCTCTATAATGCGCCTCAAGTTGGCCATACTACAAACTAGTAAAAAAAATTCATAAGCATCAAAGGCTTTGATCTGTTTTCTTTCCAAAGAAGGTAGCTACAATGACGACATTAAGGTATCGCTTTTGTGTTTCATTGAAGCTGAGCAAATGTCCAAAACAGAGTTATCTGATTTTACTTTTTAGGGGAGGAAACTAAGTTGCCTATGGAGAAGAGAAATAACAAGTAGTCCTTGATGAAAGTTGTATTTCACCGTTCACTTTCATGAAAGATATTGAGGGCATGAAGGTTGGCTGTTCACACAATAGACAGATTTAGCTATAAATTATTCACATTTGTTATTGACTCATACCTCTGTCAATACCTGGAAACAATTTTCTACTTGTGCTTTATCTAATATGATGAATGCAACAATTTTATTATCTCACTCTTCAAATCACCCCCAACCCCCTTTCATGTTGATTTTTTAGCTTACAACCAGTCATCCATGTCGTGTAACCTTCAGGCCGTGTTGATGCAAGCTGGCTTATTTGATATGACATTATTTAAGGCACAAGTGAGGGTAAGGTTGACCCCAATTGTGTACATAGCCATTAAACCAAAAAAAGATAATCTAGAGGTCGCCTCACCAATGTAAATCACTTGAAATATTACGAAAATAACGAAATAAAAAACACCAAAATATTGAATGAGCACTTACAAGGTGGCTTAGAATAGCTACAACTTTGTCACCAGTTTTGAAATTTGTTACTCCTGGTCCAACCTCTACAACCTCTCCTGCCACATCAGTGCCTGTTGCGACAAAGGTTTCTTCAGCCAAAAAGTGAACGCTGTGTGTGTGTGTGAATGCGTGCTTGGCAAACACACAGTATTGCTAAAACTATGAAATTAATATATGAGCATGAGATTGAAAGAATGTTAACCACATGGATTACAAGCTATCTTTCAGAAGGGTGCTGGAAATAAAGTTTAGATCAGTTGTTTCTCCATTTGTATCTTGTTTTAAAAATTGTAGATCTTTGTTGACATATGGGGCAGTTCACTGAACAGAGAGTATGGTGCAAGTCCTGGAGCAGTGACTACAACAACCATCTAATCTTAACAAGGAACCCTCTTTTTAAGCTTTTACATTGTTTAAACGAGACCAAGTAAAGAACCCACAAGCCATTGGAACTGACAGAGTAACCATGGAAAGGAAACCTTCTGCCAAACAGCACCCCAACACAAATTCCCAAAACTTTGACACCACTGAACTGAAGTCAAACGTTTGAAATGGTAAGTAAAGATTATTGCTTTTGCATTCATATACCATAAAAAAATGACAAAGGTATGCCAGTTTCCAAGTTCCGCATTCTGAAAGCTAAACAAAGGAACAAAAAAGTATCGAATTGGCAACTAATATTTAATATTGACAACTAGTATTTAATATTTATATGGAAACGATTCTATTGAGATGGTCCCCAGTAACACCAAACCCGTTTCCAAAGTTTCCTAGATGCAACACCACACCGTTACAAACTTAAATCCAAATCAAAATAATGAGTAAGCACCTAAAAGAAGAAAATCATGCAATCAACTAACATTACAAAGAACAATTTCCTTGTGGATTAGGCTATATGGCGGAGTTTGTGTGCAATCAAAAGCCTTAACAAGCAGTAAGATAGTGTCTGAGTCAGATTACATATAAAAATCAAAGTCCACATAAAGAAAGAAGTGAATCACCGGGGATGTAAGGGAATCTCCGAGGGAGTAGGGGGCGCAACATCCCCTTCTGCATCTTCCAATCGACTGGGTTTAGACTAGTTGCTTCTAACTTGAGCAAAACCTCGTCTCTCTTGGCACTAGGGACTGGAACCTCAACATGCTGCAACAAGCAAAACTATTTTATATAATAGCAGTAACTCACAGTAGGTGCATCAATTATTTTTAAAAGAAATATTTTAAAAATAACCATTTCACACTTTCAAACACCTTTATTATTTAATTATTTTATCAAAAATTAAAGCAAAACTCACATCACATCCAATCCTTCTCCTCCTCCGCCACCACCACCACCATTATTATTATTATTATTATTATTATTATTATTTAGAAACAAAAAGAAATGGGGGCAAGAATCTATAATTCATCTCCATGTTTCAACAATTACTAACTAACTAAATGGTCATCAAAGAAAAGAAAAGGGACATATAATTACGCTAACAAGATTTGGTTAAAAAAACAATTAACCTTTAAACCAGCGGCGCCTCCTCCATAGGTGCTATACTGAACGGCATGCATCAGCTTCCCTGCCATATCCAATAGAAGCGACGCCGTTGTTATCAGAGAAACAGAAGGAAAAAAACCTGGGCACGGAAAGAAGAGAAGAAAAAAGTAGTGGAGCGTAAGAGGAACTGGCAGGAGAGGAGGCGGTGGCTTCACGGTAAAACTTAAAAGAGAGATAAGAGAGGCCTACTGTCTGTGCTACACATGTCTACCATACGGGAAATGACAAACTTTTGTTATCTTTTTTTTGCATTAATGGAAAGGACAAAATACAAGTCGGTTATAAGAAACTATGCCCCCTAGGAATTTATGCCTGTTTTGTTTGCTGTGAACACCATTTATACCATTTTTTTAAAAGGGAATAATAATAATATCATAGAAAATGCATCCACTGCCATATCCAAACCTGGATCACCTGCACTAGGCTCAACAAGATCAATTGATAATCAATACTTGAATTATATTTTTGTCTATTGATGTATTATCTCATATGAATAATTATCAGATTTCTTACTTTATTTGGACAGCTCTAGAATCAACCCTGACTTTGCCATCGACAACTAGAATTACATTTCTTCATTTGGCTTTTTTAAACTGCAACAACTACCTAGAGAATTCATTTATACTTGTATGCATTATGGGAAAACATACAACAATGAATTGGTAACAATTAATAAGCCACTCACTCCTATAATTTTTAACTTATATTTCTTTAAAGTTCGATGATGATAAGGGTTCAAGGGCTTGATGATCACTTTGATAGCTCGATTTGAACTTGTTACTTTCTTGAAATTGCATAGTTTTACTCTTGAGCCATAAATTCTTACACAATGATGACTTTTAATGCTCTTCATTAGACCCACATCTACCAATAATGTTATAATCCTCTCAACTAATATTGATAGATAGTCCACTTTTGCTAACATTGGTAACAACTTTAAATCTTATTTCTTTTCTAGTAAAAATGGTACTTTCAATATAATGCATGATAAAAATTAGTGAGATCAACAAAACAAAAAACATTTTTTTCGAGAAAATAAATCATGTTCAACTCAACTATAATAAAACACCCAAACTTAGTGTTAAGCCTACAGTAATTATAATCATACTACCTTATCATGTTTCCTTTTCTTTTTAGGTGTTAGTTCTCTTCTTAGAGGAAACTTTTTAGACTCTTTAATTTTGGACCCTTCAAGTTTTGCTATCAATACTTTAACTAATCACTCTTCTCTAATCATGGTCAATTATGGCATTTTAATGTTAGAGCAACACAACATGTCAAGGCATAATAGAACCCTATATTAGCTTTGATCAAATAGGTGCTATATATATATATATCACCTTGAAAATACTTCAATTCATACACCTTAAAATTCCCTAATGTTATCTTTTATTTTATGTGTTCATAATATCATGAAATTCTTTTTTTCTATAAGATAATTTGCTTTAAATAATAATGTTTTCTTTAAATTTCATAATCACTTTCATCTTATCAATGATCGAGTTTTTAAAATTATCCTTATGTCCAGCACAATTATAAATGGTTTATACCAACTTCAATACCAACCCTCTAACTATAATCCTCAAGTGTTATCTATCATAAACTTTGCCATGGAATTTGGCATCAATGGTTTGGTCATCCATATTCTCGTATCTTGCATTGAATTCTTTCTAATAAGGCTCTTCTGATTTTTCCTCAGCTAATTATCATTTTAATTAAATAGCTTTTCCTTTAAACAAGTCTAGTGAATCTCATTTAGGTTTATCGAAGCATATTGGTTTAGCTCTGTTAGACTTAGCTTATATTGATTTTATGGGTACCTCACCATCTTGTTCAATGAATAGATATAAGAATTTTGTTTTTGTTATTGATAATTTTTTCAAATACGTATGGTTTTTTTCCTTTACTCAATGAATTCAAGACTAATGATGTTTTTATCTAGTTTTAAAAGTTAGTTGAAAATTAGTTTCGAACTCATATAAAATAATTTTAAAGTCACCAAGGAGGCAAGTTTTAAAAACTAATTTTATATTTTAAAATTGTAGGCATTGCACATTATATTATTTATCCTTATACATACGAGCATAATAGGTTCGTGGAATGTTGTCGCCGATATTGTTATTGAAATTGACCTCTCGTTACTTAGACATACTTCTCTTTTATAAAAATTTTATTATTATCTTTGAACTTTTATTTTTTCTTATCAACTGAATACCTATACCAATTCTTCAATATTAATCTTTTTTTTTTCTAAACTTTTCAAATGATAACTTGACTATGCATTTTTAAAGGTTTTTGGTTCCATATACTTTTTTATTCTACATCGATACAATAAATATAAACTTGATTTTCACCATACCTCATTTGTCTTCCTTGATTATAATTCAGATCATCTAGGATACCATTGCATGGATATCTCTACTCATGATGTCTACATTGTCCATCATTGTACATTCCATGAGTTTCCATTTCCTTATACCAAGTCCACTTCATTATTTTTCTCTCCATCATTATAGTCCTTATCTTTTTATCCTTCTAATATCAATTCTCTATGTTTAACATTATTTTGTCTACCTTATTACTCTTTTTTTCTGTGTTGTACTTTACCTTACCTCTTTCCCCTTCATATCCTAGTTGTAGGACTCCAAGTGTTACTTCATATTTGGCTTTTTTTCTCTCTCTCTCTATCTGGTTTTTATTCTCTAATTTTAATATAGTCTCGTATTGTCTCCATCATTCATCCACCTCTAGGTTTTTGCCTAATACTTTTGGTCTTAATGTTATCATGGATAATAATTCCTTTAAGTCATCTTCTCCTTTGAATCTCCCACAATATATTCTTATTCATACTCATGCTATGACCTTATATTAATGTCATCCTAAACACTATCATGTCCTACATCTTCTCTTAACCATGATTGCTATACACTTTTTATCCAAACCTAATTGTTATGCTAAGGATAAATAACATCCTAAATGGAATTCAATTATGGCTATAAAATTTGATATGTTGGTCCATAAACACACCTAGTCTTTAGTTTTTTTTTCTCTATAGATGTTGTAAATTGAAAATGGATGTACATGATTAAATGAAAGATATCCTTATCACATGTAATGATAATGATTTTATGACTCATCTAATTACTCATCTTAGCATATAATTTTTTATTCAAAACTTGGGTTATTTGAGTTACTTTCTCAGTATTAAGGTACAATATACTTCTTATGAGATATTTTTCTTCAAATATCACTACGCCTTTGACATTATTCATGAGACTAGCATGTCCCAATGTTAGTCAATTTTCATATTACACTAGCAGAATTCTTAGATTTACTAACAGAATTTTCTGTTGGTATTTATACTCTCATTTTGTCAGTAATAAATTTATTGACGGGCTCATGGATAAAAATACTCCATCGATAATTTTTGATATGTCAGTGAGTCTGTCAATAGTAAAATTACCGATAGATTTACTGACGATAAAAGTACGTTAAAAAAATTTACCTGCTTCATTCTGTTGGTATTTTCCTCGGGAATTTTTCCATGTAACTGATAGAAATACCATATACAATTCTGTAGTGATTAAACAGTGATATTTGTAGTAATGTTTTTCCAACTTTTTGAAATATACCAACGAACTTAATATGTTGATAATACTGTCAATAATTATTTAAAAATATTTTTTAAAAAAATCTATTTAACAAAGTAGAAAATAATTAAATTAATATAAATCAACAATCAATAATAATACTCAATAATAATACTAAAAAAATACACAACAACAACAACAAATAAATAAATAAACTAAAAAACATTTCCACCTAACCTAGAAAACCTATTCCATAACTCATAATCCAACAACAAATAAATTAATTTAATTGAAATTGACCAATAAAATTGAAAAAAAATACAACTAAAATCCAACAAAATTGATTTCGCATGAAAAACAAATTCTACAACAACATTCATACAATTATTAAGAACAGAAAAATTTTAAAATAAAATAAAAAACAAGTATAATGAAAAAAACATAAAAAAAGAAGAAAAATAAAAAGATCTTACCTTAATTTAATCCTATAACAACATCAATCCAAGTTGGATATGTGCCTCCACCCATAAAAAATTTACAACGCTTATTAAAGCCCAATATTGATGAGAAAGCCTAAAAGGCTTTATAACCTTATAAAGAGATATATTTTTATATTTTGTATTTTGCTTGCTCTAGTTTGAAATATATTTTTTTTCTATATTGTTTCTATTTGTACTAGGATTAACCCACATATAAACTTGTAATGTATTAGAAATATGTTGAATCTATTATAAAAATTCATAACAAGGGGTAGGATATTTTCTATTGAATTCTTTTTTTTTTCTCTTTGTTTTCTTCTTTTCATTTTCATAATTTTATTGTGGCCACGGACTAATATCATTTTTCAAGCTAGTATCTCACCATTCAAGATGCTAGAATAATGGTCAAGAATTTTCATAACTTTCTAATTGTATGTTTGTTTTTTTATGGGTTTAATGTGAAAAGAAAGTAATACACGAAAATTCAATGGATGCATAGGTCTTTTGTATGGTTTAATGGAAATTTAGTGAAATTCAAAACTATAAAAATAATTCATAATTTAAGTATTATATATATATATATATATATAATTAGTAAAATTATAATTTATAAACATGATTCAGATTCTAATTTGGATATACTATCTTACTAAAATTGTCTTTCAACACAATTTATTTTCCTTTCGCTACTAGGCTAATACTTGTCATCCATTTAGTTGTCGAGGGTTACTTTTATTATAGACAATTCTTAATTTCATGTTTTTAAAGTTTAGGGTTAGGAAGAAAATGAAAAAAAATTATACAACTTGAAGGCCTAGATTTTCAAAGAAAATAATTACTTTGGGGTTTGTAAAGTTTTGGATTAAAACAAATGAGGAAAAGAAAATAGTGCTTGAATGGGTTATGTTTTCAAATTACTTTGGAGTTTATAAGTGTCAAGTTTTACATTTTAAAGAGATTTTATGTCAAAAGAAATTAGAGTTATAGTCATCACTATATGTCGACCCACGCTACACTACAAAGTCAAATTATTATTATTATTTAGTAAAACAATGTTTGAAAAAAATATTAAAATTTCTTTTTTAAAAAAGAAGATCCTATAAAAAATGTCACGCTAACCTAGGTTAACTTGTCAAACCAATGACTCAGGTTATGGGATTGAGATATCTCGATAAAGAAGAAAATCATAAAACTCATTTTAAAAAAAATACAATATTGAATGATGAAATAAAAAAAATAAGTAAAAAAAATAAAAAATAATATCAACCTATATTAACTTTCCAAACCTATAACCCGGGTCATTAGACCAAAAGCACCCCACCTGGAAAAAACACGAAGTCTAATCCCCAACAAATCAATTGTTGAAATATGAAATTGAAAGGAAAAAAATACAAAAAGATCCTAAAAAATAGTAATCAAAAGATGAGGATCAACATTGACATAAAAAATAAATTAAAGGACAACTAAATTTTTTTGAATGAAGGATAAAATTGAACTATCAAATGTTGAAAGATAAAATTGAAAAACAAAAACTATACAAAAGGATCCAAAATAATAAAATAGCAATTAAGAGACTAACGATCAATATGAAAATAGTGGACATTTAAAATATTTTGATTGAAGGATGAAATTTAACTATGAAATGTTGAAGGATAAAATTGAAAAACAAAACTATACAAAAGGATCCAAAACAATAAAATAGCAATTAAAAAACTGATGATCAACATGAAAATAGTGGACAACTAAAATTTTTTGATTGAAAACTGAAATTGAAAAGAAAAATTAATTTTAAAAAAGACAAATTAAAAGAATAAGGATCAAGATTGAAATAAAAAAATAAATTAGAGGACAACAACAAATCTTTTATTGAAAGGTGTAATTGAAAATAAAAAGTAATTTTAAAAAAGGACAATTCAAATAATGAGGATCAAAATTGAAACAAAAAAAAATAGATTAAAGGACATTTTTTATTAAATGATGAAATTAAAAAGAAAAGTCAATTTAACAAAAGGATTAAAAAAAATAAAGAGAATGAGGATCAAATTAAAAAAAAATATCACAAATTAGAAATAAATGATGAAATTAAAAATTAATTAAAACTTTATAAAAGGGCCAAAAACAAAATTTAAAAATAAAAAAATAAGGACTGAAGTTGAAATTTTAACAAATAAAAGGGCAAATCTGAAATTTTGCATGACTAGCATGAATTTCAATGGGATGAGAGAGAGAAAAAAGTGTTAACAGTGTCGCACCATTGCACCAACATTATCCCAAATAGAAAAGGATGACGTGACGCTTTCAACGACACAATAGAAATGAGATTTTAACAGCCGAGAGGCGTCACATGCGCCGCTCAAAGGAAGTAGGTGTCCCCCCATATGCTGGCAAGTGCATTGCATGTAGCAACCATTTTTTTCAATTATATTTTATATTTATTCAAATGCCAAGTTGCCTTTAAATCAATCTAATAATAATAATAAAAATATATAAAAATACAAACAAGCCCATCAATACCAGTTTTAAATCTTTGCTTTAAAGTGTAATTGAGTCTTTTCGCTATGTTTTAAAAATAGATAAAAATTAAATTATTTTCATTCAATCTAATAATAACCAATAAACCTTGTGAAAAGATCTCACCATTCCCAATAGATAGTTTACATGATTTTTTTATAGAAAGAAGAAAACCATCATTACATTGTTCCGATAAGTGCCATAAAGTTTGGATGAGAAATATTCTTCTAAAATTTTTTAGCTTTTATTAATACTTGTCATTCAATTTGAATAATTAGGATTTCAAAATGTTTGAAATATGAATATTAAGTTTTCAAGAAATTCTTCTAAAGAGGTTCATCTGAACATCATATAAAATATATTAATTTTTTTAAAAGCATTTTTAAAATATAAAGTTTTGTTTTTATTAAGTATTCTTTAATCAATTTGTGTTTCAATTAAAATTAATTATTGAACATTTTAACAACTAATGTTTTCTCAAATTAAAATTAATTATTGAACATTTTAACAACTAATGTTTTCTTAATAAACCAACAATATTAAGTCATTTTATGTGTATACTATACACTTTGAATTTTATGTTAAAAAATCTTGAAAAGCGAAAGAAGATTAAAAAAAATCCCAAGTAATTAGAGGCACTTGAAAAATAATTATATTAAACCTCAATGACTTATTAAGAAAATATTGATATCTTAACCATCTATTTATTTTTAAAGGTTTGAATAGTTGTTTTTCAAAGTATTTTTTATATCGAAATATATTAAAATAATATTTTTTTTATTTAAAAAAAATTATTTTTAAAATTAACACAATTAAAATGATCCAAAACATAATAAATAAAAATTAATTTTTTATATAAAAAAATATTTTCAATTTTTTAAAACGCGGTTCCCAAACGTTCTATTACGGAGTCGAGATCCAATTATCGTATCTTCTCTCCCACGTGTCAAATCCTCATCCTAATCGTTAATAACACGATGACTCCGCACAAAATAATTTAAAAATACTTTATCATCCACTAATTTCCGAGAAATTACGAGGGTATCTAAACAAACAGCCTTGTGTTCTTTTCTATTCATTGACAACAACGTAAGACATGATCGAACTCCAACTTTAGTTTTTGCTTTTTCTTCTTTCTGAAACAGAAAAAAATAAACGACAGCATTGTGATTCTGGTTCTTCCAAGAAAACGATGGCGTCATCGGACATTGGGTTAATTTTGGAGAACTCGAAAGAGCTCGATCGGTTAAGGAAAGAGCAAGAGGAAGTTCTTTTAGAGATTAACAAAATGCACAAGAAGCTTCAAGCTAGTTAAATTTCTCTTCTATTCTCCATTTTTTTTAATCACCAGTCTTATAGATTAACGGGTTTTTGTTAGATTGTTGAAATTTTGATGCCAGGGAGAGTTCCTTTTTTTAGCTTGAATTATGTTAAGATTGGGTTATATTTGAGGTTATGCTTAATGGGTTTGTTTCCTTTTTTTAGCTTGAATCATGTTGAGATTGGGTTAAATTTGAGGTTATGCTTAATGGGTTTGTTTTATACTGGTGAATTGCATGTAATGATAACTGGGTTTTTCTCAATTCGTAATCAAATCTATGCAATGTAGTACGTAGGTTGCTTACTGGTGATCATTTTTTATGCAACCTGTGGTAAGATTTACGATGACTCATTAAATTAACTTGATGGTATGAGTAATTGAAGTTTAATACGGCTATGGCATGAGTTGATTGAAGTTAGTTTGTAGTAAATTGATGGCGTGGAGATGGTATTTACACGGGTTTTGTTATACTAGAAAATGAGCGTGTCTCATGTCTAAGTAATTTGTAAAGCTTAAAAGATTGAAAATGTTTGGTTTTTTTCTTAAATGTTGTGATCGCCAGCTGCTTGGGTAAAGAAAGTGGGGTGGGGGAAAGAGTCTTAACAAAATCCGTCATTTTATATGTTTCTTCGGAAAAAGGAAAATACATGCTTGCTTCATCATGTTGTTATATGTGCTTGTAATGCTTTTTTTGGAGGTTATTATAGATTTGGATGGGATTTAATGCATCTCAGGTAACAAGTTTGTTATGGTGTGATCTTCATTTTTTCTACTCATCTTTTGCTTGTTCGTGTAAATAACAATAATAAAACAAAAGAATTATATATGAGCTGTTATTGAGTGATCTTTGTGCTAGCTCTACACAAAAGCATCTTTGTTAAAACTGTGCCTTACACCATGCCGTTGATGCAAGGCATAGAGTGCCAAGACTACAACATTTCTTAAAGTGTAGGTAAGGTGCCTTAACTAGGCAAACTTGTATACCTCAAACATGAGCCATCAAATCGATGATATTTGTTGAATTTTCGTAGTTGATGGCATAGCATGCTGAACCAATTAGTTTATTTATTTATTTTTCCTTGTATGATGTTTTGCTATTGTGCATTATCTTTATTGTAAGAATTGTAGCACATTTTATTTGAAAGATACATGTCTTGCTCTAAACAACATGCTAAATAGACTTAATAAGTTAAAGTTATTAATTTTTCCAGTCTTTTTTCCTATTATGTTTTTATGAATCATTATCATGTAAACAATTTATTATATTTCAAAGCTGAGTTTTATTTCCTCAAGTTTACGCCATGTCTTAAGCCTTCAACTTCCATCCAAGATCTGTTGTTGCTTAACTGCATATAGCACTTTTAACAACACAGTGCAGAAGCTAATGAATAGGAAAAAATGGAACCTGTCTCTGGAAAACCAAGTCTTAAGGACTGGCTTTCTTCTCCAACTTGCAATTTATATATATATATATATATATATATACACTTCCAGTCATAAATAACGCATGCTGGTTTAAATTTCTACCTTTTAGAGAATCATTTTAGTAAGCTCAGCAGCTATATTAAAGAATATCAAAGGAGGACATTTTTTTCCTGCTCATGATTCTATGTTAGATTTGCAAATGTAATGTGGCAGATGATTCTTTTTGCAGTTTTATCCCCTTTGCATCCTCTGTATAATTGTAAATGTGCATCCCATTAATTTTCTCTCGAAGTCTAGCTTGTCAAGCTTTTCCTCCCCCCTTTTTCATTCTTAGCAGATAGTGATTGAATCTACACAAAACTCTAGGATATAATTATTAATTATTTTTTTACAGCTTCTGGATTTTTTTATTTAATACACATTGTTAACTATTACTGCTGGTTTATATTAACGAAAGATTTTACATGGAACAAATCATACTAAAAGTGCTTTCATATAGATGTGGCAAGTGATGGATGGTTTATATAAAAATAATTTGATTGGTTTGCCATGAACTAGAATAACCACAGCAATAACTGGTAATAATTGTTTGCAAGATTTAATTGTGTTTATAGCATTCCTCTTCAACTGTTCTATTAACTTTGAATTTTTGCTTTTTAATGCAGCTCCTGAGGTGGTTGAGAAGCCTGGTGATACTTCGTTGGCGAAGCTCAAAACTTTATATACTCAGGCCAAAGAACTTTCAGAGAGTGAAGTAAGGTACATGTATATAAATCTTTAGTAAAGTTAACCACTCTCTCCCTTCTGACTAAAGCTGAGTGTTTGTGCTTGCTCAATAAAATTCTTTCATAATGTGTAGCACATTAATGATATGCTGTAGTGGTTGGCTCCTAACACGTGTTAGTTTTGAATGTAATTGATAGTTTAGACCAACCATATTTTTCTCTCTCTGTGGATGCAGTGTTTCCAGTACCCTGTTGACTCAATTGGATACTCTGTTACCATCTGGACCTCCAGGTCAACAACGAAGAAGGATAGGTGTGTGCTACATACTGTTGATTTTTGCATATGAGATGTACATATAGAAAGTATTCGTGTTTACTTTAATGTTGTAAGGAAGTTCTCATGTGTAAATTTCAGTGAAGGTCTATCACTACATGATGTATTAGGGACTCAAATCATTCATTTGTATTGAAGTGAAAGTAAACTCTGCAGCAGTATATGCATACATGTATGAACATAAGGAGGTTGGTACGGGCTACGTGCAATTCCAAAAATTGGAAATCAATGTTCAAGCTGCTAGATATCAAGTACCCCAGGAATATATTGAGTATCTCTTGTAACTTGAATGAGCATATAGCTATTTCACTGCCAAGGAACCTCCTCACACCCTCAAGGATGAAGTTCTTTTGGAAGACATCCCTTGTCTCAAGACATTAATTCTTTTATAGAAGCTTTGAATATATTTAACTACTGTCCTTGGTGCATGTGTTGTCCAATGGCCTGACTACAACAAAACCAGTTGTCTCAATATAAGACCATTCTTTCTGAAGATAATTTTAGGTCTCTGGTACTGTGCAAAAGATTTTACCAGCTAACTACCTGGGACTTTCAATAACTAGAGATTGACATGTTCATTGGTTATGATAAATTGCACCAAGTGAGCATGAGACAAGACCTTATACAACTATATAAATACTAAACACAGATAGCATTTAGACTTGCAAACATGGATGGCTGAACTGTAGAATAGATGACTTATGCCTAGGAAAATGAATTTCATTTTCTGTATCTTGATTTTAGTTAGATGCTGCTACTGTTATTTGAGAAACTCCATATATCATGAGAAAATGTAAAATAAATTGCAGAAGGTAATGATCAGAAAAGGAAAAGAATCAAAGCTGATTCAGATATCTCAAGGCTCTCTCCTGCAGTAAGAAGTCAACTTGAAGCATGTGCTAGTCTAAAGGGTGAACAGGTTTGCATGTCTTTTTAAAGAACAGAATACATTTATATCCCCTTTTATTTCTTTCATTCTTTCTTTCTTTCTTTCTTTTATTATTTTGCAAGTAGAGTTCCATTACATTCTGTTTCGCAGAAGTGATTGACATGTTGCTATATTCAGGTAGCAGCTAGGGTCACAGGTGATAATGCTGAAAAGGATGAGTGGTTTGTTGTAAAAGTGATTCATTTTGATAGAGAAACAAAAGAGTAAGTTGAGCTGTTGTACATGAGATTCTTCAATAATTACCTTGCCTAATAGTTGGATCACTTATGATGTGTTTTGTTGACTATTATAATTTGGTGACACCATATTATTAATTCATTTTTAATGCTAATTTTATAGATGTGAATGCATAGGTATTTCTTTGATGTTAGCTACCTTGCCTATTATTTAAGAATGTTGTCATGTATATGGACTATATTTTGATTGCACCTCTAACCACTATGAAGCACATATACTTAAAAATCTCTGATCTATTCCTATCAGGCCAAATCCGATACCATACTTGACCCAATACTTCATGATATGTATGGAATATTTTGGATAATTGAGGACAGAGAAAATAATATTTTGAGAAGATTGTAGTTTATAATTTATAATATCAATCAAAGCTTACATGGATAATAATTGGTGAATATTGTTGAAGAAAATAAAAAATATGACTGTACATTCTTGTTATAGTTGTATTCACACTAATACGAGCTCATTAATAGAATATGCATTTTTATTTGCTTTTTTCTTAAAAAAATAGCTATAGCTTACATCTTCTAAAAAATAATAGAGTAAATGGGATAAATATTAAAATTTATCTGTAACATATCATATCCTAAGATTTCAAGAATTGACGTTTCTATACTGTGTCTTGCCCGTTCATTATATCCCTATCCATGCTTCGTCACCCTGAACTATTTGGAGTCAGTTACATGTATACTTTTTCCTCATTTTTTTTCTATTTTGAGCCAAAAACCCTCACAAGTTATTGTGATGCTAAATCAGGTTAAATATATTATACATGATTTCTATTTTCAAATAAATGCTAAATGGACATAATCTTAAAAGAAAATGCCACTCCACTAGCTCATTTATTTCAATATGTAATCTTCTGGTACTCTGTCCATAATTAGTAACTTTTTATGTGCAGATTCGAAGTACTTGATGAGGAGCCGGGAGATGACGAAGAGAGTGGTGGCCAAAGGTTGATTTGTCTTTTGATACACCCTTATTATCAGGAACTGAATTTCTTATTTGCAGTATTTCTTTCCCAGAGATTGTATATTAGTATCTTGTGATTTGTCGTATGAAATGCCTAAACCAAGTATGCTGGTTTACTCACATGAATGGGTTTTTTTTTTTTTTTTTTCACTTGCTTCAGAAAGTACAAGCTGCCCATGTCATGTATTATACCTTTCCCCAAGCGAAATGATCCTTCTAGTGCCCCAGATTTTCCTCCTGGGAGACATGTTTTGGCTGTCTATCCAGGAACAACAGCACTTTATAAGGCAACTGTTGTGAGCCCCCTTCGGAAGGTAACTATTCCATCCACCTAGTTAGATAGATTTGAATCCAAACTAAAGTAACTGCAATTTTCCTCCTGCTCTTCAGTAGTTTTGTCAGTTTTGAATATGCTTGGTGACTGACTTTGGACTGACAATTAATTGTATTGTGCATGCTGTGGGATGCCATCAACAAATCATTTTGTGTTTTTCAGAGGAAGATAGATGAGTAAGTAATATCTTTCTCATGTTCTATCCTTAGTTTGCTGATTTTGGAAATTGTCCAGTATTGTTCTGGTGTTTACGTTATGTTACACTATAATGATTGCAATATTCCATGCCCTTCTCCCTGCTTTCCTTTTCTTCGTTTCTTTATTCTTTTTCTTCATTTTTTTTTGTTAGATAGATGAACACAATGATTATTCCAAAGATTCTCGTAATTGTTTTATCCAAAGAATCTGCAAGATGGTAATATATAATAAAATAGGAGGGCTAATCTGGTAGTCTATCTTGATATGTCTAAGAAACAAAACTTTTGCAGATTGTAAATGGTTTGCCCATAGAAGCACAGTCTGGAACAAGATATGTTATGCATGTGGTTTCCAAATGCTATGCCCTTCTTATTTATGTTATTTTTATCATGCTCTCATAGCTGCTATTGTTTTGGTTGGACAGTTATTTGTTGGAGTTTGATGACGATGAAGAAGATGGTGCCTTGCCTCAGAGGATTGTTCCCTTCTATAAGGTGGTTCCCTTACCAGAAGGGCATCGTCAATGAGTCCTTGTTCATAGTTGTGTGTAAATAAAGCTCCTGTGTAGCAGTGTAATACAGACCATGCATCTTGCATCCTCTTACCTCTCCTCTTTCTTTGACCTAAGGGGGCAATGCCTTGAAAAGAGACGTACCATATTTATTTGTTTGGTTGTGTAGTGAAGTGGCTTTTCCTTACACCGTTCTCTGTTTTGGTCGTGAATTTGTCATTGATGCAACAGAACATTTAGATTTTAGGGAACCCAAGATTGCTCCATGAAGGTTTAAAAGCGAGTAATTATTGAGCGCTAATGGTTAAATGCAGTTCTGAATCTGGTCCGATCTAGGGCCGGTCATGCTAAATTTGCCTTGAGACGGTGTTGAATGTGGATGAATTCAATTTGTTTTATTTTTCCTTCATAAATGCAATGAGAGTTCAACGGCAGGGCAGAGGGGCCTAGCTCACTGGGCAACCAAGAAGAGTCGTAAAAGATTTGAAACCAGAGGATTACAAGCTAAACTCCAGCCTTGTCGAAATAGAAAGTAATTAAAGATAATCAAGCTTTCAATATCACCATCAAGCATTCACTCTAGAGTCTAGTCCATAATTGAACTAGTCATCCATGAGAAGAAAATTAATGGAGTACGGAAATAGTTGTTTATTGCCCGTTGTTCATCTGTTCTCTCTAGTTGAGATACAAGTTCTCCAGGTCTTGATCGACTTTTCTCACCGACACTGGCAACCTTACCCTTGCACCTTAGGTTTTGACAAGAAGCTACTCTGTTAATGGCACTTTCAACACTAAGACCCCCTTGTTTTGACTACTGCTTGCTACACTCACATCCGACGACATGCTTGAGTAACAGGAATTGGCGGGTCTGTCAGAGAACCATTCTGTGTATGATCAGCAACCCATTGGTTTGCAGCCTGAGAATAGTGAACGCCATCCCAGCTTATGAAGACTGATGGATCTTTACAAGAGGCACCATAGACTACAGAATCGTTCACTTTTCCTTTGTTTCCACACCATATATGGTCAAAATTCACATGATACCCACAGCAGACCTTTAGAGGACCAGCGAATCCTGCAAATTGAAGTGCGTACAGCATTAATGGTGAATCTTGACAAGAGGTTTGCTTGATGAACTGTGTCTAACCTAGTTAAAAAATGATGTTGACAATTACCTAAGTTCTTTGCATTGCTAATAAGTCCATACTTAGCAGAGTAGACATCCACATATGTTATTGCTGCTTCTGGGAGCTCAGCTTTTAATCTGACAATTCTCTCCTTGAGTTTGCTGTTAAACTCGATCGCCATTTCATTTTGAGCCTTGACACAGCCATGCTCATCAAGATAACCAGGTGCTGGGTTTGATACATAGAATAGATTCACAGGCAAGCACCCAATTGGACCTGTGTTGTGTATCCAGAATGCCCTCCCTCCTTGTTCATATAAATGCTACAAAAATGTGTGAAAAAACATGTTGGTAAACAGAAATCATCGTAGCATATGCAGCAGCACTACTTACTTGGACAGCTGATGCCAACTGGTTAACGATGTCTGGCATTGCTGCACGAAGCTGATCAAAACTCATCTTTCTAAAACCAACAGAAAGATCATTTTGGCCTATATCAAATGTGTAAAGAGCCTTTGAGAACTCCTCAGCCCTGGGTAGTTTTTCTGCATCTGGGGTACTTTTCACTGAACAAACATCATGAAGAAAAGAAAAACATGTCAATATCAATGAAATGATAGGCTGTCTAAAGAGAGGGAATTTTGATTCAAATTAGTAACCTTGATTGTATAGATCAGTGGTCCTAGCTTTGAACTGATCAAATTGAACAATCTGCATATCAAGAGCAAAAGGACTAATCCCGTACTCAAATATGGTCTCATTCTGCCTCCTGATGGTTGATCCTCCCGTGGCAAAATTTGCACCATGCCTATAATTTGTCCCAATTGAATTCAGGTATGCACTCAAGTAGGGTAATTTCAAGCGCTCAGCTGCATAAATAAATAAATAGTTGAGCCAATTAACAAACACTCAATAAAGAAAGTGAGACAGAAATGTAAGTGTGATGCTGCATTGCTGGGATGTTTTTCTTTCCTTTACCTATAAAGTCAATAATCAGGCGGCCATCAGAGTCTCTGCCAGCAGGTTTGTGAAAGAAAGCCTCACCATATGGTGCAGAGATGGGCACAAATGCAGCTGATATACCACCAGTGTCTGAGTTTGAGTCACCAAAGTTGTAGATTGCAGGAAATTCACAGGGATCAGCAACCACAACAGAACTCAAAAACCACAAAACCACAAGAAGAAACCAAGTTGCCACAACTGATCTCCAAAACCCCATTTGTCTTTGTTCGCTCTGGCTCTCTGAGAACTTCTAGTGTTTTAAGGAGACCCAATGGCGTAAGGACAAAAGTATATCTCCTTTTTCTTTTTTCGGGATCTGAAGTAAAAATCTACTTTTCTCTCTCTCTCTCTAATCTTGGTCACTCCTGTTTTCCACATACGAGACCTGCTCTTTTCGGTGGTGTCATCCACCATCACTGCCTACCGTTTTTATTAGCAAGCACGCACTATATAGTTTCACACCGTTGAGTTGATATAGGGATGGTATAGTCTTATCCAAGGTTTCAATTCTGTTTTGATAAATGTTTTGTTTTTTTAATTGAAATCTAATGTTTCAGTTTTAGAGTGTTTTGGTGTATTATTTCAAGATTATATTGTTTATATATATATATATATATATATATATATATATATTTAACAAATATAATTTAAATTCAAAATAAATTAATTATAAATTATACAATACAAATACAATGTCAAACAAATATAATTTCAAAATTTAAAATATTTATAAATAGTCAAGATTAAATAGATCTTTAACTTAAAGTAATTCAACTTAAACAAAATATTATGAAAGTAAAATGTTTTAACACAAATATTTTAAATATAAAGTTAGGTCAATGTTATCAAGGCTAATGAAATTTAAAGCATCCCTTGTTTTGCTCAAATTCCTACAAAGTATAAACATGAAAAAAACAACATAAATATAAATCATATATATTAGTAATAAATCTAATTTAAAAAAATTAATATCATTGTTAATGAAAATAGTAATAATAATTTTCAATATTATTATTAATATCATTGTTATTGAAAATAGTAATGAAAAAGAGTTTTTTATAATTGGATGACTTAATTAATTAAATTGAATAAGGTTCCGGGTAGAATTTAGCAGAAAAATCCGGAACGGACTGAGATTTAAAATGAGATGAAATTTGTTCTGTTTTGTTCCATTTTTCGAATTTATACGAAATGTTTCGGCCATTCCAAGCGAAACGAAAAGGAATTAACAACCTTGGTCTTATCCATAGTCAGGTTTTTTCACATTTATATATTTTTTATTATTTATTAAGTAAAGAATTTCTATTAAAAAACCTAAACCCCTCAAACTTCTAAATGCTAGACACATTGTAATGTTAACGTGGATTAGTATAGTTAAATACTATTTTTGTCTTTCATTACAAAAATCAAATGGTTTTTTACTAGGTAAAATGATAGTTTTATGAAATTCATTTGATATTATGAAATTAATGGGGGTATATTCTACAAGGATAAAATGGCATTTACTAGGAAAATAATAGTTTATCAACATTTTTTTAACAATTAAATGACATAAATGCTCATAAAAAATAAACAAAAAGATAAAGGATAAGAGGGGCTTTTATGTTATTTTATTTTTAAAATAGTAAAATTATTTCATTGCCCTTCAAGTTAAAAACAAATAATGGGTAAAATGGTATTTTGATATTTTTATCATGTTTGCATTTTTCATTATAATCTATTTGAATTAGGGGCAAGTCCGTCTTCTAACAAATAAAAATAATAAAAAAAGGGTGCACCTATCCTTCAGATGGCTTGTGTGGCGTTTTCTGGAAGGCATAGAGATCCAATTACCATGTCTTCTGAAGCATCTAGTGATAATGCAATCGATGAGGCAATGCGTGTAGCACAATTCTTAAAGGTTGGATTTCTTTCTACTCCCCCTCTTTCCTCTCATTTCTCCTTCAAATTCATGTTGAGTCAGTCAAAATTCAGAGGTGTCCTATTTATTTTTTAAATTGTCATCCTCTTTCTTTTTATTGGTTTTTCTTCGTTTTAAATTATTTTTTTTAATTTCATCTCTTTTCATTTGATTTTATTTAATTTTTATATCAAATATAATACTCATTATTTTTATTACTATTTTTTAAAAAACATTTCTTGATTTGTTTTTCAATTTTATCCCTCAAAATTTTATTTCATTTATTTTTTTATCCAATTTGGGTCCTTAATTTTTTAATTTCTTTTTTTATCCTTTTTAATTTCTTTTTGTTTCAATTTTGGCTCTTAACATTTTATTTCATTCATTTTTTTATCCAAATTTGGTCCTCATTCTTTTAATTTCTTTCTTTATCCATTTTTAATTTTTTTTTCTTTTAATTTTGTTCCTCAACATTTTATTTCATTTATTTTTTTATCCAATTTTTTCTCATTTTTTAATTTGTTTTTTATTTTATTTTATCCCTCAACATTTTATTTCTTTTTTTGTTCAATTTTGGTCTTTATTCTTTTAATTGCTCTTTTTTCATATCATTTTCTTATTTTATGCGGTTATCATATGTCATTGATTAGTCAAGTTAACCCGATTTATTTTGGATTTTTGTATGTTTTTTTTATTAAATTTATTTATTTATTTATTCAATTTCATCCTTTAAAACTAGACTACTAGGTCTTGAGCTTTCTAATTGTTTTATTTTTTTTTTCTTTCTATGGGGTTATATCGAGTCTTGAGTTAGTCAAGTTAGCCTTGGGTGACTCCGGTTTACTTTCAATTATTTATTTATTTATTTTAATTAGATCCTTTTTTCTATGTCATTTTCAAACAAAATAATTTTTCAATCTCAATCTCATTCCGCAAGTGACGGGTTAGTAAAGTAAACCCGGGTTGACTCAAGTTTTTTTCTTTAACACTTTTTTAAAATTGTTTTTTTTTTCAATTTCATCATTTGATATTAGGTTTTTAGGCCTTGAGGTTTTGTTTCGCTTTCCATTCTACAAGGTATTCCAATCTCATATCTCACGCATTTGTCAATTTAACATGGGTTGACTATGGTTATCATCACATTCACATTTTGTTTTATGTTAGAAAAAATCCGACTCGACCTGCGACGTAACACAAAAAAAATAAATCTATTATTTATACTATATTCATCAAATATCGGGGTATTTATATTAACAAAATACTAAAAGGTGTGGCTAAAATATTGTAGCCACATTATTTATTGCGATAGTGTTTTGTGTTTTGTTTTGTTTTTTATTGTTTAGTTATTTTTTTTCAATTCCATCCTATAATAATTGGTCTTCTTTATATTTATTTATTTGTTATTCAATTTTGTCCTTGAAATTTAGGTTGTTTAGGGAATTGTGCTTTATTTTTTTTCTTTATGTTAGGTTATATATTGGTATTATAGATTTAGTTTTTTTTTCTCGATTTAAACTTTCAACATTGGATATATTGGAAGCGGAGCTTCGTAATCTTTTATTTATTAATTTCTTATAAATTTATATCGGTTTTATGACCTAGGTCACGAGCTTAACAAGTTAAATTAGGTTGATTTGAGTTTTTTTTTAATTGATTTTTTTCAATTTCATCCTAACATTAAGTTAGTTGGAAATTGAGCTTTATAGTTTATTTTGATTTGCTTTTTATGATATTATTTTGATCTCATAACTCGGGTCACGAGTTTAATAAATTGACTCGAGTTGACTCTCTTCATATTTTCTGGGTTCTTTTTTAATTGAGTATTTTTTTTTTAATTAGGCTTCAATTTTTTTTTATTTGCTTTATATGAGGTCATCTAAATCTCCTAATCCATGTCATAGGTTTGGCAGGTAGACACATGTCGACTCAGTTCATATTTTAGGTCCTTTTTCAATTGAGTATTTTTCTTTTCAACTTCACTATGTAACTACTCAATATTCTTTTTTATTTAGTTTTTTCTTTTCAATTTCATCATTCATTATTAGGTTTTTGGGAATTGGGTTTCGTAGTTTTTTTTTTGTGGAGTTATCCAGGTCTCATGGATTTTTTATTTGATTGTTATGAAGTTATATCGATCTTATAATTCAGATCGCGTATTTAAAATGTTAATTTAGGTTGACTTGAGTTATTTTTTTAAGGTTTTTTTTCTAATTGATTTTTTTTTAATTTCATCCATTAACTTTGAGTTGTTTGGAAATTGAACTTCATTATTTTTTTTTAATTTCTTTTCTATGAAGTTATCATGATCTCATGACTCTAGTCATGAGTTTGACAGAATAATTCGGGTTGACTCGTGTATGTTTTTTTTTATCTTTTTTTAATTAATGTTTTTTTTGTAATTTTGTCCTTCAAAATTAAGTTGCTTAGGAATACTTCATATTTTTTTTTCTTTCTATAAGGTTATCATAGTCTCATGACTCGAGTCAAAGATTTGATAGGTTAACCCTAGTCGCTCCAATTTGTAGTCATTTCAATATTTAAAAAAACAATATCATCAAATATGTCAATGTCAATATTTAAAAAATATTAATATGCATCATATTTTGAGTTCATGATTAATTTTTTTAATTCAAAAATACACTAACACTGGTTTGATGTTTTCTCACATTAAAAACATTTGATTTAACTCGCAGCATGACACAAGTTAATAATCTAATTATACAAAACACTAAGCTGTGTGGAAAATTCATTGTAGCTTCTTTCACTGTTCACTCCTTCACAAATCACTTTAGGTTGAAATAGTCAAATTTCTTTAAATTTTTTATTGGTTCTAAAACTTTTTCTTTTCACGATTGAGCTCTTAGCATCTAATTGCATATTGTTTTTGGAAAAAAATGGTTGAATTAAAAAACAGAGAACTAAAGTGCAAAGGGCAGGTAAATTGGAATGGTGTCTTAGAATTTCATTTAAAAACTTGATTTTAGTCTACCATCTTTTTTAGTTATTAGGTAATTAATCCCTTTAGTTTTCTGAAATTCAATTTTAGCATCAAACTTTATTTCCTTAATTTTCAGTCTTTGTTGTGAGAAGAGAGAAAGGCTTGTTGAATTTTAGGATAAAGAGAGAAACTCGTCATTGTTGATGATTTCAAACATCAAATGGTTGGTATTTGTATCAATAGGTTTCATTTCATGAGAGAAGTTTGACCTAAGTTTTTTTGTTCCTTCTCCTTTTCCAAAATGGTAAATCTAACCCCAATAATAATTTTGGTTTTGGGTTAATTTCAGTTTTTGAGTCATTTGTTATAGCCATGGATAGATTTATCAAGATGTTTTAAGTTCTTTTGTTGTTTTGGGTAAAATAATAGGTTGAAATGAGTTTTTAATAAATAAAAAACCAAACCCTTGATTTTCGAGCTACCCTAATCGTTGGAATCTGAGAAAAGCAAACGATATCTAATCTGTTGTTTTTTTTTAAAACAAAAAAGAAATTACATTGATGACAAGTTGTCCGCTTCTATAAGAAATAAAAAAATAAGATAGGCACAGGCTTGGCGAGAAGCCCTCGCGCCTAGGTTGTTGCTTTTTTAATGATAATGCTCATGTGGTTAGGCTCTTTTTGATATATTTTTTTATTTTGCTATTTTATATTTAGTTTAAAAAATTTAATAAAATAAATCATTGAACCCAATAGCATCAATTATCCAAGTAACAAGTTTAACAGGTTAATTCACAACATCCATGCTATTATTTTTTTCTGTTTATGTTTAATGCTTTTTCTGTCCCTCAATTTTTTTAAAATATAATTTTATCATTTGTTATCGATGATTTATTTTTCTTTATTTAATTCGAACCTAAAAGAATACAATTTCATTATTTATTGTTGATGATTTACCTTTGATATCTCGGCCCCACGTGCCTATCATGATTTTTTTAACTTTTAAAAAAATATATTGTTTCATACAAAAAAGAAATATCATGCGCCTTATTATTGTATAATTAAATGAAAAATAATCTCTAAAATAAAATTTTTATTGACTCCAATGATATAGATAACTTTTATCTTGAGTTTGCTTGGTTGACTTGAATTCATTTTATTTTTTTTAATCAAATTCTGTTTTTTACTGATTTTATCCTTCAACACTGTTTTAATTCGAGATTGAACATTTCAATTTATTTTTTTCAAAATTATCCCCATGAGTTTTGCAGATCAACCTAAGTTAATCTAAATAAATCAAATATTTTTTATTTGAATATTAAATCAAAATATTATTTAATTCTTGATTAATTTTTTTTTTAAAAAAAAACATATTACCAACATCTAAATATTTTTTTTAATGCTCAAATTTCTTTTTACTGTAAGCAGCCGTGGCATACTCCAGAAAAAAAAACATATTACCAACATCTAAATATTTTTTTTAATGCTCAAATTTCTTTTTACTGTAAGCAGCCGTGGCATACTCCAGAGTCCAGACTAATAGGCTGGTAAATATCTATTGAATAACTATTATTTATTATGGGATAAAATGGGAGCGCAGTAAAAGGTACAGGTGTCAAAGGAAAGGACCATGGGATTAAATGCTGAGGGACCTACTACACTCACTCGGTAGGGTTCTCCATTTTGTGATGGATTGGCTAAAATGGATAATCATGTGGTTGTGATGGTAAATATCCTCAAAGTGAAAGGAATCGGTGATAATGCATACCAGAAGTCTCTCGAGGGTGGCCCACATGGTTTGTCTGGGTGCATGCAAGGCAGACAAGCAGACAAGCAGCCACTAGAGTCTGTAACGTAGGCATGGAACATACCTAGGACCACTGTTTTGTTTTCTTGTATGAACGAAATTAACGGTGACCAAAGCCCGAGCCCAGCCATTTAATATGACATATTCTTTTTTTTTCTTTTAATAACATTTTAAGATTCAAAACAAGCACCTTAAGCAAAATATATTTAAATTAATTTTTTTTGAAAATTTTAAGATTAATAAAATGATGAAGATACCATACTCATTACACCATAATTACAAAGATTCAAAACAAGCACCTTATAAAAATCCTACTAGACAAAATATTACAATTACAAATTATAATTATAAATATACTAAAATTTCAATATAAAACATTGTAATAATCAACAATAACCATTTTTTTTTCCAATTGCAATCTTCCATGTCCATATTAATAAAAGAGAACCAAAGTATAAAACGAGGAGAAATCTTATGGTCAATCTCAAATTTTCTAGAAAACATTTTATTTCATTCACCTGCTTTCTTTTTTTTTTACTTTGCAAACCCTTTAGGTTTTGCACTGAAAAAAAAAAAGAACTAGTTTGATTTTGGGAACTAAAAATAAATATAAAAAAAATATATATATATTTTTTTTTTCAAAAAAACTTGTTCATAACAAAAACATCCTTTTTTACCCCAAACCCTTGTTAAAATATAAAGTTCATCATGTTACTAGTGGTCTAAACAGAGAAAGCTAAAATGGAAAGCAATATCAAAACAAAAGGATTGACTGATCACCAAAATTCATCCAAGGAAACAGCCCTACACGCTTGAACGGATGCAAGATTTCTCAGTCCATGAAAGCATATGATGAGATCAACAGGGGAGGTAATCTCTCTCTATGAAAGAAAACCAGACAAATAATTTTACAATGTATATCAACAGTCAATGGTCACTCTATGGTTGCCCATGAGCTTCCCCATGTACGACTCCCCATTTCATTTGAACTCAAAACACAAAACATAATAATGCCTGATGAGGACTTCCCCGCACCTCAATAACATTATCAAGCTTCAATATAAAACCCGTTACAGCTAGAAAAGCAAGCAAATTAACGCACAACATAGTACCAATTTCTGCTTTATGAAAGAAATGAGAAATATGTTGTCGTTCTTTCGATCCAAAATACTACAAACATGGTAAATTAAATAAACAATACCTAACACTTAACTTCTACAAAACAAGATTCCATTACCACACCCCGAGCTAACTAGATTCCTAAATCCATCTACTTCAAAAGAATAAATGGTGGCAAATTACAACTCGAGACCAAATGCATTGGTCCATGAGTAGATTCCATTACCTTATTATATCAAAAGGTAGATTAGGCAACCATCCTATGTCATGAATGATGATTTCCAACAAAACTAAAGCATGAAATGAGAGATACCCTCCCTTCCTCTATAACCAAATAATCTCTTCTCCTTTCTCACATTGGGTCTTGCACAGCTATCTACTTGGGTGGCCAGAACAAATCAAATCTGAGTAGTTCTTACCTAGATGTGTCAACACTCAGTTGGAAATATATGCAGACTTTACTACATCTTTCCTTTATGACAGCCTTATCTCTAACTGCTCCCAAAATCCCTCTTGCTCAGTCATAACCTTCATCCACAAGTAACGGACCATGCCACCACTGTCGACCTCTAGCTCCCTCTTACACACAGCTAATGGATAAGCTCCAAAACCGAATAAGGTTTATCTACAGTGTATAGAGGAAATAAGGTTTGGTATTTGAATTTCCTACATCTACAAAGATAATCCTAGAGTACAAACATTTGGACCTAAAATTTCACGAGATCAATCGAAATAAATCCAGAAGGTTTTATTAATTCAAAAGGCAGACTCAGGCTAATAAACAGCAGTTGCTAACCTACGAGAAACAAACAAGCACCGTAGAACAAACTAATTTGCTTATTTTAAGCCTAGAATATCATTATTTTTTTGGCCAATTTCAATCAACAACAAAGTTTAGCATCCTAAATTAAAATATATATATATATATAGGTTATTAATAGAGAAATGCTAGAAACACCAAACTTGAGCAACAATACAAGAACAGCAATGTAACTCGCAAACTAATCTTAAAGATTGAGCATTAAAAGCATCGGCAGAGACAATAAACCAGGCAATGAGTTTGCTTATAAAAATACCCAGAGAGATCCAAAATCAACAAAACTGCTAAAATCCATCATAATAATAAAGGCTTGAAAACGCTCAACAACTGACAGACACCATTTTTAAATCAAAACCTCAGCTTTGTAAAAAACCACCTGTTCTTGCCTGTCTTAAACCGCTCCTCGAACCTAGCCTTTGTCTCCTTGCAAGCAGTAATCTTCTTATCCTTGGTTGACAAACAATCAGCGGTCACAACATCTTTCAAGTCCACATCCAGCGTGTAACGTGTGGGCATCAGGTGCTGGTAGTTCACTAGCTTGATGAAGCACTTGACCCGGGATTTCTTGGCAGTCTTTTTGGCTGAGTCCTTCTTGATAACCTTGCTTGGGTACTTCTTAATCCCTGCAACCAAGCAGTGGCCGTACGGGCGATCACGTGTACCATCGTCGAAGGACCTGACGATTACTCCTTTGCGACCTGCATATTTTCCTTGCAGGATTATGACGGCCTTGTTTGTCTTCAAGAACTTCACCATTTTCGCTGCTCTTGCCGCTCTCTGTCTCTGTTGCCGCTTGCAAACCTAGAAGCATTATTGCAGGGTGGCTGGTGATGTATATATGGGAAATGAAACCCTAGGGGCTGTTTTTTTAATGGGCTGATTTGTGATTGGACTGGGCCGAAGAGGCCTGGAAAGAGAGAAAATGTTTATAACTTTCATTCTAGTCCTTCTACTTTACTTTAATATAAGTTTAGAAGATGAAAAACACGAATAAATAAACGGTTGCTCCTTTTAGTCAAATTTCCCCTTGCTTCAGAGCTCTTTCTTTTCACCCTTAATGTCTTCATTTTGCTTTCTTCATTTTTATGTTTTTTTGTCTTCATAAATACTTTCTCAGGAGGATAATTGTGGTAACAAAAATATGCTTTTATGAAGACAACATCCTTTAGTTAGTGGAAGAACAATATTGCTAGCTCTAAAAAAAGTATGATCTTAATGGTTGTAATTTTGATGATAATAAAATATTTTGTATTACTAATATTGTGCTTGAGTGTTGTAATGTTAACAAAATTATTCAAGCACATAAAATGAACAAGCTTGTTAATCAAATGAAAATGGATTAATTTAAACTTTGTTATACTAAATAATGCACTTAAAGACTTCATTATACTGGGAGTTTGATTACATAAAATTCATGGGAAAAAAAAAACAAGAATAATTAGATGAATATAAGTAAAACCAGTTGAGTATAAGCTCAAAATCGATTGACATGTTCTGCGTATACCAAAACCAACTAAATAGTGGAATTATAGTTGATTTAGGCTAAAATATGCTAAGTTGAGCTCCAAGACCGGCCAGGTTGAGTTTCGCACAATCTAACTCGTTTAATGAGATTGTATGCAACAATTTCTTTCATGTTAAGAGAGATCTTGTTTAGGTGGATAATTTCTTATTAAGTAAAGATTCTCTTCAAAGGATAATGTCTATATAGATGAATTATCCACAATGGCTATTTATGTTAAGTTGATATTTCTAACGCATTTTTTCATATGGAGGGGAGATTCTCTACAACAACTAAGTCTTACTTGGATGATTCTCTACATCGACTACTTTCATATTGTATGGAGACTTTGTCCAATGAAAAAGTAAAGACTATTTATTGTGGCTAATTTTTTATTAAAAAAAATCCTCTTCAACATATAATTTCTTATTATTATGGAAACAACCCTAGAGTCTCAAACCAATTACCAAGTAAGTAGAATCAATCATATAAGAGCACACGAGGAATTTATATGATTTAACAACTTATGTCTACTCCATAAGTAAGATGATTAAGGAAATTTGCTATGAGAAAGTAAGAGATTATAATATGTCACACAAAATTGCTCTCTCATCTAAGATTTTAAAGTAACTTAAAAATCATATTTTCTCTCTAGCCATTAAAGAGTAGAGAATGGAAGCACTTACAAATAAACATTAATCCTAAAATATGACAACTTTAAGTTTTTATACATAGACTAAGTACATGAATATTCATTTTCTCATTTGGGCTTATACTTTAAGACAAACCCAATAAATCTCCATCTTGGCTTAAATTGAGCCAACTTTTTGAACTCCTCTCTAATTGTCTCCACTAAACATCTTTCAAGTACTACATAAACCAATCAAGTTCAACCAATGCTTGAAGTTGACTATATGATAGGCTTTGTTAATATATTTACAGGGTTATTAGTTATAAAAATCTTATTCACTAATACAACACATTGTGACATGATATCTAGAATAGAGTGATATCTAACATCAATATGTTTAGTTCTTTCATGGCACATCAAGTTCTTGGCCAGATGAATAACACTTTGACTATCACAATGTTTAACAATCAACTCATATAACAAACCAAGATTATTAACCAAACATTCTAGTTATAAAAGCTTCTTTCACTACCCCTATTAATGCCATATACTCAGCCTTTGTTATAAACAAGGCAATAGTGGATTGCAAAATTGTTTTTCGACTAATGACACAACTTGAGAGAGTGAAAACATAACTTGTTAACGATCTCATTCTATCTAAATCACTAGTGTAATCTAAATCTATAAAGCCCTTAGCATCACTTCTAGTGCTACTACTCGTGTCATATATTAAGCCTATATATGTAGATAATAAAGTATCAATTTCATGACATGTCAGTTAACTTTTTTAAGATTTCTCATAAACATATTAACCACACTAACAATGTGTAAAATGTTCGGACAACAGTAAACCATAACATATATAATGCTTCCAATTGCACTAGCATATAAAAACACATGATATGTGTTTATTCTCCTCCTCAGTTTCTGGTGACGAACCTGAAGATAACCTGAAATGGGTTGAAAGTGGATTACTCATTGGCTTGCAATTTTCCACACCTAAACGCTAAAGTACCTTCTCAAAATACTTTTTTTATGACAAACATAACTTGCCAACACTTCGATCTCTATATGTCTCCACACCCAAAATATTCTTAATTGCGTGCAAATCTTTCATCTCTAACTCAACACTTAATTGATTCTTTAAATTGTTGATCTCAAATATGTTCTTAGAGGAAATCAATAAGTCATTAACATACAACAATAAATACACAAATAAACTATCTAAGAGCTTCCTCAAATACACACAATTATCCCTCATAAAGTAATTATGTCCAAGTATAAAAGTATCAAACCTTTTATACCATTACCTCCGTGACTACTTCAAGCCATACAATGACTTTTCAATAATCATACATGGTCTTTTTTACATTAAGCAATGAAACCCTCTTACTAATGCATATAGACCCTCCTATGTAGCTCACCATGTAGAAAACACTTAGCAAAAGGGTCTATACTTATATGAAACTATACTTCACAACTGACGAGAACTTCATTGGAGTCAACACCTTCTTTTTGTATAAAGCACTTAGCAATTAGACGTGTTTCAAACCTTATGTCACAACTCATTTTTTGGTTCTCCTAAAATTAATTTTTTTCTTTTATACAAAAATAAAAATAAAAGGGAAAAAAAGGTTGAAAAATAAAAAATTACAGGAAGACAAGCGATTTGGTTGACAAGAACAGGTTGAAGAGGGATCTACATGCATAAATAAGAAATAAAGGGACCAAACTGGATCTTTGATATTTTTAGAAACTCAATTACATCATTGAAGGATCTAAATGTGAAAGGTAATGCAAATTCAAAGTTAACTTAAAAAGAAATATTGGATGAATTTGCTTAAAAATTAAGTTTCATGACTTAATTAGATTTTTAATAGTCTGATTTGATTTAATCAATAATCTAATTAAAGGTTTGATTAAGTTTATAAATTAATTTAGGCCAAAATTAAAATAATTAATTAAGTGCAAAGACTTAATTAGGCTTTTAATAGGTCAAATTAATTTTATTAAGGACTCAATTGGTGAAAAATTAAGTTTAGAAGGTAAATTTTGGTTTAATTGAGAAGATTGGAATTTTAGAGGACCATATTTAATTTGTTCAGGCTTAATTAGATAAAATCAAGGGTGAAATTATATGAAAATCAATGTCTAAGGGCCAAATTGAAGAAATTCAAAACCAAAAACCAAAATGCAATAGGCACACAAGTTTAGGGACCGAAATCAATCAAAATCAGGGGTTAATTTGAAAGAAATTAAAAGTTTGATAGTTGATAGGGTCAAATTGAACAAATTAAAAACCAAAAATCAATTTGAAAAAAAAACGCTCAAATCAAAGGAGTTAAATCAAAGTTTTTAGGGGTGCCATTATATAAATTAAGAATTTTCATGGTCAATTGTGTGTTCATATACTACAATTGAAACAACAAGGACCAAAATGAGATTTATAAAATCCTATTTCTTAAACCTTAATTTTTAGGGTTTAACTAGACGACATGTCATTCGTTTTTAATAAAAAAAAACTAAGTGAAACATCATTTGACCCTGTTTTGTTATCCTTTTTAACAGAGAAGGTTGATCGAGTTGTCACCTTTAGATGAATGAACGTGACATCTCTAACCACCTAAGAGACTCCAAACACCACCATTCAATAGAGAAGATTCCTATTTACAAAGTTGTGCCATCCTTGTTTGATGTTTTATGTAAGAGTTGAAGGGTCAACTTAATGGTATGACCATTCTAGTAAAAACTTTGATTCATATATATAATTATTTTAAAAGATTAATTTACATATCATGGCTATTACAATTTTGAAACAAAAAAAAAGAAGATTTGAGGACTTTGATAGAGATAATATGTGTATAAATAGTGTATAAATTGATTCAGGGGATAATTTAAAGTAAGCAATTATTAATATTGAGTTAGTATTGTTAGCTCTATATGGCATTTTTTTTTAAATAGATTTGATTTTGTATATACAAAACAATGTTTATACTTTTATTTTAAAGATGCAAGTGATCATAACCATAACTTAACAACCCTTAGTGTTATATAGTTTCGAATCATATTTGTCATCCTCCTAACAAATTTAATAGCTATTTGCATTTAGTAAATTCAACATGAACACCTTTTCATAAATCATGTATCCTTAAAGTACTTTCTTTTTCAATATTTTCTTGGTTTTATAAATATATATTTTAAACAACGATTTCAAAGATTGATATCAAACAATTAAAGATAACATATACCAAATACTTAGTTGATATGTAGTTATGATATCTTCTCATTAACATGGAGTGGAGACCGCTGAATTTATTAGTCATGAATTAAACAATGTGTATAAATATGAGTGTATAATGTTTGAGTATTTTGAACTAGAAGCTCATAAATAAATATCAGTTGGGTCATTTAGTTTTTTATGAATAATAAAACCTTCTTTTTATTTGGAAGACAAATATATATGTTACAGAAAAAATAAAGTATTTTGAATTTCAATAGCAAAAATCCTATACTCATAAAAAAAATATCCATATTATGTAGTGTGACCGTTCAGCTAGTTAATAATTGAAGTGAATAATATTATTATATATTCATTAAAACTACTAAACTTTTTTGAAAAATAAACTCTTAAAATAAACAAGTAGCTGTTTCATCTTGTAAATATCTTGAAAACAAACCTCATTATACATGACATTGGCTAAATAAAATAAATATTATACTAATTACCCATTTAATTATACAATCATGAACTTATATTAGCTCCAAATATGCAATATTTTTCCATAATTGAACATGCATTATTGTGAATTATAATTTTTCTACATTAATTTATAAGGTTAAAATAAACTAGTAATTTGTATATTAACTATTGGATGGAAATACATATGATATTAGCAAACCAAATTTGCAATGAAAGTCGAACCTAATTTTTCAAGTTAAATCTAATTAATCCTATTATAGGTGTAGCGTCAATCACCACTTACCCATCAAAGATTATTCACATATAATTTTTAAAATTTTAAATTTATAAAAAAGAATTACAATATTCAAGCACAATCACTTGAATCAAATTATCAACAAATCCCAACTCTCTAATCCAATGGATTTACAATAATATAAAAAAAGATAAATAAATCTCATTAAATAAATCATCCTTTTTAGATCCATACCATTCATTTTTAAGAGCATTTCACAAGAAGTAACATACTTAAATTTTAGCTAGATTTAATTTTAAAGCAAAACATGTGGTTGTACACATGAAAATAACTATATCTCTTTATTTTTCCCTTCACTCATGTACTCATTTTCTTTTTATTTTTTTTAAATTTATCTCTCACTTAATAGGAGCCAAAATTAGCTTTAGAACCAAGTCACATACATTACTTTAAAACTTGAAATAACTTTTTATTTTTATTTTTCAATGTTAGTGGACCTATTATACAAGCGAGACTAATTCAAAAGTATATGTGTGAACATAGAAAATATGTGAATTACATTTTACTTTTTTTTTTTGGAATGCAAGATTATCCTAAAAATTATGTAAACTATAATGAACACAACATAACTCATACGAAGATGAAACTAGTTTATTTTTTTAAATACATATCATATTATGTCATAAGTTTATTTTTTAAAAAATAAATATCATATTATGTCATAAGTTTAAAATTTAACTTCTTAGACCTTGTATTGTCTTTAAAGTAGATATGTTTTACCAAAACATTTGATATAATGTATTTATTTATCTATTTTTTTTATATGAAAACTCCCTAAACTCATATTTTGGATTGCTTTTGATCAATGTCATCTCTTAGCATGATTTGAAGTAAAAATCTTTTACACCACTTGTGTCATGAAATTTTTAAATATAAATTTATTTTATATGTTTTCAAAACCTCTAGGAATATGAATGATATAAATAGACCATAACACCCTAATAGCCTAGGCCCATTAATCTATAGAAAAACATCTAATTTGATTGTGGCTTAAACATATGTGATGGGTAGTGTGTGTTTTTTTTGCCACCATTTGTTGAAACTTTTTTTTTTTTTTTGTATTTAAGTTGGTAATCTATTATACCAAATGCCTAAAAATAAGTTCTCCATCAATATGCTAATGTTGAAATTCATTTTCGGAAACGATGCTTTTTAATTCTCACTCAATGTTTTCATAAATTTCTAGTTATAAGGATTCTCATGTCAACTTACCCTAAACGCTTTACATTATAGTAATCTTAAACCCATTCTTAATTACAAGATAATAATTCTAAAGCTTTGTGATTTTGTTTGTTTGTAGAATATGTATTTGATGGTAGTGTGAAAGATTTAGATAAAATAGGATAAAGTATAGGAACAAAACTTGCTTTATAAGGACCTAGGATTTAGCATTAATAAATAAAAAAATTTCGAGTTAATCTGTCAAACATGTGATCCATGTTGTGAAAATAGGATATCCTTAAAGAGAAAATAAAAAAATTACAATGCCCAATTCACAACCAAACTAATATTGAAGGAACAAATAATAATTTTTGTCAACTTAGATTAACCTACCTAATCCGCGACTCTGGGTTTAAGACCTTAATAACCTAATAAAAAATATTATTAAACCCAATTTCCAACAAATTCAATGGTAAAAGATGAGATAAAAAAATCAATTAACAAAAAACAAATGACTCAAGTAAACTTAGATAAACCTTCCAAATCTACAACATAGGTTATGAGACCAGGATAGTTCCGTGAAAAGCAAACAATAAAAATTAAAAAACTCAATTTCTAATCAATTTAATATTAAATTATGAATTTAAAAAATAATTGTTGCTAAAAACAACAATCAAAAAAATAAAAATTATATTTAATATAAAAACTAATAACTTTTTTTTTTCTATTTTAGAGAGAGTCAGAAACAAAAACTAATGAGAGAGAGAGAAAAAATAAATAAATAAATCGCTAGAACTACATTGGAATTCTAACACCAACACACATTGCCTCGTAAAGATGCCATCACTAAGAAGATTCCACCAATATCATTTAAGATTGCTTTAGAAGCTAAGAAGGAAGTCACATAAGCCACCACAACACAATAATCTTCTCAACACATTGACGTGTTTGTTGTACGTACCAATCATTTTTATATTTTGATTCCTAAGCTATCTAAATTTAATTTAGAGTTATATTTATTCTCTAATATCACGAGTATTCAAATCAAGCCGGCCAAAATAAACCAAGCTCGAATCTAAATTAGAAAAAAATTTAATCAAATAAAATAAAATAATAAAAAAAAAACCTCACAATGCTCTGTTACACTCAACGGTGCATTGTGAGTGTGGTTATAGAAAAACCACCGGATCTTTTAGTTTTCTTTTAATAATTTAATTTAATTAATTTAGGCAAGAGCAAGTCTAATGTTTGAAGAACGGAGTGCATACGACATGCCGGTTTTCTTTCTGAAGCAATAAATAAAAAACGACGCGTCAGCTATCAGATTTAAAAGCAAAAGAAAAGAAAACAGCTCGACTTGTTTTTGATATTTCTACTGAAAGGCGGCGATGAGTGAAGAGAGCACGAAGATGGAGACGAAGGAAGGGAGCAACTTGTTGGGCTCACCTACCTTCACACAGCTCGAAAATGGCAGGTTCAAGTGCCTTGAGAGTGGACACGAAGTGTTAGCCAAAGACAAAGAATCCTATTCACACAGTAAACGCTGCCGTTTGGGTCTGATAGACTTTGCTCTAGCCAACAACAAACCCCCTCTCAACATGTTCAAGCAGGACCCTCTCTCTCGGTACTTTTCTAACCTTAACTACACCTTTTCTTTTCTGGGTTTTTGTTTTTCTAGTAACCCATTTGGATATTTAACGTTAATTTATGTAATAAAATTTTGTTTTTACGTTTGTTTTTTAGTTCAAAGTTGATATGTAAATTAACTGGGGATACTGTCAACAAGTCTGAGGAACATATTTGGAAGCACATCAATGGGAAGAGGTTTCTTAACAAATTAGGTTTGTTTTTTTTAAAAAAAATTGTACTGTAATTTTGCACAAGTATTGGCTCGTGTTTCTTTTTAAGATTTGAAGAAATGATTGTTGTGGACAGAGCAAAAGGAAATGGAGAAATTGGAATCCAATGGACTGGTAGCGGAGGAAGTTGAGGAAGAATTGAAGTCGAGCCAGGATGGTGCTAAGAAAAAGAAAAAGAATAAGAAGAAGCAAAACAAGGTTGAGGAAATTATTTCTCAAGTAAGGGATTCTTCTGATAAGGACAGTGATTTGGAAGAAACTGATTTCTGGATTCCACCTGCTGGAGAACGCTGGGACTTTGACGATGGAGGAGATCGGTGGGGTTCTGATGCGGAGTCCGAGCACGAAAGCCAGGAAGAAAATCCAGCAGGTGTGTTGCAAAAAAAAAGTATGAGTTGTTTAGTGTTTTGATTCTGCTTTCTATGGTTTTTATGCAAGCAATGAAGCAATTTTTGGGACAGAAATGTAAAAGATCAGAATGATGGTGAACATACCTAGGTTTAGGAAATGATTTTTTCCAGACATTGACGAGTTACCCTGATGGTATAACCACAGTTCTTAGCTTAGCACAAACTCAGACTAGCTTTAATACAGTGACAGCAACAGCATATATAGTACAGTAGTGATTTGTTACATGGTGAGATGTGTTCAAGTGATGGCACTAGCTCGATTTTATGCTGTCAATTATTTTGCTTAACCTTGGCAACTTGCGCGGTAGCTTCATCAAAGTTTACTTTGATAATGATGTCTTTCGCTTCTATTCCTTCTGCGTGCTCTTTTGAAAGAATATTGCTTGCATACTTCTTCTTTTCGAGGGAAGCCAAATAATCTTGATTTAAATGGTTGCGAAACAACATTTCAGTTCTGCCTTGATGTTGAGTTAGCAAACTTACGTAGAGCTACATTTGTATTCTCTTTAATTTGATTATATTTTCACAGATGATGCAGTCGAAGATAATGGCGAGGAATCAAAAGAGCTCTCTACGCGGTATGTTTTTTTCTGTGTTCCTGTACTTTCTTGGAACTTCATTTTCTTCTTCATGTTGGCTTTATTTAGAGAACATTTCTTCTTCGTTCTGTTTTGCAGGGCTAAGAGAATGTCAATTGAAATTGGACCCAGCAGCTATGCTTCTAGAAAGAAGAAGAGCAAGAAGGACCCTGCAAGTTGATCGGCTCAAATACATGTGTCCTCACTTCTGAGAGATTGTAAAACAAAGTATTTGGACTGTTACCAGTTTGCAATGTCAAAAAGTAAGTCAGTGTTAGGAACTAGAGAACTCGATGTCTCCAAATTGGTATCCACCTTAAAGATTTTCCTTGCGATTGGTTTTTTTGTCTAGTAAATTATATGAAAATCACTTTGAAGTTTTGTTTGATTGCCGTTTGTTTTAAATCTAGCAATGATGAACATTCTACTGACTTAGGGGCGTGTCTGTGTGTTTTTTTCTCCGTTTCACAAAACCAAACATTTCTCCTCTGAAGAGAAAGAGGATGCATTTTTCCTGTAAACGCCACCTCATGACAATATTGCATCAAATTGTTTTGTTTCAGTTGTGGAGTATTCTTCCCCTGATTAGCAACTGCCGTAGTGTTTCATTTCCAGTAGCCTTCACATTTCTCTAGAGCATGGTAAATTCCACTGGTACAAGTAGGGTGTGTTTGTTTTGCATATGATTTTGTGTTTGCAATGTAAAAAACACAGTTGGTGTTTGGCAATACACCAAACTATGTTTTATACTGTGGGATCCATAAAAAAATTGAGTTTGAAATGCAGTTTTTACATGTTTTTTTAACCGAGTTTTATAAAACTCTGCTTGTTTTTGCGTTTCAAAAGGATTTTTTTCAAAATTTGAAATTTTTTTATTTTTTTCTTTACTTCAAATTAATTTTTTTTTTGTATTTTCAGATCATTTTGATGCGCTGATATCAAAAATAATTTTTTAAAAATAAAAAAAATTATTTTAATACATTTCCAAGTAAAAAGTACTTTTGAAAAGCAATCATAACTAAATATTTTATACATGTTTTTTGCTGTATATAAACCTTAACCATAATTATTACCAAACATGTACCTAAATCCAACTAATCAAACATAACCAAAGTTTTTTTAAATTTATTTTTTTAAAATCATAATCACAAAAACTACCTCAAAAAATAAAAGCTACCTAAAAAACAAACGCATGTAGTGTTTTTTTTTTTCTTTTTGATTTCAAGATTTTTAAGGATTGTAATTAAAATTTTTTATTAGATACAAATTCTTAAACAACCACACTTGAGGAATTTACATCCAAAATCTTTTTAATAACCCTCAAATCTAGCATCAATCTTGTTGTATACATAATAATATACAATAATATATTTTCTTTTATCTTTCTTAACTTGAAGAGGTTTATTATCTATCATTTCTTAAACAAAACTTCCTCATCCCAATAAGTTGTTCTTCATAATGCCTTGTTTGTTTTCAAAAAAATGAATTCTTGGAAACTATTTTCCCTACTTTTCCATGTTTGGTAAATATAAGAAAAGTTGGTCAAGGAAACTGAATTCCAATCAAAGAAAAAAAAGAGGCTTTATGGCAGGAAAGTGTTTTCCTTTTCTTATTCTAAGAAAAACTCTTTCCTTTTCTTTGTTGACAAAACGTGCACTGCCAGCAGATATAGTTATGCAGAAAATCCAGTCTTTCTCATTTGAGAAAAAAATGGAGCTTCATCTTCTTTGGTTTCAGTCTCACCTTCTCTATCCTTTCCCGTTGACAGGAATTCACAACTCCATTCATCAGAACAGATAAAACTTTGAAGGTTGTTACTGCAATCTGTAACTGAACGCTACCCTGAGGAGGAAGAAACACAACTTTAACTGATTTCAGCCATAAGACGAATCAATTAGAGTGTAAACAGAAACTCAAATGTATCATTTGCCAAGAAGTGAATGGCAGGCATAAAATTGAAAAAAAAATAATAGGTTTTATTTATGAAAAATTTCACAAGGTTATATCTCTATAATATTATATGATATATATAATTATATTTTATAAAATAAGCTATATATGAATATAAGATATAATAAAAAAATTCATCATTATACTTTTTAGATTTTATTTTTTTTATTGTAAGTGATTAAATATTTTATATATATTAGATAAACTTGAAAAAAAAATTAATTCATTAATAAGTTATTTTCCAGTTCATTTTCCATAACATAACCAAACACTGGAAAGTGTTTTCCAGTTCATTTTCCATAACATTACCAAACATCGGAAAATACTTTTCCAGAATTCACTTTCCAGGAATTCACTTTTCCCGGAAATTCACTTTCCAAAAGGAAACAACTTTCCTGCAAACAAACGGAGCCTAAGTATCACATATGAGATCTCATAAAAAAACAAGAAAAAGAGGAACAAGAGAAAGTAAAATGATATTTTAGAGAGATGGACTCTGAAAATATATATGTTGAAAGTGTTAAGAATAAAGAGATTGTGAACCTTTAGCTTGAAGGATTCATGATATATTTATAGCTTATGAGTATTTTTTTTTTTATTGAGAGAAGAGGTTAAAATGTAATTTCATCATTGTGATATTTTGAGTTGTATTCTATTCAAAATAATACATATTAAATCAGTATAAAATACAAAAGGACATGTGTGAGGTCTCAAAGTTGAGTGTTGGACTAGAGGCACGTGCTCGAGCCTATCATGGTGCTGGGGGGGTATGGCCAACACCCTAAGAAATTAGATGTTGGCATGTCCAACACCCTAATTAAATCGATCTAAGTGTCATGCTTAGACCTAATAATAGGTGTTGGTGTGACCAACACTCTTAACTTTTACTGGGCATGACATGCCTATTAAGGTCTCACACCCAACCTTGTTGGGCGTGATAGCACACTTGATATGGGCTCGGGCCACCATGCTTGAGCCCATGCATTTTGGTAGCAATTGGGCTTAACCGTGGTAGCCTAATCCTAAAAAGGATTTTGAGTTCATTTTATTTTGATTCAACAATAACCCCCCAAGTATTTGTGGTATTAATCTGCAAAGATTTGTAAAAATACCCGATTACTATGATGAGTTCATTGAAATTTCTTCATATGAGAAGAGAGGTTGAAACCCTAGGTAATAAACTAAAGAGCCCGTGTATAGGGGTGTGCATCATGTTTAAAAAACTTTACAAGTATTTGGAAGGGAACCATAAAGGGCTTAGAAAAGTTCCTAGGATGTGACCTTCGTTGGATGACATAAGACATGAGAGCCCTCAACTAGAGAGTGGTGCCAGTTCGAGACTACATTAGAGAGGTGAGATATCCAAGATCAATCTCTGGTGAATTAATAAGAGGCCCTATAAAACTTGGAGAACGTGCAAGTTCAAGACTCCATTGGAGAATAGGGGATCCGAGATCAACCCCATGACCTAGACTATGCTTTCTTGTTTCAACATCAAGTACAAATGTGTGCATTCCTTGCATCTAGATAATTCTCCTTTTCCTCTCACACTTAAGATTGTGAGAATTCAAATTAAGAAATTATGAAGAAATTATTCAAAACTTTGTTACAAAAAGAAAGGTTACTGAAGAAATTACAATAGTAAAATCAAGTTAACAGTATTACCTGAAATGTTGAGTGTATAACATAAAGATTTTGATATATTTTACATATATGATGCTGGCTAAGCTTTGCATGGATATGTTGTCCTATCAAGTTGAATGTGACATCATTATCTCCTCCCTGGGGGGATTATAACATCGACATATGTTTTTTTAAGGCAGTATAAACCATAGTTATCAAACCCAGTCCGGGGGTTGACCCGACCAAAGGCCGGGTCTCAGGTTTTATGGGTCAACCCAGAAAAATTAAAAAAGTTAAAGTTTTAATATTTTATATGAAAAAATTAAGAAAAAATCCATATAAATATAGGCTATACATATTGTAAATAATGAAGTTTAAAAGAATATTTTAAAAAGTTTTTTATCCTACATTAAAAAGATATTATATTAAGCTTTTAAGTTAAAGTATTTAAACCAAAAAAGTTTCTTATTCCACATTGAAAAAACATAGCTTTTTTCTTGTGAACATAGAGTATATATACTAATGTGTTTCAAATCCCACATTGAAAAAAGATAATTTTTTTTTCTTGGGAATATAGAGTATATATACTAATGTGTTTCAAATCCCACATTGAAAAAAGATAATTTTTTTTCTTGGGAACATAGAGTATATATACTAATGAGTTTCCAATCTCACATTGAAAAAACATAGTTTTTTTCCTGTGAATATAGAGTATATATACTAATGTATTTCAAATCCCACATTGAAAAAATATAATTTTTTTCTTAGAAACATAGAGTATATATATTAATGAGTTTCCATCCCACATTGAAAAAAGATAATTTTTTCTTGGGAATATAGAGTATATATATTAATGAGGAACATAGAGTATATATATTAATGAGTTTTCATACCACATTGAAAAAATATAATTTTTTTCTTGGGAACATAGAGTATATATACTAATGGATTTCAAATTCAACATTAAAAAGATACTATATTATCCTTTTAAGTTGAAGTATTTAAATCAAAAATTTTTTATCTCACATTTAAAAAATATAATTTTTTTCTTGAAAACATAGAGTATATATATCAATGGGTTTCAAATCCCACATTTTTTAAAAAAAAAAACCCTGTCTTGGCCGGGTCTCGCTCGGGTCATGGGTTGACCTGCCGGGTCGGTCGGGTTTGGCTGGGTCGTTGCACTGACCGGTCTTTTGACAAACCCGAACCGGTCCAGCCCCTGGGTCGAACTGTCAGGCTGATCCGGGTTTAATAACTATGGTATAAACTCTTCAAAACTTAGCTTCACTTATCAAGCGTACTGCAAATCATATGCAACTAACAGGTAAGAGGAATATCCAAAACCCATAATACTCAAACTAGTGGAATAGTAATTGTTTGACTGGAAATACAAACATCAACATGTAAGCTGCAAGTGAATAAAAAACAGGATAAAGTCTTCCAAGAACTACTTAAAACTTGTTTCAAGTCAGAATGACCAAGGAACTTCATTTAGCAAAGATTATGTAAGTTGGATTGAATCTAGCAATTGAAATTTCAGGCAATCAATGAACTTCACAGACTTGGTCAAACATGTTCTTGATATTCCTCCCTTTTTCAACAATATCACATCGAATTCTCCATGCAAGTCAAAGGTCAGAATCTGCATGGTGAAATTATTGTTGATGGTTATTTATAGGTGACCATTCTTGGAATCAAACAGATGAACATGTGTTATATACAATAAGCACCTGTGGTATAAAATGTCTGATCCTTGTTCAAAATATGTATTATGTCTATAGTTTTTCTTCTGATTACATAGCCTACCTTACATATCATATTTCTTGCATGTTTACTCGAAGAAAATCTGTATATTTATTGAATTTCTCTAAATAAGAAATACAAAAGAATATGATATCAACCTTGCAAAAGAAGATTATATAATATATTATAACTATTATACTAAATTCTCTGGTTAGGGAGAAGCATTCAACCTTGTAATAAAATGAAATCACTGTTACTTGGAAATTACTCATCACAAGTAACACGAAGTCAACACTTATGTCAAAAGAAATTTGATTGTATGCATGTTTTTAATTTCAAAAAACAAAGCCCATAGTTGTCTTAGGAACATATAAGTTGTACCAAGAGAGAAACTTGTTTCACAATATCTTTAGAAGTATGACAAGGTTATAACGTGAACAGGTTTGAGATTTGATAAACCTAAATTTAATAGGTTCAAAACCCGTCAAAAAAACCACTTCCCCTAAGCTCAACTAAGGAAAGGACCCACCTCTTTTGAGCTCTGGAAGAGCCTAGTCCCGTGGGCACAACTACATTTTTGAATCCTACTCTCCTTACACCTCTAAGTGTATAAAATTCCTCTAAGAGCCCATTATATTTTCTTCAATTTTAATACATATATCAGAGATATTTTCTCTCATTAATACATATGTCAATGATATTTTCCTTCATTAAAACTATCAGGACAATATTATATTTTAGCCCCTCATCTTTATAAAGAGACTCATGGGCTATAAATAGACCATGAATCCTTTAGCCAAAAGAGGTTCATAATCTTTATTTTTTAATGCATATTTATTTCCAGAGTATCTCTCTATTATGTTATTGTATTTTTGTCATTGACTTAATTATCGAAAAGTCCCAAAATTCACCAAAGAGGACCTTTTACATGTATCAAACACCCGCCTCCAGCCACCTTGGCTAGAAAGAATGGATCAGATTGTCAGAACCAAGATTTTAACTAATTATCCAAGACATAAATCTTGCCCCCATACTACTCAGATTTTTTATGACATCATTATTAGTGTCGTCTATGGAAACTGTTAAAAAAACCATTGGTTTCTTTCTAATGACATTTCCAAGTCATTCAATGACACACATGGGTTGCAACGCTTGACGGATCTACCTATTACAACAAGTATTTTTTCCCATTCAGACTTCCAACAACTCATCAATCAAGTGTAACCCACCACCCAAGTTGTGTTAGCTGCTTAAGAGCAAAATCAAGTTTTGCTACCTTAGCAAATCTAGGCATCAATGACATCCTCACCCTTGGAAAGGATTGACCAAGTGTCTTCCTAATGCAATAGCATCACTCTTCAAGAAATGGATCAAAGAGCTCCCTAGAGTAAAACAATTCATATCAAGAAGTAAGTTTATTTTTAAATTAAAATAATCATTTATCTGAGATACGCTTTCTATCAATAAATCTTTGATGGGAGCTTCTAGACTTTTGCAAAATATCCTTGGAAGATGTTTTTTCTAGTGCGATTGCATAATCTCCTTGTAAGGGGTTATCCCTTGTGCGGTTGCACAATCTTCTTAGAAGAGGTTCTTTCTAGTGTGATAACTTCACCCTCTATGATAGCCTGAGATGACCAACCTTAACAAATCAATAGAACCCCTATCATATGGTCAAATATATACCACCAAGGCTAACTAGAACCCAAAGAACTAACTCAACTCTCTTCAGATAGGCTCCTAGACCTTATGATATTTATAGGGATGAGCTTGAATCTCTCACTCTTAGGTTTAGTCTCTCTTTTTGGTTGGGGGGGTCTCATGCCCCATATTATCGTTAGGGAGGCCACAAGCCTCGAACTCTTAAAAAATACAATAACTCTCTAAGAAATGGACTGAATTGGTCTCTTTAGTGCAATAACATCACCCTTCTTGGGTTCCCCTCTACCTCTTAGAAATTTTTTTAAGTATAAGCATCGACATGGATACATCTCTTATGTCTTTTAGAAATTTTCTAAATATTAGCGTCGATAGAGATTCACTCCCCTCAGCTTCTTAGAATATTTTCTAAGTATACGCTCACTCTCATTTGGTTCCCCTCATCCACATGGAAGTTTTCTAAGCACGGGCCCTACCCTCTACGGGTTCCTCTCAGCCTCTTAGAAAACTTTCTAAATATAGGCTTATCTTTATTGGGTTTCCCCACTTATTACAAAAATTTTCTGAGTATGGATTCCTCTATGGTTTCACCTCACTCTCTTTGGGTTCCCCTTACTCCTTAGAATTGTTTTCAAGTACGGACTTCGACATGGGTTCCTTTTTGCCCCTTGGAAATTTTCTAAGTGTGGATGTCGATAGGAATTCATTTCTCTCAATTTCTTAGAAAATTTTCTAAATATAGATTTACTCTCATTGGATTTCTCCACCGATTAAAAAACATTTCTAAGTATAGATTCCTTTATAGTTTCATCTCAGCCTCCTAGAAAATCTTTTTTTCAAACTCATTTGTGTGCATGGGTAATATATGAGAAATGTTTATATCTGGTATATTAACTAAGGTTTTCACCTCATTTCTCATACAAAAAAACTTAACAAACTCGTCATATTGGGTACTTTTACAAGTCTTTACGTGAAAATATCACAAGGACTTGGGAGGCTACTAATAAATCCAGATTTAATAGGCCCAAAAAAATCACCTTCCTTAAACTCAGCCAAAGGAATGACTCACTCTCCCTTGGGCTTAGCCAGGGGAAGGACCCAACTCCTTTGAGTTCAGCCTAGAGGAAAAGCCTAGTCTCATGGGCACAACTACATTTTAGATTCTACTCTCCCTACACTGTTAGGTGTATAAAAGTCTTCTAAGAACCCATCATATTTCCACTAATATTAATATTGTGTAAGAGATAGTGTGTAAAAGTCCTCTAAAGGCCCATTATATTTCCATCATCGTTAATACATATGTCAGAGATATTTTTTCTCATTAAAACTATCAAAGCAATACTACGTTTTAACCCCTTTTCTCCATAAGAGACTTATGTGCTTTAAATAGACCATGAATCCTTAAACCATAAGAGGTTTGAAATATTCATTGTATACTACAAATTTATTTCCAAAGTATCTCTCTATAATATTATTGCATTTTCTCTAAAATAAATCATTAACTTAATCATTAAAGAGTCCAAATTCATTAAAGGAGACTTTTTACAAGTATCAAACATTTATCTCAAGCCAACTTGGCTAGAGAGAACAAATCAGATTGTCAAAATCAAGAGATTAATCAATTATCCATGATATAAGCCTTACCCCCAAGCTACTCAGATTTTGTACTACATTATCAAAATTGATCATATAATAAATGGTGTGTAAGGGAATCTTTAAAGATTCATGAATTTATCACCATTTGGTCCTTGTGTTTATTGTTGCTAAATTAGTATTTTGCTAACCTTATCCTTCAGGTATTTGCTGTTATTGATAATAATAATGCTCCAGAATTCAGTATGTCACGAATCTTGAGTTTTTGAATGTTTGGATAATGGATTATCACATATTCATGTTAATCTTTTATTCTCCATAACTAAAGTTGTAGAGGGTTGGTGGCAAAGGTCCAGATTCCTACAAAACAGTTTCTTTTAGAGAAATTTAAGAACCATATGATGATTAAGTTAATGACTTTTTAATTAAGAGTTGTAGTAAATGAGCATTAAATTCTAAGAACAAGAATGTTTGTTCTTAGTTCATGTATGATAAATGCTGAAAATACGTTATAAGAGAGTGAAGATTGTGAACCTTTTACCTAGGTTGTTCAGAGAGTACTTATAACCTTTGTAGTTTGAACTTTCTTCCTCTTATTTGAGGGGTCATAAGTCTTTTCCTTTTTTATATCCAAGTAGGGAGGGAGACTCTTGCATCAACATTAATGTTGATGTAAGTTTCTCATTACACAACATTAATGTTAATGGGAATACCATGTGCCTATAGAAAGCGGTCCTATATCATTTTGCACATGATATAAATGTCAATGAGATCAATTCTTGTAATTAACATAATATTGATTGACGTATGGATGAATCTTAGGGGAATATTTTGCACGACTAAAGTGTAGGGAGATGATGATCCTAGATTCTTATATTGGGTGTTTGGATCTGAAGTAATCCTAGGTCGAAGGATGTTGGGTTTGACATCTTGTTAGACCCACAAGCACTTGGGCTTATCACGTAGCCAAACCCGAGGGATTTGAGTTTGGCATCTTGCCTAGATTCACAGGCACTTGGGCCTCACGCGTAACCAAGCCCAAGGAAGATGGGTCTCGTGTGCTGTCATACCCTCTTTTCACGAGTTTTGACTTCTTGTTTGGCCTTTATCTTGAGCCTTATTTTTTTTAGTCCTTTTAGCCATGGACCTTAAAAGGAAAAGAATTTTAATATGGAATGCACTAATCCATCAGAAACTATACAATCAATTCAACTTTCTTCTTTGATGTCAAAGATCAATTTATACATGGTCCATCATAAACAAAGGATATTCAAAATCTTTCCAATCTAAAAGTGTTTGGAGTCATCATCCTTTGCACAATTTCTTGCTTTCTTAACAATGAAATCAATAAAAATATTTAAATAAAATAGAACTTATGTTAACAAAGATATTTATGTTCATTAGATCACGAACATGAGAATCATGAAGAGCTAGAATTCCTTCTAAAATAATGATGTCTGAAGGGTTAACCTGTGATTAACCAAAACAAGTAGGTATGAGCCCAGAAGAAAAATCACACTCATCAATGTCATGAATCTAGGCACAAAACAAAAATCAATGTTCTGTATAATCATTTTAAAGATCAAGAGACAAAATTATTTACTTATGAGATATGATTGTGGGGTTAAGAATTTTCTTGATGTTACTTTTAAAGCACTCACACCAAAATTCCAAGAATCTTACTTCCTAATTCAATTATTTTATAGGTCTTAAAATCATAATTTGGTATGTTTAGTCTCTCCATACATGAAAGGAGAAGTTTGGATGGAAGGCATCTAGGAAGCAAACACAATATAAAATCTTGGAATTCTACAAGCATTAACAAATATCAATGAACCTTAAAATTTGATCAGAAAGAAGTTGCAAAGACAAACAAATAAGAATACTTGTCAGGATGATCAAAGTTATTATCTTGAACTTTTAACAATGTATCATCACTTAGAGAGTGATGAAATGAATCGTATAAATGAAAACAAACAAATTACTCATTTTGTTTGATCTCAAATATCATTTAAATAATTGACCTAGTTAAAATTAAACACAAATTTTATTTGATTGACAAGAACAACACGTCAATCATGGAGCTAAGAAATGATCATATTACTCACAGTTGTTTTTCTAAATGCAATCCCTCCAGCAACACCTGAACAAATATACTTTCAACATCAAGAAATTAAAATATACAAATAAATAAAACGTAATTGAAGTAAGAATTAGGATAATATATTCAAAAGAAACATTAACATTAATTAACATTATTATTAACAAGGAAACTAATTTAGGTCAGCATTTTATTGTTATCCCTGTTCATCCTCTCATATTTTTCTATTTATAAGCAATGCAATGCTTGACTTCCTTCTTGGTCCTTAGATTTATTTTTTTTTATATCCTCCAAATAAAGATTCTTTCAATTTGGTTTTTTAAAATTACTTTGATTTTATCCTAGGTTTTTTTGTTCTATTTTATTTTTTGAGTTTATGCCTACCATAGGTGTCGAGGATTGTTTTAAAATTTAGTAGCATTGTAATTTTGCATTAGAAAGTTTAGAATTGTTAAAGGGGCTAAGATTAAAAAAACATGGATCAAATTTGACTTTGAAAATAATTAGCAACATTGTTTTCTATTTTTTGTTCAAAAGGAGTGTAAATCTACACTTTGGTCCATCAATTTAATTTTTTTCCTTATTTAGTCCCTTTTGATTTTGGATTTTTTTTTATCCCAAACTTATTTTTTCTTGCATTCAATCCCTAAGTCTTAAGAAAGTTAGCAAAAAGATTTGAGGAGATAGGAAGTTTTTTAGTAACCAATTCCAACCATCTATAACTGTGATTTTGATATCTATGGATTCCGTTTTGAGATGGAAACTTAATGGTGGTAGTTTTTTCCTTTAATGATGCCAAAGAAAACATATCGAAACTTAGAAAGTTTTTTTTATTGGATTTTAAATTTTTAGACCGATTAGAATGTGTTTTGTTGCTAAAAACAAGATTATAGAGGGTTATAGGATTTGTTTTCATGTTTTTAGGTAAACGAGTGGTTGAAATACAGGTTTTTAGGGGGTTTTAAAACTTGGAACCTAATTTTTTAGTGACCATAAAAAATAACACATCATCTACCCAAGCAAACGACATGTCATCCACCAATTAAAAAAAACAAATGGGACAAATGATAATTGTGTCGTCTATCCTATTAAGAAATTAAAAAAAGAAACCAAGTGTATGGGCTTGTGTTTCAAGACTTAGGCGTATATGGCTTTCATGTGGGTAAATTATCCTTTCACAATAATTAAAAAAACATTAAAAACAACATGTCAAGGGCATGAGAGAAGCTGTGTCGCTTCAGCGATGTGTTTGTCATCATATAGAGGTTAAAAACTTTCTTTCTTCGTGTCATTTGATTCCTCACGACATCTTTTTTCTTAATAAATGGTGCGTGTTTGGTTTTGATAGACAGATTATCTCTGGTGCTTTTTTTCTCTCTCTTCTCCCTCGAGATTCGCACCTAGCATTTTAAATTTCACAGTAGTCCTTTTGGTTAGGTATATTTGAGTATTTGTCCTCATTCTTTTAATTATTTGATTTTGATTTTTGGCTTTTTATTAGTTTTTTTATTTTATTTTCAATTTTATCCTTTAATCTAGACTTTTTGTTTTTTGATTTTTCAAATTTAATCCTTCTTTTTTAAAATTTCAGAGCAGTTCCCTTGGTCGGGTATATTCGAGTATCAATCCCCATTCTTTTACTTGTTTCATTTTTGTTCTTGGTTTTTTTGTATTTTTTTTTATTTGTTTTTCAATTATATCCTTCAATCTAGGCTTTTCATTTTAGAATTTTTTAAATTTAGTCATGATTCCTTTTTTTTTTCATTTGTTCCTTACCTTTTTTGTAAACTTTCAAGCATTTTCAATTTCATTATTTAATAAAAAAATTTACTTTTTAGATTTTATCATCATTCTCTTTGGTAGTTTCTTCTTTGATTCTTTTATGAAATTGATTTTTTTTCAATTTAGCTCTTCAATTCAAAATTATTTATCCTCTAATGTTTTTTTCAAATTTGATCCTCATTATTTTAATTATTATTTTTTCTTTTGAATCTTTTTTAATTGATTTTATTTTTTCAATTTCATCATTTGACATTTAATTTATTGAAATTTAATTTTCATACTTTTTCCAGGTTTGGTGTTTCCATTTAAAAGGCCTAGGTCATGGGTTCACATCATTTTTTTTTTATTTTTTTTTTATCTCATTACATGACATTGATTTATTATTATTACTATTATTATTATTATTATTATTATTATTATTATTATCTGTAAAATAGGCTTCATGGTTTTATGTTTTTTTTTTTTTTGATAGAATTATCCTAATTTCATGACCTAACATGTGAGTTTGACGAGTTAATTTAAGTGAATTCACATTTTTTTTTTGCTTTTATTATTTTTTTTTTTTAGAACCTTTTTGTATGATCTTTTTTCTTTCACCATTCAATATTTCATGTTTCCAATAAAAATTAATCTTCATGATTTTTTCATATTTAATACTTCCAATGAAATGATTTGCAAGTTTCATAGGTTAACACAAGTTTTTTTTTTTTTTTTGCGCTTTTTGTTCTCAGATTTTTCTTTTACTTCGCACGTCATATAGCAAGTAAAAGAAAATCAGGTTTGCCTGCTCCACAAAGGTCTCAAATCAAGGCAACGATCATGTAATTTGTGGGCTACTATTTTTCTATGCAAAAACACTGAAAGATAAATCATTAAGCAATGAAGGTTTAAAGAAAAGGAATCAAAGCGGAAAGAGTTGATGCAAAATATTGAGGGATAAAAGTTCCAAAGGTTAGCTGTGATGTTTAGTAGTGACATTTGAATAAATACAGAACATCATCTCCTAGTTTTAATAGTTCATGAAAGATTGTGGTTTCTCCTTTTTCTCCCATGGGAGTATGGAACTACTCCAAAGCTGTGTTGTCTCCTGTGTGCTGGGATATTCTACCAATATATCATCTGTCTCGTGGTTTCGTCTCCATTGCAGCCGATAGAGAATCTTACTCTAAAAATGATGACACAACACAGGGCCTGGCTTCCTATACGTTCTTGGGTGGTTAGAAACTTCCAAACATGTAGCTGAACACCTTCAAAGGAACACAAATACATCAACATTGTATTGATCAATTGGATAAGAAAACCAAATTTGCAGAGAGAAGATTCCCTGTTATCTTTTGCAAAACTACTCAACGCAATTGAAAAACAATTTGTTAGTCTTGAGTATGCTACTCTACACACAATATTTTAGCTAACTGGATTAACATTGAAATTCAAATTTCACAAGGAATACAAAATGAACACAACCTAACTGACTGGCATGTCCTTCAAGAAAAAGAATTGATAAGAGCATCACCTTGTCATCATGCTCACATTGCTGAAATCCCTTCACTCCATAACTTCTTTCTTGCAATCAAAACTCGTTCTTCACTCAAGGTGAGAGCATCACTCCTTGGTTCAACCTCTGATAACCAACGATCCCACTTTAAGGCGGTCACAAATTTTCGGATATAGTTTATAATTAAGGGCTTGTCTCTTATTATTACAAACCCATCAGGCCTTAGAATCCGATCCATTTCAATTAATAGATCCTCCACACCACACCCATGCTCCTGAATCTCAGAAAATACTCCCCAGGCATGAAGAAGATCGTATGTACGTGGGTATGTAGAAAATGCTTCACACCTATAAATTATATTATGTGAGTCATTTAGAAACTCGAAAACAAGAGTGGCACAAATGAGAGAGCTTGGAAGAAGAGGAGCACTATACAGTAGTTAAACACCATTTATTTGTTCAAGTGCACCATAGAGAAATTCATTAGCAGAAAGCAATCATGGATGAACATGGTATCTAGATAATTATATGGATGATCAATGCAAAATCCTTTTCAAATCCTAATTAAAGCAGTCCTCCTACTTGAGCTACCAAGACAGCAACATACAGTGGGAGAAAGTTAAGAGTGAGTCTCTGTTATGCTGTCCCATTAGAATTCATATCATCACCCAGACAGGCGATTGGAGTTTCTTCAGACAAGACCATTAATATTTTATCTATGACACATGAACAGAAAATGAGCTCTAATACCAAGGTGAGCCTCAAGAGATATATATATAAGGTTGGTTAAATGCATACCAATCATGAACTGTTCCAATTAAGCCACGATCGTAAATGATCTTCAATCTAGCAGACATGTTGACTGGAGCAACGTTCATCACCCAGACATCTGTATCTTTAAGAGCAGCACCAAAACCCCCAAGGTTTGAGTTCATATCCATGACATTTCTGAAGTAATTCTTCCGTACAACAGATTTCATCTGCTTCCAGTACTCATTCACTCTAAATTGCCAAATGTTCTGCACCACAGGAATATTTATTTGTTGAAGGGTATCATAATAGTAAAAACGAGGGAGGGGGGGAGCAATATATATCATTTTTCTGCAATGCTATAAACTTGAAAAACCTACAGTGTCTTCATGGAATTGTTCAGGACTGACACCAATGTCTTCCAACCGAGGGGGTGCTGCAGTAAGCCTCTTTGGCCAAGGAACTAGCCCGCTTCCTCTTTCCTTGTGCATCTCTGTGGATAAATGGCAAGTTTAAGAAACTGGAAAAAAGATTAACTGAAATGTTAAAAAGGCTTAAAAACAGTGACAAGTAAATTAGACTCTTAACAAGGTCATTAAAAAAAAAAAAGAGCAATAAACAGCATTTTCATAGTCATTTTTCAGGTATTAGGTGCAAACCAAAGAATCTATTCTCAAAATGCATCCATACTTCAACCCAGTCAAGGATATCGACTTTTCTTTCTTTATCTGGTTATATTACGTCATATGGCCCAGTAATAGAGTATAATGTTTTAAATTATATGTGTATGTTGATCTGAATTCCCAGTATCCAAACAAAGTTAGCAATTCCACCAAAGATGAGAGTATCAGCAAAACAAATCCAGTGACTTCTGCTCTGTAAATGTACACTCTATTGCTACTTACTTGCTGAGTAGGGGGCTATGCAGGCCTTCATGTGCACATTCCAAGTTGCATCTGGGTCATCACCAGTACTGCATAGCGGGGGCTGCGTCCCAGGATCCCTCTTCAAGTAACAGCCATTACCCAATGGTTTTTGCCAAATAACAGTCTGATCTTTCTTCACAGCAACCCTCCAACACATTCTTCTTAAAAGGTCATGCATTGCATTCCAGATCCTTCGATTTTCTGGATCAAGTGCATAGGCTTCAGGAGAGGAGTAGGCAAAATACCCTCCAGGTCTTAGTAATCTATCAAGTTCTAACAAGAGGATTCCATCTCTCTGGAGCCAATCAATACGGCATCGAGAACAGTGAGCCAGTTCAAATGATCTACTTGGATAAGGAAGTCTTTTAGTGCCTAAGACACCAAGAGTTGAAGGAATCCCTCTCTCCAGCGCAAACTGTATTTGATTCTCATGTACATCATTAGGTGCAATGGACATAGCTATAATGCTGTGGGAAAGAAGATAAGCTCCAAAACTTGCAACTCCACAACCAACGTCAAGAACATTTCGGATATTCCCACCATTGTGAAGTTTATCATTGGGAAATTTAAGCATCTGTACCAGCAAAAAAATAAAACATAAGCTTGGTTAGACTCACTTTATAACACATTTAAGCGAACAAAACAGAAGATCAAGATATTGTATTACCCTAGCAAGAGAAACAATGTACTTATTTGCTCCATCATGAAAATGGGTTCCTCCACCAGGAAAATTTATCTTCTCCCCATTCACTACCATCCAATTCTGATCCGACTTCTCTTGCGCGAGATGTGTATGAGGTATATTTGCTTTCCAAACCTCATCTCTACTCTCCGGCCACCTTATAGGGATCTGGAATTCTAAAAATTGATTGATTTCGTCCAAATCAAAACTAACTGCAAAGCAAAAATTAAACAAACACATACACCAGCAAGAACACTCTCACAAACCTTGTAACCAATAGGAGGTGGTATAAGACAATTAAAACGCCGCTCCGAAGGGGGGCAATGCCTTTCATAATGCTCCATTAAAGTCAAATTTGGCTTCAATTTCAATTGGTAGATAAGGTTTCTATCCAAACATGGTATCAACTCTGAGTGTTTTATATCACAGATCTGTAATAGCCGACCAAAACACACAAAAATAACAAATAAGTTGATCTAAAAATCATTACTTTCACAAACTTACAAAAACAAAAATGCATACTTTGACACAATTAAATATTAACAAAATGCTAAGAAGGAAAAAACATACTTGGGCACAATTTAATACTAACAAAACAATGCTTAAACACAAAATCAATCAAAACCCAGTTCATATTTGTTAGTAATTAATGGGGAAAACATACGGGAATGCTTTTGGGGACTTCTGGGTTATGTTCTTGGTCCTCAAACAAATCATCAAAATCCCGGATATTCCCGCCGAGAACAGGATCCGTGCCGTCATGTTCGCCGTCAGATCTGGAGAGAGCAGGAACAAAAGAAGATCCATAGTACAGACAGAGCAAGCCCAGAAGAAAAATGAAGGCGATCAGAGCAGAGGTTATTTGCTTGGCAGTGTAAAGCTTTTCGCTTTTTTGCTTCATTTCTGAAGAAAATATCAGAGCCGTCGAATTCAGTCCGTCAAGGAGAGGAGAGATTTTTAACAGTGGAGGAGATTTTCGCGGGGTTTAAAGAAAGCAAGAAAACCGGACATACGAGTGGACTGACTGACTGACTGACTGACTGCTTCAACCTTGTGTTGTGACGTGCGGTCTTCAAAGATTCTTGTTTTGCTCCTCTACTTCTTCTTTAGTATTATCCAAGGGAAAACCTCAATTTATTCCCAAACCTATATATGCATTTTCGATTATATCCCAAAGTTATAAATTTTATCAATTAAGTCCCAAATGTTGTATCTTTTATCAATTTCTTTCATAGTTTAAGCCTACTTTTCATATTTTTATACACTAAAATAGTGTCCTTTTGAAAAAACATTTGATGGAAAAATTAATGAACATTAACATTTTCTATCTAATATGTATATTTATGCACTAAAACGCATTGATTTAAGAGATTTTGATAATAATATTGATAAACATTAACTAAAGACTTGATTAAGAATTTTTTTTAAAAAAATATATTTGAAACTTAATTAAGAAAATTTATAAGTTCGGGAAACTAAAAATGAGTTTATAGATTTAGAATTAGATTAAGATCTCTTTATAGGAATAACAATTTAATATGAACTCGAAGGATACCAATACGACATAAAAATATATATATTTTTTTTATAATTATCTTACCTAATGAATAATAAATAAAATATGAATATTATCCGATCTAACTTAAAACTCATCCAAACCTAACCAAAAATATATATTTATATCATATAAATATATTTGTAGAATATTTATGATTTTTTATATAATATGATATATATGCATACCTCAATATAGATATAAAACACACATATATGTATAATATTTATAGTTTTATAATTTAATATATATACACACACTTTAAACATATATAGTAAGTATTTTATTTTTATTGAATACTAAATAATAGTTAGATCATAAATACTTATAAATCCAACTTTTTTTTTAATTAACATGGATGTTTTGAAAGAGAAACCTCAAATGAAATGTATATCACAAGAATTTGGGCTTAATTATTTTTATTGTAATATTTATTTAATTTTAAAACTCTTTGGAATTTATTACTTTTATTTTACGAGGCTAATGATTATTTACAAAATTAATGATAACTCTAGGATTCTATTTTATTATTTTTATATTAAGTATTATTAGGATTTTTTTTATTTAAAGGGTTGCAATAGATATTTTTTCGTTACAAAAAAAGACTATTGACAAATAAAAAATAAATTTTGTGAGCTTTTCTTATAACCTTGGCGTATGTGTTTTTTTAGAGTTTTTTAGCATGACATATATCCTTTCGCAATAAGCTATGTCAATTCATATCGGAGTTGGATCGACCTGCATGGTGGACAAAGTGTTAGCAACCATCCCGATAACATACTTCAAAGGATACAAGCCTTCTGGGGTGTTATGCAAGTCTATAATGTGACATTGATAAATCTAAAATAGAGGTATGATTGTCAATTTGAGCAAAATTGATGTTAATTTCACAAGGATTGAAGAAGATCCTGACATCTTGATGTTAGATGCCAACAAATATCGTGATTATAATGGGTGTTTTACTAGTGAAAAAGGTTTGTAGTTAGTCTATTTATAGTCTTGTTCCTACTTTTTATGAAATTTTAACAGAAGATTATAACAGAGGTAAGTGATGATATTCTAAAATCCAAGTAGCTTAGGAGCAAGGCTTATGTGTTGAATAATTAATTAATCTCTTGATTCTAGTAATCTTATCAATTCTTCCTAGCCAAGGTGGCTGGTAGTTTGTACCTGAGGATTGGTAGGCCAAGGTAGCTGATGATTGGTACATGCAAAAGGTCCCCTTTTATAGAGTTAGGAACTCTCATATGCTTAAGAAAGTATCTTTTTAGATAGACAAAGTGCAATGATATTTAAAAAGATATAATCTGAAAATATGTACGCTAAAAATATTGAGAATTGAGAGATTATGAATCAAGAGCTTGAAAGATCTATGAGATATTTATAGCCCACGAGTTTTGTCCTTTTATGGAGATGAGGGGCTGAAGTGTTATTTTGTCTTGATAGCATTTAATGAAGGATAAATATCTCTTACATATACATCAATGAGGGATAAATATGGTAGGTCATTCGGATATCTTTATACACCTAGAGAAGTAGGAAGAGTAGGATACAAAATATAGGTGAGCCCATGAGGGTTGAGTTCTTCCCCTTATCAAAACCTAAGAGAGTTGGGCTCTTTCCTTAGTTATGTCTAAATGAGCTAGGCGTGTCCCCTGGTTGAACCTAACTATACTAGGTCTGACAACTTTCCAGGCCTACATTGCATTGGGCTCAACACATGGTTGAACCCAAGTGTATTGGGTTTGGAAAGTTGTCAAGTCCATGTTGTCTTAAACTCAGCACATAGTTGAATCCAAGTGTATTGGATTTGAAAAATTGCTAAACTTGCATTACCTTAGGCTTAGCACATGGTTAAACTCAAGTATATATAAGAGTTGGGCCTGATAAGGTGACAAACCTATAGTGTTGGTGCCTGGCCAAAGAGCCATAAGACCATAGGGCCACAAAGTCACACTCAAAATGATAAATTCTGGTCCATTAGTAGCCCCTTAAGTCTTTGTGATATTTATACACAAAGTCTTGTAAAAATGCTCGGGACGACAAGTTTAATAATTTTTTTCATATAAGAAGGTGGTTGAAACCATAGTTTTCAGACCCGGCCCGGTCCAAGGCCTGGGTTCCGGGTTTTGACCAGGTCACTAAGTCAGTCGGGTCAATTTTTTTTTTTAAAAAATCAAAACGATATTATTTTAGTAAAAAAAAAGTCAACGAGTCTTGCCAGGTCAACCGAGTCGCCGGGTTACACCAAGTTTTTTCTTACCCTATTTTTTTTTCAACCTAGCCCGGTTCCAGCCCGGACTCGGCCCGCCAGGCCGGGCCAGGTTTCAAAACTATGATTGAAACCCCAGGTGATATACTATAGATCCCGTGTGTAAGAGTATGCACCATAGTTGAAAAGGATTTTATAAATATGTAAAAGGAGAAATATAAAGGAACTCATACTTAGAATAATTTTCTATTAGGTAAATAAAACTATGAGGGGTAATCCTATACTTAGAAGATTTTTTTAGGAGGGAAGCCATATATTTAGAAAATTTCTAAGTGGCTAGGTGGAACCGGAAAAAGGTGAGCCTATACTTAGAAGATTTCTAAGTGGCTATATGGAGCCCAAAAAGAGTGAGCCTATATTTAGAAAATTTCTACGTGGCTATGCAAAATCTAAGGGGGGGTGAGCTTAAGGAGATCAAGTTCATCTTTTGAAAAGTGGTAGGGTTATTACTCTAGGGAGACCATGTCAAACCCTTCCTAGAAGAATTACACACTCCTAGGTTAATTGTGTTATTGCACTAGGGAGACCAAGTTAATCCCTTAGAGAGTGATGGAACTATTATCCTAGGGAGACTAAGTCAATCCTTTCCTAGGATACTTGTATTATTGCATTAGGATAATTATGTTATTGCACTAAAGAGATCAAGTCAATCCCTTTCTAAGAGAATTGCACATTGCTAGAATAATTATGTTATTGCACTATGGAGACCAAATCAATCCTTTCCTATAACAATTACACATTCATATGATAATTGTGTTATTGCACTAGGAAGATCAAGTCAATCCCTTCCTATGACAATTGCAAATTCCTATGATAATTGTGTTATTGCACTAAGGAGACCAAGTTAATCCCTTTCTAGGAGTATTGCACATTCATTGGATAATTATGTTATTGTACTAGGAAAATCATGTCAATCCCTTCCTAGAATATATTCCTAGATAATTGTAATATTGCACTAGGAAAAGCAAGTCAATCTCTTCCTAAGAGAATTGCATATTTCTAGGATAATTGTGTTATTTCACTAAGAAGACCAAGTCCCTTCCTAGAAGTATTGCATATTCATTGAATAATTGTGTTATTACACTAAGGATACCAAGACAATCTCTTCTTGGGAGTATTGCTCATTCTTAAGATAATTGTGTTATTGCACTAAGAAGATCAAATCAATCCCTTATTGGAAGTTGCACCTGACTAGTGAGTTGTTGAAAATCCAAGAAGGTAGGAGTGTCCATAGTAACAAGTAGACTTGTCTCATGTCCTAGCCTAGGTAGATATTGGTTTTATGCCATGAAATTGCTTGAAAATATCAAAAGAAAGCTTTAGGAAGAAATCGATAGCTTTTTTATCATTTCCCACAAACAGCGTCACTAATGATGTCCCAAAAACTCCAAGTAGCTTAAGACCAAGATTTATGAGTAGGATAACTAGTTAATCTCTTAGTTCTAGTAATTTGATTCATTATCTCTAGCTAAAGTGATTGGTAGCTTGTACCTGAGGCCTGGTAGGCCAAGGTGATTGATGGTTAGTACCGTAAAAGGTTATCTTTTGTAGATTTAAAAATTATCAAATGCTTGAGTATGTATCTTTTTAGAGAGAGAAAGTAAAATGATATTTTAGAGAGATAAAGTGCAATGATATTTTAGAGATATATACTTTGAAAATATATATGTTAAAAATATTGTGAATAAAGAGATTAGGAACCTGGAGCTTGAAGGATCCATTTAGTATTGATAGCTCCCGAGTCTTGTTTTTTTATATAGAGAAAGGGCTGGAGTATCATTTTTCCTAATAACATTTAATAAGAAATAAATATCTCTTACATATGCATTAATGAGGGATAAATATGATAGGTCATTGAGAGATTTTTTACATTTAGAGATGTAGTGAGAGTAAGATACAAAATGTAGTTGGGCCCATGAGAGCTGAGATCTTCCCCTTAGTTGAACCCAATAGAGTTGAGCTTGTTTCTTGGATGAACCCATCTATACTAGGTCTGGAAACTTTCAAGACCTATGTTGTCTTGAACTCAATACATGGTTGAACTCAAGTGTATTAGGTCTGGAAAGTTACCAAACTCACATTGCATTGAGCTCAGCACATGCCTAAACCCAAGTATATGAGAAGTTGGGCCTATTAGGGTGATAAGACCATGGTGATGGCGCCTGGCCAAAGAGCCGCATAGCCACACTCAAAATAATAAATCATAATCCATTAGTGAGTATGATAAATTTAATTATAACCGAAAACAATTTCCATTAAAGTCCATATTGAAACTTTTAATAGATATTTAGGTATTTAAAATTTTATGGACTAGCTTGAAATATTTAAGATTGATACAAGAGAATATGTTATTGGTGGTTGTGATTAGATTAAAAGAAAAAGCTTTTGGATGGTGTAAATAGATCTATAATACTTTTTTTATGAAAAAGGTAGAATGTTTAATAAGATTTTGTTTCGTATGAGATATAAGTTAAAAAATAGATTTATTTTGTTAGATTACAATGTTGAGTCTATAAGATTTAGTGCTATTTTTTATACTAAGATATTAATAAAAGAAGTTGTTGGTCTATGTAATAACTTTATTAACAATAAACCATGTAAGAAAAGAAAATCTACAAATAAGATAGTCTTTTTTGACAAATAAAGATTTTGAAAGAGATAGCAAAGATACTTTCATATTTAATTATGAAAATGAACTAGATTAAGCAAGTAATGACTAGAGTAAATGACAAAAAAATGCAAGAACATTGGCTTATGAAACGACTATAAGACATCATGTGCAAGTGACTAATAAGTCTACCAAAATTGAAATGGAAATCTGCACAATATGATATAATTTGTCTATTTGGGAATCCTTGTTGTTTTTCTAGTATTAAAGAGGCAAATTTTGTTGACTTTATTGGATTTGAGGATTTTAGTTTAAAAGTGAATTATCTTCATATTTATTTTATCAATCATGTGAAGTTTAAAGTAAAAAGGTTTAAAACAAACTATCTTAAACAAAAATTAATCATACTATTATATTCCAATTATTATTATTATTTGGCATAAAGAGTTTAATTTAAGATAGTGAACAAGAGGATATGTTTTTTTTAAGTGAGAGAGCCTAATACAGGATGTGTATCAAGTAATTTTGGACTTAATTATTCTTATCATAAAATTTATTTAATCTTAATATTTCCTAAAACTTGTTACCTATTTTTTATTAGGCAAGTGTTTATTTAGAAAATTAGTAATAGCTTAAGAATTTTAATCTATTTTTATTTTATTTTTCTATTTCAATATTATTAGAGTTTTATATTTAAAAAGGTTCTAATAGCCTTTTGATGAAGAAGAAGATTGATGAATAAAAAATGAGTTTTTTTTTTCTAAAACCTTGTTATTTTTATTTTTCAATATAAAAAAACCCTTTATCCTTTCGTTACACTTTACATCAAAAACTAAACTGCAATTATTAACTATAGATTGAATTTGATACTCCTTATATGTTCTAGTTAACATATTATCCTGAATAAATTTAATGTAACAATGCCTCTTCTTTTTAGAAAACTAAGCATCAAATAGACTACCCAATAACCAATCTATTGGCTCAAGGGTTGTAAACTCTAATTTTAAAGGACTAACATACTAGTTTTATTCATTTAAGATTATTATACTTAAAATTATCTAATTTTGTATCTAGCATATGTACAAGCTAGGTGGAAGCATTATTGATTACACTTGTTATGAATAGACATTTTAAGTATGAAAACATAATATTTTACAATTATGAAAGGAGATTATATGATTCTCAAGATATAAAAGCTTTATCCTTGAAGATTATTTTATATATGTATATATTGGATCTTTAAATGATCAAGTTTCCTTTATTTAATTCTTGCATTATATTGTAAAATATTTTATGTATTTTACAAGTCAACTATGATGCTTACTATTCATATTTGAAAAAAACTTTTAAGAGGATCATGCATGTTGAATAAGGATATAAAGGTCATATGAAACTAGTTATAAATGAAAATTTTGAGAAAAATCAAGTATTGGTCTTGAGAAAAATACCTCATGACTTATTGAACATTAAGATTATAAGGAGACTGAGCCCATAACTAATAGAAGAGATACCAGGATAAGTACACATATCTTGGTAAGATTTTGTGCAATGATTACTTCCACAAAAAGGATAGCAACTAGTTTTTTAAAGTATTTTCATTCATATGTTTTTAGAGATAAGAAAAAGAAGAAAAACAAATAAAAAAATATTTTAGTTATAACTACATCTTTCTTAAAAACTTGATTAGTTAAAAGCTTATACGTTGTGTCACCATGCTTATTTGGTTTGATTTGCACTTTAGATTGGCATAATTTTTTTAGTTATTTTTTTAATTGAAATATCGTGTATGTAAGAGTGACAATGTATTAACAACACTTGTGTTAATGTTAAACTAAAGGATTTATAGGCTTTTTTCTTGTGATATAAGTAGGAAAGCATAAGTTGATTCAATAATCACATATTATGCTTAGGGACTAGATTTAGGCATGGTTGAACTAGGATAAATTTTTCTTGTTTGATCTCTCTACTCCTACACTCTTTATTTTATTATTTGTGTTCTTATCTTACAAGTTCATTATCTTTATGCATTACTTAACTAGTACTTGTTTCCATTAATATTAGTTTTCTCTATAAGTTTCTTTTTTGTTTTATCAAGGTTTATTCATCCTTTATAAGACTACAAGCCTAACTCTTAGTCTTATATTTGGTATAATAGCTTTGTGCTCTTGAATAAGACTCAATTATCTTAAATAAAAGATCATAACCAATAAGTCTAAGGCATTTTGGTTTAATGGCTCTAATTATATTTATTAGAATTATAGAATGAGATTTTATTTTCTTTCACATGATCTTAACATGTGAGTGTTGAAAATAGCTTTAAGATTCTCAATAAGACCATGGAAGGTGTGAATACTAAAGAATCCATTAAGAAACTTCATGATCCTAAAAAAGAGAAACTTGTTTTTAACACTAAGGATCTTAATGTCTTTTTTTTTTTATTGTATGTGATATTAAATTTTAATAGGGTCTTCACTCTCACCATGATTCATAGTATACGGAGAACTTTGAAGGTAACTTATAAAATAAAACAACTCACGTCATAGAATCCAAAACTAACACTACTGTATGTGATTTAATATGTTAAAGAGAAGTATGATAAAAGGAATAAAGAGATGAGTATGGGTTTTGAGACCAATGTGAATGGTTCATAAAATCATTAAGAAATCCAAGATTTTTAGTAAGATTTTGAGATATCTACCTAGACTTTGAAATCTTAAGATATAAATTATTGATAAGTTAAATAATTTGAAGACACTCAAATAAGATGAGTGTATATCTCATTACCCATTAGCTCAAGGTAGATAAAAAAACAATTGACATAAAGAAAAAAGATATTGCACTCTAAACTAAACATGATAATAATAATGAATAAGAAGTTACTCTTACTATTAGGAAGTTCAAAAGTATGCTAAAAAAAGAAATTTCTTAGAAGACAAACACATAAAGAGTGATTTCTTTAACAATAAGATATCAAAAGGCCAAAACATGAAGTAATTGAAAGTCATTTGAAACAATTTTATCTAATTTCAGCGTAGATAAAGTGGCGTCAACTCATTTAGGAAGATCAGTTTATGTCTAAGTAAAAATCCATTCCAATTTCGCTTCTTGGCGACTTGTACAAGAATTCCCCCTTACTTACGAAGCAGAGATCTTTTCACTTTTTAATAAAATAAAAAAAAGGCCAGTCTGCGGTTTTTTTTTTTTTGGAAATCACCAGCCGCTTCCATTTTTTTTCTCTTCAACGATCGATCCCAACTAGAGCTTTCAAGCACAACTACAACTACTCTGATCTTTGGAGAGAATAATAGGTCTACGCGATGCTTCGAGGGCAAACGGTCAAATCCAGCCACAAGCCGAATCCAAGTAAAGTACCGATGCTTGCTATCAGTAGAAGTCTCAGCCTCTACTTAACACGAGGAGCTTTAACCCTTTAACTCCAAAGAGCTTACGTCAGCGGTTCACTTACACAATTTTTATTTTAAGTAAAATAAAGACAAAACAAAAAAAATACTTTCTTTAATGGCAAAGCTCGGGTTCCCGACGAGTAGGGCATGACCCTTCCTTAATATAAATAAGAATGTCGGGGAGTAATCACTCGTGATAGGGCATAAGGGGAGAGGACAAGGTCAAGAGGAAAAAAGAAATAAAAAAAAATCAAATGAATCCCCCGGTCGATAAAAGAAATACAAAAAATGTTTATTCTTGAGATGGAGATTTATGGTCAATTCTTGCAGTTCCTAGCTTCACTTCAGGCCTCTATTCAATCATTGAAGCCTAGCAATAGATGTTGATGGCTAGTAGGATGAATAAGACAAAGGCGAATCCGCGGCTCCAAGGGGTTACCCAAGGAAGGGAATCAGCCTTTGTTGATTCATTCATTCCCGCGAAATAGCGAGGTGAAGCTGTGGAACACATCTAGACTAACGCTCTATTCGCACCGCACTCACCAGCATTTAGATGTCGTTGGCACCGTCTCTTGCTCCAAAAGCAAGGCGGGCACTGGCTAGTCAACTCTTGGCCTCGAAGCTTCTATGTCGTTAGCTGCAAACTCAACTCTTTTATCATTGGCTCATCTCCTGATATTTAATGAAGTGGTCTCATACCTGAATCGCGTAAAAACAGACTTTCTTCTTCTGTTAGACCTCATTCATGATATGTCGCTTTCATTAAACTTGTACTCGTTGCTTACTTTGATGAGTTTGAAACACCTCCCTATCTTCTAATAACGTATATAGGAAATGCTTCATTGCTCCTTCTTTTCACTCTGATATGCAATGGAATCATCTTTCAGGAAAGTTATTTGATAATATGAATAGACGGGCAGAAAAATGCACTTCTGAGCTGGCTTTCGGAAGAGTTACCCTACCTCGGATAGGGATAAAGGGAAGGGAAGAGTTACCCTACCTCAAATAGGGACAAAGGTAAGGTTAACACCAAAACGAAAGACCTACTTCAAGGCAAGGAGAGCAGGAGCAATAGACTGCATTAGTGAAGGAAGTATGGCATCAAATCAAAGGGCGCTTATCCCGCTAATTGTAGGTCTTGGTAAGTACCTGACAGACCTAAGGCTTGTAACTAAACTTCAAGCTGGCGAAGGAAAGTAAGGAACTGATACGCAAAACTAACTGGCAAGCAAAGCACAAAAGGCACTCCTTACCTTAGGCCTTATCAATCGAGGAAAGAAGCATTCCAATCGTTGAAAAAGCTCGGGGCCGTCACTTATTCTGTTCAGGGGGAGATGAAAGACAAAGAAAGAGATCGGAGGACTTTATGATCGGAGAAACAAACCCCTAATCAGTAGAAGAGGCACCAGAAGAGGAAGTGAAGCTAAAAAGGCAAGGACTTGTCCACAAAATAGAGCGGATTGCATATGAAAAACAAGTAGAATCCCCACTTTCAATGTGGAATTATAAACTCAGTAACAGGCTAATTAAATAGGCGTCGAAAGCAACTGTACCGACGCGGTTCAGAAGCTACAACCACTTTTTCTTCAATTGCTATTAGTTTCGTGCTTTATCTAAGTGGCCTAAACCTAAAGGCTGTCAACAAAAGTCCCAAACCATTAAGGCATTAGCAGTCTTATAGAAATAGGAATAACCAATTTTTTCTTTCTTTATCACGATGTTCAATTCTTTTCTTAATGGGCAAATTAGCCACAACACAGAGTAAATACCCGAGCAATGGAATTGCTATTAAATACGTTGGACTGTGAACTCTTGTTTAAGAAGCTGGAATCAGAACTTCTTCTTTTGCTTGTTCATGACTCTCCGATGAAGGCTTTCATGCTTAACCGCAACTATTTCTAGAGGAAGGAAAGAAGGGCTCAGCCAAACCCGATTCCCATTTTCATTGCCTATCACTCAAGAGACATCCTCCAACACCTTAGGCCAGACTTTCACCTTCCACGGGGGAGAGTTTTGGCTTTTAGCTTTGATGGAAGGGACAAGGTTATATGTTCTTACATACTTTCCCGCAACACCACGACCTAAAAACTCTCTAGCTCATGAATTACACCCCACCCCAATTTCATGAGAAGGGCTTTATTGGTGATTGATATCTTGTGAATTCTAAACAGGTTCCAAGGCCCTCGAAATTAGTTGATATCGTACCCATTTTGAACGGATGGGGTTTGGCTGTAATTTTCTCTATTGTTGCTTGTTATTCGAAGAATAGATCTATGCTCAGCTGGATTCATTGGACCACTTTCTTATTCATCTGATGGGAGGTTTGTTAGTTTGGTTCGATGTGCTGATTGGCTTGGGTCATTTAGGTGTACATGTCTTTTGTAATTCTCTAGATGGAATCCTTGACCTGTTTCAGTAGGATGTTATTGGGGTTGCCATGCCCTGGTTTGTTCGTCTGTAGTTGTTGTTTCTTTTTGGCTTTTTATCCCCTTAAAAAGATCGTTTTTCCCTCTTAAGTGAGAGTTCAATCCTGCCAGTTGATCATTTTTCCTGTCTTTTTGTTCATCAATGCTTTTCCACTCGGTGACGTCCATTTAAATCTTTCAAGTTTTTAAAACCCCTGGATTTTTGGCTAGAAGCCCCTCTCCTTAGGAGCTAGTCTCTGTAAGTGGCATTCCTAATGCAATAGAAGTACCTCTTAGGAAAGCGCTTGTTGTCACCGAGAGAGAAAATATAATATCTGGATATGAAAACGGCTTAAAAAGGTCTGACCTTCTATCTTAAAGAAGAAAATGGACCGAATACAGATAAGGAAAGCAATCTACTCATGCCCAGGCACAACAAAATAAAAGGAATAAAGTTATAAAGGACCCGAAATACCTTGCTTATGTATTATTGGAAAATGCATTAACATAAATACGACCTTTTCATCTAAATCATTATAGACACTTTCTAATATTGTTCTGCCCTTCGAGGATCACCCCTCTTCCTTTCTAATCAGTGATAAGAGTGTCTCTGCACACAATAAAAACAAATAGTGGGGAGAGGCTTGACGGAGACTTCTGTTAGGACAAAATTCTTCTTTAGTGAAGATAGGACTTCATTCAGTTTGTTGGACCATTCCATTCTATCAAACCTGTTTCCTGGTCACCTGTTGTGTTGGGATGATCTCTTTTTATTCTTGATAGCTCTGCCATCTTCTACGTCCCTACAGAGATGGATTCTCTTCTAGGAGGGAATGAAGGTTTGGCATTGGGGTAGCCATCTATTTAAAGACTCCTCTCTTTTGAGATAGTCTATGATCGATCAAACGAGACATGTCATGAGCTTGAATTCCATTGAACCTTCCTTTACCTTCTTTATTAAAAGTAATTTCTTCTAGCTTGAACCCGTTTCACTCTCCCTTTCGAGACAACACTAACAAAGGCAAGAAATGAATCTAAATTTAAGAAATGAGTCAATCTTTGTATAATGATGAAATATGACAATATTAACACCTTAGAGGAATAATCTCTTATAACAAAAGCTAATAAGCTAAATAATCTTAATAATGATGTATCTCATGAATATTTTATAATACTTTTAAAGAGGTGTACAATAAATTGAAAAACATGTATAAAATAATTTATCCCTAAAAAAATGTGATCTTAATTTCAAAATAACTTGAGGATTTATATAGAAAATGATACATTGTTTGAAAGTGGTGAGCTTTTGGAAAAAAAAAGTGTTTGTTGATATCTTTACTTCTCGTTATGACATTTCAAAATATAAAATTTTGGTTTTAAAAATAAACGTTAAGGATTGGACTTCAACTTTGACAAGTTTATACAAAGGTAGAGATATTTTAATATGCTTTCAAGGAAACAAATGTTTGTTTTCAAAAAGAGTGTTTTAAGTTATAAATACTAAAAAAAAGAGTTTTATAAAAACCTCTACATATATTCATCTAATACTTCTAGTTATTTTATTACTTTTAATACTCATGATAAAAAAAAAAGTTATTTGTTCAATCTTAAAGGATGAAGAAAAATGAAATTTCAATCAAAACCACATACATACCTAATGTTACATTAACTAACTCTTATAGACCTAAACATTCATGGTATCAAAACAATTTGAATAATTTGTTTTTGTAAGAAACAAGTTTTAAGTTCACTATTTTCTCTCAAAACAATGAATAATGTTTTATATTGGATGGTTATAGTAAAGTTAAAACGCATAACAAGTTTAATATTGATGATTTCTTTATCATTGAACTTGCTTTCCTTGTTAATGGTTTGAACTATGTTTTTTTTTATTATGGTGAATAAAGAAGATAACATAATTTTTTTATTAAGAAAATATTAAATTACATATATATTATTGATATCATGATATATCTAATTAAGATGTCAAGTATTTTAGTGTTATATTAGAAATTCCTTAGACATTGTATAGGAAGTTTGAATGTGTAAACATGCATTTGATCTCAAAACTTGCTAAAATGACCTTGTTAATAGACTTCTAAACAACAAAAGGCATGATTTCTTTAATAAAAACTCTTGAACTACTTTATTCATACTTGTTTAAATTGGTAAAAACTACTAGTCTTGGTGGTTAGCTATGCTTTGATTGTCTTACATGTAAAGATGAGACAATCAAAGTTTTCTCATTTTTTTTAGAAACATGTTCAAACAGAAGTGTTTTACAATTTAAATTTTTTTAAATGATCATGATGTAGAGTTTAACCACTTTGCTTTTAAAATACTTATCAAGAAAACGATTTTAAACATAATTTTCCAACTCTTATAAGTTGTTTGAACCAATTCTCTATTATAATTGAATTCAATTATGTTGTTTAATTTGAATTCAATTGATAAAATAAGTTGAATTCACATGCTAGGAAGAGATAGAATTCAATTCATTTTGTTTCTTATATTACCTTCATCACTTTCATTTTATTCTTTCAATAGTCTCTAAAAAAAGATGGGTAGATGTTTATTTTGAAAATGCTAGTTTTAACATTAATTTCACATCTTTAATGTAGTGAATTAGAAGGGTTGTGATGCAAGAACGTTTTTAAAAAAACATATATTTTTCTATTCTTTATTATGATTTTTTTTCCTATTTAAAAGGAATTTTATTCCTATTCAGTTTAGGGTTTTCTAGTTTTTTTTTTCTATATAAAAGGTTATAATTGTTTTTTTTTTTTGACAAGTGAAGACATGAATGAATAAAACTAAGTATTTTGAGAGTCTATATACTTATGGTGTTTTTGATCTTCGAGGGTTTTTGACATATAATAAACCCCTTTATCTTTCACTTCGACCCACATTAAGTTGGCGTTAGGTTTACTTTTACACCATTTTTAAAAATTAAATTCTATTTGGAATCCAATTTTTGACACTAAAAATGGTTCTAAATATGAGATTTCATTAGAATATCTAAATTGAATTCAATCCAATTGGTTCCAAATATGTTGTTAAGACTCTTTAACAAAATGATGTTGTTAAAAGAAAATTTATTCTTTAAGGGATTCTTAGAACCATGATAAATAATTTTAGTCTTCTAAGATATTTTTGGACCAAAATGGTCACCTTATATTTTGTTTCAAATTGTATTTTTATTAGACTTGCCTTATATTTTTAAAATGAAAATATTTGGAACCAAAACCAAATATTTTATATTTTAGTGTTTTTATATCAAAATATTTTATCTTGAACACCAATGAAAACTTTGATTTCAAATCCGATGAAGGTATTTTTTTTTAATTTTCCTGTATTAAAGTAAGAAATGTTGTCAATCCAAAAGATATGTAGTAATTAGTTCATAACAAATTTATTTTTGATATAAATAAAATGTTCAGGTTTTGCTAATGTGTTTTCTAGTAGGAAAAGTTTTTTAAACTGTGTGGGGATTGACCTGATATGACTCGATCGACTTGGCAGGTCCAAAGACAACTCGAATAACGAGTAAAAATATAGTTTGACTTAAAATAAAAATTCAATATGAGATTTTTTATATGTAAATACTGAAACAACAATATATTTGATTGATTTGAGTTAATCAGGTTAACCAGTCAATCCTTAAATTGGGTCATAAGATCATGATAATCATATAGAAAGTAAATCAAAACAAATTATGAAGCTCGATTTCTAATAAACTCAATGTTGAACGATGAAATTTTAAAAAAATCAATTAAAATAATAATAAAAAAATAATTCAAGTCAACCCGGGTTAACGTACTAAACTCACACCCTATGTCATGAGACCAACACAACCCAATAGAAAAAAAATTAAAACAAATTATAAAACACAATTCTCAATTAATTTAGTGTTGAAAGATAAAATTGGAAAAAAAAATCATTTAAAAAAAACACAAAAAAAACTTGAATTAACTTAGGTTAAGCAGCCAAACTCGTGACTAAAGTCATGAGATGAGAATAACCTCATAGAAAACAAACCAAAACAAACCATGAAGCCTAATTCTCAATCAATCCAATGTTAAAGAATGAAATTGAGGAGAAAAAATCAATTAGAAAAAAAAAACTTGAGTAAATCAAATTAACTCATTAAACTCGTGGTTTAGATCATGAGACTGAAATAACCTCATAAATGTTAAATTAGAAAAAATTATAAAGTTCAATATCTAATAAACCTAATATTAAATGATGGGATTGAAATTGAAAAATCTATTAAAAAAAATACACAAAAAATAACTCGAGTTAACCTAGGTTAACCCGTCAAACTCATGATCTCAGTCATGAGATAGAGATAATTTCATAGAAAGAAAATCAAAATAAATCACGAAACTTGATTCTCAATGAATTCAATTTTCAATGATGAAATTAAAAAAAAAGTCAATTAAAAAAAAAACTCAAGTCAACAGAATCTTGCCAAACTTGTGATCTGGATCATGAAACTGAAATAACCTTATAAAAACTAAATTAAAAAAATATATGAAGACCAATCCCTAAAAAAACCTTAATATTGAAGGATTTAGTTAATATTAAAAACAAAAACATAAATGAAAAAAATAAAAAAAATATTGTTCAAGTGAATAGTATTTTATATGAAAATATACAGTACAATCCCCTTCTCTTTTGATTTGTTTTTTTGGTTAATGTAAAAGGTGGTTATCTTATGCAATTAGATTTGGATACGAGTTGATGCTATTAACCCCTTATTATTATTTAGTCCTTATGTTTCTAATCTAATGATCCCTTTATTTAAAGAAACCTACTATTAAATCCTATATTTTTAATATTTGATTGTACCTAGGTCCTTGAGATGGTGTTTTTTATTATAGTTAAATTGTTTTTTCACCTAGCTGTCTTTCATTTGTAATAAAAACTTTCAATCTTATAAAATTAAAAGTATATTTAAAAGGTAATTTAGAAAAATTTTAAAAAATAAATAGTAAACTTTAATTAAGAGACTAAATTATGTATTTTTTTTAAATGAAGGGATTAACTTTTAAAATCATAAGAATACAAGGATTAAATTATAATTTACTCTTTAAAAATAGTTGTGTGTACAATTAAGTTATGTTTGTTATTGCAGTAGTAATTAATTTTTAAAGTGTTTTTTACTTGAAAGTACATCTAAATAATATAAATTTTTTATTTTTAAAATTTTATTTTTGAATTAACACATCAAAATATTTTAAAACCATCAAAGATAATTAATTTAAAGAAATAAAAAAAATCAATTCACGACCCAGCCGCGTAGCCAAACGAGGTCTTAGTTGTTCGTCCAATATATTTTAAACAAATTATTATATGCATTGTTAGTTCAAGGTATTTAATTAATAAAATAAAACATTAGTATTTTATTTAATCAATACATTTGATAGTGTAAATTTGAAATTAGTCTTGTAGTTTTTCGTTTTAAAATAAAATCTCTAAAATTGGATGCAATTTAGGAACCTAGATTGGGTGTACAGTTCCTCGATAAAACAACACTAAGGGAGAAGTTTTAAATATAAAACTAGTATCTTTGAAAGTCATGAACTCGAATTCCAACAAACATATTCATATTTTTTAAACATGGCTTGAATATAGAATTAGAATATCTTTGGGAGTTTAGTTGTAGTTATTTTTTAAAATATTTTTATTTAAAAATATATAAAAATAATATTTTTTATTTTTTATTTTTTCAAAAATATTTTTGATATCAGCACATTAAAATATCTAAAAAAATATTAATTTAAATAAAAAAATAAAAAATTTTAATCTTCTAGAGAATATCTTTCTATTTTTGTTAATTTACAAAAATAAATCACAGTAAAATAACATCCTATCAAACTCAAGATATTCAGGCCAGCGACAAACATTGTGATAGTCGTTATAGCATTTTTAATAGCAAAAGTTATTTAAATGTGTCAAATTGTTGATACAGTTTTTTTTTAATAGTGTAAAAATGATTTTTTTATATGAATTTCAATAGAAAAAAATTTAATAATACATTTGTACTTTAATATATTTAATATTAATTTTTTTTGCTTTTTTAAAGAAAAACATTGAGAAAAATTGTGGAGATGAAAGAAAAAGATTTTAAACAGTCTATTTTAATGCTTTTGGCTTTTTTTTATATATAAATATGCAGGAATGGCTTTTCTTTGATAAAAATAAAAAATATTTTAGCTCTTTATTTGGCTATCCCTTAAGGCTGCATAATCAGGAGAAAAAAGTTAAAAAATATTTTAATTTTTTAATTTTAGCTTTTTATTTGTATCTTTAATTGGATGACTTATTTGAGTGTGTGGTAGAGGTTTTTTTAAAATGTTTTTTTTGAAAATATATTAAAATAATATTTTTTATTTTTAAAAATTTATTTTCTATACTAGAACATGAAAATAATCTAAAATTTTTTTTAAAAAATATTATTTTAAAACTAAGAAAATTAAGAATTTGAAAAGAAAAAACGATTCAATCAAAATGCCAAAGGTGCTGAAAATAACACGCGTGGCCGCCATTTCACGGAGAACCAACAAAAAACGATGCCGGACTTTGACTCTATCTTCTATTGTCGGTCATATATGACATCCAAACAAGAAACAGAGCAACGCTCAAAACCCAGTCGTAGTCTTTCATATACTCAGAAATTTGCATCACCACCAAAAACACAAAAGTAGGATAATACAAAATTTAAGCGATGATTGGGCAAGTATAAAGGTATTTAGCGACGTAAAAAATGCAGTCATAGTCAAGGAACGAGCTTTCTTGTAATCTGGATGTCTGGATCAATTTATATATATCTTAACTAATGTTTTAAAATTTTAAAATTAACGGTTATATAAATCTTTAATAACTCTTGAATTTATAATACTCAAACTGGTGATATCTAGAAATATATTTGAGACCTGACCAGTTAAACTCTACTCTAACCAAAAATATTTTTAATATTAGAAGATGCATAACACTTAAGTTTTATCTTGTTATATTAAAAATTAATTTGAAATTCTACCCGTGGTGTAGGAGGATAGTTTAACTCTATGTAATTATTGGTTGAAACTTAAGTAAATTTCGAAGAAGGGAAAATTCAAGAAATTCTTTTATTAAGGTAGTTTATGTGTTAATCAAGATCAAATCCTTTCCTATACCATATTCAAACAATACTAATAATATTTATTAATTAATATTTCAAACTTAATCTTTGTTGATTAACTTATAATTTCTCTCTAGGTGTTGTTTAGCCCTTTTTATATATAAAAAACTTATAATTTTCTATCAAAAAAATTAAATCTCTCTTGTTTTGTATTAAGAAAAGCTTTAATCATGTGGAAATTTCATGTCGCAACAACAACAATTTTAATTGGGATGAAAATCAAACAAGCAAACACTTGCTATTTAACGAATATTTTAGGATAGACAATGTGGAAATAAAATATTCAAATCCGTTCTCACAATTCGAAATTCAGTATCACTATGAAAAAATCCAAAATATAGAATAAAATGGGGATGTCGGGGAGAGTAAAAAATTAAAAAAAATATAGTTGAAGTTAAAATAAAGAAACAAATTTTATTGTGGTGTCCCAATCGCAGCCAGACACGCAATATAATAGCGCGATAGACATTGACACGTCTTTATCAAATCCATATCTACTCTCTCTATCTTATGCATATCCAAAAGGCAACCGCTCATTTATTCATAAATAAATAAATAAATAAATAAAAGATACAATCCTGATTTTGCCCCTACATCTTGTAATAAAAGGTCAATTTCCTCTGCGTGCTCCATTTTTGGTTAATTTCCCCATGGTTGAGAAAATGACAATCAATTTATAATAAATTTGTTGTTCTGTTTGCGTTCTATAAAACTTTTAATTTTTTATATATTTTAATTTATTTTAATATGTTGATTTTAAAAATAATTTTTTTAAAATAAAAAAAATATTATTTTAATGTATTTCAATATAAAAAACATTTTAAAAAATAACCGCAATCACATTTCCAAACAAACACTTAATTTCATGCATCCCAACTTTTAAAGCTAATTATAAGATATCTGGAAATATAATAGTTGTTGATAATAAGAATCAAGTGTTTTTCATACTGAAATAAATTAAAATAATAATTTTTAATTTTTTTAAAAATATTTTTAACATCAGCACATTAAAAAATATATAAAATTATATAAAAAATTAATTTTAAATTTTCAAAATTAAATTTTATCAATTTTTATTTAGACTGCAATTTCAAACAATAATATAACTATACTATAATAGTTGGTGTAAGGAACACGTATGAATTGGAAGTCAACATTGCACATGATAAATTGTAAATACGCTAGACGTTGATGGCTTAGATTCATATTTTATCATCATTAAGAACTCTAATCTAAGAAAAAAACAAAGTAATTACTGTATTATTTTGATAATTCGGCAAACCAATGTAGGGATTTGGTAAGAAATATCTTAAAAAAAAGGTCCATCCAAAGAGATGTTCTACCTTAGATATTAGACACTAGCCATCAAATTTTATTAATATAAAAATACAAGACTTTATAATTCTACATAAAATTTTATTAAAATTAAATAAAGTTAAAGATAAAAGCAAGATGGCAACTAACACAAATAAAAAAAAATTTAATAACCCACATTTAAAAAATTTATGATATACATCTTTCAAGTTATGATATTTATTTTTGCATTTAAAAAATATATATTTTTTTAATTAATTTTTTATTTTAAATTGTTTTGATGCACTGATATAAAAATAAATTTTAATAATAATAAAATATTATTTTAATATATTTTATGTAAAACAAATTTTAAAAAACAACCATTACTAAATATTTTTCACTTAAAAAAAAGAGAATAAAAAAAAAGGGAAATTGACCTTTTGCTACACAAAATTTATCTCAATACATATTATTTTTGGAAAAAAAGAAAAAAAAAAAAGAGAGAGAAAAGAACAGCTGCCAAATTTTCCCAAGTAGAACGAAGCTCCCATGTCACGAGCTTCTTTATCTTTTCCTTTTCCTATTCCCTCAAATAAATAAAAAAGAAAAAGAAAAAGAAAAGAGAAAAGGCTATTCACTTTCCTTTTGCTTTCAAAAACTTTCACGAAAAGAGTATCATCTATCTCTCTAACAGATTCAGATCCATTCCACTAACGTTTAGAGACTATTATCCTGCCAAGAGTAGTTAGTAAGTAACTCTCTCTCTCTCTCTCTCTCCCCTCCAAATTTTATTTTCCTTTATTATTTTAAACAGATAATTTTCTATCAATCATTTTATCTCCTTGAATTAGATCTTGGTTGATCATGGTAATGTGCTTCGTTTTAAGATTGTTGTTGACTTTCTTAATATTTTGTTATTAACTTTCTTGTAATTTGTTTTAATTGTAGAAGTAGATTAATTAATTAATGGTGGCGTGTTTTGATCATTTCTTGTAAGCAACTTGGTTTTAATTCCTTAACCTGCAAGTGATATAAGAACATGTATGGTGTCTCTTCAGTCTTTCTTCTCGTGTCCCACTTATGGTCTAAAGCGGTGGAGATAGAAGTTACGTGGAAGGCACTTTCTTCTACAGCCGCCGCCTGCTGTGCATGTTAAGTCATTGTTTTTGGCTATTACTTGCTTGTATAGCTAAAGAAGCAAAATTTGGGAACTTCTTGGTTATTTCTTTCATTACCGAGTCCACTTTTTTCTGCCTTTCTTTAATTTAATTCAGGAAATATTAAAGGGTTTTGTGTTTCGCTTTTTTCTTTGGGTTTATATTTTTGTTTCTGAAGTGGGTTTTGAATAAGAATTCAAGTCAGAGAGTTGGGTTTCTTTTGGTTCAGTTTTGGTGCTTGGTTATCAATAATTTGTGGAGAAGAGAAGTGGTTTTTTCTTAATTATTGGGGTTTATTGTAGATAAATTAAGTTGATGGGGGGCAAAAGTTCAAGGCAAGCCAATTGGAGTTCGAATCCATCTTCATGGGATGCCTATCAACAACCATCATATAGTCAAGAAAGTTTTAATCATTCACCACCACCACCACCACCACAGCAACCTTATGTATCACAACAATCATTTGGGTCGCATCAGCATTATTCTTCCTCTCAAGACTACGGGGGTGGCGGCGACAGAAGAAGGCTCGACAGGAAGTATTCAAGGATTGCAGATGATTACAAATCATTACATCAGGTAATTTAACATGCTGTGGTTTTTATGCGGATTTCGGTTTTCTGTCAGATAAGCAGCATTAAGAAGGATTTGGTGGGCAAGCATGTTTTGGAAATGAAGTTTTGGGTTTTGTATCTCCTCGCTAGGTTCTTAATATCATTTAGATTCCATGTCTGTTTGTCTTCATCAGATGTAACTGTGCCATTCTTAGATGATTTATTATGCTTTAAACAACAGTTTTGGTGGTAGTGGTGGTTTCTCTTTTTTAAAAACATCTCCCATTTTCTACCTATGGTCATGCATTTTCCATGAAATGAGCTCTGGTCTTTTTACCAGTTTCAGAGATTTTGAAGTAAAATGAATCCTCATTTTCCTTGCAGGTGACCGAGGCTCTTGCACGTGCTGGTCTTGAATCTTCCAATCTCATTGTTGGTATTGATTTCACAAAGAGCAATGAGTGGACAGGTTAACGCTTATCATTTTTGCCTAAAATGTATGTTGCCTGACCTATTGCAGAACAGGCTATTAAATTTGATTTGATAATAGGTGCCAGGTCATATAACAGACGATGCTTGCATCATATCGGAGATGGTTTTAATCCATATGAACAAGCAATATCCATTATTGGGAAAACGCTGGCTGCCTTTGATGAGGATAACTTGATTCCCTGTTTTGGATTTGGGGATGGTATGTATTGATAAATTACTTGGTTTTGAGAATTCAATAGATCAAAGATTGCCTAGTTATAAGCATTCACTTGATGCAACCGCCAATAACAAACACTTTTCTCTGGCAGCATCAACACATGATCAGGATGTCTTCAGTTTCTATCCAGATGAGAGGTTTTGCAATGGATTTGAGGAAGTCTTGAGTCGGTATAGGGAAATCGTGCCCAATCTACGACTTGCAGGTTTAAATCTTGTTTTTTGATGCTGGTGCTTCTCATCTCATAGTATTCGTTGAAGTCTAGAATTGGATTTTTTAGTTTATGCATATCATTTTGTTGCAGGACCTACATCATTTGCACCAATCATTGAAATGGCAATGACCATTGTTGAGCAGAGCGCTGGCCAGTACCATGTACTATTGATAATTGCAGATGGACAGGTACGCTTTCTTTTCTACAGTTGTAATCTCAATTCAGAGACAAATAAGGGGCAGAAATGCCATGCTTTTGTGACCAAAATGAGTGGAATGAGAGATGGAAAATTGGACTATCTATGCAAGAAATTATAGAATGCTGACAACCTGTTGTCATTGTACCGGTGATCATTTCTCCCATGTGAATGGTTGTTTGGTCACTTATGGCCAGGAAAGTTTTCATTCAAACTAGGTGTTGTTCCCAAGGCTTTACTGATTTATTGTTGATGGTTGTCTCAGGTTACTAGAAGTGTTGATACTGAGCATGGCCAGCTAAGTCCACAGGAACAGAAGACCGTCGAAGCCATTGTACGAGCAAGGTAAAGTCAGGGTAACTTTTTTCTTCTGGAGTTCCTTTTTTTTCCTGGTTGTTTCCTAAACATCGACCTGCTTTCTTACAGCAAGCTTCCCTTATCTATTATATTAGTTGGGGTGGGAGATGGGCCCTGGGATATGATGAGGGAGTTTGATGATAACATTCCTGCTCGAGATTTTGATAATTTCCAGGTAAGTATTTGGGGTGTTATTTGATTTCCATCTTAATTACTCTTTTGTTTTTAGAAACGGTGGTTTTTGACATATGCTTCTTCAATGGCTGCTGCTCTCCAGTTTGTGAATTTCACAGAAATAATGTCAAAGAATGTGGACACATCAAGAAAGGAGACAGAATTTGCGCTTTCTGCTCTGATGGAAATTCCTTCTCAGTACAAGGCAACTATAGAGCTTAGTATATTGGGGTAATGCACGCTTCCCCCTCTGGCTAGTTTCAAAGTTTTTTTTTTTTATATATTATTATTTTGATCTATTTTTTATTTGAAGTGTTGCATCTGTTTTCTTGTCATTCTAATTGTTATGCCATCTTTTATTGGGCAGTCAGAGCAAGGGAATTGTTTCTGAGAGAGTTGCCCTGCCTCCACCTTTGTATGGTGCAGCATCTTTCAGCAGCTCTAAGCCTTCTCGTCCTGCCAGTTTTAAGCCAAGTGTTCCTTCTTATCAAAGAGACAGCCAACCTTTCAGCTCAGCTCCACCTGCTACGTGTTCAACTTATGATAATCAGGTAAGTTGCGTTTAATGTTAGGAATGCTTTTGGATCAATGATATGATGCTTTCTTTAGGGTTTTGTTCACTAGATAAAACTGTTGCATTTAGAACCAGTCAATTGTATTTGTTTAGGGTTTTAGGTTTCACTTAAGTATGTTGTATTTCATACTCTGTGCTATGTGCTTTTGTGCCATTCCCATTTGGTGCCACACAAGACCGTCTCTGTTAACAACAGCATTATTATCTAGGATTGAACTGCATTTGGAAGCCTTGTCTTCTTCAAGTTATATCTTGCCTTTTCCACGAATTTTCCAGCAAAGTCAGGCTGACTTTTCAGCTGATTTGACTGCAAAACTAACTTTGTTGTTATTGTACAGCTTTGCCCTATTTGCCTCAGTAATTCGAAGGACCTGGCCTTTGGTTGTGGGCATCAGGTAGATATATAATCTTCTGATTTTTTCTCAGTTCGTATAGTTTGGAGTTCTGTTGACAGAAAGAAATTGATGCATAATTTTTCTTTTATCCATCAGACATGTTGCGAATGTGGAGAAACCCTTCAGTTATGTCCAATCTGTCGAAGTACGATCGAAACAAGAATAAAGCTCTTTTAAGTAGCATTCTGCCTTAAAACGTCTCATTCATTGTTGTTATTTTTTTGTTTTGTTTTTTATTCGTTAATTAAATCTTGCAAATGTTTGGCCAGTTGGTCTCAGATTCAGATGCATGTCCGTTTGTACATTCTCCCAATTCTCATGCGTGCAATTTTAGTTTTTGTAAGGATATCAATAAGAGAGTAGGTCTAGTCCTGCTGGGTGGGTAACCTTTGAAGTCCAGTCCCCATTTTTCATGTGATTGTTCAGTTTCTCCTTCACTGCTGAATCATATTGGATTTTCAATGTAGAGTTTTCTAATTTCTGTGAGATTGCATCTTTGCTTTTTTATTAAAATCCAAAGGCTGGCCCAAAAGCACTCCTCCTTTCTCTTGTAAATAAACCGACGTCGTACTTGTAATGGTGAATGGCAGTGAGGTTGAACCTGAGCCAAGATTTCCGAACAAGATCAAACGGGAAAAACAAGCACTTGAGGCTTTTTATAGTCAATGGAAAACTTGACGCCGAGAGTGGTGACAAATCATATACACGAACACAGCAATAATCCTATGGTAGATGTATGGGCTGTGAAGTAAGGAACTTGGGCACGCACGTTATGGACAAAAAAGGCTAGCAATAATGCATGGCACCGCTCCGTTTTCCAGCAGCTTCTGCTTTTGCATTTATTGTATTCAACTGCTTCTTAAAACCAACAGCTAATTTAAACTCGCAATAAGTGCATCGAAAAATAACTTGCCTTCTAACTTCGTGATTCACGAACTTGACCTTATCGCGGCTATCTTTTGATATCCTTCCCCATATCTGCCACTGAGATATGGCCAAGTGCCCCAAGTTTCCTTACCAAAAACTGAAGCATGAAGGTTTCTGTGATGAATATGAAGAAAGGCAGAGATTCAATATTGTCAAATCAAGAAGGTGGTACGGGTTCGGGAGGGTGCATATAAGAAAGAGGTTTAGGCTCAAGGTTCCAAGCCTGGGGAGATTCTTGAGGAGGAGAGTTAAGCTGGTCTCTGCCGTTAGGCTTTCATGTGCCAAGGTGCTGAAGAGATTGAAGGAAGGTCAGGCTCATTTTGGTGATCTTTTTGCAGGGAACTATCTGATCATGCAGGTCAATCCCACTCCATTGAAGTACTTCGAGAGATCTTATTATAATAACAATGTCCTTGACCTTAACAGCTTTCCTCCGGGCTACTGCTCTCTTCCAAGAATTGCTCATTGAGTCAGGTTCTTAGCTTCTATGATCCATTGTAAGGTTGCTTTTAGGTCCTCTGCTTGATGTAATTTTAATCAGTAAAAAGCATGTAATCTGAGTTTATTTTCTCATTTGATGGATCCCTTTTACTTGCAATCTCACTCTTTAATGATGTAATTTTAATCAGTAAAAAGCATGTAATCTGAGTTTATTTTCTCATTTGATGGATCCCTTTTACTTGCAATCTCACTCTTTAATGATAGGAATATCTTTAGACCAGCTTTCTCATCAAAATCTTTTTGAGCAAAGTTTAAACAAATCACTGCATACATTTATGAGAAAAAGTAATTAGATTTTTGCAGCTGACTCTGGGATTTTATCCTAGTTGCAGGCATGAATAGCAATTGATGTCTAATTAAAGACGGAGGTTTAAGGGATATTCATCTTTAGATCTTCAGCGTTTTGCATTAGCCTGCGCCGTATGATGACGACGACGCTGATAATTGAATTAATTATAACTTATTCTATATAGTTTATCAAAATTAATTAATTTATTAATCCTCAACTATATATTAGTTCTTGTATTATTAAATTCAACTACATAACTTGTTATTCTTTTCTCCTCGCATGACCGTGCTCTGTAACCAGCGTGGCCTTGCACTCAATCCTTTATTACCAATACCTAATTTTCCTCTATAACCGCCGACCGCCGACCGTGTCATATTCAATTAATTTTTTTTTTTGTTATGTAACTATAAGTGGTTCAATAATAAAATTTTAAAATTAAAAGTTTTTTTTTTTATGATTTAAGGTTTGAGTCTTATGATTACTAATATGATGACTACTGGAAACTTACATAGTTGTTAACTTCAGGATCTTTGGGATTAATCGATCCATGAGATTAGTCGAGATATGTGGAAGCTAGTTTAAACACCTTTTTCATCTATTAAATTGAACAATATTATAGATTTTGGTTATTAAACCACTTTCATTCTCCCATTTTCTTATTCTTTTTTAAGTATACATTGCATTTATACTTCATATATATGAACTTTATCTTGTGATGTATTTTTTTCACTTTCTTATTGCTATCAACAATCATTAAAATCACATGATCATGTCCATCAGCAAATTGCTTACTATATCTAAACACTGTAATAACTAGCAATAGAATATAGAACTTTAAAAAACGCGAACAGTACACTTTACAGACTCCTAAAAGTAAGTTTATATTTGTCTAGATTTTACTACGCAATAGAGAAATTAACCCTTGGATTTGTACCAACTCAACCCAGATTAATATTAATTCAGTCTCTCTCTCTCTCTCTCTCTCAGTGAACTGTTCTATATTTTCCATTTATCTATAGATGTTGGATAAGGAAAACAAAACGTAAAAAGTAACCTCCAATCATTGGAAGCTGGGAGATTTTACCACGTCTTTAATATTGGAGTTATTAAAATAACCATTGTTCTCGTATACGAGGCTTTAGATACTCTTCGCTTCGGTGATATGGGGGTGGAGATATTGTGGTCTTTTGAAGGTCCAACTGACAAGTCTCTCAGACTGAAAGGTGTTGATTGATTATCCTGGAGTGGCTTTGAACCACTTAACTTGAAAGGGGGCTCTTTCAGTTCTTACAAAGATAAATTACAGAAGCAAAGACAACCCAGGCCCTAATGCCACGGAGCATCACCCCCAGGAAGCCATCTCAAATACGAGAACAATGGTTCACAGGTAATCAGGGATTTTCGTCAAACAAGGTGCATGTAGGGCCAGTGGCCCGTCAAATTTCAGCTTGAGATCCTCTCATGCAGTAGAATTTGCAGTTTGTTTCTGAGCTATGCAATCTTTACTTGTCAGCGGGACCGTCAATATTCTCAAAAGGTTGTTCATCGTAACCAGTCTCAAGCTTCAGACACTTTTTAAGAGAAAATACTTAGCGCAGTCGGGTGAATCCTCAAATTTGAACCGATGGCCGTCCGTCAAATGCGTAGAGTTTCTTTCTACTAGAAACTATAGATATCACGGTCTTGATTTGGACATCAGCTAAAAAATATCTGTCAGTACATAGGTTTAATTAGTCTAATGAACAAATCACACACTCTCACACACATGGATATCTGATTTTAGTTTAAATATCTGTTTATAGTGTTAAATACACATGAATATACCAACAAAATATTTTTGTAGGTATATTTCAATGGCGATGAGAACTCTTTACCTTTCAAGGCGTTGTTTAATTCTTAAGGAGTTGATAATTAATGTTTTTTTACCAATAGAATCATTAACAAAATGAGAATTCCAACGCATTGATAATTAATGCTCATTTAGACTGTGGTACACGTTCCGCAATGGAATCATTGACGGAATGGAAATTCTAAGGGGCTGGTAATTAATGCTTTTGTTGATTGCTAACTGTTTACTCTTTTACTGATGGAATCACTGACCGAATGAAAAGCTGACGGTAATATTTAGAGGGGTTTCTGAATTTTTTCATACGAATTGAAAATTTCAACTTGATTTCACAAACAAAATCACTGACAGAAATTTTAAAGATTTTAATATTTAATAATCTGTTGGGAATTCAGTTGCTAAAATCTAATATAAAAGACCATGGACCCAACAGACGGGGCTTCATCTTCTTCATTCTTCTTCTTTTATCCTCTCTCATTTTCTCTCTTCTTCTTCATTCTTTTATTTTTGTTCATGACCTGAGCCGAAATCAAGCATCATCTTCTATTCTCATCATACGGTATGTTGCTTTTCTTTTTTTTTCTCCTTATTTTTTTATTTTTTAGGTTTTTTAACAATCCCTTTTCATTTATTTTGTTTTTCTCTTTTTTTTTTAATTCTCGGCCGACACTAAGCATGCTATAAATGTAAGAATTTTTCATTCATTTTTCTTCTTTATTTGGGTTTTTTGTTTTGCATTAGTTTTGTTTTTTGGTCATTATATTTGTTCAATTTTGCGTTGAGTTTTAGTTGTTATTTAAATAACTTTTTCTTTATTTTGAATAATTTTAGTTATTTTTTCAATTTGGTTGTTCGATTTCAATTAAATGTATAGGACTAATTTTAATTATTATTTTAAATTTTTGTTAATTTAGAATTAAATTTATTACCACTTATAAAATGAGAATTTTGTTCAAAATTGAATTATTCTAATTTGTTGGAAGAAATTGAATAAAATCAATTGGTTTGTGGTATATTTGTTATGTATTTATAGGTTTATAAATTTTAGTTAGCCTCCTATATAGGGGAGTTGCTGCTGAATATTTTTTTAAAATAAAAATCATCTAATTTTTTTTGTTAATTTGTGTGGATGCCTAGGGGATAATCTATTGTACATGATGAGGACAAGATCATTACTAGTTCTTTTAGCAATGATGTTAACGACCACGAGTCATTAGGTGTTGACCAAAACCAGGCACCTAAGGCACAAACATCGACTCACGACGCAGGGTCGTCGAGCGCGATGTCGCAACGTTGAGAGGGGTTCCCTTCATAGCAAAATTCATTTACCCTCAAGTACGAGGCCCAATGGAAGGATGATCTTTTAATGTAAATTTGATTTGCTTTCACAACGACATGTTTAATATTTTTTTAAAATAATTTTATTTAACTAATGCAAGTTCAGGTTTACAAATATTGAAGCTGTAAGAACAATAACATTGTCCTTTAAATCATCGATGAAAATTTTATAGTTTCAATGGAGCCAGGTTTCCAAACATCCAAAATAGAAACTGTAAGTCGATGCATGATTTTCAAGATTTAAGGTTAGTATTAACTTAAATAGTTTTTTTTTTATTATGTTAATTTGGTTAGTTTATTGAAATTACTAAAATTTTTCTTTTATAAATTTTTACTGCCAGGAAAAATTTGAATGGGAGAGAGTTGATGATAATGTTGCGATGAGGGTTTGAAAGAATCACACTGTCACTAGGTAAGATTGAAATCAAGATAATTTTTTTATTCCAAATATTAATATTTTATTTTCAATTTACTAACAAATAATTTATTGGTAACATATAGGTTGAATGATTTTTGGTACGAGGGGTAGAAGAAAGCAAAAAAAAAAAACCAATATAAGAGAAAGCGAGCTTCTAACCTGAAATGACGTGGCGGTTTGGAAAGATTTCCGACCGCTATATATGTCAGAGGCGTAATAAATGGACTAGATTCAACATGTGACATCTGCGGGTTTCACTTGACGGTCATAGTCCGGTATGGAGAACCAACACCGGCATGTTCACGGTTCAATTACTATGCATACCGGCAGCTTTGTTCCATTCGTTTCACATACAAAGCGGATGGTAAAATTTTTTTGTTACTTCCATTTTTTTATTTGTTATTTTTTATAAATATATTTATCTGACAACATTTTTATTTTGCAGGCTACAGTTCTTGGACACGAGCCAGGCTTGATGAAGCTTTTTGTTGAAATGCATGTATGGAGTGATGACTGCCAAAAAAGGGTGCAACAGTTCATGGATAGTCAAGTTCAGCACTTTGTGATATGTTAGTTTTCAATCATTTTTTTATTAAGTTATAATTTTCTTCAATTTGATGAATTTATTATTTATTTCTAGGATATATATAGCAACAACTTGAAAGAGAGATACGAGAACGATCCTTCGACCCATCCAAATTTAATTTGTGGTTGGAGGCAGGATCGTTTAGTGGGCCCGATAGAAATCAGGTGTACGGACTCTCTAACACTACAGTCGAGAAGTTTGGATAACCCGTAGTGTGTCGACCATTAGATGCTCAATCGGTTCTGAGCACTCAATCTCCCAAGTTCAGGCGATATTAGACCGACGAGTACATGATTAGATGACTTATCTTAATGAAAAATATGAACGACTCATTGTGGATTATGAAGAACTCTATCAAGTGGTAATGGAGATGAGATCACACATGGGTGGTTTATGTGCTCCTCCTTATTGGCCCCACGGTCCTGGCAACAATCAGCCTCCTCCTCCTCTTCCAGTGCTGTCTCCGTTTTAGATTTATTGTATTTGAACGTACAAATATTTAAATTTGTAATAAATATTAATTTTGATATTATTTTAATTTCTTGTTATATATTTGATTTTTATTTGGTTTTAATTTATTTTAATTATTTTTCTACTTCTGTTCAATATATATATTTTTTAAAAATATTTTAAAATATTACTAACGGGGTTGCTGATGGACCACTTCCGTCGGTATATTTCAGAGAGTTGAAAAACACCGACGGAATTGCATATGGTATTCTATCTGTTATATGACAAACTTCCCGAGGGAGATACTGACGGAATGAAGCAGATAATCTTTTTTTGCGTGCTTTGTTCATTTGTAAACCCATCAGTAAATTCATTACCGACGGACTCACCGACGGATCAGAAATTACCGACGAGAATTTTTTGATGGAATGTTTCCGTCCGTGAGCCTGTCTGTAAAATACTTAATGACGGATTGTGAGTGTAAATACTGATGGAAATTTTCATAGGTAAAACTATTAAATGTGGTGATTCATTTTGTCAAATTACTGGTGCTCTATGATTTCTCACTTTGACTTGGCATGATCTTGTATATGCTGTTAACAAATACTACCAGGCTATGCATCCACGTACCGAGGAGTATTGGATGGTAGTCATGTGTGTTTTATACTGTGACAAACATACTTTAGATCATGGTTTGAAATTCTGAGTTGGTTCACCTCTTATGCTCCAAGTTTATATAGATTTTGACTAGCCTTATAGTATGGAAGATATGAGATCTTATAGAGGGTACGCCATCCTCCCAGGGGATATTTATGCTTTTGGGAATCAAGCACGCAGAGAACCGTGACAAAGTCTTTTACAAATTAGTGTACAAGGTTCTAGTTGATGCGACAACTGAACTCACTTGGGCCATATCTTGCCTTTGATCAGAACTAAAGGTTAACCTTCCTCGAACAGCACTTGTTTGGCGTGACAAAAAAGGTACCACCTGTTCAAGTCATAATCTGGTTTTTCATGTCTGAAAAAAGGATGTGGAAATTGATTTTTATTTCGTTTAGGAGAAGGTTGCTCGTAAGGATCTTGATGTAACTACGTACAAAAGCTTTGACGGATTCTTGTTTTCTCTATTCAGAGGACAAGCTTCATGCTGTCCTATAATTATCCATGAGTTTGAAGGGACTGTTAAGGAGATTATGTCGACTCCTCTCCTGTTAGTCTCTTACAACACCTTTAACCCGAAGGTGACTTCTGTAGCTAAGCAAATACCAAACTGATAAGTGACTCTTGTAGCTAGTAACACAAAAAAAAGATGAGGGGCTAAGAGAGTCAAGTCCAATTGCCTTAGGACTTGAAATGATAATTTAGACACCATTAATGATTTTTTTAAAGCTCATGCCATCCTCTGCAATCTGTTTTTTTTTTTTTAATAACCCAGGTGTCCAGGCTAGTTTATGCACACCACGACTAATTCCCAGACCCACTGAATACCCTGTAAGCCCAGTATACAGGTAAGACACCGCGGGGATGACAAACGTACACACTGAGGTTCGAACCTAAAGTGCAGAGACATGAAATTCCCTGCTAGAACTGTTAGGCCAAATATTAATAGTATTAAAATATCAGTATCTAAATGTGTTTGACTTCAAAACTTAAATTTCAATTTATTTCATCTAAAAACACATAAAAAAAACCTAGTAAACCATTTTCAATCTCAAAACACACTTTAATTAATCTAAACACTCAAAATCAAATTAAAACATACCTTTTGAATTTTGATCTATATTTTCTAGTATGATTTAAGGCTAAAGCCATCTACACTACATTAAACTCTCATATTAAAGTTGAATCTAGTGTCACCAAGATTAGTGTTTTTTATGGGTGGAATGTGACCAGCCAAGATTTTTTTCTCTCATCTACCTTTTAAACACCTCTTTCTCTTTTTTCAACTACCATAAAGTGATGGAAATAAAATTTTATAATCAAATTGTAAACTTTGAAAATTATAATGACAAATTACAAAAAAATAAAAATAAAAATAAAAATAAAAATTGTTCATGAACAGTGCAAATGAACATTGTAATGAATAATGTTTTACATTGTTTAAGTAATATTTTGATGTCCAATGAAACACTACACTCATTTATTTTTATTTTTGTTAATTTAATAATACTAATGAGAGAAAACCAAACCCTTAAACGTACAAAACATATTGTGAGGGTTCTTTTTCCATGTGTTTTCTTCAGATTTAATTGATTTTTCAGATTTTTTTACTCATTCCTCCTCGGTCGGTCGTATATATAACTATCATGATAATTATGACAATAATATCAACTGGTTAATGGGCAAATATCCTGACACAGTTGGGCATATGTCCACCTCTAATTAATATCCATGCCCAAGAGGGCATACTTTTTTCTTCTTTTTTTCCCTTCCTATCCTCAATACGCACACAAAAGTGCCACTATGACAAGTCTCTAAACTATATCCAATTTATTTGGTAAAATTCATAAAACAAATATATAGCTAACCATGTTTTTCTTTTCTGACATAAAGCAGCTGCAAGAATCGTGACTATGCTGATCTAAACTTTTCACCGGTGAGACACGAAGACTGAGAAGAAGCATTGTCCCAGGAAGCCCGGTCGGTAGAAGCTGCAACCCCCAACGTGCAAGACGTCTCATCTCATCTATCCTGCTTCTGCTTTCGTTGCCAGCCCCTTTCCTCCCTTAAAAGCAAAAATAGCACAGCCGAAATCGGGGATGTGCGAGTGATTAGCTGTCTAGAAACAGAAGTAGCAAGTTTCACAATATTATATGACCCATACAGGATCTGTTTCTTGCGGAAAAAATAAGGGTAAGAACTCTAGGGGTACGAGCAAGTGCCATGTGAATTATAATTGTCGAGGGATGGGGGAGAGCCAAGCTTTTTCGACAATCATTCCTTGTGTTATCATGGCCTTTCTGCATTAAAAGTTCTCTCTGTTCAATTATTTTCGTCGTTTCTCCCACACTCTCAGTACAATCATTCCTTGTCTATGATCATTACTATATATACAAATACAACCTCCAGGTTCAGCAGTTTTAGTTAGTTTCAAGACATTGAAGAAACACTTGGATTATCAGCTCCAGGTACGCACTCATTACATACGGTTACTCATATCCTTACTCACAAATCAAACGATCTTCTGTTCAAGAATTCTCATTGCTTTTACTACTAGTATATCAGTGCTCTTTTCTGCTGCTGGCTATACATTTTCATCAGAAAAATCTAATACTTAATTCTTGTTTTTTTTTAAATTGTATATTGGGATATGTCCTTGTTTTTGTTCGATCAATTCAGAATCCTTTTTTTTTTCTTTTCTTTTCTTGTTCTGTCTAAATTTGTTAGCTAGCTGATCCAATTTTCTGTGCAACGTCCAATTATTGACATGGTCACGAGTGACTGCTGATTTACCAGCGGGTTTAGTTCAAGGCGTAGTGTTGTTTTCCTTGTGACAATTTTGCATGGTAATTTTCTTTTCGTTTTCTGATAAAAATAGAGTAAACAGTAATATTCTGTGGCTGTAAGTTTCTGAACTCAGTTTTCACAAACTCAAAAACTTGTGTGTTTTGTCATGAATATTGTGCCACCTCAGCTACCACTCACTCTCACGGGCCAGCAAACGAAGACTGCTGCTGGAGACAGACAGCTGTAATTAATTATCAAACTACCCGAACATTATTTTGTTTTTTCGGACACCAAAAATTCAATTTTGTTAATTTTCCCGTTATTTTCTTGATCGACCAGACTGCATTAATTCATCTAAAGTAAGTTTGTGTTTATCCGTGTCTTGTTGCTGTTGTTGTTGAGGAGAAAAAAAAAAGCAATAATCCAAAAGGATGAAGGTTCTCCTTTATAGTGACTAGACTTCAGCTAGCTGACATGAGTTAAAACGGCACAAGTAGATGAACATGCATGACCTGCCAGCCCCACCCTCCCCAATTGACTCTACACTTCTTCGTCACCTCATGTTTAGATGTTTCATTTTAGATTACTTTTGCGTTGCTAGAGATATCGCACTCCATGTCGTCGTCAATCCAGTTCATACCCTATGTACAGTTCTATATATGGTGGATTTAGCTCCACATGGTATGCACAATATCTATCTTTTAGCATAATGAAAATGAGGGATCTATATATGAAAAAATATTAAATACATCGAGAATTATATTTTTATTAGTATATAAGTGTTAGTTTGTTTCATCAACTAATACATCATGCAGGTCGTCGTCATAAAATGGAAGCAACGGACAAGTCATCCAAGCAATCTTCTGGTAACGTGCCACCACTGCCAAGAGACTCCCGGGGATCACTTGAAGTATTCAACCCCTCCAATGCCTACTTGAACCGACCCACTAACCCAGCATTTCGTTCACCAAACCCCACCTGGAAAAGCTGGGTTGATTCAAGTGCTAAAAATGAACCCGAACCCGAAGAAGCACCCATCACCACCTCATGGATGGCCCTCAAGGACCCGGTCCCTACCCCACCACCCCTACCGCAATCCCAGCAAGAAGAGAAAAAACCGAAACAACAACTGTCGGGTGAAATTGGGGTGGCAACAAAAAGAGCGGCTGAGTGGGGCCTGGTGCTAAAGACCGACGACGAGACAGGCAAGCCACAAGGGGTTAGCGTGCGAACTTCGGGTGGGGATGACCCGAATGCAAAGCCGGGTACATCAAGAAGAGACTCGAATAACTCGGTGAGAAATTCTGGTGAGTTATCAGATGATGGAGGGACCAGTAACAACAGTAATATCCCAAGAGTATCTGAAGACATAAGAAATGCACTGTCCACGTTCCAACAAACATTTGTGGTATCAGATGCCACAAAACCAGACTATCCAATCTTGTATGCAAGTGCTGGCTTCTTTAAAATGACAGGATATACCTCTAAGGAGGTCATTGGCAGGAATTGGTAAGCATATTTCTCAATGTACTAATGGTTTTTATCAGTGGTGTATTAATGGTGATGATCATGTGTGTATGAATATGGTGGGTTGGACCAGTCGGTTCTTACAGGGTGCAGGCACCGACCCAGAAGATGTAGCGAAAATTAGGGAGGCTTTACGAGGAGAGGGTACTTACTGTGGGAGATTGTTGAATTATAAGAAAGATGGTTCTCCCTTTTGGAACCTTCTTACTATTGCACCCATCAAGGACGATTCTGGCAAAGTCCTCAAATTCATTGGGTAATTACTTTCTTTTTCTTTTCTAAAATTAATTATCCTATATCGTCGTAATCATCAGAAGTGACATCCCAAACCCATGAGGTTTTAGATTTAACATTTTTTTAATATGTTTTCGAGATCACCACACAAGTGAAAGCACGCGCATGCATGAAATATGAGGGTTATATGCTCAGGAAAAAATATGAGTTCACTCAGTCAAATCGTGAGGTTAAGTAGAGTGAACTCATTTAATCAAAACTTAATTTGATTTATTTTTAAAAAATAATATTCCCTTTTAACTTTACTTTTAGAAAAAATAAAATAATATATATTTTTTATCGAGTTTAATAATCAACCTTGGCACATGTTCTAGCTTTAAGCTTTGTCGTTCAACAAGGGTTTAATAAAACACATGGCAATGGTAGATCTAGAATTTAGGACCATGGTTGTATCCCACACACGCAACATGATAAGTAAGGAGTAGAAAAGGAAGAAGAAATGCCCCGTGCACCGTCCCATCCCGTGAGAATAAGATGCCCAACTCAATAATTCAAATTGTTTTTGATGTGCCAACTGGGGTTTTAGCTAGCCATACTCTTAATGGCCACCTGCTACTGAGATTCAATGCTTGACAGTGATGGACTCTGGACCCCTTTGATGGGGGGAAGGTCTGAAATGAAAATTAGAGGGGAGAATATATGACAACTAATTTAAAATGGTAGATATATCTATCATCTTGCTAGTTTACATGTTCTTATGTCTGCTTAATTGGCAGAATGCTAGTGGAGGTTAGCAAGCATACTGAGGGGTCCAAGGATAAGATCTTGCGTCCCAATGGATTGCCTGGATCCTTGATCCGATATGACGGTACTCTAAGCTTCTTATCTCCCTTCAATTATTATTACTGTTCATTCGACTATATGTCACGCAATTATTGTTGATCTTGCTTCAGTGGCTAGCATTGGACATGACATGGAGTAGGATTCATGGCCTCTTCAGATAATGACAATAAACTTTTTCTTTTTTTTCTCCCTTTTCTTGGGATTTTGAAAGGAAGGTTAAAACCCTATTCTGTGTTTTAGCTGACATCCATAGACTATTTAACTTCCTAAAGTAGATTTTGTTTCGGTATCATGAGGGAGCCAATCTTAGCTTCTTGTTGTTTAGCTTGATGATTAATTGACTGCAAAAGCAACTCTCTTCTTTTTTTAGGAGAGGAGTTGCCTTTGCAGTCAAGTAATCATCAAGATAAATACCATACCTGAGGACTGAGGTAGAAGGAAAAGATTTAGAAGATTATGATAATTAGCATAATTACATTCAAGTCTCAAAAACTAAAGACATGCAAATTCCTGCAACATCGAATGAAAACAAGACACATATATATGTTCTTAAATGGTTTTGAGCTCAGTTCGCTGCTATCGAACTGATAGGAGGCCTTCAGGTAGAGCAGTCATACTGCTGCTGTTACGAACACGAGTAAAAAATAGAGTAGTCCCTGTATGCAACCAATTCTGTTTTCTAGATGGCAAAAATAGCTTCCATTTTATTTCCTGAGCTCGTTAGTGAACTGTCCAACACGAGTAAATTTGCTGCAACTACTGGAGCAGCTCGGAAGACTAACTATTCTCCACGTGATAACTAATATTAAACCTGTTCATTTTGAGTTTTTGATGAAATATCAGAAAAAATATGGTTGAGTTGCGCAAATGCAACAAAGTTGTTGGCTCCTTAACAAATGGCATTTGAAAGTATAAACTGATACGCAAATAAGCAGATAACTTATTGTATGATTTACCTTTTCTTTTCATTTGATTAGGTAGCTCAATTTTTTTGTCTTATGTATATTTGAGCTACACCAATATCTTGCTTTGCAGCACGTCAAAAAGAAATGGCTACAAGTTCTGTAACAGAACTTGTTCAAGCAGTGAACAGACCCCGTGCACTCAGTGAATCAACCAATCGTCCGTTGATGAGAAAATCAGAAGGTGGTGGAGAAGAGGAAAGAAAAGGAGCTATAGGAAGGCGAAACTCGGAGAATGTGGCTCCAAATAGACGGAATTCTCACGGGGGTACTCGAAACTCAATGCAACGTATCAGTGAGTTGCCGGAAAAGAAACCAAGAAAATCTAGCCGCCTTTCTTTCATGGGGTATAACTGCTTTTTGATGGCCATTGTAGCAGTAGACAACAGCATGCGATTCGTTCTTTTTTTTTTTTTTTTTGGTTGGCATATCTTCCTATTCTACTATTTGACATATATTGTTTGGTAATTCGATTTAGTCTCATGAGAAAAAGTACTCATTCCAATGATGAGAGCTTTGATGTTGGAATTACTCTCGATGATGATTTTGAGAGTGATGACGACGATGATGACGCAAGGCCTGATAGCCTTGATGACAAAGTGAGGAAGAAGGAGATGAGAAAGGGTATTGATCTCGCTACCACTCTTGAACGTATAGAGAAAAACTTTGTCATCACTGATCCAAGGCTGCCTGATAATCCCATTGTAAGATTCTTACTTCAACAAGATACATCTATTTTGCCTTTATCTTTGAATGATGTAGTAGGAAACTGAGATGTATAAATTTCCTAACTGTTTAAAATTTTCAGATATTTGCCTCTGATAGCTTCTTAGAGCTTACAGAGTACAGTCGTGAAGAAATCTTGGGAAGAAATTGCAGGTACGCTCCTGAACTGATGCATTTCTGAAATGCTGTGATTAGTTTGAATTTATCTGAAAACATTAGATTAATTTCTTAATTGTAACCAGAAGTTACTAACCCTATCCGAGTTCCCAAAATTCTCAGACCTTTTTCACCGAAATCAGTCATTCCTTCACAGCATTATGAGCATGATCGAGAAGGTCCGTAATCAGAGAAAACCGAACATGACTTTCTTTTCACTAACGCTGGATGATAATCTTAGACTTCCACCTCCTCCTTTTCCTTATGCTCATAGGAGACATTAATACTGCCAGGTTGACACCACATCAGTGCCCTGGATTAAAAGAAGACTTGTGCAGTAAACATTCTTAAAGTCTATAAATAAAATGAAATGCAAATGAATATATTGCAATCTATTTCATGCTTTGATTTTGTAGATTCTTGCAAGGGCCTGAAACCGATCCAGCGACTGTGAGGAAAATAAGGAAAGCAATTGATAACCAGACAGATGTCACCGTGCAGCTGATTAACTATACCAAGAGTGGTAAGCTAACTTTTGCAGTCTGAATTCTCTGTGACATTTCAGAATGGATAGCTAACTCAAAAGCATGTAGCATTAGATTAATTCTTACATGCTCATGGTAGTATTTATATGCCTTCAAAGCAAAGTGAATAGTTCTGCTGTTATGCGTCTTGCTACTTCCTTTATTTTCATACATTGATCGGTTCTATTTAATCAAGTATAAAGCATTTCAAGACAAATCTGGAGAACATTCCTTCTTAGGTTCTCTCATTGTTATTTTTTTACTGTAAAGCTAATTCTGAAATGAACACCTCTCCTTGTTCTTGTTGACATCATAAAAAGAAAACCTGTAATTTTTTATTTTTTTTCCCTTTAAGTTAATCATGGCCTTCCACAATTGATCCAGGTAAGAAGTTCTGGAACCTGTTCCATCTGCAGCCTATGCGTGACCAAAAGGTACATTACCTGCATCTTCAAACCAAAAAATGTTATGTTGTATCTCGTAATTCACTATTTGTATGAAATGAACCCTCATGGAAATCCAAAGTGAAAGGTTCTTTATGAGCTTTATCTTCTTGTGAACAGGGAGAAGTGCAGTATTTTATTGGAGTGCAATTAGATGGCAGTGAACATGTTAAGCCACGTACCAATAGTATCCCAGAGGCAACAGCTATAGAGAGTGAACAACTGGTCTAAATTCTCTTCTTTTCTCTGTTTAAATCCCTGTAAAGCTAAGATTTTCAAACAACACTGCTAATATACATGTTAAATTAGTTCTCTGAAACTTCAAAGCTCAAGAATGCTAAAATTTCACCTCCCATTTCCTGAAGAAGCAGTGGTTTAATATTGTCACGATCATTTATTTCATCCACATCGTTAACAATGTCTCTCTAGAGGTATACATTTTCCCCTAACAAGCTGGACTGGTGTCCACTATCAGGTGAAACAAACTGCAGAAAATGTTGATGACGCAGTGAGAGAACTTCCGGATGCTAATATGGTAACTCCCTAAACGGCAAAAAGTAATCCTATCTTTAAATAGTCCTTTTGTGATTTGATTCTAGCAAAAAGTTCTCCTATCTGCAGAGACCAGAAGATTTGTGGGCAAATCATTCAAAAGTGGTTTATCCAAAGCCTCACAGAAAGGACAGCCCATCATGGAAAGCGATTCAAAAGGTATTATCCTTTGGATCCTTGAATATGTGTAACAATGACAATAGATTACAATCTCATTGTCAAGTGATCCAAAGCTGATTTTATGACGTGATATACAAATCGTTGGCATCGTTCTGCAAATTGTCGGACTTCAATTTTTCTTCAATGTGCACATGCCAATTTTCTCTTTTTTTTTTTTGCTCACCTATCTGCAGATTCTAGAAAGTGGAGAACAATTAGGCCTAAAGCATTTCAGGCCAGTAAAGCCCTTGGGATCCGGTGACACTGGCAGGTTTGTCTTTCCATTTTTGTACTGAATCCTCAGATCACTGAACTTGTGTGATTCATAGTAGAGGGATTTCCATTCCCTTGGTATATCTCCAGCACCTGTAGCAAGAAATCATACAAACGTGTTGCTGATAGTTTGCCTTTTCAAATAGATTTTTAATCGGTCTTTTTGTTAACCAAGATCATTTTCACTTGTTATACTCACGCTGAATTAATCTTGAAAATTGTTTTCTGACTTGTCAATCGGCACGCAGCGTGCATTTGGTAGAATTGTATGGAACTGGTCAGTTTTTTGCCATGAAGACTATGGACAAGGCTGCTATGCTCAACCGCAATAAGGTAACTATTAACTATCTTTAATGTTGACGTTTGATATCTATAGTTTCTCGATTCTTACTGGTCAACTAGCTAACTTTCCTTCACATTCAGCAATTCATGTTTACAGTTGATAATTTTTTCACTAAAATTAGATTATGACATTTTGGTTTCCACAAACTTGTTTTAATGACTCTAAAGTTTTGAGTATCTTTGGATAAGTTGAATGTCCTGAGTGTTATAGTTGCTTGTTAGCCAATAAATTACATGTCATTGTTATTCTCTGATGTTCATTCATGCTGTCTTTCAATGCAGGTGCATAGAGCTTGTGCAGAGAGAGAAATTCTTGACATGTTGGACCACCCTTTTCTTCCTGCGTTGTATGCTTCATTTCAGGTTAGACAATGGGCATGGGTTGAACTGACAGTTTTTTTCTAGAATGCCTAATCTTTGCAATGGTGAACATTAAAGTTTAGGTGCTTGTCCTGTGATTGTATTTGAATCTGTATTTAAGATTCATTTACTTGAGTCATATGTAGATTATTAAAATTCTAATGATAATGTTTCAGACGAAAACACATATCTGTCTGATAACTGATTACTGCCCTGGTGGCGAGCTCTTCCTGCTTTTGGACAGACAGCCAAAGAAGGTGCTGAAGGAAGATGCTGTGAGGTAAAAACAAAGAATAGTTTCATAATGGTAAAAACAATTTCACTATAAATGAAGCAAGAAACTTGGATACTCATTACTGTCAATTTAGTTCAATAAAATGCAGATTTTATTCCCAAAGGAGGACAGATCATTTTGAAAATGCGTGTGCTGTCCATAAGGGGCTAGTCACTTTTGGGACTCATAACTATGAAATACCTGACAAATTCTTTATGATTTTGTAGATTTTATGCTGCAGAGGTAGTCATTGCATTGGAGTATCTTCATTGTCAAGGTAGATATTTGAGTTGATCATCAATATGTAATTATTGTAAGAACTGAGTTGATTTAATATTTGAAGTTTCCAAAACTGACACTAAGCGATGATTGAATCCATATGAATGATGGCCCTGACTTGTACAAGAACATTCCGTTGCCCTTTTACCTTTTGTTCTAAGTTAGCAAGCTAAGCAGTGGTAATTCTAAAGATTCCTCCAGGGGGAAATAGAGATGTGTCCTACGTTATCCCTAATATATATTTGGAAGTATGAACGTAATTTCTAATTTGAGTTGCATAGAATTTTTTTTGTATTATTCTGATTTGCCTCTCCTAGATATCCCTTCTTCTATGTGGTTTGGCTTGCTTGATCAGCAGTTATATTAAACTATTTTTGTCCTGGCTCTTGAAGCTTTTCTCCTAGTAAACTCAGAAGAGTGATTTTAACTTAGGTGAATAAAGAGTCTAGAGAAAGCAGTGTCTTCTGCTAGGAACTTTTCAGTGAATATTGGAGTCACATAATTTCCAAAACTATAATCCAATAAATAAAAGGATTACGAGGCTATTATGTTCTTCCCTTGGTTTCATTCATTACTGAATTCTGCTGTTTCTCTTGCAGGGATAATTTACAGGGACTTAAAGCCTGAGAATGTTCTACTTCAGAGAAATGGGCATGTGGCCTTGACAGATTTTGATCTATCATGTTTAACATCCTGCAAACCCCAGGTATCCCAGCTGCACTTTATCCTTTTTCCCACTTGACATCATTTCTTCTATTTCTATATGCCTCAGAATGTTTTGTTTAAGAATTTTCTTTTTGGCTACTTCGAGTATGTACTCAGTTCTGATTTTTTTTTTCCGACCTGTAACTCAATACTGACATTAACATAATAATTTTTTCATGCTCTCTTCAGCTCTTGATTCCAAGTACAAATGAAAAGAAAAGGCACCGTAAACATCAGCAGGCGCCGCCAGTCTTTATGGCTGAACCAATGAGAGCTTCAAATTCTTTTGTTGGAACTGAAGAGTATATAGCTCCGGTTTGTTTTCTTACTTGAACCTGCTTTTCATATATATATATATATATATATATATATATATATATATATTTGATCTTATTCGTGTTTTAGTTTTTTTGGACAGAGGTAGATGTGGACTTTCATTCCTTAGGGAGTGAGAGGGCAAGCAGCAATGTGCAGCATTCATTTCTTTTTTTTTCTGTTATTGTTTTTTTCAGCACTGCATTCATAACTTGTCCAAAGTCACCAGCATGAACCTTGAAGTCAAATCCCTTTTCAATCTATAAGTATAAGCTGCACAATGACTTCCAGCTCTTCAAGATTCTCTTGCTTCCAGTTTGGTATTTCAGTCATGCTGAAAGCCAAAACTTTTTTCATGTGAACAGAAAATTTTAGTTTTGAAGGGTTTAAACCATGGTTTGGTTGAGGATCAGTCACTGAATTCTGAAAACAGAGATTTTTTCATTTTTTGTCTTCTAATGTCCTACCAATGGACAGTTTTCCTGTTCTTTTTTTTTTTTTTAAAGTTGTATGTAGGTTTTATTACTTCTTTTCATGTGTATGCTTTTCTTCTCTTCTGTTTTACAGAATTTGAATTATCTTCTGTCATTGCAGGAAATCATAACTGGGGCAGGCCATACCAGTGCCGTGGACTGGTGGGCTCTAGGTAATTATCTACCACTTTGATCTTTGAAATGTCTTAAATGTTTGATGCCATGTCCATCATTATGCTTCGATCAATTAGACATTGAATTTGGAAAAACTGTAGCTTTCAGGATTTTAATATTCTTCCTCTCTAGCTTCTTTCATTTGATTCTCTTTTTGGTCGCAGGAATTCTGCTATATGAAATGCTTTATGGATACACACCATTCAGGGGAAAGACCAGGCAAAAGACATTCGCCAACATTCTTCACAAGGATCTCAAATTCCCTGGAAGTATACCGGTGAGATAATTTGTTGAGTATGCGCGCATGTCTTCATGGGAGCGTTAGTCACTGTGCACAAGAATTTACGACAAGGAGAATAACATAGAATTCTTAACTTTGTCATGGAGCAGGTTAGCCTCAACGCGAAGCAGTTAATGTACCGTTTGCTGCATAGGGACCCCAAAAACAGGTTGGGTTCGCGAGAAGGAGCGAATGATATTAAACGGCATCCATTCTTCAAGGGTGTCAACTGGGCACTGGTTCGCTGCTTGGTAAGATAATAACAAGCCTGTCCTTGTATCACTTCGTATCCTAGAGTAGCAGAGTTTAGGCACTGACAGATTCATGGATTCCCAGAATCCTCCTGAGCTCGAGGCACCATTTTTGGAGTCTGGAGAAGAAAAGGAAGCCAAAGTTGTGGATCCTGGAATGCAGGATCTACAGACAAATATCTTCTGAAGAGGTGATATTTCTGCAATACACATGCTTCTTGCTAGATAGTAGTCGTAGTCTTATAATGTCCCTTCTTCTAATCAAGTTCTTAACACGTTGTTTCCAGCTGAGTTGAGGAGTATTTTAACGCTTTGTATTCAGGAGAAGAAGATGGTTGGCCCCTGAAGACCACCTCTGATCTTCTTTCTTTTCCCTTTATCAATGAATGATTTGATTGCTTTTTTGCTTATTAAGGTTTTTGATATGGTCGTGTAATGATGTGAGTGCTGATTTATTGCAACATGCAGCAGTTCCATGTGTATTTCACTCTTGAAATTATATTTTAAAAATAAATAAATCAATAAATAGAGACATATTTGGTCATTATCTCTATTTTACAAAATTGAAGTATAAATAAGGCATCCTGTGTCTGCTCATAGTACATTGACAATTTCTAACTCTATAATTACAAAATTGAAGTAAAAGTAAGGCATGCGATATAGGAACTCACTCTTTAGTGCGATGTGTTTACTCAATAAATACGTTGATAATTTTTAATGAAAAGATAAAAAAACAACTTGATTAAAAAAAAAATCCTTTCAAATATAATAAGAAAAAAAGTATAAGTGTTCAAATAAAAAAAAATTCCACCTGATAATATATCCAAATTGGAATTGAATTTTAAAAAAGTCGTGGATGATGGTGATTTAGTGAGTTTTTAGTTAATTTATCTTCAAAGCCACCCTTTTAATCTTACTTAATAAATTATAGGGCATTAAAAAAATTTAAATTGGAGGGTTAAATTGAAAAAAAAAACTTTAACAAAAAAAAATCAAAAGAATAAAGGTTAAATTGAAAAAAAGAGGATAAAACAATATAAATTTTGATTGAACAATGAAATTGAAAACCAATAAAACTTCAACAAAAGAGCCATGAAAAAAATTAGAAATTAAAATAATAAGGATCAAATTAAAAAAAATAATAATATATGACAAATTATAATTTAATGACTAAATTGAAAACATAAAAAACTTTTATAAAAGGGCAAAGGATGAAAATAAGCAATAAAAAACATAAGGATTGAAATTGAAAAAATAAAAAAAAAGGACAAACATGTACTTCTCTAGAAGAGAGAGAAAAAAAACGACAACCAACAATAAATTGCCTATCATCCGCTACCACGTACCACAATAATAAAAAAACGACACGATGATGTTTTTCAAGACACAGTGGAAGGGCAGGTTTAGCCACTTGATGGCGTCGCACAATCTGTTATAAGAATGTGGATGTCCTTCACGCACTAGCGCATAATGAGTACATACCAACAGCTTTTTCAAATAAAAAAAATTATTTTTTCAACTTAAAAATATCAGAATGCCCTTCATAAGCCTGAATAATTAAAAAAAATAAACCTGTGTAAAAGAAAAAAAATTCCCTGATGTATGCCTTTTTATTGTCTTTTCTAATGATAAAAACATATTTTTATTGTATTCTAGGAAGCAAAAAGCCAAAAAAATCATTTGTCAACAACTCTAGTTATTTTTATCAGATAAATAAAGATAAAATAACTCTTGGTTAATATTTATAAATTTTATTGATCTCAAGGGCAAATATATCATTTTACTATGCAAAAACAAAATTGAAAAAAAATAGTATATCTTGAACAATTTTTTAATGACCAATGAGTCACTAGAAAAGACCAAATTATCCTCACCATCAAGGTGCTCATTTTTCTATCTAAGGATAAAATTATAATTTTACTATAACAATCCACAATAAATTATATCTAGTGTTGCAATGAAAAACCTACTACCTATATATTTTCTATTAATTAGCAAATAAACAAAAATAACCACCCTTTTTAACTTTTGATAACTTGGAGCCTCTCTCACATTTTATTGTTCATGGTCATAGTAGATTTTTTTTCTTTCTTAATCCCTAATGTTTTTTTACAATTTGGTTGTTATATATTTTTTTTAATTTTATCATTTCAAATTCATTTCCTGTAATTTAATGTGCCTATTTAGGAACATGGTGTAACCGCGTTCCCTCAAATTAAAATTTTTTTTTTTATGTTTTCAGATCATTTTGATATGCTAATATTAAAAATAATTTTTTAAAAATAAAAAAAAATATTATTTTGATGCATTTCTAAGCGAAAAACACTTTGAACCGCAACCGCTACCATAATTCTAAATAGACCCTTAACAAATTGTATTTTTTTAATATCTACGTGTATTCAATATGTAATATCATATTTTGATATTAAACTAAAGATTTATTTTACACAATACTTATTAAAAAATTAAAAAAATACAGATCAAACTCATAAACAAAACGAAAGTTATTTCCACCCACAATAGAAGTGTGGAAAACTTTAATTTTATCCTATAGTCTTGAATTATACTCGTTTGATCCTATTGTTTGACTTTTTAATTGTGGTTCAAAATTTAATTTTTTTGACGTTTAAATTCTTAGATATTAATGAACAAGAGAGTAAGTTATCAAGCAGTAATAAAAGAGAATGGCGAGCCAACCACGTTCCAATATAAATAATAGAATTCAATGGAGATAATTTTGGGAAAATTTAATCAAGACCAGTTAATTTATAAATAATAGAAGGAAGCTGGCCAAGGCCACCAACATCTATCATCTTCTCTTTTTTTAAAAAAAGCTTTATTTTTTAAATTTATTTTTTTATTAAATTGTTTGGTTTATTTTTTTTATATTAATATATTTTGGATTGTTTATATAATTTTATAATACTTTAAAAATATTATTTTCATTTATCTTTTAATTACATCTCAAATTATACTTGCATGGTTAATTTATATGAACAAAAATCATATATATCTAAAAACATATAAAAATATATTCACATAAAAGTGTGGGTGTACTAGCTAATATGCAGAGGTGAAAAATTAATTAAATAGTGAAAATTTTAAAAAAATCTGAATAAACTAATTAGAAAAAAAATATGTTTGATTTGGTTTTAATTTTAAAAGTCTGAAAACAATTAAATTAGATCGAACTGAATCATTCAAACAACATTAACCCTAGAGCCTAAATCAAACCTAGATGCCCCCAATTTTCTCTCAATCTTTTTCATCCTCGCAAGCTTTCTCGTCTGTCTCTCATTATCTTCTCTTTATCCTCCATCATCGTTACCAGTATCTCTCTCTATCCTCCATCACTATCGCCAGTCTCTGTCTCTGCTGCAGATCACAAGAACTTTTCCCCTTCTTCTACTTGTTGCTTACCACTAGTGTTTGATATTTACTTGTTAGTTGGACATTAATTGGTCCAGGGAAAGAGAGATCTTAAATCATGGCTCAAAGACACAAATTAAATCTGCTTCTATCTATTACCAATGTTTCAAAATAATTTTACAACTAATTGTCTTGAGTCAAAATAATTATAATAAATTATTATAATTATAATAATAAAATAGTTCATAAATTGTCTCTCCATTTCACAACCTGCTAACTTTACGATTGCAAATTATCTTGAGTCAAGTAATTAACAATACAAAGATAGCACAAAGTTAATATCTCATTAGCTAACTTCTTCTGCTTTGTTTTACCAATTAAATACCATCCCTTCATCTACTTTTCTTGGCTTTTGACATAGAATTACACTAAATTGGTTTGATGGATCAATGTGTTTTTTTCCAAAAAAAACCTATAATTTCTTTGATGGTTATTGTTTGCATCTTTGTGTTTTTTCATGTGACTAAACTATAAAAAGCATGATAAATTGATATGGTGAATAGCTCATCCAAAAAAAAAATTAAAAAGTCAAGCTCAAAGATTTTTTTTTAAAAAAAAAACAAGAAAAAAATAGGCAATAGGGTTTTTACATCAATTAAAAGTTTTTTAAAAGCATATCAAAGATCACAAAACAAAAAAAACAAGGCAATTAGAACATGTTTTTTACATTAATTAATAGCTTTTAAAAGCCTTAAAAAAAAAAAGAGAATCATGTTTTTCCAGTTTTCACATTAAGGAACCAAATCAAACCGAATTGAAAATTATCAGTTTAAACTGGTTTTGATTTGGTTTTTATTTTTCAAATTCAGTTTGGTTATTTTTTTCAAATAAAAACCAAACTGAAAAGAAAATGAATGTATTTGTATATATATATACATGTTAAGAATCCAACAAAAGATGGTAGTGGGGTTGAGGATGTTTGGTTTCAATACCATCTTTTAGAAGTTCATCCTGCGGTTTAAAACAAAAGTGAGCCAACAATTCACAGTGAAGTTTCCATGCACATCTCTAACCTTCAAGAAGTGACAGTGAGGCATGTGCACCAAGTCTACTGGAAAATTTGCAAGCATATATAACTCCATAAACATTTTGATGACTTTCAAGAGATGATAGGATCTAATCCATAATCCAACATCGGAAGCGGATCAACTCTGCATAGAGAGAACAAAAATATGTAAGACTGAAGTGATTTGCTGCATTTGGCACATATAAGCTTAAGAAAATCCCCCAACTAGGAAACTGTTTAAGCACTAGCCTACGAGCAAATTTAATTTCCAAATATAAATGAAAACTGAATTTAAAGCATGCAGATGGGCATTCACGAAGCTCCAAAGAAGGAGGCAGTTTTCCGAGTTCCCCTCTTAATTATTTTAACAGCTAAACCGCTGAAATCTCCTCTAAGATGATAGGTCATTTGGATTTCACAAACAGCTCTTTTAGTTTTGAAATTTTAGTATACACCCTTATTAACACAAGCAATACTTGCATCATGGGTGGAAACTTATAAAGCATCCTTGCGACAATAAAGGTTTTCAACCTACTTTTCCTTTCTGTTGCCTCCAAAACCCTTGAACCAAACACACTTCAGAAACTACTAAAGGAACCGAGTCCATCAAAACAATGCCACGCTATAGATCTCTAATGCAGTAAAGCATAAAGAAAGATGACGAGAAAAAAAAAACGTTGATAAGCTTTCTCAATTTTACTGATCAATTTCATTTGTTTACTGGGGCATAAACAGATATCTCAACAATGCTTGGGTAACAATGGTGTTTCCTTGTGCATATTGACTAAAGCTGTAGCACAACTAAAAAAAGGTAAACAAAACAAAGCAATAAACAATCTAATATGTCTTATATTTTGATCATATATATAAGAAAACAAGACATTTCTATGCAAGCTTTATCAGCAATATACAGGTGATGAAGTATTCATTTATATTTTCCAGGTACAATGACAAGATAGCGTATCTTGAATATTATGATTATAGATGTAAAATGTAAGACCTTTGTGTAAGATTTATCAGAAATAGACAGGTGATGAAGCATTCATTTATAGTTTCCAGGTACAATGACAAGATAGCATATCTTGAATATTATGATTATAGAAGTAAAACGTAAGACCTTTGAGTAAGATTTATCAGAAAATTACAGGTGATCAAGTGTTCATATATATATATATATATATATATATATACAGGTAGTACAGGCAGCAAAATACTCAAAGAAAATAGTAAAGGCAGCTGAAGGTATAAATCCTCGGTATGCTCAGTAATAACACTAACTTATTTGCTCATTTAAATGTTAAAATTAGATTCCTAACCAATGAACCAACAAGTAGGGATAAAACTCAGTACTTCCGTAGTACTGGGTTTTCAGTGCATCCCCATACCAAAATATGCCAAGTCCATTTTGCCAAATCAGATAATTAAAAGTGAACCTCTGTTAACATTATATCACACTCCGTTATCTATCATCTATAAGTTTTCTGCCTCCCTCACAACCCCCCACCTCTACTTAGAGCAAACTTCAAAATTTCCTACATCTCCATTACCAAATTCATGGTCTTGTTAGCAGCCTTTATAATCAATTACTTAACCACACAAGAAAGAAGTAACCATTGATGGTGTAGTTCAGAGATCACTTCGGTCACCTGTCGCACATCCTGATTCTTCTATAGTATTCATTTTAGAAATGATGGTTATGGGATGCAAGGATAAAAGTAACTTTTTACACCAATTTTGATGATTGTTACATCCACAATTAATTTGTTGCAAAATAGATTTATATTTAGTGGATGACTTTCTTTTATAAAAACAGGTTTAAGCTTTGATAAATTAGAGAAAGATCACTTTGTGTTTCAAGTTTTATAAATCCGCATTTCTACTAACCCTGGGTCAATTCCCAAGCAATTTATACTTTAGTTTATGACTGTCAACTTCTCTGATTTGGAGTATGATAGTGATTAGCTATTCTGTCTCCTCCTGATTTGCATCAGAGAGTCTATTACAAGAGGAGAAATTGGAGATTACATGCTGTTTCATCTGGTGGTGAAATGGACATATGGCATTTTTTGGTGTGGGAATATACAGAAAATTCCAGTACTATACGAGTGCTGGAGTTTTCACCATTAAGTAGTAACTTCCAGTAAAAATCTGATGTGCTGGGTGCTGAAAAATAATATAGAGGAATCAGACTAACAGTAATGCACACGGAAAAGTGAAACACAAGACCATGTTGGGGGAAATAGGAGCATAAATCTCCAATTTTAGATCCATCATTACCCTAAATGTAAAAGAAAATACACCAATTCCACTGATAAAACTCACCAAGCACCATTAGTACACGAGTTATAAAAGCTTTTGTGAGTCTTATGTAGAACCACCAACAAGAACAGAAATCAAGAGAATCAATTCTCTGAAACTCGATTGATTTGATAACTTGAATGTCTAGGCACGGGGGAGCTCTACATATCCTTACATTTTAGGGGTTCTCTCCAATATCCCCTAACATGCCTAAACGCAACTAATTTGCCCTTGAATATAGATATAATCTCATATAGATCCTTTTTGACATGCAACTTGCATGTGACCCTGAATAGCTAATTTATGACAAAACTACTATGGCTAGTCAATCAAAAAATAATCTTTTATTTGTCAACATTCACAAATGGTTTTAATTTTCTTGAACTTACTAAAACACACTCATGTGTACTCACTTTATAATAAACCAATTCAAAGTTTAAACTCTCGAAACACTTACCAATTCCTTCCAATACACAGTTGTGATTAAGTAACAATAAATAAATCAGATAATTATTCAATAATTTAAAAAAGACAAAAAGAAAAAGAAAAAGAAAAGATTTGGAGAACGAGGTAACAAAGAGATGGAAATTGACCATCAAATAGCTAAATATTCAACATTAATCACACCACTCATTTGGATCTTGTTAGAGACATTAAAATTCACCAATTTAACAAGTACTTGCCAAGTACTCCTCCAGATCCAAGCCATTTGGGTGGCTTGGATCTTGTTCTTTGCAACATCTAAAGTGAAGTAGCAGAAAAAAATGCATCAATGGTTGAGGATGCTATTTCATCACTAGTCGAGACTCTAGTGGATTTGGGATGTTGAGGTGAGTCGAACGGTGTTTGCATATATGATGGTTTTAAATTTGTTAACAGGTGTGGTGGAATCGCAGGACTAGGTTGTGGGTGCCAGTATTTTTGGCCACGGATTTTGGTGGGTTTTCATGGCAGTTAGTGACAGTGGAGGGAGAGGTACAGATCTGGTTTTTGAGAATTTCAATTGTGGTGAAGTGGGAGGTGGTGATGAAGGGGATTTTGTTCTTGAGGATTTGAACGGAGGTGATGGTTGAGGAGGGTAAGTTTTCTCTTGGTGATTTTTTGGCTTATTTTCTATTTTGATTTGGACACAAATTAGAAAGGTTAGTTCAGTCATAAATTAGTTATTTATTGGTCGCATAAAGTGACATACCAAAATCTGTTAGCTTGGATGAAATTTTTTAACAAAGGATCTGTAGGGAATTATGTCCATAATCAAGGATACATTGACTGCAATTACAATGTAAGGACATAGTGGAGACAACCCCTAAATTATAAGGACCACAGAGCTAATTCCTCCTACGTATGGTGAGATTTTTAGACACCAAAACAAATAGAAACAGGAAAACTAAAACCTAGCAAAATCTAATAGAAATAGGAGAAACCTACTTGATAGTCCTGATTCAATAAGAAAAATTGAACTCTATATTTCTTCCTAAAATAGCAATTTAAAAAAAAAAGTTACGTCTCAGTACCATCACTTTGGAGCTCATAGAATGACAATTTTCATCAATTCCATTATACAAATAAGCAGTATTAATTTATAGAAACAATAAGCAAAGCACATAACATACAAACGATCAGCTTTGCATATAACATAAATAACTGCAAATTCATGGCTAGAACATCAGTAGCACAAAAACATGGTATTCAACAATATTAAATTATATATTGTATTCTTACCTTTGCTGAATTTTGAGTACACCGGTGCCTATTGCAACTGGGATGCCCATTATGATGCATTCACTTACTCCCTCAATTTTATCATCCTTTCCTTTTACAGAAGCATTAAAGAGGTGATCTGATGTTTTTTCAAATGAAGCCAACATCAACACACTTTTGTCCATCTTTTGAATACCAAATCTTGTGATTCCAAGAACAACACCCTGTTATAACATCATTCACATTTTGTTCCCCATAAAATGAATATTCAGAAAAGTAAAACAGAATCCAAATCTGTTGGAACCACTTCTGGTTCAATTAAAAATTGAAGATAACAAAATTTTAACAAATCACTTACCCTGGAAGTCATCACATCTGCTAAAAGCATCATATGACGAATGTCTATGCTCATTCCATGACTTTCCATGGTCCCTTTTATCTCATCAATGATGCACTTTCTGGCAGCCTCAATTCCAAGAGTTTCCTGGACTTCAATGATATGATTACATTTTGTTTTCCGACCATCAACACCCTCAGTCCCCATAACAGCTTGAAGACCCGTGCTAAACAGATTCACAAAACATTATCAAACCTTATGAATGGAAAGCTTCTAACAATCTGTCAAATATATTTATGCAGCATGTAGTCATAATTGATTCAAGAACAATCAATTCATAGATCATGATCAGAATGTCATGCAGCATACCATAAAACATTCTACTTTCTTGCTCACTGCCATCACATGGATTAAAAATTTTCTTAATGTCTTTTGGACTAATCACTTGTAAATATCCAGGAACTTGCATTTTCACAATCAATAATATGAGTTGCTAAATACCACAAAGCAAGATGAAGAGTCTCAACTATGATCAACCATTTTTTAATTTTGTTTGTGATTCCTCGATCATGGATATATTCAAATGATTTTTTGAGTTCTGTAATAGCCAGCCATTACAAAGATATATTGCAAATGGAGTTTAAGATAATAGTGGTTAGGAGGAAATTGATGCAGTTCCACAGGGACACACCACACTTGTTTAGGCTAACGAGATTGGAAACTCGGGATGTTTCCATCTAGGGCATGTAACCTATTACAAAGTATGCTTCACAGTTGCACTTCAGTTCTTACAACTTCCATGCATAAATTAGTGCTACTCATAGACAACAACTAAAATAAGGTTGACATAATGTGTTGTCTGAACTCCTAAAGTCAAATGACAATCTAAATGGTGCAATAAAGATAAGGAGTCAATGAGATGAGCAGAATGAAGACTTGAGAGGATTTTCTCCTTTCCTGTTTTGTTTAAGAAAATAAATAGGAGTGGGATTATTATTTTCTATTTTCTTTTTTAAAAAAAAGAGAGTGGATAGTCCATTTTGAGTGATTCACCTAGTAAGATTGAAAGTCTCATTGTTAATTCAAGGAACCCCTGCGGAAAAGGATTTCTACATTTTCCACATCAGCATCGTTTTTTCCAAAATCATTCTTCATATTTCCTGAAGTCCCACTCATGGGTTACTTGAATTCACATGATGTGATTCGAGGCAGCACTTTCTTTCTCATCACAGAACCATTAAGATACATGTTAATGGTGCATAAAATGATCCTGTAACTTCGATAAATACCATCTTAGTTAAGGCATGTGTGAATCTCTCCGGAATAGCTTAGACTTTTAGGTTGGAAGCACTAATAACCCCAATCTAAATAGTTGAAACATATTTTAAACCCTTATAAGAGCATGTTGTATTTGATGGCATTAAGATAAAGTGGCACAAAAGGATTTTACCAAAAAAAAAATACGTTGCAGCTTAAGTAAATGATTGGAAAAAAGCCAAAAGTAGTTATAGCAAACTCACCCTTCTACAAACATGTTGTATTTCGGGCCACTTTGATCATTCTCTGCATCATCAAGCTTCTTCTGGGCAATAACAACACGTTCAACTGTTTTTATGCCCTACCATCCAAAGACAACATGGTAATTACACATCTACTCCTAAAAATTATAACCACGTGAAAAGAAAATGCAGAATTCTCTAGATAAGTAATATCCAACAATTCTATAAATCTCACCTTTACTACAACTGCTGGAAGCATATTTTTAAGAGAATGGAGTTCAAAATGAAGTTTGTTTCTGTCACCACCTGGAAAAACTTCCAACTTTCCATCTTCTAAAACATTAATACGCTGCAGGTTAAAATTGCCATGGGATGATTAACATTTATAACTTTGCAAATGCTAAACACTACCATGTGAAAAGTTCTCACCTGCAGCTTTCGCTTAATCTTTGGAGTTTCTAAAATCAATTCTCTCACAATGTTAGCATCCAAGGATAACTGTGCCTCACGAATTGTTTTCATGTCAAGTGTAACCTTTACTGATGCTGATCTTGAAGTCATTACAATTTTTATACTTCTTGCGACCTGCAAAACAAGATCAGGAAACAAAATTGAACTTAATAGAAACTGGATGACAAGCTTAATTAGAAATCTGAAGAGCTGATAAACAATGAATATATTTATAAGAATTTTGCTGAGTTGAGCAAAGAGCAATTGTGCAAAAGGGTTCTGGGTTCAGTAAAAAATGGATGAATGAAGGTGTAATTAATGAAGCCAAAAGAAAGTACAAGCTGAAATCACCAATGATTGCACCTACAACAACTAATCAGAGACTAGTGAAAATTATATCAAATATTCAAACCCAACAAGAAGGTAGTTATTAAGTTTCGACAATGAATTGATTGCATACCTGGCCTAGAACAGTTTTCTGGATGCGGCCCTTTATGATTCGAGCAGCATTTACATTACTATTATGCTCAAGTTCTACTGTAATGATAGGTGTGCTGATCCTTTTGGCACCATTTATTATTTCTTTAATACGAGGAACTCCCTGTGTTATATCTAAAATAATGCTTAGAAATCAACTTAAGACATAACGATAGCCAAAGTCCTTACAAGATAAAGTGTCAATCGCCAATAAAAAAATGTGAAATTAGTAAGGATACTCATGCTCGCAACTCCAGCAAAGTGAAAGGTCTTTAATGTCATTTGCGTTCCTGGTTCTCCGATACTTTGAGCTCCAATTGCTCCAATTGCAGTTCCAGGTTCAATTCTTTTCCAGACATAACGATCAAGGCAGGTTTTCAGAAAAACCTAAAATTTATTTTACATCAACACTCATTAAAGACAGTTCACTACAAATTATAAGAGAAACAATAAAGACCTGTTCTAGTATTGGATATACAATACATGGTAAAAAAATCCTTGTAAGCAAATTGTATAGAAAAAACTAACATTTCTAAATCAAGCCATTTCATTGAATAACAAAAGGATTGATTAACTCACTGTAGAGTATTCCACTTCTAGAAAACTAGTGTTTTTCATGTATAGATATTAATCATACGTTTGATCAATTTATAAATGGGCTTAACCACCTTTCTACGATATGAAACTGAATGAGAGAAGCAAAAAAGTCCATCTAGTTCTGCATTCATTTCTCCCACTGTTTCTTTTTAGCTCTGCTGCTCTTAAGCTTCCATAAAAAATAAAACACACATGACAAGTTTTTTTATTGCTAAAATCTAAACCTAGAATCATTACTTCTCAATCCTATTACCCATTGAACTGAAGCTGTTGAGCTACAAAATATGTCCAATCTACTGGTAATCTGCCAAGATCATTAAGATTAAGAAATAATTTCTATACATTTTGTCCTGTTGTTCACAATGCCCGTGAACTAGCAGAAGTGTTTAATTTAGTATGCCAGCTTTTGGGGCTGGACACTGTTCTGGAATCTTTGGTGACATTCCTGTTTTTGCATTTTACTACACGTTCATGGTGCTATTGTTGTCACATTAGAAAGAATCACAGATCTCATCAAGTACCACTTCAATTCCATTTACATTCTTTCTCAAATTGAAAAATATATGATTTATATGCTGATCAATACACATATTGGAGCATCCAAATGAACTTCCAGAGGCTGTTTTAGCAGTGACAACATCCATTTGATACCTACCTACCTACCTCTAAGGAATCCACATAGAGTATGGGTCAGCCAATTTGACACCCTTATTACTCATTCTTTCAGGGAACAATAAAAAAATGGTAAGTACATTTAATTTGCACAAGGCATTGTCAAACATCCTTTTTTTAAGGATAGTGTTTGCTTCAATTTCAGATAACTCAAGAAAGAAAGTATGACCTTAAAAGAAATTTTTTCCGTTGTCAAATGCCATACATGTTCTGGTTCATGACATACTCCCTGTTATAAATGATTTCTTTTGCTACTAATCATATTGAGTTAAAGGAAGAAGATTAAGAGAAGATGTCTTTCACAATACCTTGGAAGACATACCGATGCCCAAGTAAAGAAATGCTGTGTCAATGAAGGACTTGTGAGAACAAGATTACTATGAAACAAGAGACTAGAGGAGTACCAATCAATTGAACTACCAGGTTTGAGAAGAAAGTGAGATCCTAGACCCTTGTAGCTAATGAATGAATTTGTTTTTGAAAGGTTGCAAAATTTTCAAGCTCGTCATCACAATTCACAACACAAGGTTATCTACTATGACTCTTTTCCACTATGAATTTAATCTGAATACTCCTTTTATTCTGAGAATATAAAACTCTTGCTGGTAGTACCAGCACCACAAATTTCAGCGCGTCAACTTCTTATTTAGTGGAATAAAGAATCATAGCCACTTGTTTTCCAAAGATGTGAAATACCAGTTTCCTCTAATAGTTTATGTTTCTAATCAGCGAGCATCTTCTAGCACACCTGCCCTTTTTTTGTAATTCTCAACACCCACAACCAGCATCTGACAAATGACCTTTTATACTTGTCCACTAAGCAACCAGAAATTCTCAACTTTATAATTCATTTACATGTTAAAAATTTCACTTATTTTATCAACAATGAGGAGGAAAACCAAGTTTAAATTAAGAAATTTCTTAGATAAAAAAGCTACACATTTGTAGCAGGGAAAGTTCATCAAGCTCCCATTTTTCCACTGCTTATTCAAGCTCCCAATTCCAGAGTGGTCCCACATCTAGCACGTTACCTTACTTCTGATGGTGGAGGCTGATTAATTTTTATTTGCCTGATTTTTTAGCCCTATTAACTAAATTTAATAAAGCATTAGAAAACAAAAACACTCTCGACAAATTAATTTATATCCCTTCAGCTTCTACTGACTCATATGGTGCTATAACATCATGACACCAAAAGAAAAGAAGCTATTGACACAAAGGAAATAGCAAATAAATTTAAACTATGAAGGCACAGGTATCAATCAGTTCATTTGAATGGTAGTGAAGTGATACTTACCTCCAACTGCTTTTCAGTAATACCAGAGACCTTCTGAGCAATCTTTTCTGTATTCTTAGAAATTCCTGTGAGTCCTTCAACATTTTTTATATTCTCAAAATTCTCTACCTCAACACCATCAACCAATTTCATCAAGCATTCCAGTCTCTTAGCTTGATCCCCAAGGAAAGAACTAAGACTTTTTCTAAAGGATTCAGAACAAATTCCATCAAGAGTCCCATTATGCTTTAGTAGCAAACTTTGTACAATGTTTGAGATATCTGAAGGGGAAAGGTACTCATCTTCTTCAGCACCACAGGTTGCCTGTGTGTGGGAATTAATCAATATACAGTCTTATCAAGTTTCACAGAAATCATGGGAAATTCACATAAGATAAGCACGGCAACAAACCTTAACTTTCATGAACAATCTATCAAAATTCAAAGGAACCCCTGCTTTTCCTTCCATTATAGCAGGATCCAAGCCATCATCTCCATAAAGAAATTGAACTATACCTCCACCTGCATCTTGCACTGTGTTATCATATTGAACACACAAGTCTTCCAATCCTTTGCTCAGTCTACGAGCCATGTATCCAGTGTCAGCTGTTTTCACCTGAAGGGAAAAAAATTAAATAAAAACATGTTTCAAATCTCAAGATAAACCCATATTCCTCTAGTCCCAAACCCCCAACTCACCCTGCCATACTATTGGCCATTGACATATGGCAATTGGTAGGGCATCAGGATCCACATTAACAGGTCAAAACTACAAGGACATATTAACTACCATATAAATTGTTATTTTACACCTCTCATTGATATGAGATGGGCCATTTTCACAAAGTTTGTAATTATTATTATTATTACTAATTGATGACTTAGCATAAAAGAATATTTTTGGAAGAAAATTAAAGCAAAACTCGTAGTCAAATAACCAAGAGAGAGTTTTTCATAGGGAACTAAATTTTACTCAAAACTTTGATTCTAGTTAACTGGGTGACCCCAGAAACCATATCACAAATGAATGAAAACGAAAAGGAAAAATCAAAAGAAATAAGAACAAAACTAGGAACAACATTAAGAAACTACACTTCAGGCCAAGCACATAAGAAAAATTAATAATAAGAAAAGAAGATTAGCGGTGGACCTCAAATGATATTTATACTTCTAGTTTAAGCTAACTGGCTACTACTTTTTCATATTAACTTTGTGACTCACTGATTTCAAGCAAAATAATGGTTTTTTTTTTTTTTGGTGCTAAGAAAGCTTTCATATTAGGGAAAGCATTAAGACAAATTAACTTCAGTGAAAATAGAAAACAAATTGGCCTCGGTATCATCATTAGTGATGTGGTAGCAACTTTTTTATTTTCTTTTATGAAAATAGAGATTTAGGATTTAAAAGATTATCCATGGTCGATTGAAGGGAAGATTGGCGTTTAGGATAGATCAAGGCTGGTCTTTGATATTGATACCAATTAAACAGCAGCAATTGAAGAGGAGAAGAGGGAAGAAAGACAAGAAAAATAAAGAAGATAAAGGGAGAAACGAGAAGAACTAGAGAGAAGGACGAGGAAGATAGAACGCTATTGTCACTAATCATTCAACAGCTAACATAAAAATAAAAATGTGCACTTCTATAAAACCTAAAACCAAAATGGGGCCCTAAAATGTAATAAAACATAGAATATTTTCATAGTAACAAAACATAAATAGATTCCTAATTAACTAAATCTCTAATTTTCTTGTAACAAATATTATGGAAGATCTTCCATTAATCAGGCATGAACATTCTTTTTTTCCAAGGCAAAAAAAAATAGCCTAACTTTTACCAGCAATTTATATTAAAAAAGCAAAATTGAGTTTCAAATTAATATATGAGCATGACATCAGCTTTCTATAAGCCACTAACTATGAGGGGTTAATAACAAAGAAGCAATGAAACTATAAGATAAAATATTAAACATATTTCAATCTTAAATTGATAGCTAATAAAAGAAAAAAAGGATTTTCCATACCGCAGTATCCACCAGACCTTCTCTCCCACCCATGGTATGGAAGAAAAACTCAGTTGCCGACAAACCACTATAAAAGGAATTAGCCACAAAGCCTTTAGCCTGCACAAAAAATTACAGTACCCCATTTGCTTCACAAGTTCATGCTTCCAAAAAAGAATTAAACAAAAGAAAAGAAACCCTCTCATGTATTGTTTATGCTATGAGCCAAATGATGAAGCATTTCTTTAAGCTACTAGTTAGAAATTTGGGATCTAAGTCTGACACACACTCAAATAGTGATACTAACAATAACAAAAAGTGATACTAACAAGAACTTCCATTTGACAAATTTAAAAAAAAAAAATGCAAACCAATTTCAACCAGAGACATTGATAGAGCTGACAGAAAACTCTTTCAAGGGCTACTAGTCTACTACAAAGTAAATAATTCTACTCATTTCATCGATCTTAATTACTAGTCAATAATTTCATTCAAATTACTTATCATATAAATAAACAAATCACAATAATCAGTGGTAATAACTGAATATAAAATCCCTAACAAGAAATGATATAAAAAAGAGAGATCTTTTTCAAAGAAAGCAATATTAAACACGGAATTCCTGAAAATCCAGATGGAATAAGGGCATAAAAATGTTAAGTATACTCATTATGCTGCCTCAATTCAAAGAAAAAAATCTCAATTCCATGCTAGAAGGGGTTGGCTTCATGGATAATTCTTTTTTCCTTCAAAATACATGTAAAAGAAAACAACATAGCATATTTAGACAAGTTTTCAACCTACTGCAACCCTCCAACTCCATGCAGGCTCAAAACCAACAATGCTGAATCTGCCAACATCATACCATTCATTGACTCCATAACATATACAAATAAGAAAGATCCTTTTTAGGTACAAAATATTAACCTGGATGATTTTCTGAGAACACAGATGGCATATGGTCATAAAAATACAAGTACACATGCTTTTCACAAATCAACCCATCTAATTCTAAATTCCAAGCTAGCAGGCATTACAAAACATGTTTAGATAGGTTGTCAACCTACTGCAACATCCAGCTTAACCCAGACAGAAAACAACAATACAGAATCGTCAAACATTAGATCAGATATTGGCTACAAGTACAAATCGCTCATAGAAATAACTGGGTTCTTCTTCCCAAAGAAAGAACCTAATAGCATGCATATCTTCTAGTAAAAAATAAAACAAGTTATTTCTTTGTTGGCTTTGTTGTTGTTGGCCTAGTAACAATCACAACTGAATGCCCACAAATTTATGGGCATCTCAAGAGTAAACCTGAGCATGTCTTACATGAGTATGATGTTACCCAGCCAATAAAACTGGAGGCTTTTACATTCAACCATAAATTCAGTGAGCACCCACTGTAATGGCAATAGCATGGCAAACTAAGATCCCTTTGGATAACTGATTTGGGGGGGGGGGGGGGGGGGGAGGGGCTCAACCGCTCTGGACAAAGCCAACTATTTTGTGACTGTTACAGATAAAGAAGACAGAAAAACAAAGCTCTCTCAATAAGGAACTTTGTTCCACAAAACTGGTATATCCAAAAAAATATAGCCATGTCACTCAGATTTTACTCCCATTCCATTGCCATGTCACTCAACATGAGTATTTTAGGCAGAATGACAACTCTGAACAAAGTAGTCTACGGCACATGGGCTTTACCACACTCTCATGTACAGACACTTCAGGCATCTGAAGATATATGAGATCATAAAAGCATATGAATTCCCATTTTCAAACAATAGCTCACTTTATACAGTTTAGAGATCCTACATAAGGGATAGTATCCATCACTGCAAATAGCAAGTCTATTATTGTACGATAATGTTTGGTAGATGGTGACTATGCCTCTGTGAGATTAAGTTTTTGAACCAGAATAAAAGACAAATAAATACTCTACTTACAGCAGGGGTCTTGGATTTCCTAGGGAAATGAGGGAGACTTCGATCTATGAATCCATCAGGAGCACGGGAACCTCCAACTGATTGCTGACCAACACATGCAATCATCTGGCTAATATTGATAGGGGAACCCTTGGATCCACACTGTGACATAATCAATGGACTGTTTCTCCAATGCAATTCTTTCATGCATACCTATTTAGATAAAATCAAGTTAGTGACGCAAAGTACTTCATCAACCAACAAAAGGTTAACGCAATGACTTGCAACATCAAAGAATTGACTTTAAGAACAAAACAGCAGCAGAATCTTTCATTGACTACATTTCAAAGCCAAGAACCTGTCCTCACTCAACAATACTATATTAGAGTAAAAACTAAAGTAATCCAACCAATTAAAATACCCTGCCAATGAGCATTCAACTCATTCACATAAAAATACTAAAATTTAACCTAATGTCAGATCCTTACATCCCCAGCTTCCTCTCGAAGCTTATTTAATCTCTCAGTTATTTCAGTTTCCAGTGTTTGAGTTGCATCACAACCAGATTTAAGCGCAAGCCTTCCTCCATTGTAATCAGCTATCAGTTTATTGCAATGTCGATAACCATTTGAAATTGTTTTCCCTTTCTCATCGATCAATTTTTTTCCTGGTTGGACATCATCAATCCCAATTGAGAAGCCATGATTTCCTATCCAGCGAGCACTACATTCAGGCAGATACAATGTAATTAGCCAAACAGATAACTTAATACCATTACTACTCACATAGAAATTTGAGATGGCATTAGACACCAGCAAAGTAGATGAGACAATAAGCAAATATTGCTGACAACAATTTCATTTTTCTTTTGAACACAAATTATAAAGCCCCAGGGAATCATATGTAAAATAGGCGGGAAAACAACAAGCATAGATAGCATTGCCTGAAGAAATAGTGGGAAAAAAAAGTTCATTTTTTTATCATACTAGCTACCACTAATAACCAAGATGAGATAAATCAATATTGCAGTCATTACATAGGAATCGACCAGCGGTAGCAAGAGCTCTAACTTCATATTCTAATGAAGCTGGAGCAAATTAAACAATATTAAAAATTAAAAACACCATAACCAAGTTCCAGTCACAACCAGGAGTGATTTTGGTATAGTGAACCTCATGAAATGGCCGCTATACTAAATCAACAAAGCACATATCAAACTAAAGGGTTTACAGTCAACTTCTTCCTGGACTTTAAATACAGAGTTATTTACATTAACAGCTGAAAGAAAAAAGCATTGTCATTAGAAATTATCAATGTTAAAATAAGAATTGGCATCAGCTGATAGTAAAACCATAAAGGTCCAATAATGATGGACATCGAAAATGGCTTTAGAAACAATAGAAATACATCTTGCAGCTAGTTGCAACATGATCTCGTGATTCTACATTCAACCAAGAATTCAAAACTGGATTAGGTTTCTTTAAATAGACATGCTTGTATTAATGCAACCTACATACTAAATATCATTTGATTAATGGTTAATTCAAAGGATTACTCCATCCTAAAATACCGTTTCTAGAAGTTTCAAAGATTGTTATGCATGTTTCTTGAAAGTGTGCTTATTCTTATGGGAGAAGAAATTATAGAGAGAGAGAGAGAGAAGAAAGGAGTAGGGAAAAAAAGACGATAAGGCATCCATCAAACTGAAAAACACAATTCTAAGACAAAAATACTTTCCAATCTTATTGGGCTAAAAGCCCAAAAGTTGGTTGTTTTAGGGTTTTATTATGTATATGTAATTTTTGCATTATGATCAATTTTGATGAATTCATTAAAAAAGTTAAAAAGGACTTTTAATTTCTCTCCTACTTTTTTGTCTTCTTCCGCAACTTTTCTCTTCTCTTCTTTAGAAACTCCTCTTCTTAGCTTTACTTTCTCTTCTTTCTTTTGCTTCTCTTCTTCTCTTCAAATCTTACTTGTCCCACATCAATCAGTTTCTAATAATCCCAGACTTCCTTTCCAACCCAAAACAATTTTCGAAGACATTGCATGTTTCCACAAATCTTAATATCTTTGTCTCTCCAATAATGCTTTGGTGTTAAGCCAAATTAGTAAAAGATCAAAACCAATGAAGCTTTTTAAATTCCAAACTCTTATATTCATATTTTTTTCAAACCGTAGTCCAAGATAACTTTCAGTTGGAAAATTTATTGAAACTGTCTGACATCAAAGGTTATATTACCTTAAGAATAGTACAAGTTCATTAGAACACCAATGGGACAACAATTTAAAATATCAAGTGAAGCAAAATTTCCAGTCAGGAAATAAATAGCAAGGTAAAAACTTTCAATTTGCCCATATGACAGCACCAAGCGCATACTGATTCTCAGGTGTGAACATGAGAAATACCTCAAGACCAAACAAAGATACACATCAACTAAAATGAAGCATAAGGAATCCAGCTAAACAAAAAAAAAATCAAATATCATAGCACATCAACCAAAATGAAGCAAAAAGAATTTGTTAATAAGAGAACTTGCAAGTAGTTACCTCAATTTAGCTAGTCGATTCATGCAAGTAGCAGCAGCATATGCATTGTAGTCTCTAAGAAGAATAGAATAGAGACCATCCTTGTTGCCATTACCTGGAGTAGCATCTCAATTATAAGAGCATGCATGCCAGAAGCAAATAACCAAATATAAAAGCATCACTATCACATGTATTTTTTTAAAACAACTCAAGAAAAATAGCTTATCATTTTCAAGAACAAGAAAGCACAAATTCAAAGATAACCCATAAATAATACTAATAGCATCTTGCATAGTAAAAGCAAGTTCCAGAATCCCAAGTGAACCGACAACAAATTGAGAAAAACATACGTGGTCTTATGACCAATTTTACACCAACTTGTTTTGAGGCTCACCTTTCGCCATGTCATGGCATGTTCTGTTCATTTGTTCCACCACATAGGTTTTCCAGGGTTCCATCATACTAGACTAGCTTTGCCATGTGCTAAGTAAGCATAATACATGTAAAAGAGGCTTATTAAGAATATGATCTTACTCCCTAGAAAGTTAGAAGTATGTGGACCTGGTTTGTAATGACAATTGATACAGCACTAAATAGTTTGAACTTCTATTTTAGCTTTGCTCTGTTTTTTCTTTCCACACAGGGAAATGGGTGTGCCTCAAGAAATATAGCTTTTGGCAAGAAGCCTGAGCTTGGGAGGTTGTATCTTTACAAAAATCTTCGAAGTAGTTGAGTAGCTTTTTTTCCAAAGAAGCCACAAAATCAATTAGTTATTTACTTCTACATGTGCTTTCAACTGGAAGACTATAGACGCTGGTGTTTTTTGGTATTGAGGGTTTTCATTGAACTATTAAAATCTCAGTTGGTCAATGTAAACGCTTGGAGACATGAAGTTTTTGAACAGGCAAAGATGATAGACAAAGTTTTATAACTTAAGCCATATTCTGGGTTTTGTGGAAAAAGGAGCAGGGGAATCTTTGCAGGAACAGTCTATTAACCTTTGAATGGTTTTTACCTAGACTACACTGTTTTGGCATACACAAATTTTGTGCACAATTTTTTGTTGTTGAAGATTTTTCAACTTCTTTTATTATACACTTCATAAGCAAGTCAAGTAATGTAACTCAGTTAATAAATTATGTGTCTCCATTGCAGCCATTTAGAGATTCTTTAGTTCTTTGTTCTTGCTAAAAAATATTGATGGTGATAAACTATCTATTTTTCAAGATGTTCCATTAAAATATCAGAAATGTTTACTTTCAAGGACCAACTAGTGCCACCTTGCACATGTCAGAACTCAATGAAAAAACAAACAAATGAACCACACCTACTAATTTTATAACAACTATCTATTCACTTAGTTTACTCATAACAATAGAATATCCATCAAACTCATCTTTCTTTATTTCTTTTCTCATCTCAGAGATTGCACAGCAGATGACTCCTAATGTCTCTTTTGATAGAGTACCAGATCCATTTGTCCTTCCGTTTTTATTATTTGAATGGGATAAAATGCCAAAAAGGATTAAAAAAAACACATAAAACCCTAGTACAAGTGACAGATGGTTTATTTTTCAAAAAATAAAGAATAGTTCAACAGCCATCAGTATGAAACTCAGGTACAAGAGAAAAGCATAATTGCATGGAAACATAATAAAAAGTGCAAAGACTATCAGTTAAAAGCATGAACCTTTGCTTAACATCTAAAATGTACCAAAAAACACTCACCTAGAGTAGCCTTCCCAAGTTGTCCAGAAATTAACTCGCTGTTACGGAAGTAAACATAACCATCATTAGGACACATTGTTTCTCGCTCTTTTTTGTGTTCCTTGTTGGGCCTTGAATAGTTTTTCTCCTTAACAATAAGATTTACATATACTCTCACATTAGCATGTGGCCGCAATAGAACACTAAACAATTGTTTCCCAGTCCAAAGCTCTATTGGCTGCATAACAATAGCTGCATTAGTCTCAAAGGTGGAAACAAAAGGATAGTCTAGAATGTAGACTACCAAGAAAACAAAACAAAAAAAAAAGGACAACCAATTAATCCATCCAATTCCAACACTTAAACCCATAAAATATAATGTTCAATCCAATTTCTAAACCATAACCAATGGGGCTAGAATAGATACAAAAAGAAATTGAACATTACTTTTGAATCAAACTGCTGTACTAGAGCGTGCTTTAACATAAACTACAAAACTGGGACCACATCTACCAAAGACTTAGCACCACAATTCTGAAAAGTGATATCAGTTGAAATTGATAAGCTAGAATAGAGTTGTAAATGAGTTCAAAGCAAGTTCCAACCTATTCCCTATTCATATTTGGCCCAAATTTGATGGATCTGATACTGGAAATTAGAGGTATCAAATTTGATCTTTAATAAGATCCAAATCCAACAAATCTTTAGAAAGAAAGAAAATATGCAAAGGATGCATCAGTCTCGCAACTCTAGTGCATCTGTCAATTCAATATCCTGAGAGAAAAAAAAGTTCCTCTATCGGGTTCCTTGTTAACCATCCACATCCATTACCTAGATCAGTGTATTTTGCCAAAATATAGGCACTAAATATTTGATTATTTTGCCAAAATATACACTTTCATCAATAGTTCATATTGAAACTAATTTTATATGTCCAACGGTATTTATGTGAAAAAATATAAATAGACAAAATATTTATATCATGATCACCACAGACCACGGTTACCAATAACCCATGACATTAACATATAATCACAAAAGAGTAGAATTCTTCTTGCACTAGGATGTTGGTTCCTCATGGTGAAGTTTTAGCATAAAAATCACTATACATAACTCTACTCTACCAACATGAAGCCTTTTTCCAGACCCAAGCCTAGAAGGTTGTGAAGATTGACAACTAGCATAAACTATAATAACAGCCTTTGGCACTCAACTCCGCATCATAGTGCTGCAAAAGAATTATTAAACATAAAACCCAAAATTGAAACAGAAGATGAAGATGAGGGAAACCTACACTTTGGCCAGCCATGGGATTGACACTAAATAAGTAGTTTACAACAGATATGTAGGCAAGTATTTGTGTCTAACCTTAAGTACTGAAGGTGTTGGCAAATCAACAAGATCCATGCCATCATTCATGTAAGAACACATAAGGGAGAAAGCTGCACGGTCATAAAAAGTGTCCTTCCTTGTAATGAGAAAGGAAGATGTTAAAAAATCTTGGGTTGAGGCCACCAAGATCTCTCCATTTTTCGGTGTACACAAATTGTTTTGAACCTGAGGAACACATACAAAATCTCATAGAACAAAATGCAATCTCTGAAAATAAAAGCAAAAGGAACGAGCATGTTTTGCGGGGATCCTCAATGCTATCACATTAATGTAGATTAAATGTGAAAATTAAAATTTAAAGTTCAACCATTATCACTTGATAGGTTTCCACAGGCACAACTATAAATGGCATTGAGATCTATTTATCTAAAACAACTTACCCCCATCAGCAAAAAGGCCTCTGTCCGAGCCTCTTCTGTTTGCGGGACATGCATATTCATTTCATCACCATCAAAATCAGCATTATAAGGGTTGCAAACAGATTCATTAAATCTCAATGTTCTCCAAGGCATAATTCTTGCCTGCAAGGACAAAGCAAAGAAGCTGCATGATATAACACAAGAATATTACAGAAAACAATTTTGCATGTCTGAAATTAATCGTAATCACCCTATGGCACATGATAGACATCCGATGCAAGCTTGGTTGTCTGTTAAAGAGAACCACATCCCCATCTTCCAAATGACGGTGAACTATGCAACCAGATTTTAGTTCCTCAGCAATGCGTTTTCTGTAATTACCTGTCAACATCCTGCAGAATAAAGTATGTATTCACATCATTAACAAAAGAAGACTGTCTTCCATTAAAAGGCGAGAGTAAGAGAACAGACTTTGATGAGCCATCTGGATATGTGACCATCCTTGCACCGGGGTATTTGTAAGATCCATTATTGACACATTGCCTCAACTTCTCAATATTGTGATGAGTAACACGTTCAGGATAAGTTAAGATCCGAGCCATATGGATCGGAATTGCTACCTAGACCAGAAGAGAATCAAAAGGATAGAATAGAAAGTCAATGACAAAAATAAATAGCCAGTTAGTCATTCAGTTCAGTATAATGCCCAACCTCAGTAATCTTAAGATTAGGGTCTGGTGATATAACAGTCCTTCCAGTAAACTCAACACGCTTCCCTGCTAAGTTCTGCCGAAATCGACCTTGCTTTCCTGTGAGGCGCTGAACAAAACCACTCAATGGCCTTCCTACTTGCATATCCAATGGTATGCGAACATCACTATTTATATATAGTGTAACTACAGCTTGAAGTTCATCCCATCCAATCTACACAAAAATCTTCAACATAAGGATAGTATCATAACAAATAGTGGTAGACAGATGTGAAGATAATAAAGAAAAATAATACTCGTACAAAACATTTTCTTCTATTATCAAAAGGTTGCAAAAAGAGAAAAATTGACTTTCATCTTTTTGCCCTCCATAGATGAGACAAGACATCATCAATTCTTTAGCTTTCACATTAATAAAAATAGATAAGGTTAATAGCCATAATTAATGTATGTATCACCAAACAGGGCACTTTTTGCAAGATATACAATGTAAAACAATACATTATTTGAGCTCAACAGATGTAGAATAGTTTAGAAAATAATTCTGAGTCAATAAATGAGCAGGGAAGAATCATGAAACGTAATAATATCTAGAAGTTCCAAAATATGGAACAATTAATTAAATTGGCCATTGAAGACTCAGAGTCAGAAAGTAATAAAAAAAGAAAAAGAAGAAAAGGCGATGCTCTTCACTGTTGTGGCTTTTCTGGATAGCCAAACCACAATCAAGCAAACTTGGGTACTGATCCTAAAGTAGCTCTAGAAAAGGTTACTTTGGCATCAAGGTAAAGTATCAGGGGATTTTAGGAGTGGAAAGAAAAAAGTTACAAAGCAAGGTGCAGGCAGCTGAACATACATAAAGCAAGCAATCTTTCTAAATATCTAAAACCCACATCATATCTCCTAAATTACAAGCTTTATTATAGTTATTTTATTAATCAGTAATTCTGTTTTATTAGTTAGTAGCTATACCCCTAGCATGTGATTTTTAAAATATTTGGATGTCTAAAATTGTGTCTAATATTGGCTGCAATTAAAGTTTTTATCATAACCTTAGTATAAATGCTGTAAAACAGATTCAGAGCCAGTTTATTATTATTTTAATCAATGAACTTCAGAAACTAGAGGTTTTCTTAAACCCTAAATTCCATTCTCAGTTCCAACTTCTTTCCTAATTGTTTCTAGCCTTAATTCTGCTGATCTGATGTTCTCCCTAAACGAGGCCAACAGATGAACTGGAAGAATGGCTGTATGTTTTTTCCATTTCTTGATGGGATAAAAGGGAAGTGAGGGAAAAAGGAGTGGAGGCTGGTAATTATAAGTGTCAAATAATAATCGAGCAAAAGTTCAACAACACATCCAAAATGCAGTGGGAAGTGGATACAAGATCATTTAAGTGCAATAAAGTAAATTGCACCCATATCAAGGAAAATTTTTATAATGACCACTATGTCGCAGCATTCAACTTCCAATTATATCTAAAGGGTTTACACTAACAAATTCAAGATCCTCTATGATACCAGATATTTGATCCCAGTCCTTCTTCCTTCCAGTAACTCAAGACGAAGTTTCGCATTGAATTGAATAATTTGTTTCAACCGCTCCGTAATGTCATTTTCATTGCTGAAATAGGAACAGAAGAATATTTAAATTCTATGATGAAGCACTGCCACAAACAACTTAAAATGAATGCTATGAAAATAATTATTGGGGAAACCTCTGGGAGCCTTCTGTAAAAACAGAAGGTCGGATAGATATAGGTGGCACAGCAATGGTTGTTATAATGAGCTTCTCAGGTCTACCTTGTAAGTAAAGCAATTCACAATCCTGTGATACAAGAAAATTGAGTGCATTTAACATTAGTCCAAGGCAAATAAGAGCAACAAGTGAATTTACACTAAACTTCCCAGTGGTAGTAAACTATACCTCTTCCACCATCCTTTGAAAAAGAGACAGCACTCTGACAGGGTTGAGAATATAAGTAGCCAGACCAATAGGCGCCCTAGCCTCTCTTGTGTGTCCAATTGCAGATTTACATTCTTCCAAATATCCATCACTCAATTTTGAACGATCATGAATGATGCCCACGACAGACCCAGCCTTCTTTACCATACCTGGAAACTACAGAAATTCAAATTAATAACTAATAGGCTGAATTTCCAGAAAGCTGTAAACCACAAAGCAACACATTTGACGCATTAGAAAATAGCTCGAGAATAATTTCACTTTATGAGTAGTTTACCACCTGAAAAAATGTGATCTCAAGCAAACAAGAACATATTCAATCTTGCATCTTGTTCTGTAATGCAAACAAATATGATGTGAATTGAGAATGGGAAAAAAATAAGGATCGTAAAGAATCTTTCCGGTCTTCTTCGTAAATTTGTTGAACAGCCAAGCGCACTCCAATCTCCTCATTTTATGATGTCATTGCAAATTTGATAAAGGCATTCCCTATTTAATATAGCTACGAGTATTTTTTGATCATGAGGAAAGGTTGATTATCCTCAACTAATTCTGGTATGTGAATAAACAAAACTTTGATGACTAAGTGTGCTTGATAATGTGGTGCACATTTTGCAAAAGTCTGTTTGGGCTGAAAAGGCATCAAATTGATGCTTTTGGGGGTGTTTTCAGATGTTTTTTATATAAAGACATGCACTTTGAAAAGCAATTTCATACGCAGCCCAAACACACTATTAGCAAACAGAATTAAGTGATATCCTTTCTTTTAGTTAATCTGATCACCTTTTACAGATTAATAAATGGGATCTTCCGATGCAATGACTGTGGGTGTATGTCACATTATAATGCTCATATAACAACCTTATATGGCTACCAGTGTAGCTGAAAACAAGCTTTCCTCGCATTCATGTTAAAAGCATGCAGTCATCCAAGTATAATTAGACATGAGAGACAGCAGAAGGCAAACCATTCATATATCCGCATCTCAAGCACTTCACTGCTTTACTGCTTGCCATGCTACTGCATTTCTTTACAATCTCCTTCATAAGTTCATTCTTCTTCAGAGGCTCGGTCCGAGGATTTCTCATCCTTTTCAAATAACTTTTGCGTAATTTCTCATCGACAAGTACACGGGAACAAGACTACATAGAAACATTATGCATTCAAAAGCAATATAAGCAGCAACACTCAATCGTAAACTCATCTGATAGAACAAGATGAGCAATGTAAGCTAGAATTTGGTGACCCCATTTGATATATGGCTTAACCATTCAAATAACCTATGGCTGCCGAAGATATATCCATAAATAAATCAATAAACCTACCCCGGATAAAGAGAGACACTGACACTCTGAAGAAATCAAGGGATGAAAAAATGAGGATGAACAAAGCAGTGGAGTGCAATTACCTTACAAATACACTTGAGAATGTCCAAAATAGTACTTAAATACCCAACATTATAAACTGGCAAGACAAGGTTCAAGTATCCAAAGTGTCCTGGACAGTCTGTGAAGGATCCGCCACAAGTTTGACAGGTACCATGTTTATTTGGAGCTCCCTGATGAAACAAGAACAAATTCACCTTCCTCTTCTTCTTTGATAACATGAAAAGAAGAAGAAGAATGAAATTACCATGCGAGTATCCAACAGACCACCGACGATTGCCTTTTTATTGGCGTCATAGTATTGGCCTAAATGGACTTGGCATTCAGAGGCTTTCAGAATATCCGATCCAGACATCGTCGAGAATTGAATGCTTTTACTGTATGAATTATACCAACCAGATTACTAATTATCAAAACAGCAACAACAAAAAATGCAGAAAATTAGAGGAACACTTTACATTCTCCGTGGACCGACATCCTCGATGTAAGGCTGCTTCGTGTAAATTATGTCTTGAGCTCTTTGCTGCATCTCTTGCAAGCCTTACAGAATTATCACACAAGTGAGTTTTCTGGGCTTCTCAAGATAGATTATTTATTGTTTTAGCTAACTAAAACTCAAGGGTTTTAGGGTTTTTCCTGCTACGGTCAGTGAGGTTTTGGAGATGGTAAGGACAAAAAAAGACAGAGAAAAACCCTACTCTCGGTATCGAACTCCAGACCTAGAAAAATTTATCAACTAAGAGACGCCAGTGCTGCTTGAGAATTTATCTCTAGGATTCCTTTTCTTTTATTTATAATGGTTATCTTTGCTTATTTTATTTTTTTTTCGAAATAAAAATACGGATGGCGAGGGGTCGGGCCGGGATTTCTGTCCACCAGCGGGGTGCCAGCCCAGGTTTTATTTCATATTATCAAATTATATATTTTAAATATGATAGTTATTGTTTTTTAAAATGAATTTTGTTTGAAAATATATTAAAATAATATTTTTTTTATTTTTTAAAAATTATTTTTAACATTAACACATTAAAATAATCTTAAAATATCAAAAAAATATTAATTTTAAAAAACAATATAAAAAAATTTAATTTTTTAAAACATAAAACCAAACAACTAAAAATCTAAAAGTTTTGAAACTAAGGTATGAAAGATTTCTCTTTCTCTTGCCAAACTCTTAATGAAAGGTTTGTTTGGAAACGCAGTGCAAGCTGTGTTTTTATAAAATTTGAATTTTTTTATTAAAATTGTTTTTATATATTTTTATATCGTTTTAATATATTAATATTAAAAATAATTTTTAAAAAATAAAAAATATCATCTTAATATATTTTTTTAAAAAAAATATTTTAATTACTGTATTCCATACAGATCAAAAATCTGATGTCAATAAGCGATATTAGGTCTTGGCCTTAGAGCTTCTGTGCCGCTAGCTGCAAACTCAACTCTTTTATCATCGGCTCATCTCCTGATATTTAATAAAGTGCTTGATTGGAAAAAAAACAACACTTATGCTGATTTTCTATTTTTTTTAAAAAAAAGATAACGAACATGGAAAGCTGGTTTAAGTTAAAGGTTATTTGAATAATGATTCAGAGTTTTTTTTAACGAAAGGTTTCAAAAATAAATAAGATATATTTATCATTTATATTTTATAAAAAATCATTGCCCTTGCTTAATAAAAAACCAAAGTGAAGATTATTTAAACCTTATTTGTTAGATTTATATAAAAAAAATATTTTTTAAATATTTTAAAATATAGTTTTATTTAAAATATTCATTGACACAACCAACATAGATTAACATAGTTTTTTGAATAAGTAGACAAAAGCAAGGGTGGCCATGTCAAAGCTGTTAGCTACTCAACAATGTGGTGTTACAAAATGGACATTATAGTAATCAGGCCCAATAAAACACTTAAACTATATACTAAATTTGATGCATCCAGTGGATGCTCCCAGAATATATATTTGGTCATCTTTCTTAGCTTGCATGTTGCATGTGCTCTTCGAATACAACTCTTATGTGATTTACATTAATTAAACTTTTAGGCAATTCAATATTTTTTTTCTTGATCAAGGATGTCGGACCAAGGGTGGTGTTGGGTTCGTGGCCGGACCCAAGGGGGTTGGGATCGTCTGAGTTCGGACCCAATAGGGTGGGGGTCCTTGGCTAGACCCAAGAGGGTTGGGGTTGGATTTGAGGTCCGCATCCGGACCCAAGAGGGAATATGAGTTGGGGTTAGGGTCTGTATCTTGACCCAAGGGGGTTAGGTGGTGGGTCCGTGTTTGACCCAAAGGGGTTAGGGGTTGGGTCAGTGTCGTAACCCAAGGAGGTTTGGGTTTGGGTCCTTCTGTGTCCGAACCAAAAATAGGTTGGGGTTGGGGGTTAAGTCTGGACCCAAAGGGATTTAGGTTTGGGTCCTTCCCTGTCCGAACCTAAAATGGGTTGGGTTGGGGTTGGGTCCAGCCATGTCCGGACCCCAAATGGGTCGGGGTGGGGTCGGAGTCCGGACCTAAAGGGGTTGGGGGCTGGGTCCATGTTCGGACCTAAAAAGGCTTGGGTATGGGTCATTCCGAGTTTGGACCCAAAGGGGTTTGGGTCCTTCCCTGTCCCAACCCAAAAGGGTTGGGGGCAGTGTTTCTGCCCAGACCCAATAGGTTGGAGGCTGGGTGTGTGTCCGAACTCAATAGGGTTTTGGTTTGGGTCCCTATGTGTCCGGACCCGAGGGGGTTTGGGTTTGGGCCCTTCTGACTTCAGATCCAATATGGGTTGGGTTAGGTGTGGGTCCAGACTTAAGGGGGTTTGAGTCCTTGCCTGTCTTGACCCCAAATGGGTTAAGATGGGGTCGAAGTCCAGATCTAAAGGGGCTAGGGGCTAGGGGCTGGGTTTATGTCCAGACCCAGGGGGGTTTGGGTTTGGGTCCTTCAGTGTCAGGACCTAAAAGGGTTTGGAGTCCAGAACTAAGTGGGTTGGGGTGTGGGCTCAGCATCCGGACCCAAAATGGGTTTAGGTGTGGGTCTTTCCCTATCCGGACCCATGAGGGTTGAGGGCTAGGTCCATGGTTGGACCCAATCGGATTGGAGGCTGGGTCCGTGTCCGGATCCAAGGGGGTTTGGGTCCTTTCTTGTTTGGACCCAAGAGGGTTTGGGTCTGGGTCCTTTCGAGTCCGAACACAATATAGGTTGGGTTGGTGTGTGGGTTTGGAACCAAGGGGTTTAGGTTTGGGTCCTTCCCTCTTCAAACCCCAAATGGCTTGGGGTGGGGTCGATGTCTGGACCTAAGAGGGTTGGGGGATGGGTGCATATCCGAACCCAAAGGGGTTTAGGTCCTTCCCAGTCCGGACCCAAAATAGTTTTGGGCGTGGGTCCTTCCATATCCAAGCCCAAGAGGATTGGGGGTTGAGTCCATGTCCAAACTCAAGAGGGTTTGGGTCCTTCCGTGTTTAGACCCAATATGAGTTGGGGTTGGGGTGTGGGTTCGGACCCAAAGGTTGTTGGGTTTAGGTCCATTCGTGTCTAGACCTAAAGGGGTTTGGGTGGGGTTCGGAGTTCAACCCAAGGAGATTCGGTTTAGGTCCTTCCGTGTCAAGACCCAAAATAGGTTTAGGTGTGGGTCCTTTCCTATTCGGACGCAAGGGGGTTTGGGTTTAAGTCCTTCCGTGTCTGGACTTAAAGGGGTTTAAGATGGGTTCAAAGTCTGGACCCAAGGGGTTTGGGTTTGGGGTCAATGTTCGGACCTAAAATAGGTTTAGGTGTGGGTCCTTCCATTTCCGGGCAAAAAAAGGTTGGGGATGGCTCTGTGGTTGGACCCAATAGGGCCAGAGGCGGGGTTTGTGCTCAGACCCAATAGGGTTTGGGTTTGGGTCCCTTCGTGTCCGGATCCAAGGGGGTTTGAGTACTTCCATGTCCGAACCCAATATGAGTTGGGGTTAAGGTGGGGGTCCGGACTCAAAGGGGTTTGGGTTCGATGCGAAGTCCGACCTAAAGGGATTGGGTTTGGGTCCTTCCGTGTCAGGACCCAAAATGGGTTTGGGTATGGGTCCTTTCCTATTCGGACCCAAGGGGGTTTGGGTCCTTCCGTGTCCGGACCCAAAGGGGTTTGGGATGGGTTCGGAGTCCGGACCCAAAGGGTTTGAGGTCAGCAGCCAGACCCAAAATTAATTTGGGTGTGGGTCCTTCCATTTCCTAGCCCAAGAGGGTTAGAGGATGGCTCCGTGGCTAGACCTAATGGGGCTAAGGGTTGGGTCCATGCTCGGACCCAAGGGGGTTTGGGTTTGGGACCTTTTGTTTCCGGACCCAATAGGGTTTGGGTTAAAGTACTTCCGTGTCCGAACCTAAAAGGGTGTGGGATGGGTTCAGAGTCTGGACCGAAGGGGTTTGAGTTTAGGGTCAACGTTCGGACCCAAAATGGGTTTTGGTGTGGGTCCTTCCCTGTTCGGACCCAAGAGGATTGGGGTTTAGGTCCTTTCGTGGCCGAACTCAAGAGTGTTTGGGTGTGGGTTTGGGGTATGCGTCCGGACCCAAGACATGTGGGTCTGGAAGCCTGGCCCAACATAAAGGGGTTCATGTCAATAGACCCGCTGGCCTGGTTAGGCAGCCGGGTTTGCGGGTTTGGCCCAGCGCCAGGGTATGACAACTTAAGCGCCAGATGTCTGCAACCTAGGGCACAACCCCTCCCCCTGCAACCTTGGAACTTTTTGTGGCTGGAAATGACTGTCCTTGCACTAGGTGTTTGTGCCTAGGGCTGCAACACACAATGCTCCCATAAAATGTGCAATCCACAGTGCAATGAATCTTGGTGAACAATATCTTTTTTAGCATTATTCCAATCCACGGTGCAATGAGTCTTAATGAACAAGTATATGAGTTTGAAGTTAAAAGTCCACTTTGCTTAAGTAATACTAGATCTATTGGCTCGTGCTATATATAGTTGGCTAAAATAAATTTTTAATGATAAAAAATATTCAGATGATGCAACATGTTTTAAAAAACTAAAAAAAAGTCACAACTCAGGGTATAGACCGACTAACCCAAATAAATTGGTGTAATTTAATTAGTTATTAAAAGAACATATAACAATAATAAATGAACTGAACTAAGCAAAATAAAGTTTTTATTAGAACCTGAATAAAAAAAATGCCTACAAAAATGAAAAAGACGATGAAGCTCAAGTCATAGCCAACCCAATGTGGAAAAGCAAAACCAAAAAATAAAATTAAAAAAAAAAAACAGCCTGAGACAACCAAAGTGAGCATGCTAAATCAGGAATCCGGACTCGGGCCAACTCAACAAACCCACAATCCAGTTGATGAGATTGAGATAACCAAATTAAAAGGAAATAAAAAAATATCCTGAAGCTGAATTTCAAAAAACAAAACTCAACATGGAAGGATGAAACTAAAAAAGAAAGTGTAAAAAAAAAAACCCAAAACAAATAGGCCAATATTAACCTGAATTAAGTTTTTAAACCTATAACTCAGGTCATGAAACCAAGATCAAACCATAAAAAAATAGAGCTAAATTTACAACCAATCCAATATTGACAGATGAAAATGAAAAAAAAATTATATTTTACAAACTAGCATAAAACAAAAAAACTAGTAATAAAAAGAATAAGGACTAAATTTTTAAATCAAAACAAATGAGAGGATAACTTATAATTTGTTATTAAATGATAAAATTAAAAAAAAATCAATTTCACGAAAGGTTCTGAAAAAAATAGTAATTAAAAGAATGAAAATTAAATTTAAAAAATAAAATAAGAGGACAAACTTCAATTTTTATTGAAGGATAAAATTTAAAACACTTTTAAATTTTATAAAAGGACCCAAAATAAAAACTTAGCAATCAAAAGCACGAGGATCGAATATGAAATAATAATAAAATTAGAGGACAATTTAAACTTTTTTTTTTATAAGCTACCGTGAATTCTAAAGAGAGGAGAGAGAAAAGAAGAAAAGAAGAAAATACATCCAACTATAAATAATCATTATACAAACCACACACACCTCTCCATATAAAGAGCATAAAGCGCCACATATATATCCATCGTAGAAGGCCATGTTTGGCTAATGGACAATGTAGTATGTGCCATTAGAGCGTTGTGGCCTCCTTTACTATGTGGTGTGTGCATTGCATGTACTAGCCAAACTAACATTACCTGTTAACTACAGCCCCTCATATTTTTTCTTAGAATCCAATTTGGTCCCTCAAGCCATAATGATTATGAATCAATAAAATTTAAACATATTTTGACAAATCAAACAACGACTAAGCACCAGATCTTTTCCTTGACATTGTGAAACCCTTATATATAGACAACTAGAATAAAAAAATTAAGTCAATTCCCAAAAAAAAACCTTGGAGGATCAAATTAAAAAAAAAGAACTAAAATTGAAAAAAAAGGAAGAAATTATTTGTCCTGACCATGCAACTCAGTCCCTAATGGGACAAAATAAAAGGAGCACAATATTTATCAAAGTCTTAAATTCAATCCCCAAATTTTTAATTACAATAAACCAATAAAATAAAATTTTATTTTATAAAATCAAGCATCAACCAAACAAAAAAAATATTTCCTCAACACCTTGAGGTCCTTATTCGTAGACACACAAAACAATCCTTCAATCCTAAACTCATATTATTGCAATATCAAAGGAACAAATTAAGAAAAAATGAAGTGCCAAAACATAAAAAATGCCAAAAACTAGAAAGAATAAAAAAATAAAACCATTATGGATTATCATTGTAATCCACAATAATCTTTTTTGGGTTACAATAACTTCAATAGAAGATTTTTTAATATAATATTATGAAAAACAAGTTCATTCTTATATAATAAATTAGAAGAAAATAAAATAAAAGTTACATCAAGTATTCTTTTTCAGATATTTTTACAATTTACAATATTTTATTTTTTTAGTACTACTAATGATTTACTGTTGATAATTTAATAATTATAAAAATTTTACATTTAAATGATATATAATTTAATTACCTCTACCACCCCCTCTATTTTGGATATCATTAAACTTTACACTTTGTGTTTTGAAAACTTTATACTTTTATCTTCTATTTTTCTTATGATTTCATTTTTCATCATTTGCTAAAGAGTTGTTGACTAATCATTAGAAATTAAGTTTTCTTTTGGTTAGAATGTTATAAGTTGACCAAATAACTCCTAAAAAATTATCTTCCTTTTCAAAATAAAAATTATTGACCTTGTTGTTATGGTAATATAATTATTTTAACATGATTCATTGGTCAATATCACATTGATTAGGACTAATCGGTCTTTTCATATTTTTTTTAACACAATGAAACTACTTAATCACATTTAAGAGTAAAATAAATAAATAAATAAACTGGCATCAATAGGCTTTTTAGTCCTTTTCTTTTTCTAAACACAATGAAAAGATTTAATTACTCTTAAAATCATAAACTATTAAGCTGGCATCCATAGCCTTTTTTATATTTTCACCTGATTTTTTTTGTTATAATTAAGTTAATAGAGGTGTGATTTGACATTTTAGCAAACATAAAATATTATTTCAAATAATATGATTAGCACTTACACTGTATGTACGGGCAAATGGCAGGCACCCACAACATTCATACAATGCATGGGGCGTCATGCAATGACCGAATGGTGAATTTTAAGACGACATTCTAATTGTCACGGTGGCCTTTCTATCCATATCAGTGCTTATAGCTAACAAACCTGCGGTTTGACGTGGGTAACATTTTCTTTTCTTTTCTATTTTCTCTCCTCCTCGATTTTTGCTTCTTACCCTTTTAATTCTCAAAGCAGCCATTCAATTTTTTTTTCTTTGGTCTCGGTTTTTTTATTACTATTTGTTTTAATTGAAATAATTTATAAAATTATATTTTTTTTTTAATTTTATCCTTCAATATTTTTCATATATCATATTTGGTCATCATTCTTTTGATTGCTGTTTTTTTTTCTTATCATGTTCTTGTTGTATTTTTTTTTCAATTTCATCCCTCAATATTTTATTTCATTTAATTTTTATACCATATTTGGTCCTCATTCTTTTAATTTTTATTTTTTTTAATCATTTTCTTGATTTATTTTATTTTTCAATTTTGTTCCTCATTGTTTTATTTTATTTAATTTTTATATGAGATTTGGTTCTTATTTTTTTTATTGGTATTTATTTTGTTTTTAAATTTTTGATGATCGATAATTCAGTTTGTGATTTGTTTGGTTTGCCTTCAATAGGGGTAACTCAATCTCATGAATCAAATTATAATTTTTTAAGATTTGCACGATTTGACTTCGACCTTTTTTACGTTTTTTTTAATTGATTTTTTTTGTTTCACCCTTCAACTTTAGGTTATTAGGCCTTTAACTTCGTGATTTTTTTTTCACTTTTTTTCTATAAGTTTTTTTCGGTCTCATACAGGTTAGTCGAATTAACTTTGGTGACTCAAGGTTTTTTTCGATGTTTTTTTATTGATTTTTTTTTCAGTTTACCTTTTATCATTTATTTTGCTTGAGAGTTGACCTCTATTATTTTTTTTTTAATTTCTTTTGTATGAGGTTATCTCAATCACTCAATCGGGTAGCAAATTTGGCATACTCATTTAAGTCAGCTTAAAAAAAACAATTGATTTTTTAATGACTCAGGTCCCAAGTTTTTCTTGCTTTGTTAAAAATAGTATCATCACCGGAACATCATATTTTTATGTTAAAAAAATTTTAACTTGGCCTTTGGCATAGCGCAAATCATCTATCTAGTAACTTTTAAGAATAAGTATATAATAGACAAGTAAAATATCATTTTAAAAAATTATTAGAAAAATATTATTCATTTTACTCAACCTCATTTCATTTTAGTATCAATAGAAAAGAACTAACAAAGTGTTTTGCTTTCATTCATAAGCAACCATATCCTTTATTTTCTTATTTTATTTTTATTACATGATTTATTATAAAAAAACATATTGACGAATAACTAACATGGATTAAAAAAAACATAAGTATTTTTTTCCTGAAAAAAGAAGAGTAATTGATAAGATAAGAGTATAATACTTTATAACTTCTATTAAAAAAAAATGGATATTTTTTAGTTTTAAATAGTATAGAAAGAAAAGTTAACTTTAGTAATCTTGTGGTAGACACCATATTTTTTTAAAAAAATAAAAGGTTCAAAGTGTAATAGCATCCAAAATATAAGATGATAGAGGAAATTAACTCATGATATTTTTTATTTTCATATAAAATAAATGATACACATGCGTATGTGTAAATAAATGAACTAAACTTGATGTGTTTGAGTTTGCTCTCTTATCTAGTTCGATGTATATACGTTCAAGGTGACTTAATGATTTGTAACTTGAAGCCAATTATATTTTGATAATTAGAGCTTTGTTGATTACTTGTTTTATATCAGCTCGTTTAATTATTTGATATTTATCCTACTTTTCATATATGTTCTTTACTTATGTGTTGTATGAGTTCGAATCGAGTCCTGGGATAATCACAATCTCAAATGACATGAGTTTTGTTATAATTATGTCACCATTCAACCTTTTAAAGAAGGCTTTTAGGTAAAAAGCAATAAATAAATTGATAAATATGCACTTGGTTTTGTTATAATATTGTCTTATTATTTGTGTTAGAGCTCATTTTTAACTCCTTTTATTTTAATATGCACTTGGTTTTGTTATAATATTGTCCTATTATTTGTGTTAGAGCTCATTTTTAACTCTTTTTTATTTTAATAAATCTTTAAAATTCACACGGTTAAAAAAATGTATTTATATGAGTTTTTTGAATTTTTAAAATTACTTTCATTCTTTTTAGTGAGAAAATTGAGTGAAAGAAATAATAAAAATGAGCACTAAAAAAATTATAAGTATGGAGAAAACCAGGGTATAAAAAGATAAAAAAAAATAAGATAAAAAAATAAAGATAAAATAAATAAATACATGTGAGTTAGTTATCTAATTTTCAATTTATTTTTCATTATGCAAGCTTTCTTAGATAGCATAAAAACCTTTTGATACTGTGGTAGCTTCTATTTTTTGGCCAACCATAAAGAAAAAATCATTTGGTTAGTTAAATATCTTCTACTTTTGTACTAGACTTGACACATAATTGTATTTCAAATTTTAGTTTTGTATAAGCTAAAATAATTTACTTTTCATTCATGGAAACCTACTTTTTTATTTATTTTGCATGCAAAAATTCATCTCATATTAGTTTTAACCAAACATATATTTTTTAAACTACAATTAAAAATGTTTTTCTTAAATCTATATTTTTAAAACCGTAACAGCAAAAAGTACCACAATACCAAACACATATTTAGGTTGTGTTTAACATTGTGGTAGCATTTACTTTTTAAAGTGTTTTTTGTTTGGAAATACATGAAAATAGTATTTAAAAAAAACCTATTTATGACATCAGCCTATTAAAATGATCAAAAAACACTAAAAAAAAAATTTGAAATTTTTTTTTTAATTTTTTTTAAAAGCACAACCACATTGCAAATACAAACAACATTTAATCTTGCTTAGGTGTTAATCTAATTACTTAAACCAAACACAAAAAATACTTTCTATATAGCTAAGAACTTAGCCTAAAAATCCATCCACATACACACTTTATAAAGGGTAAGGATAAGCCATAATATGTGTGTGTGTGTGTGATAAATTAAAAAAGAAAAAGGAGGACCATATATACAAAAAGTGAAAGAAAAAGAAAATAAAAGGCTCATCTCTCAACTATCTTGCTGAAATCTAACACCATTATACCAACAATCTTCAGAAACCAAACATTTACAACATCTCTCACATTTCTGGGTCATTATGACTCTTATTCCCATCAAATACCCTGAAGCCAACCATGATAGCCTTTATTTTGTTAAATTTTCATGATTTAGATAGTGCTTTTTTTTTTATCTTAACTTTAAAATTGATAAACTTCTCCTCTATTACTAGTACAAGTTGAAAATCGATTCTAACTAGCACTTGCATAACCAGAAAAAGGAAAGATTTCACAAAGACTTGCTCTGATCTCCTTTATAAGTTGATTGTGTGTTAAATCTTTAGTGGCAGTTTAATAAGATTATGAGCTATATAATTTATTATAAATCATTAGAGTAGTAATCAACAATATGTGGCAACCTCGCACTAAGGGGTATTCTTAGCATTTCATTATATTTCTTCCCTCTTTAAAATTTTCTCTATTTTATGGATTTTTGCATATTATTATGGATATTAAAGTGTTGTGGTCACACCATTGTGTGATACCTCGGAGGTATGCTGCTATTGGGAAGTTATTTATGAAGATATAAGATTGGTGTTCGTTGTTCTGCAAAGAAGTTTGGAGAAAAATTTTAGAATTCACTTGATTGGTTTATTATTTCAAGTAAAGTTATGAGCTTCTTTTATGTTCGTTGCTGACCTGGTCTTGCTTATTTTCTAGCACAGTCTTTACATGATTTTCCATTTTTTTTCTTGATTGTTCCTATTTATTTTCAAGTTCTATGCTTTTTTTTATGATCAGTACTAATGTAGTATTGTTCATTTTTGTAGCAAAGTTATCATATGATTTTCCAATTCATTCTTGAACTGTTTCCACTCATTTTCAAAGCGAGTTCTAAATTGTTTTTATTGTGATTGATGACAAGTTCCTCTTCATATTGCTAATTAAAACAACCATGAAACAAAGTGACATCTATCTTTATCAAACAAAATGGAAACTCTAGATCTTGGACCCTCAATCAGGGTATCTATTCTAAAAGCACTACTGTGGAAGAAAACATAGGGTCTTATAAGAGAATGAATTGTAGGAATTAAAGTCCAAGAAATAAACAAAACTATAAAAGAAAGAAATAAATAAAAACTCTCTAGGAAAAAACAAAGATAAATAATTTTTTAGAAAATTGAATTTTTAGGGCTGGCCATTATTTATAATAGTATTTGCTCCTATATATTGTTATAGAGTTTAAGTTCTAATTACACAAATAATTCTAATCATATAAAACTATTAGTATAAAATAAAAAGGTTTTATTTAAATCCTAATACAAGCTAAACTCTTCTTTCTTTGATACATATGTAAAACTTAGTCTAATCTTTGATTTTTGATGAATTATTATATTGAGGAATCTTGCTTTGAAAAAACTATATCTCTCCTTTTAGGTGCACATTATGTTTATTGATTAATTGCTTTTTTTGGTTAATTATGCATTTGGTTGTTTGGTCGATTCATCAACTACTCCTTCAACACTCTTAATTGATCAAGGCTTTTCTAGTTCAATTGATTCTTTTGATTCATAACCAATCTTAGTTATATCATCATGCTTTATGGTGAACAATTAATGTTCTTTTTGTTTAATATGCATATGTTTATTTTAGGTGTAAACAATGCATTTTATATTGATTTATTTCTCAAATGAAGAAATAATAACCCATCACACTTGTACTAAAATTAATCAATAAATTACTAAAGTATGATATGGAAAATAACATTAATAATATAAAAGTCATTCAATCATGTTTCAAAACATACCTAACATGTCAAACCCTTGAACAAATCAGTTTAATTTACAATTACACGTGCTTTAGCTTTTAGACATGATGTTTAGGTTTCTTAAATCACACCAAATTTGTTATCTTTTACAAAAACAAATCTCTGAAATTCCTAATAAACCTATATATTTTATGCAAAGATTTTGTAAAGAACCCTAAACAACATTTCTTTTCTCTAAGATTATAATGGAAACTTCAAGTTCTTTTCTAAAATCAGCCTTTGTAGTCCACTGTATTTATTTCATAGTAAGTCTTCCTCAAATTGAGTGATATGCTATGAGTGATATTCAAATTAAAAAAAAATGTTTTTGCCTATTCTATAAAAAGATACCTGAAAATGAAGATTTTTATTTTACACTGGATATAAAAAACAAAATAATCCATCTTCAAGATGATCACGTCAATTTAACATTTAGAAGAAGAACATCTTATTATGGCCAAATGTTGCTCCCTCAGATTACATTAAATGGCTAGACATAATGTGACATCATTTGGGCATACAATATTGATAACAACTTTTTTTTTAAATGACCCAACTATCATGAGCCATATCAAACTTTAATAAAGAGCTTTTAACAACTTTTGTTTTTGTTTTTGTTCAAATGTAGCAATATTTCTTTATTCAGGTTAGGACTACAAACCATCACTTTGTATGACTTGGACATAATAAGTGGCCTTTATGTAGTTAGTGAAGAACTTTATGTAACTATAGAAATCAATAATACTCTGTTTGAGGATTTAGTAAAAGGTGCACCAAAATTTCCAAGACTACTGGATTGAGGAAGACGAAACATTAACCTTTTCTCTTTTAAAAAACATGTACCCTTTATGCTATACTAGGTACGCAAGTACCTAATTTACTCCAAATCTAAAAATCTATGAATTCTACTTAAATATAATAATATTTTTAGTGAAGGGTGGGATTATAAATTTAGGTCCTTCTTTTCAAGGCCATTTATTTTGCCTTAGAGGAAAGTCAAATAAGATATAAAAGCAAACCACTTATGATAAAAAAAAAAAACATCCATCGGGAAATCTTATGGTTTCAAACATGGGAACTACCTACTTATCTATATTAAATGATGTAAGGATATATTATAATCCTAATTCCTTTTTCTTGGAAAAAAGCTTGTTATCATCCTTTTTTTTTCGAGTATTCTTTTAAAGAATATGTAAGATTTTTCTTGAATATTTCCAATAAGATAAGGCCTCAATGGATACAATGGATACTAGTATCGCAAAACTAAAGATCAATTATAGAAAAGCTTGAAAATACTACAGTTTAGAAAACCATCCTAACTTGTAAAGATTTTCACTTTAGATTTATAATAAACTTTATCCCAAAGAACTCTTGTTCTTGTAAGCCTTACAACCTTCATTTAATGGCTATATAATTAGAATTCCTTCAAGGTATATCCTTTCTTATATTGTATATCATGAGGAAAAAAAAGTGTAAATAGGGTAATTTTTTGTAGTTTGGACAATGTAAAGGAATGCATTGAGGTATTAAAACATCACCTTGGCCATTTCTCAATAAAAGATTTCTTACTCAAAATAGGTTATCAATTGGTGTTTTATAACATCTTTAATATAACTTGGAACTTTTATACAATACAAAAACATAGCAAAAACATTCTTCCTTGACAACCCACTACTTAAGAAAAGAAGAAAAAGAGGACCAACCAAACTTCCTACCAAATCAAACAAAAGCTCTAGTAAAAACAATTATTCCAAAATGGTTTTATTATAGTTTATTATTTATCTTTGTTCTCACAAAGCTTATATATGCACCCTCACAACCTAAAATTAACCATGAAACAACCCTTAAACCTAATAAACCTTAGCATTTTGTCTTCTAACAAAGATGAAGAAAATGAATCTCCGAGTGATAGGCTAAGAACAAAGACTAAAGTAAGTTTTTTTAGTCATTTTAAATAGTATTTTTCTATATTATTGCTATAGTTACACTTACCTTTGCTCATGTTATATATCGTAGAAACTAGTGACTCTATCTTTTTAAAAAACTATGCCATTAACTATTATTGTTGAAAACTAGGAAATGTTTATCACTTAGACTATTAAAGTTTGTCTCTTACATGTCTCTGAAAAGCTAACAAATTGAACTACCTTTACTATAAAACTACAGGAAACCATGACATTTTCAAACACTACTATAAACTCCCTCCAATAATAAAGCCTTTTAGGGTAACTTTTTTTTTTCTTTCAAATTGAGGATGTGCCTAGACCTTTAATAACTAATTTTATAAAAGCTCGAAGAATATTGGATAACTTTATTCCTTATACCGTAAAAGGTTGAGATGTATTTCAATGTACCAGTTCAAACATCCCAAGAACTGGATTTTTAAATGAAAAAGTGAATGATCATATAGGAATGATCAAGGTAAAAGGTTATGACCAATGATCAAACCCTTTCCCAACGATCTAAAAGTTGTTATCCTTGTGGATTTTATAAAGGTTGAGGCTCTTTCTTTTTTCATAGAATTAGGAAATCGGTGAATTGATTCTTCTGCATCTTTTATTGAAGAGTTCATAGTGTTGGATAAACTCTCTATAATGGTTTCTCCAAACCAGCTTATAAGTCCTTATAGTTACTTATAGAAAACTCTCAATTCTTATGTTTTAATAAAAATAAAAACAATTTTTTTGTATCAAAGAACTTGGAAATATCACTCTCTTCAGTCTTTACTCCTCCACCAATAGATGTCTTATCTTCTAAAACAAATCCTAAAGATAAAGACTAACTAGGAAAGTTATTGAGAACTAATATCAAAGAGATCATGACCATTATTGCTTTAGAGATCAATATTCTAGGCAATTAAGCCTCTACTAATCTTTTGAAACAACTTCTGGAAGATATCCTTTTCTTAGAGTTTAAGTATCCAATGGATCATAGTGCTACGAAGGTATTGGCATAATTATAGAAGAGTGTTGATCTTCTTGCTAATACAAGAGATGTTATAACAAAAATGTTAAGAGATTACCAAGGATATTAATAAATCCTTCAAATCTTAAAGATAAATGTGGAGGCTAAATATTCAACTAACTAGTAAGTCAACTAATCCATTGAAAATACTTCTTTATGGATTCAATCTAAAAAAGCCAAAATAACTTATATAAGAGAAGGATTGGTTGGGTTAAAAAAATCTGGTAGAGGCTACGATTGATCATATATGTATTTGCAAGCCTTTACAAGTATTAAATTGTAGTTGTTCATATTCATGCATTCAAATGAAAGTTTAAACATGTTTTGAAGAAGATGAGTAAAAATACAATAAAGATGGGGTTTTATTAGGTTTTTAAAAATTTAGGACTTATTCATAAGTATTGGAGATAGATAGATATGGAAAAAAAATTAAAGATTAAAATAAGAAAATTAGAGAAAGGGTAGAACCACTCAAACAAAAGTAAAACCAATTGAGCAAGCCAGTTTGGATCAATCAATCGATCTTGTTTTATCGTGCAATTTGAAGGTGGATTTCTTATGTAACAAGTCGATCTCCTCTTTCAATTCTTTCCTATGTCAGCTACAATTTTCTCTCATAAACAGTTATCTTAGTCCCCTAAACTTAAAATTTTTTTAAAAAACATAATAAATACTGATCAAAACTTAAAATTAAACTTGAAATTCATAACCATTCTTCAATAATTTGAAATTTTACCACATCTAATAAGTCATCTTCAAATAAAAAAGTGGTGCTAGCTCAAGTAAGAAGAGGTTGTTTATGAGTAATAAGCATAAGGAAAGCTATGAAAAATATTTCTCAAGAAGTAGTGTTGTTCAATGTAGAATAGTAAGTTTTCGAGACTTTGACGACTTAGATTTTAAGAAATGGTTTGATCATGTTGGATTAAACGATTTTATATCAATTGACATGTCTTAAAACCCTATTTTGATTAAATAATTATGTATTAACATACTTATGGTTATGGTGACAACGAAGATTTGTTTATTTCAAGTAGAGTTGATGGAATTGATATTATATGTACACTTAAAATCATGAATGATTATATTGGTTCTAAATTCTTTAATATATCTCAAATTTACAAGACCAATGGTTGGGTTGAACTTAAAGGGTTTCCATCTAAGATCATTTTTTATTGATGTTTGGTCATGAAATTGATGCTGATTATGATGTATTGTCTTAATAAAATGTGGTTTGTCCCATAATTTCCTAGCCTATTGTGTTTTTAATACTTATCTTTGAAAAATAAGGGATCAAACTTTATGATATGGATGTAATGAAATATAGGTATGATCTTTTTTGTTAATATAACTTTAAGTACCTAAGGATAAGTAATGCGTTTGGCATCTAGATTTTTAACAATTATTTGGGGAATAATAAATACATAAAAGATAAATTAAGAGATGTCACTAAAGATGCATATCATTATGAGTTATTAAATTTTGTTAATGAAGCTCTTATTGATGTTATTAATAAAAAAGATGGAGACTATTAAGAATATAGAGACTTAAAAGATATTAATGAAGAAGATATTGGCGAGATACATGAGGCTTTAAAGGAGATTAGACAACTAATAAAATAATTTGAAGGCTTCAACACTATGTTCATGAAGAAGTTGGTATAGTTAAGAAGACCGTGAACGTTATATTTTTCGATATGAAGAAGAATTTACAATCTTATTCTCAGCATTGTTGATGCAAGCTTATGCATTTGCTTTTTGTTCATTCTAGTTTAATTTATCATGCATCATATTTTCATTAATGTGTTTGGACTTATCTATATTTTTATCTGGCTGTGTAATAATTTTTGTATTTATATGTTATGTTGTTGAACCCATTTCCCTTGTTTATTGATGACAAAGAGGGAGAAAGTTATGCTTGTGTGAAAGTTATATTTATGATTATATAAATGATATGATTATGTTGTTTTTTATTTTGTATGTTGAGCTTATATGTATCCATCAATTATTAATATCTAGAGCTTTTTGGTATCTAGCTTTGATACGTGAGCTTATTTATTCTTGTTATCATATTTGGTATCAAGCTATACTTACCTATTATATCTGAAAGCTTTGGATTATGTTGATTATTATTGTATAAAGCTCAACAACACTAAATCTTAAAGATGGAGGAAGCTTATCTTGTGACCCTCAATATGTTTTGATAAATGTATAGTAAAGAAAAGTTGATAAGTAATTTATAATTTCTATTAGTATCTATTATTCTTTCCCTATATATAAGCTTTTTTTAGAATTAATTTATCATTATACAAAAAGAGAGATTGTTTTTCTTAGGGTTATCAACTCTAATTTTGATGGACTAACAAACTAATTTAATCTAATAGAGATTATTATACTTGGAACTATTTAATGTTGTATTTAGCATATGATTAATCTAGATGGAAGAACATTGAACTAAATTTCCTTATCATGGATAGTATAAGCATAGAAATGAGATTTATATGATTCTCAAATCAAGAAATCTATATTTTAAAGATTATTTTCTAAAGTACAAAGATTGCACCATGATCAAGTTACCTTAGTTTAATTTTTGCAAATATTGTTTTAAACTTTGATTGATTTGCTCTTCAGGCAATCATAATAATTTGTGACTCGACTTAAAGTTGGAACAATAAACCCATAGGTGACCGACTCCTCCCAAACTTCTAGAGATCTAGTTATTTCCCTTAAGGAGAAAGCTAATAAAAGTTACATTTTTTTATTATAGAAATTGATTAGAGTGAGCTTGATACTATAACAAGTGAGTTGATCTTGAGCCAAGGAAAAGAATTGATGTGAAAAGCTTTGTTTATCACCTTATGCAAGTAGGAATACATATTGGATTGAGAGAATCTAAGTTGTGCCTGAGGACAAGATAAATACTTGTATTTGACATCTCTGCCTCTACATTCTTTAAATATATTATTTCATGCTTATGTTTTATAAGTTCAACATCTTATGTATATTTTATTCATCTTGTTTGATATTTTATCTTTAAGTATGAGTCATAAGGTTATTTTTTATTTCTCTATAAAGTTTTTTTTATCCATTCAAAACTTATTCATCCAATCTCTTGGTTCTCCGTGTTTAACTTTCAAGTAAGAATAAGGCACTCAACTTTAAAGTTAAAGAATAATAAGTTGAAAGTTAATATAAAAAAAATATCATTTGTAATCGATAATATATAGCAAAAAGCAAAATTAAAATTCAGTTTGTAAAAAAATTATTTGAAATTGTTATTAAACTTGATCCAACAATTCAACATTGAAACCTTTTAATCTTTTGTCTAACCGAAGTTTAAAATTAAATCATGTGAGAATTATTTGAATATAACCTAATTGACTTGATCAATGTAAAGATAACCATGTCAACTAATTAAAAAAAATTAATGATGAAATTGACAAAAAAAACCTTTGGAACCATCTTCTTGCTAGCATAGGTTTAAAATTAAATCATGTGAGAGTTTTTCTAACATGACCTAGTCGACTTAGTCAGTTCAAAAGTAACCTGACATGCCAATAAAAAAAATAAGGATGAAACTGAGAAAAAAAATGATGAAATTGACAAAAAAAAACTCTCAACCTGACTTCTTACCTAGTCCAAGTTTAAAATTAAACCGTGTGAAATTTATTTTGACGTGATTTAGTTATCTTGGTCAATTCAAAGGCAACTCAGATAATTGTTAAAAAAGTACCAGAATAAAATTAAGAAAAAAATGATGAAATTAAAAGAAAAAAAGGAAAATGAAAAAAATGTATGAATTGAAAAAAAAAGCTGAAGTAAGATGTTATAATTAAATTAACATTATTGATTAAATAGCATATGTGAAATAAAACATAAAAGAAATCCATTCATTCCAAATTAGAAATTCCAATATTGGTCAATAATCGATATGTAAGCACAGTGACAGAGTCTTGGCACATTGAATTTCGCGTTGAAAACTTCTCAATTTGTGCTTCTGGGGTATAGCACAGGTATCAATATATATTTATCTAGAGTATAATTATAAGTCTACTTAAACAATTCCCCTAGGTATAGATTAGCAATATTCCAATTTCATCCTTTTTATTTATTATATCACTAGTTTGTAATACAACAACATGAGAGAAGAACACAGATGATCACTTTGTGCTGGCCAGGAAGGTTTGTGACTGCTTCTCATAAGGAAATCCTGCCTTCTTGGAGTCATCTGCTGACCATATAAATATGCCATGAAGTTTTTTCGCATGTCTAAGCTTACTACAAGCCTAAAAAAACCCATTTTTAGGAGACAAACCCCCACTTCCATCAGTATTAAAGCTCACTAAAACCTTTCCTCCCCTATAATTAAAGCTCTGAGTCCCAAAATGATCCAAGAATTGAGAAATAGTTGTCCCCTTGTCATAGGCATAAAATTGAAAATTAACATAGTCTATTAGATGTCCATACTTCCTCCATAGGGCCAAGTAATATGGTTGCACAGAATCATTATCATACGGTGCTATTGATGCAAATGACACTATTTTCTGTTCCTTAAGGTGGGAAAGAAGGCGACCGATGCACTCAGCAAACGTATTTGTATCCGCATCGAAGTGCTCATAGTCTATATCAATTCCATCCAAATCATACTCTCGAGCTATCTTTGTTATTGAACTAATAGCATTGCTAACCCAAGAGTTGATTGATCTGGGCTTGAAGAACACTCTTATGGTATCACCTCCAAGACTGATACATACTTTGACATTTGAATGGAAGGCTTTTGTTGCTGAAACATGTGATGGGCTAAGATTGTCTTCATCCCAGTATGCTTTGAACCGACCATTGGTTGGTGAAGGAGAAGAAGATGAGGTGTAGTCAATGGCGAAGGAGAGAATGAAGTGAACTTCGAGTACTTTGGAATTAATAGGGACATCTGAAAACCGAACACCTTTGCCTTCAGCTCCAATGTACTCTCTAAAGAGCTTGGAGTTTGCTGGGGTGACTGCCTGGATTGATGAAAATGCAGAGACTAACACTAGGAGGATAGGGATGAGATCCATGGCTGTTTGAACAAGTGAGCTGTGCTTACGTTTTGTGGTAGCTTGGAAAGTATTAATGCAAGTGAACGATGACTAAATTATCATATAAACCAGAGGCACCAAGTAGTTGTTTCTTTGCATTTGTCTGCCTTTTGGTTTCAGAATAAAGTTTAGTTGGGCTTTGACTTGGGAAAGAGAGATTGAAGAAGACATCGGCGGTGCTTGAATATTTAGACTGATTTTTGTAGATTGTAGAAGGCTCCCAATAACATGCCAAACAAATAAATCCATGCAAGTAGAGCCAAGAAGAAGCAAACTTTTATTAATTTAGTTTTAGAACGTGTTATTTGTGAGATAGTTCTTGTTTATGAATATCAAGTTTATATTATTCGATATCAATTCACGTTGAAAGTAGAGGGTTCACGGGATTTTATTCTGCTTGATTTAATATTTCAACCTTGTTGGCAGATAGCTTATGAAAGACGCACAAATTAGGTGCGTTAGGAGTGTTAATTTTTAATTTTTTAATTTTTACTCAATAATTTATTTTTTATTTTACATAATTAAATTTAAATTATTGTTAATAAGAAACAGGGTCCTATCTTATATTAATTCAATGTTTTTTTTTTCAGATATATGAGGTGGCTTTTAATGTTAATTAAACTAAAATTAAATAAAAAAACTAAAATTTATCAACCTTTTACAGTGGTATATGAGAAAAATTATCGCAAAGTGTTCCTTTTTTATTTTATTTTAGTTATTTTTTTAATTTTATCATTCAACATTGTGTTGATTAGGAGTTTAATAGTTTGTCTTAATTTGTATTCTATGAGGTTTTGCAATTTTGAAAAAACATTATGATAATAGGTTGATGCTCGATTTCACAAAATAAAAATCAATTTTTTATTTGTATTAAATTTAGTGTCAACTCTAGCTCTCTTTATTTTTCTTGCCTTTAGTTATTAATTTTATTTTTTATTTTTGATTTGATCTTTTGATGTTGTTTTGATTGGAATGTGAGATTTATAATTTATTTCAATTTATTTTTTATGTTATTGGATTGATACTCAATTTCATGAAAAAGAATTTGATTTTATTGTTTTTAAAAAAATTAAAAATAACCGGACCAAAATTGAAATAAAGAAAAAATAGGAGGCTTTCATTTAAAACAAAAATATGTGAGTGCCTAGATATTTTTCAAAATTATTTCTGGTTCTTTTAATTTGAAAATTAAACTTTTTAGTCCAAAATTTTATTTTTCTTGCATTTTAGTTTTTTAGTTTGAGAGAAAATATAAGTCGTTAGAAAACAATGAAAGAGAGAGAAAATTGATGAATAACCACTCCATAGCAATGAAATTTGTCATTTTTTGTGTAACAGGTTACATTTGATAATGAGAGATCTATTCATGTTTTTTTTCTCTTTATATTATCCAAAAAATAAATTAGGACTTCATAATTTATTTAGATTGAAGATGATTTTTTTTAATTAATTGAATGTTACTTAAAGACCATAATTGAGTTTCTTGATGTCATCTAAGGTGATTTTAGGTGTTTTAAGTTGAACAAAAAAAAATCTTTAACACTTAAAGTCAGTTACTAGACTTTTTGATCACTTCTGATGGCTGGAATCTAGAACTACACCAACATGTTGTTTGCTGTGTTTTTTTTTATAAAGAATCATCCCCTCCTTACAAAAGAATAAAAAATAAAGAAATGCTCAAACTCATGGGTTTGTCTATGCTCGTGTGCTTGACCTTTATTTTTTTTATATAAAAAGAAATAAAGTAATAGCCTAGTCTTGTGGGTCTCTCTCATGCCCTCACACATAAGCTTTGTTGTATTGAGTTTTTTTTATTGGTTTTATGAGTTTTTTTAACTCTCTTTTTTAGTTAACATTATTGTAGTTAACATTACTGCCATCAACAGTTATATTTTTAAAATTATTTTTCTATATCAAGGTTGTTTTCATTAAGATTCCGGCCCCAACATATTTAGTGGGATTTAAAAATTATTTTTCACCTTAGAAATTATTTTATGAACACCTCCTTAAATTCAGTCATCAGATGATTTCTCTAGCAAAATTATTCATAAATGTTAAAATTGTTAATTAACAATTTTCTTTAATTATCTTCTTGTGCCAAAATCTTATTAAGATCCCCTAAAATTATTCATAAATGTTAAAGTTGTTAATTAACAATATTTATTTTTTATATTATTATCTTTTTCTGTCAGATTTTTATTAAGATCTCCAAACATGTTTGGTGGGATGCCAAAATTATTTCTCCTCTTTATTGGTTCTCCTCTTTATTATCACAATACTTTTTCTTTAAAAAACTCATTTGCTTAAATCACACATAATAGTAACAATAATAAAGAACAACGTAATAATCGAAAAGCAAGAGAAATTCAGAATTTTATACCTGAGATTTATGATTTAATTTAGAGGCCTCGAGATTTGTCTGTGGAGTTTGGGATAGAAATAGAGGAAGGAAATATAGAGGCCCTGAACCAAGCAAGCTGAGAGAAAGAACGAAGAGGAAAAACTTTTTTTCAACACTCTTTCCTCACTGCATCCTTTCATAATAGGTCCCCTATTTATAATTATTACAAGTGTCGTATAGCCATTGGTGAGCTTGGCTGCAATCATGATTTTTTTGTGTGGTGGGCTTATCTTTCTTTTATATACATAGATTCGCATAGGATGAGTAAAAAAACAAAAACCTGATTAAATTAAAAAAATTAAAAAAAAAATAATTAAAAAAATTAAACTAAAAAAATTGATTAAACCGATTAAAATTTTAAAAAAACCGGCTGGTTCGGTTCGGTTTTATAAGCAAAAAACTGAACCGAACCGAAACCGGAAAAAAACCGAGTCAAAACTATGCCAAAACTGGTTTGAACCGAACCGAAACCGGTCGGTTTGAACCGGTTTCATTTCGGTTTTTTTTTAAAATTCAGTTTGGTTACTTTTTTTTGATAAAAACCGAATCGAACCGAAAATGATCACCCCTAGATACGCACACACAAGAAACAGTCATGAGGACTGGGTTAAGTTATTATTTTCAGTACCCCAACTTTTTAGATTCTGTAAAAAGGTAAGTTTATGTGCAATTTTACCCTCGGAGTTAATTTAAGCCAAAGAATCTAAATAAATGTTAAGCAAGAGGGTATAATCTCATATTTTCTCACACAGAGTTGGTTATCTACATTTGGTAACAAGAGATTGAATGACAGGAATGATAATGAGAGTTTTATACTCAATTTTTAGGTACTCAGTTAAATGAAATGAAGATGAAGAATGAGAATGAAAATTAAATATAGGCTCATTCCTACAAGGGAGATGGGATAAAAACAAGGAAGAAGAAAGATTATTTTATTTTTCAAAAGAATTGCCATTACCCAATTTTTCATCTTTGATTTTAAAAATATAAAAAAAAATCTAAAAAATATATGTTTTCGATGCATTTCGGTTATTTGCACGATCATTTAGTGATTTTTAACTATTTTTATCTTGTTGATGTCTTCTCAAAATATCAAAATATCAAAATTATGCTTTTGGTGAATTTTATCCATTAATATATCAATTTCATAATTCTTGGTTACTTTTCTTATCCAATTGACATTAACATTTTTTTTTGTAAAAAGATAAAATACAAAAAAATAAAAAATCAAAATAGAAAGCAAAATGAACAAGTGAACTAAAGTGCAAAAAAAAAGATAAAAAAATAAAATAAGGATATTCATAGAATAAAGGATAAAAAAAAAGAATATCTCTAAAAATAGTAGTATAAATAGTGGTTGTATAAAAAAAAAGGAAAAGAAACTCTAGCCACCATAAAATTATGCTACTTAGAATGGCTCAATTGAAGATCATATATTGGATCATTTTGTTCATATTCTTCTAGATAGTGTAATCGTTTATAGACACTAGGTGGGGGCATGCTGTCATGGAGGTGGGTGGAAAGATGCAACAATTTACTAAATAGAAACTGATATTTGTTGAGGTGAATTTTCTTTCATTTAATTTTCCAATATTGCTTATGTTAGGAACTCTATCTGTTTCATAAATTGTTAGAGAATTAGCCATGCGGGGGTTGAAGTATCTGTTGTGACATGGAGATTGGTAACTCGTCCTATTCAAAGAACGTCCTGATTATCTGTTATTGATGATGATAATTAAGGAAAATAGTTAAAGAATAGAGTTATTTATAACTTTTTGGAAGTTTTCTCATAAACAACGCCATTGATAATGTCCAAAAATCCAAGATATATAAATAACAGCTTATTTAGTGTTTCAGATAATGGTAAATCAATATGTTGAGATAATTGGATTTTTTCTTTTTAGAGTAAGGAATCCTAGACTAATGGTAAAAGCTTGAGTATCTTAAAAAACAATCACAATCAGGAGGGACTTAAAGACCCTCCGATGATAAAGTTAGTACATTTATAAGAACAACAATAAATGACTTGAAAGAGCCTTAAACTCAATCAATAAAAATGTTTGTTCTTGAGTTTAAGATAATTAATACTTTGAAATCTATATAACTTTATCTTAAGAGATAAAAAGCTAAGAACCCTTACCTGGATGGTTCAGATAGTATTTATACCCTCTGCAGAGCCTTGTCGTTTTTAGATGAAGGAAGGACTAAAAAGTCCTCTGCTTTCAAAAACATTAATGGGGGACAAATATCCCTTACAATCATTAATGAGATAACAAGTATGGTATGTCCCTTAAGAGATCTTGTATGCACCTAAGAAGTGTATATGAAAATCATTATATTAGATATGAGCGACTCACATAACTATTTTACATGGAGAGGCACGATGGTTTATCATGCCTTCAATATTTTTAATTTAGGGGATCGTCTAGGATCAGACATATAGCCTTAGAACTTGGTAATGGTTGAATTCAAATGCTTTGGGTTTGTCATGCTTGTCAGACCCACGTTACCTTGTACTTGGCTAACTGCCGAATCCAAGTCCTTTGAGTCTGACAAGTTTGTCAAACCCACGCTACCTTGGGCTTAGTTGACTACCAAGCCCAAGTTCTTTGGGTCTGATATATTTACCGAATCCACACTACCTTGGACTTAGTTGACTGTCAAGCCTAAGTTAATCCGGCATGTTTGTTAAGCTCACGTTACCTTGAGTTTGGTTGACTGTCAAATCTAAATCCTTTAAATCTGGTATATTTGCCAAACCTATTTTGTTTTGTTTTTATGATTTTTTCTATTTATAAAAATCTATATTAAAAAATATTAACTTATCAATTTCATTACAATTGAAAAATATTATCGAGGTGTCTCATATTATTACGATGTACAAATTAAAAAATTTCAATCGCTTCTTTTTCCTCAACTCCACTCATGTAATTTATAATCATTGCAGACTAATCTCTCAATGAAAATATTGAAAAAGGCCAAAGAATAAAACTTGGTTATAAAAAAAAAATCGAAGAAAGCTTGTGGACTAATAGCTCAAATTAATGTCAACACTTGGGGAGATCAGCTGGTGGAGGAATCAACTTCTGGTTGGGAAGCTTTCCATCCAAGACAACCCAAGCCATCTCCAACCCCCAGCTTGTATGGACTTCCAAATGGCAATGCATGAACCATACCCCTGTTCATACGATCAGTATATAATCATTATAATTTATAAGGAATTAAGTTCATTAGCTATGTTGAAATCAATTGTAGTAAATAGATGATATGTTCTTTTGCATATAATTGTTCTGTTAGTATGTATACTGACCTGGATTGTCTGCCTGGAACCGGATAGCAGCCCACCCACCAGAGGGGACACCGACCGTGTTCCTCTCAACAGGGTCAACAAGATTGAACTTTGCAGGGTCTTTATTTGGATCAAAATTTCTGAAACCTTGACCGATAACAAAGAAGTTGTAGCCATGCAAGTGAAGAGGGTGACTCTCAACACCAAGTATACTAGTGTCCTGCATAATTAGCTCCACGCTAGTATTAAACGGCATAACTACAAGCCTGGTTCCGGTGCTTACCATAGTATTATTTGGTGGGTTGCCAGTATAGTTAAACGGAAATATTGGAGTGATTGGAAAATCAGGAATGTAAACGCCGTTTGATTTACCAAAAAAGTGTGCCTGGAGTAGAGCTGTGGTTGGCGACGAGAAAGATACATTATTAACTGAGGCTGCAAACTTTGTTCCATTTGGTCCCTGGCAAGTTTGATTTCTAGGGCATGGATTTGTTCCGAGGCCTACCGTGAAGAAAAATCTCATATCAACCTTTTGGGGCACCTTGGCAGGGAATTGTGCACTTGCTAAGCTACGTAGTTTACTTGTAAAATTTGCAGCGAAGGCAGTGTCATTTAGAGGAGGTAGAGTCGGTTTAAAGAGTGGAAGATTTTTAAGAGAGAGCTGGCTTGAGTGAATGGTTTTGGGTGATTCATATTCTAAAATGGCAGCAACAGTTGAATTGTCGAAAGTGCCTTGGCCGGTTGCGTATGGTCTTGCAGTCATGAAAAATGTGGCATTAGGGGAATAGGGTTTGGTCTTAAGAAGAACATTGGTGGTTTGTCCTGGTGTAATAAGGAGTGTCTCAGTGTCAAAAGGCTTGACATAAACAGCATCAACATCAACAATGGTAACTGAGTGGTTTGCAATGCTAAAGAATAGCTCATCATTAAGTGCTGTGTTGATTAAACGGAGCATGTAAGTCTTGTCAGGCTTCACCTTCAGCTTAAATGTATCTGCAAGGTTTTCCCCATTACATAGTGAGAATAAGATCTATCTAGCTATACACATATATTTTTGTAAAGAATTCTAGTCTCTTGTCGTCAAATATTAAAGAAATGGAGCCTTTATAAGCCTACTAGAGCAAGAAATACCATATTTATAGCTATACCTTTGGCAGAGCAGTTATACAATGGCCCGGGGAGCCCATTGATGGTGTAGGCATCAGAGACATTTGGACCTCCACCAGTTTGCAGGGCCTGGCTAATGACTGCCTCAGGGTCGACATTAAACCACTCTCCTGCAATATTTAAGCAGCACATGATCGATTTTTCTTAGCTAATTGATCACCAAAAATTGAATATTAGGAAACAAAACAGCCATAAACTCTCAATTCGTTAACTAGTTTAAAATAGGGATTGTTAATTACCGAAGATGATGGGAACTTCCTGTAAGGTTTGGCAAATGGGTACTGAACACCACGCTTAGGAAGAATGATAAGACGACCATAGACAGTTGACCTTAGCCATGATATATGGGCATGCCACCAAAGAGTGCCTCTTTGACCTACAATGGTATAGTTATAGACATAGCTCTGGCCAGTTTGTATGGGGCATTGAGTTATGTATGCTGGTCCATCTGCCCAGCCGCTTCGGAGCTATCGAATTCCATGCCTGTTGCAATTTAGAGAGCGCAATGCTTCAAGTTATATACGCATAAAATTATTTGGTCGATTATAATAATGATGATTAACGCCATGACGCATGTTGAAGTCATAAGCATTCATACCAAAGATTGTCACCCTCCCTAGCAACTATTCGAGGCCCTGGAAACTGTCTATTTACTGTCACCATGCTCTTGCTATGGCATAAACGTGTCACATTTTGTAATTTGATCTACAGAATATATATAGCAAACTGTTAAGACTTGTACAACGGGAAAAAAAAAAGAAGAAGGTGAAATTCATTCATCTTATATATAAATGGGGGGCCAATGGGACAGTATATATGATACATACATCAAACTTATAGTGCCTGGTTACGGTAAAAGCATGCTCAGGAGCATGATAAACCATTTATATATATAGAGAGAGAGGGGCGATCGAGAGAAGAGCTCGAAATGCTGGTGGTGGAAGAATAGAAGCACCCATTTTCTTCCCCGTAAGACAAGGTTAAGAAGACTGATCGGAGCTCTCCAAGGAAGGTCCCCTTTATTTTTCAAGAGTATTGCACTGATCAATGGTTGGAATATTGTATCTTATATATATATATATAGAGAGAGAGGGGCGAGAGTATGGGTTTGGCTTAGAAGGTTGTAAACTTTAACTTGTATAGCATAAACTTTAAAGAGATGAAGAGTAAACTAGAACAAAGCTTCATGGCTATCAATACATTAAATATTTAATTTATTGCACTTGTAAGAACAACCCTAGAGAGCTCAAATTCATATGATAGCTACCATGCATGCATTGAATTGCCATTTTATTTTTATCAAAATATGAAATTTCCATGCTTAGCACACGCAACAACCACAAATGAAGAGTTTACGAAATCAATCTCTTCACATGCATCCAAGATTATTGCCAATTATACACACTTTCAATTGGTTACATGCATCTCTCCATCGGCAGTCGGTTGAAATTGCAAAATTATAGAAATCTTTCAAAAGCAACTTCGTTGTACGCATGGCAGAAATAGATAGCTTAATTAGTAAGTTTATCAATATTAATTTCGAAAAAGCAATTTCTCAACAATAGATTATATACTAGTATACTTAACTGAGAGTATATAGAACTAAATCACATCGACAATATGCTAGTATCTTGAAGGCTTAGCTGGAATGGTTATAAAAGGGTATAGATGCTCTAAGTTTACGTTGTACACCATACAAGATTAGAATCCAGAAAATATTATATTTTTTCATAAATATATTGGGAAGACATTTTAATCTAAAAATGTCCTCGTAAGAAAAATAAAACACAACATTTAGTTATTTAAGGTACATTAACTCTCGAAGTGATGCTTTGCAATAAAGAAAAAATATACGTGAGATGTTTCTTTCATGGAAGTCATTTTAGAGGTAGATGTCTGTTTCTTCAATGAAGTAATAAGTCATGAATATACAGAAGAAAGCATAGGAGGGCGGGAACCTCAAATAACGCAATTTCTCTGCAAGCAAACATATACCAGCTAGCCATATACCAGCTAGCTACCAAAAATCTTGGTGTGTGTGTATCAAAGGTAATTTAAAAAAAAATATAAATTTTGAGGGGTGTAATTTAATTGGTCAAGTTCTAGGTTTGTTCTCTAGAAGTTATCAATTCGAGTCTCATAAATTTTAGGACCACTAAAGACTTATATGGTTGTTAATTTTAGAACCATAAAATTAATAAAATTATATATAAACTGACGTGAATACATATATTAATAAAAAAAAAAAAACATGCCATTTTAATGCATGCAGAATAATCTTAATTACACTTACAAAACGGCTCGTTAAATTGTCGTTGTACCAACTACAACTCCCACCTGCTCTCAAAGTTACGGATATTTACAAGGCAGGAGTAGGTCTTCTCTGGTGTTGCTTTGTCCACAAGCATTGCTTCAGTTGCAAACTAAATTATCGTTTTTGGGCCACAATAGAAGTATTATATAGCACTTTCTCCCACCAGCTACGTACCATTAGTAGCACAATCATGACATATTTTCTACCTACGAATGTCATTATACAACTAGTACCGGATATGGACAAAAATCGAAATATACATCATCTTAATTATTACAGTCACTTGGTCTTTTAAATCTTTTAATTGGTTTAATCCATGTGGCTCAACTTTTTTTATGATGATAAATATTAAATTATACAATTAAATCTTCATTTTATGAATTATAATTATTCAATAAGAAAATTAATTATCACTGACAGAATATTTCATTGATGTTGTTTACATTCTATTTTCATCAGCATATAAATTACCAAGGAATTTCCTGGTGAAAACTTGTTGCCAACAAAGTTCTCATCGGGAATTTCAAGTTCGTTAGTAATTTAGTTTGTAAAATAACACTAACAGAATATTCATGTCAAAAAAATATTTGCCGACACTTTTATATTAGTAAATACTACTAACGAATAAATAATGAACTAACCATTGGTAATTGATCATATATCGCTGATAGATTCCACTGACATACAAATTGTATCAGTGAATCTGACGAAGATATCAAAACAATTCATAACTTTCTGTAATTCTCTAAAACAAATGGGTTTAAATTACTGGCAGGATCACTAAAATAGTTTTTATGTCCATCGGCGATTCCTTTTGTATTTCAATAATATTTTTTTTAATACTTGCTTATTTGAATTAAATAAATTTGAAATTAAAAAATATCAAACAACTAAATTAAATTGAGTAAAACATTTTATATTATTAATTTAACTTTAAAATCAATTACAAATATCTTAAAACTTTAAAAAGAAGCTAAAGGTAGAGGTGGGTGGGGAGGAAAATTTCCTAGAGGTCTATGAATGGGAGGATAATAAGTCAACATGTATGTCATCATCTTCTCTCATTGCTTCCTACTTAGTGCTTCATACTACACCTCAAGTTTGGCCTTTAAATTGGCCTTCACATTAGCAATTTGTTCTTGAACTAACTTCTGAACGACTAGTGATAGTTATCTTGGGTTGGATTATAAGGTTTATGGTTAAGACACTATAGTCCGCCCTCATATCTCGGATTGTAGTCATAAAGATATCATAAACCTAAGTTCTATCAGGTCTACAGGTTGCTCTAACCTCAAACCATAACTCTGAATAGTATTTTAGATGGGTTAAGGGTACTCTCCATGTTTGCTACACTTGCCATCATTATATGTTTCGTACATAAAAAGACAAGTCAAAGATGTCAACACAAAAAAATTAGTCTAAAAAGCATCCAAAAGGTTTCAAAGTTTACCTACAACAATATAATGATCATCTGGGTTTGGCTATCCATAAACTATTACACCTCTTTTTTTCTATCCTCATTTCATATATATGTTTCCATATATAACCCCATCGAAGTTGGCTCACGCCTAAACTGTGTAGCCTGCAAAATAAATCGTTAGTTCAAATTGTCACAAATAATAACTATTTTGAGTAAAAAAATTTTAAAATAAAACAAGGTCTTACCAAATGCTTTGCATGGTTAATAAAAGGAAGCAATTTGTCGATATACTTGCTAATGAAACTATGAGCCTCTTATTTCTATTCTTGGACCCACTTCATGATCATCTCCTGAAACCATCAGACATCAAAAACTCTTGACATCTCTTCAAATTACTCTCAATGATAGGGGGAGGTCTAAAACTCTTTCATACCTCACAATCATCTGACTCGGCTCTTCTCTTAACATATGTGTTTGTCATACCAAAAGTTATTCAACGTGGTACATAAATCCATTAAACAAAAAATATATAACAAAAAAAAAAGATTACAATGTTACAAAAAAAATCATATACTTCACACATTAAGAGTGTGTTTGTATTTGAGGCAGCGTATGCATTTTTTTTAAACGTAATGTATTTGGTGTTTGGTTACAGGTATCAAAAGTGAATAAAAAGGATGGGCCTTACCACTTGCCTGAGGTTGGACCTTGGTTATGGAAAAGCTATTTTTTTCTGCTTTTTGCATGTTGAACCACAGGTTGAACCTTCTGGATCTACAAAAAGCATTCAAAAATTATTACTCTTTCTCTTTCATTTTGATTCACATTCATTTCTCTTTCAATTCAACTTAACTACAACAATTTAAATAGTACAATCACCATTACTACTGCACAACCCACAAGAATGACCATTATAACGTCTCTTTGTTCTCATTCATTTCTCATTGATTTCTCCATAACTACAGAAAAAGAAAAACAAGAACAATCCTCATTACTACAACCAACAAACCCAAACAGAAATTCAAATCCTACTTCATTCAGACACCAAAGCTGTAATTTCCAACTAGTTAGTTTAATTAATTGACTGGTCCGCTCATATAGTTTTGTTAAGTTAATTTTCATTCTTTACTTGCAAATTTAGATATGTTTATTCATTTTTATAAATTACTGGTTTTTTGCCGCGAGATTATTATTTATTTTTTTCAAATTTCTATCTTATACCTGCATGTAACTTGAGTTATTGATGTTTTGACTAATGGGATGTTAAAACTAATTGAGGCCGAAGGAATAGTAGTCGATGCACTGTTGACGAATAAGAGTTTTCAAGCCACCAAAAACCATGTCTTGTAGTCTTTTGCTAATGAATGATAACAAATAAACAAACGTAAATTAAACAGATAATTTTCTCTGCTAATTATAAAATCCCCTGATAATTGATGAAACATAACTAATTACAATTAGTATGGATGATACTGAATATGTAGGATTTTAAGACTTCAGATTATTGGGTTAACTTGAAATTTATATTACTTTAAAAAGACATTTAATTAGATAATGATGGACATTAGTGTGCACTCTCATGAATGATAGTTTACTTATCTCTGTTTTGGGTTTCTTGAGGAGAAAACACTTTCTAGGTTTGAGTTGTATGTGTGTAGTTTTAGATGTTGTTGATAATTAGTACCCTTTCACTACAAGATATAAAGGATACAATACAATTGCCCACATTATTTGTTGTTTGCCTTGTGAAGAAATACTAGAGCAATCATAGAGTACTTATTCAACAATGTAATTTCCTGTTATTTTTTTAATGGAAGGCCCTAACTTCAACTGCAATATCTCGGACAAATAATAAATTGTTGTATACATTTATATTATTTGATCATTTCTACAAAAGTCATGGACCTTTTACTTTTTAGTTTCTTATTTCATCACTTGTTAGCATTCGATATTTTGTTTATATAATTAATTGTTTCTTTCATTTTTATTGAAAAGAAAACCATTAAGCAATGGATGGGTCTGACACAAATGATAAAGCTTCTTAGACCAAGACAATATTGCACATGTTTTGTGACATTTGCATTAAGGCTATTGAGAAAGGCATGAGACCAAACACCCATTTCAATAAAGATGACTGAAAATTTGTCATACAATCATTTATAAAAAAAATATGACTTTCATTAATAAAAGCATAACTTAAAAACAAATGGGATGGGATTAAAAAGGTCTGAAGGGTATGGAAAAAATTAATATATGAAATTGGAGCTGGTTGGAATATTGAACTTGGGACTATCTCAGCAACTGATGAATGGTGGAAAGAAAAAATTTTGGTTAGTTGTCATTATCAATAGCCTCACAAAATTATGTCTTGTTGCATTATTTATTACTCTACTAGCATTGCTAACTACATCCAGCTTTTATTACACATGAAATGAGAGGAGCAAAGAAGTTTAGGCATGATGGCATAGAGCCCTCGTTGTATGCCAAGTATGACATCATGTTTAGTAACATAGTGGTCACGAGACAATATGTTTGGACTCCCTCACAAGAACTATTATCAAATGAAGGTAATGGGGCTGCTGGAATGAGAAATACAACCAATGATGAAACTAATATAGAAGAAAGAAGTGGTGACTTTGAAGAGGATGTAATTCCTGATTTTGTACATAATGTTAGCAATATGGTTGGTGATAGCAATGTCGTGAACAGTAGTAGCAACCATAGTAATGCAAAAAAAATGGTGCATACCATACTATACCTCAATGCTGAAAAAAGAAAATGGGAACTAGAATGGGAGAACAATTATTCACACGTCTGGATCAACTTGTTGAAAGTGTCTCCATGGCTAGAGAAAGCACACAAACTTTTAAAGTAAAAAAAAATAATGTAGCGTTGAAGAGGTAATGGAAGAACCGCATTCCATTGATGGAGTTAACTTTGGTAGTGCATTACATATCTTTGCCACTAAATTCTTTTATGTGAGAAGCAAGAGGAAGATGTAGGTTGCAATGGGTTCTATTGATAGAAAAATATCATGGCTTAAAATAATGTTTGACCAACAAAGAAAACCATAGATGAACAAGGTTAGGTGTTAACTTATTAACCTATTCATGTCATTTGATTTATGTTGAATACTATCATCAAGCAACATTTTCACTTGTCTGAAATCTTTTCCATTATCTTTTCAGACTTCTTATGTTGTAATTGTTGCTGGAAATATGTGAATTTATCTATGTATTTTTGTATTTATGTTACCAAGTAGTTGAATCACCATTACTATGTATGTTTTCACCTTATATATCACTGAATATTGTTGGGGTGGAATTGCAGTTGGCAATGGACTTTAAATGTTGGGTTACTTGATTGAAATTGTTAGGTTTCATACATGAAAACCAAAATTTCAATTAGTATTGGATTTTGAATTTGGATACTTAACTTTGAATGTTAGGTTTAGGTTATTGAAATTAAAATTTCCAGTCGGTGTTTCACTTTGAATGTTTGGTTACTTTAGGTTTCATACATGGAAACTAAAATTTCAACTAGCAATAGACTTTAAATGTAATAAACTGAAATTTCAGTTAGTGTTTCACCTGTTTTTGAATGTTAGTTGCCTATTATTTTGAATGTTAGGTACATTCTTATTATTGTTATATAAATAGCAATAAAAAGTATGTGAAAGCGATGCCACTTTCTTATTGAATTCTTCTAAAGAAGAAACCGAGAGTTAGTTGTGAAAAACAGGTGTGTTGGTTTCTCAATGCTTGTATTTATAACAAGTATGTTTCATTTGATTTAATATAAACTAGATGTTTTAAATTGGAGTTTTATGCTATTTTAGTTGAGTTTGACAAATTTGGATTAGGATTCACTTAGCACTAGACATATGATTGTAGCATATTAATTCCAATATGATGAACTTTATTATAAACAAAATGCATTCTTGACTTTATATATTGTGAAAATATAATGCTTCCATTAAGTACTTATTCCCTTATGTGTGATGGTTTGGCTTTTATATATTCATTAATTCGATTAACTATTAGTGAGTCTAAACTACCCAAATGACTTTTATTTTCATAACTGTAAGTACAATGTTTTTTATCTGTAAGGAACAAGTTAATAACAAGTTTATTAAACTAAATTTCATATTAGTACATAAAAGTTTATTGAATTTGACTAGCTTTATGATAATACAAATGCACATTTCATACAATATCTTCAATTTATGTAACAATTACTTTGAATTTATATTCCCATTAAACACAATAAATTGTATGTTATAATAGATATGGATTCGCAATGGTTTGAAGCACTTTTCAAAAAGGATTATGATATGTAATGAATAACGTAGCTAATTATGTTAATTATGGTTATTATGTTGATAACAATAGAGATTCCAGTGATAATTATAATTCTAATAATGACGACAATGACAATGATGATTTAGATGATGAAGGTGAGTTGTTTTGGAAAAGGAAGTTTGATTGTCATAAACTGGTTATGTGCACGATCGATACCCTCGTATTATATTATAATACTTATATATATAAAAAACCCTGTATGGATTCGTACAACATTGGAATCCGATGATTGAATGAAATATTACATGAACATTGGACACAATGTGTAAACATAATTAGGATGGATGCGATGACATTTCAAAGTCTTTACTTTCAACTTGAAAACCAATATGGGTTAAAAGTATCTAGAAGAATGTGTGTTTTTGAAAAAGTTGGAATGTTTCTTTATATAATTGTATTTGGTGCTTCCAACAAGGAAGTTTAGGAGAGATTTCAACATTTAAGAGAAACTTTTAGCATGTATTTAATGAAGTTCTTGAATCAGTGTGTTCACTTTCTACAGATTTAATAAAGCATGAAGATCCCGAGTTTGTAAACACATCGTGTGAAATTATGAACAATCAAAGATATATGCCTTATTTTAAGGTATTAATGATATCATTTGTATTTACTGATGATGCTTTGAATTAAATAAATTTGTACACTTTATATAAGCAAACTACAAATACTACATAAAAATATCAATAAATTAACCTAAAATATAAATGGATAGGTTTGCTTACTTGGTGTAGGGAATATTTAGAAAACATTGAACCAATACGGTGATGTTGATACTACTGAGTTTGGGGTGGACAAATTTATGAGGATGAGGCCTGGATTTGTGGAAAAATTAAGGAGAGGGAGGGGTTGTTGTTTTCTACAGTGAAAGAAAAAGAGAAAGAAGAAGAAAAAAGGGATGAGGTTATTGTTGGTAATAACACTTTTAATTTTGACGGAATTTTCAATGAAAACTGGTGATTGAATATTTTCCTTGTTAATTTTATCGGCAAATAATGACATGTCATGTTACCAATGAAATCACCGATATAATATTTCTTGATTTTTTTAAATTATTTTTATTTTATCACTAGTTCCATCACCAATTATTGACAAAACATATTACATTGCTAATAACATCAGTAATGTCCAACATATATTTTTTGTCGTAAATGTCATCGAATATTATAGATATAATATTTTTTATCGGTAATTTTATTGCTATTTGATAAATATCTGGTAGTGTTAAGACTTGTGTCGAAAGTGCATACCTTTAAATCATGGATAATTAAGGCTCTTAGTTGACTTTTAGTAAAAGCTCTAAATATTAAGACTTAATTTGTTTTCATGTACAATGGAAAAAATAATTCTAAAAAATATGTTATTTTTCATTGTTTGGCTACATTAAAATAAAATTTTTGAAAATAATTGTTTGGTGTTTGATATGTATGCAAAATATGAATTAAAAAGAAGAAGAAAAGACAACAAATATTAATTGATGGTTGGACCATGATTTAAGGGGAAAAAAAGTCTTTTAAAACATTTTTATCTTTTGAGAATGTAAATTGTTTTCTCTTGTTTTAAGTTTATTTTTCTTTTAACCCTAAAATATTTTCCATTTATCAAGTAGTTCTTAGCTAGGCAAACATGAGGAAAAAAAAATTAACTACGTATATTTTACATAAACTAGGCTTTTTTAGGTGAAATAATATTTTACTCTTTTAGAGAATTTACCAAATAGTATGAATATATGTTCATATCTATGCATAATAACTTTAATAAATTTAAATTAATGAAAAAGGAGAGACGATTAATCATAGTGGTAGTAGAGAAGATTGGCTGGTGGCCGAAGATGTAATGCAATCCTTGTTATTATAATCTATGATAAATTTTTATTTTTTTGTTTAATGGTAAGAGTATTTTGGAGATATCTTATGCATGAGCTAAAACTAAATTCCTCTTTTGACCATCTTAGAGCACACCTTATATGTTGGTTTAATATATTTATAAAAAAGCAATAAACTCTTTTTGAGTATAGTCTTAAGAAGAAAGCAAATCTCTTATGATTTGTGACAATATAACACATTAATCACCAAGTTTTTTTTCTCTCTCTCTCTTTTGTTGTTGTGGTTATTGTTTTTTTTAATATTTTCACTTACCATATTCCCAAAAATAATTACGGAATAAACACAAGTTTTATTTAGCATGAAATATGTTATTTATTTATTTACTAGATGGGTGATAGTATGCTAGGGGGCGGGTTAATTTTTTCTATAGTAAAAAAAGATGTTCAAGCGATGGATAATAACCTGAGTCAATCCTGATTAACTTGACTAAGCTGTCATCTGTAATATGAGATTGTGATAGAAAAATAACTTTTAAAAAAGATCAAAGTTAAATCAATAAAACAATGTTAAAAAAAAATGAGTCAACTTGAGATAACTTGCAACAAAGGATTGCCTAAAAAAAAGAAAAGCAAAAAAATCACAGAACTTAAGTCCCAATAACCTTACATCAAATAATGAAATTGGAAAAAATAATAATTAAAAAATAGAAATGTGATAAAAAAACGAGTTAACTTGACTAAGTTATGACCTACAATATGAGATCAGGATAAAAAAAAACTATTTTCATAAAAAAAAGCATAGAACAAAAAGACTGAAGCTAAATCTACAAAAAATACATTGAAAAAAAAATTCAATTAACCTAGATTAACATGACTAACCCACGACCCGTGATAACAAAAAAAAAATAGAAAAATCTACAAAACTCAAGGCCCAATAACCAAATCTAAAAAGATAAAAATAAAAAAAAAATCAATTTTAGAAAAAGAAACATTGGGGAAAAAAAGGCTAAGTCAATCTAGGTTACCTCGACTAACCCGCGACATGTGATATAGGATCAGGATAAAAAAATTGAATTAAAAAAAGTAGATAAAAAAAGATAAAAGTTAAATCAATAAAAAAACTTGAGTCAACTCAAGTTAACTTAACTAAGTTGTGACCCAGGATAACCTTTCTGAAAGGAAAGTAGAAAAATCACAAAGTAAAAAGCCCACTAACCTATTGTCAAATGATAAAATTTAAAAAATAAAATAAAAAAATAAACATTAAAAAAAAACTCAATTCAACCTGAGTTAACTTGACTAATCAATGATCAGGGATATGAATGATCAAATTTGGTATAAAAATAAAGAAGCAAAATTCATAATCATCAATAGTTAAAAAATAACAATCAAATAAGAAGGATCAAATATGTTATAGAAACTAAATGAAAGAAAATAATTAGAGATTAAATTGAGAAATAAAATAACTTAAGAAAAGTATAAAAAAAGACTGTAATAAAAAAATAAGGGCTAAGATTGAATATAAAAATTTAATCAAATAAAATTTAAAGGGATAAAATTGAAAAATATAAATAAATCAATAAAGTGACAAAAAGAATAGCAAAAAAAAATGAGGACCAAATTTGAATATAAAAATTAAATGAAATAAAATGTTGAGGGATAGAATTGAAAAACATAAATAAATCAAGAAATGGATAAAAATTAGCAATTAAAAAAATAAGGATCAAATTTGAATACAAGAATTAAATAAAATAAAATGTTGAGTGATAAAATTGAAAAGCATAAATAAATCAAGAGTTGGATTAAAAAATAGCAATTAAAAGAATGAGGGTAAAATTGGATTAAAAAATTAAATGAAATAAAATGCTTATGAATGAAATTAAATAAAAAATAAACTTTATGTATCAAAAGCAAAACAAATAATTATCAAAAGAGTAAAAATCAAGTTAGGTACAAAAATCAAATAAAAAAGTCTTTTGTATTTTTTAGAAGAATCAAGAGAACAGGGAGAGGAGAAGAAAATGAGCATACTAGAGCCACACCAACAGTCTATTATCGCCATGTGCCTGTCTATAGAAAAGTCCTTGGGGAGTTGCTTCTAATATCACAACTAAAGGCGGTGTTTAGCCGCTGGAGGAGCTCACATGCACCAGAAAAACATGAGCTCCTCTTATTTAATGGAGTGTGTATTGCATGCGCCACCAACATTTTATTTATTTTTATTTTTATTTTTATTTTTATTTGTTAAAAGATCAAATTGACCATCATCCAACTTGACAGTAACAAAAAACCTAAAAGAAAAGGATAAAAAAACCCTGAAAAACAACTATAGAATATTTGCCTTGGATGGTACTTTAGATATTTTGTGATTTTGAAATTGAAAACTCAAAAATGCTTATGCAAAAAAGTTAATTAATTTTTTTTTATAATATTTAAGTCATACTATACAGAAAAAGGAATAAAAATATATATATTTGTCTTTATTTAATTTTATAATGACAAACATATCTCATGAAAAAGATTAAATTATCCCTTAAAATAAGTTACAGGGCTTTGTATAGGAAGGGAAAATTTATCAAATCAATTGAGGGAGTTTCCAATGAAAGACGAGTGTGTTTGTTTTGTTTGTGGTTTTAAAAAAATAAGTTTAAAAAAAGTGTGGTTAATTGGATTTAGATACGTGTTTGGTAAAAATTGTGATTGAGGTTTATGTACAGCAAAAAACATGTATGAAATGTTTGGTAGTTGTGTGGTTACAATTGTTTTTCAAAGTGTTTTTTACTTGGAAATGCATTAAAATAATGCATTTTTATTTTTAAAAAATTATTTTTGATCCTAGCGCATCAAAATGATTTAAAATAACAAAAAAAATATTAATTTGAAGTAAAGAAAACAATAAAAAATTATCAAATTTTTTCAAAAATACTTTTGAAATCAAAAAACAAACAATATTTTATGAAACTCGGTTAAAAAAACATGTAAAAACTATTTCATGAAAATTGCATTTCAAACTCAATTTTATTAGTGGACTCCACAGTATAAAACATAATTTTTACAGTTATCAAATATCTTACTATATTTTTTACATAACAAATACACAAACAGGTGCAAAACAAACACACCGAGTTAAGTATTTTTTTTAATTTAATTTAATTATTTTGAAACATGGCAAGCCATTGTATATATTGGGTCGGCAATCAAGCATGAGAAAATAGCTTTGTTTATCTAGTCTTATTCACTAAAAGCCCAAAGACCAAAGCCCAAAAGGCCCACACAAACCCCAAACAGCCCATGTTCATCCAACCCCACCAAGACGACGCGTCTTACGCAAAATGAAGTGCCCGTGGCAAGAAAACAACTGAAGAAAATCAAATTAATTTAAAGTAAATAAAAAACACAAAACTCTGCGACTAAAACCCTACTCAACAGCACCACTACTCACCACTGAGTACTGTCTGAGTCGTTTCTCCAGACTGAGTACTGATTGGGTCTTCTTCTTTGGTCTTCAAACATGAAATTTCTTCTTCAAGGTAAACAACACAAATGACAACTTTTGTTCCCCCATTTCTTCTGCTACTTTAAGAAAATAAAATAAAAAAACAGATACAATATTTATGATTTATCAGGTGCTCAAAGATCACTGCTCCGCGGCTTCGGAAGGCGATGCTTGGCTACTTCAACAGAACAGTACGCCAAACGAAATTATGCAAATAATTTATCAGAGTACAACACTGTTTTCACTTCTCTAACTGCTAAACGCAGGTATTTACTATTCCCTTATTTATTTATAAATGTATTTTTTATTATATTAAATTTAATTTACTTAAATTTATTATTATTGTTGTTGGGAATTAGGCATTATCTGTTGAGAGATGCATACGATGATATGGTGTTAGACGGAGTGCAGCCGAGTAGAGATACATTTCATTCTTTGATTGCTGGAACAATGAAAGGCTCGCGTTTGCAAGATGCTTTCTATTTTAGAGATGAGATGAAAACTATGGGTTTGCTTCCTGATGTATGCTTTTCTCTTTTCTCGTTAATTTTTGAAACATTATTACTATTTTTAAGCCATGTGATTTTTTCGATATTATAGGTTGTGTTGTACAACTTTTTGATATCAACCTGCGGGAAAAGCAAGAATTCTGACCAGGCAATTAAGGTAAAGCTATGCTATTGTTTTTTTTTTTAGCAGGGATAAAGTGTTATTTGTATTTGGATTTTGCTATTTTTTCTCTTTTGTTGAAGATTTTGGACGAGATGAAGAATTCTGGAGTGAAGCCGAATGGACAAACCTATATCTGTCTACTTAATGCGTGTGCTGCTGCTGGTCGGTTAGATCCAGTGTATGTTATTTCTTCCCTGGTTTATATCTTTTCTCCTTTTTCATCTTGATCACCATGCTCAATCCCTCAACCTGATGACCCTTTTCATCTAGCTGCATGGCTTTGTAGCCTTAAGTGTATGACTGGGAAAGGTTAACAATGAAATAAGGTGCAGCTTCACAAACTAAAATGATTGGTATAATGCATTTCCCAACTTAACTTCATTAACTGTAATGTTTGTTGAGGACATCAATGACAGTCAATTCTCTCAGATTTTGTTGCCAATGAACTCATGGACCATGTCTTCAGCCGACAATTGGCTTGATGTTGAGCCATGTAGCATCATCAAGTTATGTTTCCCATAAATTGTCTTGTTGACCTGTGAAAAATTAAATTATTCAGCATCATCTAAAATGTTACAGGTATGCAATTGTTCGTGATATGACTTCAGCTGGTGTTGGTTTGAACAAGTTCTGCTATGCAGGACTAATAGCTGCACATAAGAACAAGACACCCATAGCAGAAGATGTAGCCACCAAAGTAACTATAAACAATTCTCCTTTTTCTGAACATCATTTTCTCTTTCTTTCAGAATTTTGAAGCTTTTCTAATAACCTTATATTGTTGGAAGATTATTGAGCTTGTTGAGCAGTCAAAGGGTTGGTCATCAGTTGAAGCATCAACGGGAGAAAATGCTGAAAATGTGATGATGAATGTTTCTGAAGAGGAATTATACAATTTACCAACTGCAGACTATGTTCATAAGCGTCGAGGATTTTTGCGTAAGGAATTGACTGTCTACCATGTGGCCTTTCATGCTTTTACAGAGCTTAAAAATGTTCAGGTAGATTTTCTCAGATCCCTAGTGATATCTTGGTTTGCTAGCCTTTATGAAAATCAATTTCTACTATGCCACTCACTATTGCTGCCTCAATTTTTCTGGTGCTTTTATTTATCAGTAGTCTTGTTGTTTTTTCTTGGTCGCAATAGGCTATGGAAGTTCTTGTGGAGATGCTTAAGAGTGAAAAAAAGGATCCTGATGTCTTTATTCTCTTGCAAATAATGAGGTATATTAGTTGATCATTATTTAACATTTGAGGTCAATTTAATCGAGCTATGTACAAGAGCAATGCAACATGGATTTATTCATTTTCCTTTCATACCCTATTGATATTTTCCTAAACAGTCATGAAACTGTGTGCATGGTTTCAAATAACGAGTCCATATATACTCTCTCTTCGTGGTTTATCATTTGGTAACTGGGAAGAGTATTAGCTTTAATTGGCTATCAGTTGTTCATGGATAGATAGTATATCGAGTGGTGTATTTATCAGAGTACGACTTTAGAATTTGGTGATCGACTTCCTTGTATACACCTTTCTAATATACACTTTATATGAAATCTTTCTTTAAATTTTAGTTTTAACTAATACAACTGGCTGCTAATCCGACCCTTGTAATTGCCTTCCTAGTGATACACTTTTTTTAATAATCTATATTTAATTAGAGCTGTTATACGCTCTTTTGCAAGTGTCGTGCAGTTAGGTTAGGTACAAGGTTTATATGGAAGAGCATGTGTTATTTGGCAGGGGAACTCATAGATTTTTCCATTTAATGAATGAACTCTTAGAAAATTTACTTTCTTATTCTCTAAAAATCTTTAGTTGCTCTGAGTTTTGTCAAAATTTATGTCTTCTACATAATGCATGAGTCTTGTGCGAACTCTCTTCCTGAATCTCATTCCATGGCCTGAATGTTTCATGTTTCTGGTAATTATGATGTGGTTAGCCATGTCACACTTCTGAGAACCATAGAGAGGAGACAGAAAGAGTATTGTTCTGTTCCAAGAATCATCACAAGAAAACTCAAAATAAAACATTGAAAACACTTGTGACATGCTCATTTGAAAATAAATACCTTTGTGTGGCTTGAAGAGGTGCCTGCATGATTGCAAGCTTTAGTGGATAGAAATGCACACCACTGTTGTAATTAGTATTGAGGAGTGTTGCAGAGGGTTAACTATCTTTCATAGCATGTCTTTTATCACGGGTCTATATAGTTTATTAATTGTTCCAACTCTAGTCATTTGCTTTGCAATTTTCATTGGTATGAGTTGAGTTTGTGAAATTTAATTTCCATAAAAGAAAATTAATCTGAAAAATGGCCTAAAAAGAAAAGAAAAAAAATGCAAACTCGCCTCTTCTAGCTAGGTGTGCTTGAAGTTGGATGAGAATTTTGCTATATATATATATATATATATATTCCTTTAAAGATGCTTTCTTTCTTTCTATTTCTATTTATTTTGTCAATGTACAAGTGAAAAAATTCATAAATTACTTCTATAAATTTGTCTTTTTTTGAGAAATATGAAGGTGACTTGTTAAATCAAGTTATGGGAAAAAGAAAGCCACAATAAAAAAAAAATTTGCATTCTTCTATTTTTACTGTAATTTTAATTGATTGAAAAAAGAAGAAGCTTATTTGTCCTTTTCTGCTGTCTTCAAAGGAAACAAATAATTAATTTGTTTTCTTATAATATAGTAGGATGTGGACCTCTGCTTGCTTTAACTATTTTTTCAGAACAAAATTAGAAATGCAATGAAGGCTTTTCATTTAAATTATTCCTATAGTATCAGTAATGCATTTTTTTTTGTCATAGCCATCGCACTTCATGTGCTTTTATGTGATCATTACAATTTCTAATGCATGGGGCAGTGCCTTGGTGGTCATTTCTTATTTTTCATTATAAACAAAATAAGGAATCAAATAATGAAATTAAAATGTCAATGCAATAACAATTACATCATAACTCAGATTACCATGTTGATATATATAGAACTCAGATTAGCTTGCGTACCAAACAAGTTCTAAGAGCATTGAAAGCAATCTGGATATGAAACGTGCTGCTGAGAGAACATTTGTATCTTTGAGAGGCTGGTAATGTTGTATTCAAGGAAGAATATGGCAATGAATAATTATTGGGGAAACAAACAAGCTAAGATAGACAGCTACTAGTGGGAAGTAGATACAATCAAATATTAGTTGTGTAAGCAGATGGAAGAGACTGAATAAGTTGGCTGAGATTCTTATTATGTCTGTAGCAATGTAGAATAGGATTATATGGCTCTAACATATGGCATTGCAAGGACAATAGGAAGACAAGACAGAATTTTGCTTGTGTAAAAATCTGTTCATGTTCGAACAATGATTTTAGATTATAGAGAACATAATAAGAGAGTTGTCACTACTAACTACCCATTGAATTTTAGGCTGTCTTTCCAGTCCACTTGTTGTGTAGAACAGTTTTTTTTTTTTTTAATAAGCATTGGGTGTGCATCAATTAGGCCAAGGCTATTCTTGAACTTGCAACCTTTTTTTCTTTTTTATTATTTTGTTATTTCAATTGGTCATTTGACATTAAAAACTATGAAATGTCCTTCTAAATCCTTTTTGTCTAGGTGCTATCTACTTTCTGGAGACCTTGATCGTGCTCTTCAAGTTTTTAATGATTATATGAATTCCACGAAGCCTTCTTTTATAGAACTATACACGGTGAGTTTTGTAACAACTGCCATATCTGCGATTTGTATATATATCAGTTGGCTGTTATATTGAATTCTTGCATTGCATATCACTTTGCTGTTGGAAAAACCAGCTTTCTTTTTTCTGACTTTATGTATAAGTAGGTTCTAGAGGTATTGAACAGAAATTCTAGAACATTTTTATTCACATGTATCTTCCATCTCAGAATCATATCCTTCTGCTTCCTGCAGCAGAATTGACCTTACTTGAAAAATACATGCATTCTTTAATGTTCTCAATATTACATGTAGTACAATGTGCTAACCTGCACATTTATTTTACAAAAATTTTCAGGGGTATATATGTCAGTTCATAAAAACTTTCTTCTCTAACGCCGTACACTCTTTCCTCTTTCCTCTCTCCTCTCTCTCGAAATCTCCCTACTGGATTAAATGCTCTTTCTTATTGCTCTATTTCTGTGTATCAATCACCTATAAACAATTCTCAAGAAGTGAAAATTACCTATAAACTCTTCACCTTTGAATTCCTGCTTTTTTCACTATTGGGACTTTAGAATCATGTTTTTTTTTTCCCTAATAGAAGTGGAAAGGTATAGCTTATTGGATCTGAATCTATTTTCCTCCGAAAAATCATGTTTGTTCCTCTTAACAATCGTGTGAATTAGTTCTTCAGAATGTGGATTGTGATGAATCTTTTCTTCTTCATGAATCATTATATGATCACTTTTTACTAATGTAGGCTTCTTGCTTCTCAAACATCAAGTGACAAGATCTGACAAGAACTTCTGTGTTAACATATTGCTTATTAGTGAAATGGAGAAATTTGAAATTTTGATGGTTTTTAACAGTTCGTTGCATAAAAAAGAGGGAGAAAGGAGAAGGCAGGGGCCTTTATCTGTTTGTGGGAGGATGCAGATCTTTTTTCATACATACTAAAATGACAAAATCTTCCCTGAATGCTATTTTTATTATATGAGAGAACAAGGCTATTTTATTTCTAAAAAACGGTGGGCACATTACTTACCTGCAAGGGGCTGCTAACTTGCTGTTATTTCTGTTTGTCAGCTTTGAGCGGAACCCATTTCTATTTGGACTTAGATTACCTCTCAATGCATTAAACTGCAAGCATATTCATCTATTCACAAAATCACGTTTTTTTTCTCCACACATGACTCTTCCTTTCTCCCTGTTGAACACATGGACCCCCCCTCCCCAATCTCCTCCTCTCTCTCCACTTGATCTGCATATATTCTCTTTTCTTCCTCTGCCAGGTCACCACCAAAAATCTTTGTTACTTCTGCCACTGATGATGACAAGAGGGTTCTCACCTATTATCCATTCTTTATAGAAGTGCATACAAAATTATGACTTGATTTATTTTACAATTTCTCTTTTCCATTACATCATTTTTGTGAGCCTGAACTTTTTTTCTTAACATATCCACAAAGAGAAACCTCACTTTTGTAATATCATAAATGGAATTTACAATTAACCTTTGTTTACTGGGAACAGTGTGAAAATATATGAATTGCCACCAGAAACTTGCTTTTTGGAGATTCCCTTCTTTCTTTGCATAAGTTTTTACTTACCTTTTGTCCCTTATTTTGCTGACTAGCAGCCATTTGTTTCATATTTTTTCTTTAATTTATTTACATCTGCCACTGTGGTGTGGGGAATCAATTTATTTTCTGTATTGGTGCAACTAAGCTGATCATAACACAAGCCTTAAACTGCTTGAACTTCTCATAGGTACTTATTGAGGGAGCCATGGTAGGGCATACTCCAAGAGGAATGCAAATTGCTTTAGACAAGCTGGTACGGTTAGTTTATGGTTCTATACTATGCTTCTGATAGTGTCATCATTGTGCCTTCATATAGATTCTTGAACAATGCAGGAAGAAATGACGCAGAGAAGCTTCTTCTTGTTTCCAAAAATTGCAAATGATCTACTACTCATAGCAGCTGGTGATAAGGTAATAATTATGCTGCACTTTATTTGTCACAAGGCACCATTCATTGTTATTAATAGTTAGAAATGTTTATATGTTGTTGAGCTGTATATCTCATCATTTTATGATAAAATTACAGAAAGGTGGATATACCACTGCCAATTATATTTGGGACCTGACACAAGCTCGCAAAATGCCACTTTCATTTCCTGCGGTGGAAGCATATTACAATGGGTTAAAAGTAAGTCTTTTTTGTTTCATAATGCACTGGAGGATTTTACAATGGTCTGCTGTTTATTTAAGCTTGTTGTTACCTCTTTTTTATTGTCCTGTAGCTTCATTCAACTAAACCTTCCCATATTCATGGTGAAACTAATAGGTTAAAGACTTGCAGCAAATGGATATAAATTCTTCAAGTGACTCAAATAGGTTAAAGAATTGCAGAAAAAGTTATCCATAGTGCTCTTGGGTTAGAGCGGAGGCGGGTCTTTAAATTGACATGACATATGCGAGGATGAGTCTCTGAGAATTTAGCTTTGCAGGCCTTGTGATTAAACAAAAAATATTAGCTTAAGCAGCATTGAGTTTACAGAACAATCCTGATGTTTTTCGTCCTTGATAAACTGGAACTTCTCATCAGTTATATCCATAAAGGGGACAGAACTCATCGGATTACATGTTAATATTATAGGTATTTCCTAATACCAACCGCATGCTTTTCCTTGCACTCTGCAACTCATCAGATCATCTATTAATAATTTAGGTATTTCCTAATACCATCCGGATGGTTTTCCCTGCTCATGGCAACATTTTTCCAGTTTTCTCGATTGTGGAGACATTTTTTTCTGGAACTATCAAACATTTTTTTCACACAAATGTCCCTCAAAAGACCCCCCTGGATCATTTTCAGTGAATGAAAATATCTGGTGGTCATCTCACCATGTGCCCTGTTCAATACATGCTGCACATATGGTCCTGTTATTTCCATAAGCAGATTCCAGTGTCCTTCCATAAGCTTCGAAAGTTGGAGTTGAGCTAATGAAATTGCAAAATGCAAGGTGTTGTTCTTTTAAAGTAATTTAGGAAAGTTCATCCTGTGGTTTTGCAACATACTGTTGGTTCTAAATCCTATCGCTGTGTAGCTACCTAACTCTCTTCCTTCTCTTCTTTGAACGGCAGGGGCGCTGTGTACCGGAAGACGATCCCAGATGGTTGCTAGTTTCTAGTACATACGAGAGGCTACGCCCAAGATCTGGAGCAGGAACTGGACCTGCAAGACAGCAGGCGCAGAATATCAAAACTGATACCAAAGAAAGAACGGCTTTTTAAATGGACATGACTGTGGCTTGCTTTAGAGAGTGTCCATAAAAAGGATGTAAGGAAGTTTTACATGGATTATCATCTGGTGCTGCTCATGAAGGGATGTCACCGTAGCCTGACTGACAGTTTTGATGCTCAGTAACTGATTTCTTTCCTTACCCCGCCACTTAATAATTGAAGGCAACGATCGTTCAAGCAATCCGTGTTACCCTTGTTAAATCTTCTAGTTACAGTTTATACATTTTTTTTTTTTTAACTACGTTTGTAATTTTATTTCTGCGAGGTTCAAGGAAAGGATGAACATGCCCTAGTTGATTTAACTTGGCTCTACTATATCATAATAATAATAATAATAATAATAATAATAATTAAAAATGTTAATAGATGAGTTTTTACAGGTATAATAAATGAAAAACAGGTTTTCAAACACAATTATAACACAATTATATGGGAGTACTAAATGATTCTTCATTTGTGATTTGAATAAAAAAAAAATGAAGTTATAAAAGTATAAATCAAGAAAGAAAAAAAATCCTAACTTTCCCATTATACCAAAGTAATTTATTTTCACTAATTACAATTATATTTTTTTACGGGTGTATTTTAAACTTACGTTTTATTTTAAAAATTATTTAATTAATGTGTTTTAGTTTTTTTAATAGTTTCAATTTGATGATATTAAAAATTAAAAAAATTATAGAATGTTTGGCATTTCTTGACATTGGGATTCAATTGCGTTTTTGAAAGTGTTTTTAAATTTTTTTAGTTTTAAAATAATTTTTATTTTATTTTATTTTTTAAATTATTTTAATGTGTTAATATAAAAAATATAATTAAAATATAATTAAAAAATATTTTTTTAATATATATTTTTTAAATAATTTAAAAAATAATATTTACCATATTTTCAAACACATTTTATATCAATCATCAAAAAAAATAATTGTAATATTATTTACTTTTGAAACCTAAATTTTAACATGTTATCATTGGTTTTAAAGCCTGATTAGAAAAAAAAAATTAACACCATTTTAAAAATATATATAAGTTAAAAAACTTGGTTTCATAGCCATTTTTTGAAATATAAATAAGTTTAAGCAACTTGTGAAAAGACAACTATTGTTAAAGAGTTTTGTTTTTAATTTTTGCCATTAAAAAATTACTTAAAAATAATTAAACTCTGTAAAGGGTTTTTTTTTTTTTTTAATAAACCCTAAAGCAAAGCGCCATCATCACCCAACCCAAAGACCAAAGGGAGACGATTATTCTTCCTCGCTCGCTATTCACCCAGTTACAGCAGCCTCCTCCTAAGTCTTTTCCACCATCGCCGTCTGCCATCCTCCTTCGCAGCAGCCACCTTCAGCCTCCGCTACATAAGCAATAGTAATTGCTCCAGTAGCATCGGCAGCAGCCGCAGGCCATCCCGATCCACTACCCGTGAGTCATGGTGAGGATTTTTTTTATCTTTCTAGATTCTTGTCCAGTCTGTCAAACACCAAAGAAAGGGAAGGAGAAGGCTAGGCTAGGCTAGACTAGGCTAGCATTGAGGCTTTAATGCTTTGGATTTTGATAAAAGGGAAAGAAAATCAAGCTTTCTTTGGATTTCCTATGAAATTTTCTATTTTCTTATCGAACATTATTGATTGTTCCCGTCTATTTCGTTTTTAACCATTTCAATTTTCATTGTAATGCATGGATTTGAATTATTTTTAGAATTCTTAGGGTTTTATGCATGGATTTGATTAACGGTGTGGATAGTCCGGATGACTTTAGGTTTAAGCTTTGCAATGGTGGTATGCCGGTTGCTGACTAGTGCTTCCCATATCTCTTTTTAGTTTTGGAATTTTGTTTTTGAAGTTGACTTTACTTGGAAAATATTGCAGGTCGAGAAAACTTTTAAAGATGAAGCTACCGAGGAAAAGGGAGAGCTTGCCAGACTGGTATGTTACTGTTATTTTTTCCCGGCCGGGTTTTCTCTCTCTCTCAATGGATGCTGATGTATGCATTAATGTATTTGAGAAGTTTGCGATGAAGTTACTTGTGTGGTAGGAAGTTTTATTTTCATTACTGTGCTGTTATTGTTATCATGCAATTCGATTATCAGTCAATAATTCTTGGATTGAAACAATGGCTAGCTTGGCATCAGTGTTGTCAAAGGTAGAAGGCGCTAAAAAGCACCAAGCCAGTAAAATGACCAAGGTGCTCGGCGCATGCCTAGGCGCTCGCCCGAATGAACCAAGGCGATATACTATAGATTAAAAAATATATATATATGATATTATATTATATTATATTATATTATATTATATAAATCTAAAAAATATATCTTTCCAATTAAGATTAGATCATTAGAAAATCAAAAGAAAATATAAAATATCTTAACATAGTTGTATAAAGTTATATTTTTCACCCTTAAAACAAAAAAAAGATAATTTGAAGTAGTAATGTAGTAAGTAGCCAAATAGATTAAAACAAAACCTTAAAATCATCATCATTATTCATTAATCTTCAAAAACATCCTCATCCATGCTTGTTCTATACTTGTGTTGTTGTTCTCTGACTTTGCTCAACACAAAGTGTGGCTCATGGTTCTCTTCAAGTGTCCTTCCTTCCTGTATGCCTCCTACTTTAATGATTTTTTTATTCTTTCTTTACCCTAACCTTTGCTTCTTCTTTTTTTTGAAAAAATGCCCCTAACTTGTTTCTTGTGATAAATAAAAAAAATGGACAGATAGGTCAAAACATAAATTATTTTTTTAAAAAAGGGAAAATCCAACAGAAAAAGAAGTATTTCAGCAGCACTCGCTTTAACACCTGGTGCCCACTCACGAGGTAATTGCCTAGGCAGCACTTCATTTAAATTCATCGCCCGAGGCTAATAAAGGTGATGTGGCCTCGCTTTGCCTTGCATGGAGTGCCTAGGCAAGTGCCTCAATGCCTCTTAGCTTTTTAGAATGTTTATTAAGGTTGTCTTCTTGTTTAGTTTCTAAAATTTTAAGGATGGGATATTTGTTATGAATTTTGTATTTCAGCTAACCTGAAGCTTGGTTAACCTAGCCTGTGTAATTTTATCCATTTCTTTCCTTTTTTATTTTAGGAAAGAATGAGTGAGGAACATAAAGAACAAGAACAAGTGTTGTTTTTAGAGGAGGGAAAGAAGAAAAAGTTAAAGAAAGAAGCAGAAAAGGCTCATAAGCGTGGTGTTTGTTACATAAGTAGAGTTCCTCCTGGTATGGATCATGTTAAGCTTCGTCAACTTCTCAGTCAGTATGGTGAAATTCAACGAATTTACCTTGCTCCTCAAAGTATAGTAACTGATACTTCTTTTGTGTTTATATTTAAAAATAAGGGGAAAAATGGGTTTTCAATTTTATTGAGAAATTTTTGCTGTGTGTTTGCAGATAGTTCTTCTATTGATCAAGGGAATGATAATAATAAGAGTAGAAAACGAGGTGGTGGAGCTAAAGCTCAAGCATACTCTGAAGGGTAATTTTCATACATTTTTTTGTGTTAATTACATGAACATATATTTGAATTGTGTTGCTTATTATGTAATTGCTTTGTTTGTTGTGTTTTTCAGGTGGGTTGAGTTTGCTAGTAAAAGTAATGCTAAAAGGGTTGCTAATTTGTTAAATGGTGAACAAATAGGTAATTTATAATTTTTTCTTATGTCCTTTTGTTTTGTTGAGTTGAATGAGAATTTTTAGTTTACTCTGTAGAGAAACCATCAAGGAAACATGTCAAGTTCTTGTTTTACTCTGTAGAGAAACCATCAAGGAAACATGTCAAGTTCTTTTTCTTTGTATATATTTTTTTTTGTTGTTGATTTTACCTATTCTTTGTCATATCTTTTTTTTATAAAAAAAAATGGGTTAGCTTATGTGTGCTGGGATTGCTTTGTAAATAATTTACTTTTTTTTTTCCTCCAAGTGTTCTTTAATTTCTTCTTTGTCTTCTTGTTTTTGTTAGGTGGGAAGAAGCGGTCACAATTCTATTATGATCATTGGAATATCAAGTATCTAAGTAAATTCAAATGGGATAATCTTACAGACGAAATTGGTATGTCACTAGTTTCTGTTGTGCTCTATCTTATCATGTTTTACAGTTTATTGTGTGTCTAAATTATAGTGCTTTAAATGCAGCTTACAAGAAAGCTATTCGGGAACAAAAATTAGCATTAGAAATTTCTGCTGCAAAGAGGGAGCGGGATTTCTATCTCAAAAAAGTTGACCAGTCTCGTGCTTTAAGCTCTATTGAAGAACGAATGAAGAAGGTAACTTCTTACTGTTACAGATTGTTTTTTCCCTGGAACCACCATCTATGGTGCTGTTTTGAGATATTTTGGCATTGCTCAAGTCATCAATTTGATGCACCTGTTTAAGGAATTAAACTTGGCTATTCGTTCTCTGTGTCAGGACTTCAATACTCAAGCTCCTTCTAGGCCAGTTTAAGTATGTTTGGCACAATAGTTGGGCAGTATGGCTAGCTTAGAATCAGTTAAAGCCAGATATTTTCGTTGTGAATCCGAAATTTGTTAGTAGGTACTTGAAACTTGTAATTAAATGATTTTTTTTTTGGTTTATTTAGAGAGGCAAGTAAATCATTTTGACGTCTGATCGAATAGGCTCCTTTTGTTTTGTAAGAGTTAGCCTCCTTCCCTCAGTAGCATGACACTTTCATGATGAGTTATGGTATGGACACAGCTGATACACGATGCCATGTGTCAGCTCCTTCTATATGGTTGAATTAATTATATCATTGAAATTTGATTTAAAAAAAGTAGTTCTCTTCAATAGGATGGAAGAATTAAGAGGAATAGGAATAGGAGGATTGAGGGGGTATTGTTATCAGAGGGCGGTGATGTGCATACATATGTTTGTGTTTTTATTTACATGATGTTTTCAAATCTGTATTTCACATCCATAGGTGTTGAGCATGCATTAGAATACGCTGCTTACATGATCATCTATGATGAATTCCTCAATGAACACTAATCAGATACTCTCTGTTACTGTAATCTTTAATATGCTGCTTATGTGATAATTATTATAAAATCCTCAATGAATTCTTAACAAAGAGACTTTATTATACCCCTCCTAGCTCCTTGTGTCAGTAAATGTCAAAACCAGTTATCTTTTCATTTCATTGGACATGGCAAGCTCTGAAGGGTAAGCCAGGAACCATAAGTTTTTGAGGGAACTTGAAAATGTAGGTGCTTTAGAGGCATGTACTTGATTGGGTTTAAGGGCAGCATGCTTGCAATTTGCGACTGATAAAGATGTAGCATATGTATATATATGCGTCTGTGTGAACATGAAATATGGTCTCTCAAATTTTGCCAGACAATTGTTATTTCCTATTTTGATCGACTTGGATATATAACACTCCTTATGTCAAAAAAATAAAAAATATATAAAAAAATCTTAGTTTTGAATGGTTTTGCTTTTTACTGGAATTTTTTTTTTGTACATGCTGATGCTTTGATACCCCTAACTAATTATAAAGTCGTGAATTTCATGCCATTCTGTTTTGTTTAGTATGTCTTTCTTGTAATGTAAATTAATGGTTTCACCATTTGCATTCTGGGACTTTTTCTCTCTTTATGGCATGGCATCATATATTCTTCAACCTCCTTCACGTGATGGGTTTCCTTTTCTATTTATAGAAGCAGAAGGTCCAACAAGAATCTGGAGGTGAACTTTCTGTTGCCCCACAGAAACCACCGGTTTGCCGACAATTCCCACAGAAAAAACCAATGGCTGAAAGAGAGAGAAGCAAACCTCAACTCTCTAAAGATGTCCTGGCAGGGGTGAGTCATTATTTGTAGGTAACAACTTTCAACATCAAATCTATTCCTTGGATCTAAGTTTTGCTGCTGTATGCAGGTATTTGGTGGTTCATAGTGATGGGTTGCGAGCATGTCACTTTATGTTCAGGATGAGGAGCTTATGTGATAAAATTTATTGCTTTGCTCTCCCATATGCATGCGATGCATTTTGATGCGTGCGCAGCTCACAATTTTGATACTGTTTGTAACATTTGATGATTTGATCAAAATGAAGTAACTCATCAACAGTAGTCTTGTAAAATCATATGGGCAACCTGTGTATTTTACAATCACCTATCTGTTTTAAGATCATTATTTTGCTCATGGAATTACTGCCCGTCGGTCTTGTTCTCTTTCAGCCTTTACAAGGCACCCAAACTTTTGCAAATTTGGATGCAAGATATTGGTAATAAGGCAGCGTGCAGATTCCCCGGAACCAGGCTGCAATCTATTTTAGGTCAAGGATCTCTCTCTAGCATATGCTGACCGAATGGAGGAAGCTCCATGTCTCATAGCATCTTTGTAAATCTAAAGGAGAAGAGCCACTCCAGTCTATGTTTGTATCCATCCTGACCTGAACTGAGAGCTCATATAGCTGCCGCAAGTCTGTCGACATGTATGGTTACCTGCATGTGCCTCTTCAACCACTTGTCATTAAAAAATGGAGCAGTTGTTTCCATGATACACCTTGGTAGATGATTTCAGATGAACTTGCAATGCTGTACAAGGTGGAGTCATGCAGGGGTAGAGCTAGAATTATTTATTAGGAGGAGTCAAAATTAATATAATAAAATATAATATTTGTTTTAATTTATTATACATGAGTTGTAAAACAAAACCTACATAATTTAGTTTTATTCAAATAACTTACTACAATTATATAAAAGCCTTTGTATAAGGTAAAAAGTTTGGAGTAATATCAAATTGAGTCAAAGTAATGAAGTTAATTTTATTTTCATAATATATCCATCACTTTAATGTTGTTGGTCTTTATACCTATCAAATATAAACATACAAAGTATATAAGAAACATTAGTTAAAACAAAACATTATTTATGTTTGATAAACTTTGAAATAAAACAAAAAATAATAAAGAATGATTCTTACATATTTATTTTAATTGTGCTCGTCGTTCTTTCATATAATAGAATTCATCGATTATCATATCAATTGTGAATCTTTCAGCAATTTTTTTTTCTATATAGACAATTAAATAATTTGCAAGAAAACATCCTCCATCTGATTGCGAAGTCTTGTTTTAACAATCTTCATCGCTGAAAAAGCTCGTTCAGTAGGCTGTGAGTTATCAATATATTTTTTTTTTGAAAAAAGAATTAATTCTTCTTATTTTGTTCATGGTTCAACCTAAAATCAAAAGATATATTGTAAAAAAAAATTGATAATTTTGACGGTTCTGCTAAAAACAAAACATAAAAAAAATTCAAACATAATCAAAACAAACCAATAAAATATATCTAATTAATTAAAAAAAATCAATATAACAAGAATTAAAAAAAAATTGATAGAACTAGCAGATCTAAGAAAAAAAAAGAGCAAAAATGATAGAATTATTAAAAAAACCTCATCAAATTATTAACAAACATCTCCAAACAAAACAAAAATATATTTTAAATTTAAGTTACCTTATTTTATTTTATGAAAGATAAATTAATTAGTAACTCTGCTTCAATCTTTTTGTAGAAAACTTTTGCTCGCGATTTATGTTTTTGATTGGCTGCAGGATTTATATTAGGATAAATTGGTGGCTCTGTTTTTTATTTCACAAAATAATGCCTTTATATTTTTTTCTTTTCCATGTAGGTCAAGAGTAAATTCAAAGAAAATAAAAAAATAAAATCACACTTAATTTAGAAGGGCCACCTTTTTAAAATAAAAAATATAACACTTCCTCCTATTTAATTACCTAATTACCCAAGAGTATTGCAGGGGGGCCCGGGCCCCTGCTTACCCCCCCTGCTTCCGCCTTGGAGTCATGAATCTCCGATAAAACAAAAATTACGTTTCAGAAAAGCTATGAAGAAGCATGCGGGCTTTCATGCATGTATCTGAACTTAATCGACCAACTTTAGATAACTAATGTGATTTCTAAGTTAATTTTTTTTTTGTATTTCAAAAACATTTTTAAAAATATTTTGAAATATTTTGTTTTTTTTTGTGTTTTTAGATTATTTTAATTTGCTGATATAAAAAAAATTAAAATTATTATTTTAATTTTTAAATAAAAAACATTTTGAAAAGCAACTGGATAATTTAAATGTTCATATGTGGTCATATGAAAGTTTTGTGGGATCCGGATATGCAGGATGACATTGCATAATAAGAACAAATAAACAGGTTTTGTTTGTGTTTCAATTAGTTGCAACACCCTCCTCTTTGAGCAACAGTTCCATCCCTTGTACCTGATGCGCCTTAGGGGCCATATCTAACCTTGATCCCTGATGACTGTATTTGTAACAACAAAGGTATCAACAAAACAAACATCAACGTGCATTGAAACGATAAATGGATGGTTCCAGACACTGCCTATTAAATGATTACCTCATTTGGATACATAAAACAAACCTTCCTAGATATTCTGAAGGATTTTTCCATCAATCCCTGTGAAGGCCTGTGATAAATTATTATAATAATATTAGTTGGTATGCTTATAAGTTGGAGGTGCGGGATGCAGGGGAATTAAAGACCTAACAAAACTAAGGCTTGGATTAGGATATTTATGAATCTTAAATTTAGAATGCTAGGTAAGTTATTTTTCACCGTGTTTGGATGATAGATGATCATGTGTTCATATTCATATTCTATTTTTCATAACTAAGGATTCTAGGGGTTGGTGACAGGGGCTAGATTTCCTACAAAAGTAACAAAACAGTCTTTTATAGATTTTAAGGACCCTTTGATGATTAAGTCAGTGACTTTATTATAAAGAGTTGCAATAAATGAGCTTTAAATTCTAAGAATAAGAAAGTTCATTCTAGTTTATATATGATAAATGTTGAGAATAAGTTGTAAGAGAGTAAAGATGGTGAACCACTTTCCTGGATCATTCATATAGTATTTATAACCTTGAATTTTTATTTTTCTTATTTGAGGAGTTGTGGGTCCTTTTCTTCTTCATATCCTAGTGGAAGGAAGACCCTTACAATCAACATTAATAATGATTATAAGTGTCTCCTTTCACGGCATTAATTATTGATGAGAGTATCATATGCCTACAGAAGATGATCATACATCAATCTATACATGATATTAATGTCGATGAGATCATCCCTTATAATCAACATTAATACTGATTAATGCATGGACGACCCTTAGAGGACTTTTTGCATAGATAGGGTGTAAGGAGATGATGACCCTAGATTCTCACATTGGGTGCTTGTATCTAAAGGAATCCTTCGCTCAAAAAGGCGTTGATCCTAGCATTTTGGGTATAGTGCGTAACTAAGCCCAAGGGGTTAGGTTTGTCATCTTGCCAAACTCATAGACGCTTAGGCCTAATGTTTAAATGAGCTTAAAAGGGTTGGGTATGGCATCTTGCCAGACCCACATATGTTTAGGATCTGCGCGTAGCCAAGCCCAAGGGAGTTGGATCTGACATCTTGCTAAAACCATAAAAGCTTAAGCCCGACTGTAACCGAGCCCAAATGAGGTTGGGCCTAACATTTTTCCAGACCTTGTCATGGGCCCTGGCCTCTACTGAGCTTCTATAATGGATCTTTTTTTCTCTTGATCCCTTATAGTCATAAGTTTTATGAGAAAAAAAAGGTTTTCAGTATGAAATACTTTGATCTATTAGTAACCCCCCAAGTCTTTGTGAACTTAATACGTGAAAATATTGAAAAGGCCATCCTTTTTAATCAATTGATCTCTTTACTTCCTTGTGCGTTTTGTCTTCCTAAAATTTAATTGTTGGGATCCTCTTGGCCAAACGTCACATCCTTATTAGAGGTCCTTTTGAGAAATAGAAAAGACGGCTCGTATTTACTGCAGTATTTGAGCATATTTCTAGAGATCTGAGATGATATGACATGTCCTTTATCCAACAGTTGGGGTGATAAATCGTCTCCTTTATAAACCTAGTCATTTACCTCCATCTTTCTTTTACTTTTTACAATTATTGTCAAGTTGATTTAGAGATTTCTTAAGTAAATCACTTAATTAGTACTTCAAAATGTATTTTTATCAAGGTTTTATATCATCATATTTCACTTAAAGTATCATTAAATTCCCTAACTTAAACATGTTTTATAATAAGTCTGATAAATTAAGATATCTTTAATTTATGGTAAATGCTCATTTCAAATGTAGGCATGTTTCACAATTCAAATGATTGATTGATTTGTTTAACTATTGAAATTGAGAAGACAAAGAGAGGCCTAAGCTTGAGAAGAGATGTTGTTTAATTCAAACTGGAATACCATTCGGTTATTGGATCATAAATGGAGTTATAGAACTTGGATTTACATCTGGTTTATATGGATGGAAAGCTAAGACATAGGCCTAAAACTTTCATGCATAGTCCAAGATTCGAAACAACCATTTTCAAGCTCAAATTGTAGCAACAAAAGAGACGTTGGAATCTGTCCTGCAGCCCAAACACTGTTCAGTGTTTAACTCATATCTCAAGTTCTAAAAGTCAAAATGAGCTCATTCTTGTTTTGTTGGAAAGCTGAGACAATTTCTCAAAACTTTCATGAGGATTATCTGTTCAAATTCGGATGTTAGCAATGATGTTTTGTTCAGACAAGAAGATAAGGGTTGTCACCAAGTCAAAGAGGTGGCTACCCACTTGACAATTAGTCATCAAATCAATAGTTCTGAATTTTAGCCTATAAAATGAGGCATTTGCCACACATTTAGGCATATTGGTTGTTCAGAACAAGATATTGCTCTTACTCTCTTTCTTTATATTTTGTAATGTTCAAGTTTTAATTTATGTGATATTAATCTCTTGTTTATGCTTTTCATTTCCTTTCCTTTACTTAGTTAACTTATATCTTATTTATGTTCTTATCTTGTTTATTTATGTTTCTCTCTTTTATTATGTTTAGTTAAGTTTATTATGTCAAGGTGAAAAGGTTACACTAATGGTGTAAGATTAAGTATAATGTAAACTCAACATGGACTTTAATGTTTGAAATTAACATGTTTTGTATTTGTTATCTTATTCACTCTTAATACTTTGCTTATTAAATAGTTAATCTAGATTTGTGTTGTACAACCCTTGGTACAACAAATATTTGGCACTTTCATAACCTACTGTATGGTATAGCTGACACTTGTGATATGAAAGGAACTTGATTTGTTGTTAATATAAATTAATATCATGAATACCTAACAACATTTACAAGTATTAGCATTATTTGAATAAGATAAGTAATGTAATCATGTTAGCAATTTATAATTCGATTGGCACCTCCTTTGTGTGTGGTTTCCATTTGAGTAATAAAAAGAATTTATACTATACTTATTTGAAATTCTATTAGTGAATCCTCTAACCTTGACAATTGTTTTATCTTTGTTTAATCCTTATATCAATATCCCATAAAATTCTCATAAACTCTTTGTTTTATTAAATATATATATTATTTGTAATTTATATTGTTCACATCCATGTGGTTCGACCCAAGTCTTACCGAGTTATTTATTATTTCGACACTCATGCACTTGGGATAAGACATCAATCTTTTGTTCGTGTCATCACTCCTAAATTTTCATCTTGTACATCATTTTCCTTCTTCTTAGAAAAAATAGACTCTTATAGGATTAGATCTGATTTTAGAAGTATAAACATCATTTCACCTAGTGTTTTAAGGGGTTTTTAGGAGAGGGAAAGGTCACCTCCTACCCTCATATTTGACCCTCCCAACACTCTAAGTGTTGGGGAGGTGTTAATGGTCGATAACTTGGTACCCATGTGGCCTAGTAGCCTTTTAAGAAAGAAAGAATTAGTGAGGAGACCTTGGTTTCTACTTGGGGATGCTTTGAAATTATAGCCCCTTGTGTATGTATGAAATAGGACATTCCTTCCCTCTTCAAGGATTTATTAGCAATGTTTTTAGATATTATAGGTTAGGCCCGAGACAATTACACTCTAATGGGTGGTCTTATCAGCATTTGGTAAGTTTCTTAGGCTTGTTAGTGTAGAGCTCACCATAAACCTTTTTGGATTTTGTTACCAACTGGTCACGAGTACTAATGGCGGTTGTGACTTCTGGTGGTTCCTTATTTTTGCCAATAACCCTAGTGGAGCCATGGGAAAATCTCTCAAAGGCAAGCCCGTGTACCTAAGGAAATGAAGAGGGAGGTGACTAATTATAAGGTACATTGGGATAGTTAGCCTTCAGGGAGGTATGTATCAAATTCGGGGTTATTCCCATACGTATAAGATACCTCTTCGTGAGGTAAACAACATGCCTCGTTTGAGTCCTGGCGAGGAGGAAGCTCTTAGTTGTTGGCTTCTACCTTAATGGAATACGAAGTCAACGAGATGGCTAAAAAGGAATATATGAACCTGTTACAAAGTATACAACTTTTCTCCTTTAGTTTTTATTGAACAAAAAATCACCTTTGATTTTATTTTTATGCAGGGTTGATAGCCGAGGAAGGAGGAGAGACCTCTACTATATCAAAAGAAAGGAGTTTGTCATCATCAAGAGAGACATTTTAATTTCCTTAAAAAGAAATGGAGTATGACCTAATTTTTTGGATGAGCTCCTAATTTATGAGGGAGCAATGACGAGGGTCAGAGCTCCTACCTAAATAGAAGCTAAGGGGAGTCGTACCCCTCTAGTTGGGGCTCATGCTGACTAAACTCCCCTAGAAGTGATAACGGGTGTTGCTGTCTATTTTAAAAAGAAGAAGGGCCTTTACCCCTATAGAGGCAGGCACTCGATCCCTCGTAATGAAGATATATGTCTCTTTGTCTCATCTTTTATTGTGGTCATGGAAGCTACAACTACAGAATCCACATCTTCAGGCCAAAAGTTTGAAGACATCTTTTTCTCATCTTGCACTTAATGATGCACCATTCAATTTTCCTGCCCTAAATGATGAGAAAAGGCAAGTTATAAAGGTTGTTGATGGTGGAAAAAGGGTCCTTGTCATTCTTTCAGACATCCTTTAGATGTCCAATGAAAGCTACCATCGTCATTTAACTTTGATGAGCAAAATGGGTTTTAATTTAAGGAATATCTTTTCTATCTTCTTTTCTGCTTACGAGGCCTTCTAAACCTTTATCATTTACAAACTTTTATAATGTGCACCTACTCTAAAAGGATTTGGGCATATGAAAAGAGCCAAGTGAAGGATGTTATTACTAGTCACATAGTAGGTTATACTACTTTTTAAAAGGCTCCAAAAGGAGAAGACCATCATGGAGACCGAGATGAGAGGTTTAAAAGCGGCCTACATTTCCTTGATGGGTAAAATGAAGCTATTCTTTGTATAAGCTCCACTGAATAGCGGTTACAGGAGGCCCTTTATAAAGTTACAACTTTAAGGCATACTATCATGAAGTTACAAGCATTTAAAGATGTTTTGTGTTTGGAGCTCTAAGATGCTAAAAAGGAAGTTCAGAACTTCTAAGAGAGGCTGGAGGGTGGAGACATTAAAGAGTTCTACTAAAGAGTTCTAAGAAGTTTTTAGAGGGTCAGTAGGCTTGTCTAAGGCGGTTAGAGACAAGATTTTTCTAGCTATGTCCAATCTATACTTCTTTAAGGGAATGCAGATGGACTTTAGTGTTGACTTTCATCCCATTCTCGTACATGATTTTGAGGATGTGTTTCCTATTAGGGTTGTTATTGCCCACTGGACAGAGTACTTAGCTGAGGAGCTTGGGCTGGATCACTAAGCCTCCTAGTATTTTTATTAGTATGTATATTCTTATATACACCCCAGTCCTATGAGGTTGATGATTGTAATATACATTTGTGTAATAAGAACTTTTTTTGATAAAAAAATATTTCTTGTTTTGTTAATGTCTATGGCCTTAAAACCTTGGTGTAGAGATTTTCTTAGGGTCCAATGCCCATCTTTTATCTGTATATTTATGGGTTCAATACTTATCTTTTAGTTGAACATTTTTGGGTCTCACACTTACCCGCAGTTATACCATTTTGAGTCCAACACCTATCTAGCTAAACGTTTATCAAATATCAAACCTTGGTATGTTCCCCTTACTTGGAACCGAAGAGAAATCTTGGGTTGCAAGTATATTTTTATGTGTTCAGTAGGGTTATTCAATGCCTTTACGATTACATATGCATTCATGTTGTGGAGATGAAAATTGTTTTGTAAAGCAACTGGTGGAGGTCGATTCTTCCTTGTCACTGAGAGTTGTTGGTTATTGCCTTAGAAGATTCGTATCTTTTTTGTTAATGGCGTTGTCATTCCCATTCTTGAAGGTTATGTCAACGCACTAGGGAAGTCATATATATCCCTTCCAAAATAAGTTGTGCAATCACACTAAAAAGACAATTTATCCCTTCCAAAGTAGTTGCCTTAGAGAGATGTTATCAATTCATTTTTGTTGATGTCGTTGTCATTCCTATCCTTGGAGGTTGTGTAGGGGCACTATGGATATTACATATGTCCTATCCAAAGTAAGTTGTGTAATCGCATTAGGGAAATATTAATCCCTTTCAAGGCTTATTATGCAATCACACAAGGGAGATCATATTCATCACATCGTTGAAGGTTGTAGGGTGATTGTCATAGAGAGATGGTATCAATCCTTTTTAGATGAAGGCATTGCCATTCTTATCCGGAGGTTATGCAGGGCATTAGGGAGACCATGTTTGTCTCCTTCAATGTAAGTTTATGCAATCATGCTATAGAGGCAATTAATCTCTTCTAAGGCTTATTATGCAACCGCACTACGGAGACCGTGTCCATTTCATCCTTGTAAGGTTGTGAGATAATCGCTATTTTGATTCCTTATTCTGGATTGGTGTGGCCCTAGGTCATTCCCTGTTAAAGACAAAAATCATATTGGATAAATGGATAATTTATACTTTATTGATTGTGATATAATTTCAAATGATATGAGTACCATATGTGATGAAGACTTCTTCCTTTTATATCTTGAAGATGGTAGGTGGTGGTCTTTACTATTTTTGTTATTCGAAAGGGGTTGTCCCATCTCAAGGCTAATTTTTCTCTATTTTTTTATTGCTGATTTCCTCCAGCTTTCTCAGTATTATGTCACCGAGTTTGAAGATTTTGTTCTTAACCTTAACATTATGATAATAAGCAATGTTGTTCTTATATACCTTATTTTTTATGGCTGTAATTAGATGGGTTTCTTCTAGGAGATTTAGGTTATTCCTGAGGTCTAAGTGGTTACCTTTCAATATGGCCTCAGTTTCATAGGTGAGGAGAAAATGATTTTCCTCGATAAATGTTCCTTGGTGGTTTTGTAAGCCCACAAGATCTTATTTAACAGTTTTACCTAATTTGACTTGACCTCTGCTATCTTTTTTTTAATCCATTCAGCAGAATCCAATTGGTAAGTTGTCTTGGTTGTTTGTTTAGGGATGAGACACCAAAGAGAATTAATGGTTGATATGGAGTTTTTGACATTGTTCCTTTATCTTATGGTTGTCGAACTCTATTCTATTATCAATGATTAAAACCTTTAGAATTCTAAATCTACAAATGATGTTCTTTCATAAGAAAAAAATGACCTTGTTAACGATGATAACTATTAATGCTTATACTTCGACACACTTGGTGAAGTCGTCGACACCTACCAAGATGAACTTTCTATTTCCTATGGCTTTTGGGAAAGGGTCTAATATGTCTACCCCCTTTTAGGCAAATGGCCACGGGGAAGGTATGATGATGAGCTTGGAAGAGAGTTGTCTAGAGATTGATGGAAATTTCTGATATTAATCACACCATTTCATAAAAGTAGTAACATCACTAAGGATCATTGGCCAATAAAACCTTGTTCTAATGACATGGGCTATAAGAGCCCTAGATTCGGTGTTTAGACCGCATATTTCCTCATGAATTTCTCGTAGAACATAAGCATTCTTCGTTAAAGATAAGCATTTCAACAAATAAGCCTGGATAGATCGTTTGTACAAGATCCCATCAATCATGCAATACCTAATTGTATGTCTAGTTAAATAGATGGCTTCGTTTCTATTTGAGAGCAACTTTCATTTGAATAGATAATTCTCGATAATAGTTCTCTAATTATTTTCTATGTCGATAAAAGCATTTATTGGTCCTCTTTCTATGCTTGTTTTCTTGAGAATTTCAATCTATACTCTTAATGAGAGGTTGACCAAGTTGGATCTTGCTAGTTTAGAAATGAGGTTTGCTCTCGTGTTCTCTTCTCTAGAAATCCAATTAATCAGAATTTCCTTGACCTTTTCTATCCCTAAGAGGAGAGTCTGGACCTTTTAGAGATACTTTTTTAGAGTAAGGTTTCTGGTTTCAAAAATCCCTTGGCATTAATTTACTATCAACTGGGAATCGCTGTAGTCATGGAGAGGGAAGGCTTTTAAAGCTTTTGCTAGACCTAATCCTATTAGGAGAGCTTCATATTCTAACACATTATTGGTAAATGAGAACTCGAAATGAATTTCATACTAAAAAACTTATTTGTTGGGTCTTTCAAGTACTGTTCTAGTGTCACACCCTTCAAAATTAGAGGACTTATCAACATACAGTTCATAATATAGGGTTAAGAGAGTGAATTTTGAAGGGACTGCCAGTTCAATAGTTGGTGTAGGATTGTCCAAGTTTTTGCTTTGAAAGTAGCATTTAACTATAAATCTATCAGAACTTGTCTTTTGATGACAAATTTAGACTAGTAAAAAAGTCCATATTCTCCCAGTTCAATTGCCCATTTCACTAAGCATTCAGACATGTCGAGCTTGTAGAGTATGTGTCGCAAAGGTTGATTCATCAATACAATGATTTTGTGAGATTGGAAGTAAGCTTTCAACTTTCTAGAGGCACTTGTCAAAGCTAAAAACACCTTTTTTACCTTCATATATTTGGTCTTAGGATCAATGAGGGTTTGGCTGGAGTAATGCACAAGATGTTGTATGCCTTCTTCTTTCCTAACTACCACTAAACTTACTGCATGATCGGAGACTCTAAGATAGAGGAACAAGCTTTCTTGCTCTCTGTGTTGTGATAAGATTTTAGGGGAGGAAAAGTGTATTTTGAGTGCTTCAAAAGCTTCCTGGCACTCTGATGTCCATTTAAAATTAATGATGGTTTTTTAAGATTTTGAAGAAAGATAGGCTACATTCTCCCAGCCTAGATATAAATCGGTTCAGGGCAGCAAACCTTTCGGTAAGACACTGACATTTTTTATCTTCTGTGGAGGAATCATGTTAAGAATTGCTTGAATTTTCTCAAGATTGGGCTCCATTCCTTTGCAGGGAAGCCTAGAAAATTCCCCCCTCTTATTACGAAGGCTGCAATGATGTTTGAGGAATCTACAAGCCTTCCACTAGTGAGGAAGTTTGATCATAGAGTTCATTTGAAACCAAGAGGTCAACTAATAAATCACAGACCATACTAAAGCTCATTTATTCATAAAGGAGAAATAAAAAGGCTAGTCAAATAGATGCTAGAAAGTAACATAATCCAACAAAGTGTGAGCCCTTTTGCTTCACTTGTATTATTAGTTAAAAAAAAAAGGAGATTACATATTGTTTTTTAGTGGATTTTAGACAACTTAATGAGGTAACTATTAAGAATAAGTTCCTAATCACTTTAATTGATGACTTATTGGATGAGCTATAGGGGTTCAAATTCTTTTCTAAACTAGACCTTAAATCTGGCTATCATCAAGTCTATATGAAGGAAGAAGATTTAGAGTAAACTGCATTAAACCTATCCAGGACACTATAAGTTTAAGGTAATGCCATTTAGCCTCACAAACACACCCGCCACCTTTTAATCACTCATAAATGTTAATGGAATATGAAAAGTTTTCAAATGATATGGATAATAATAGATGAGCGAGAACTTTCAATTGTTTAGGGGTTTAGCTTTGTCCCGCTTGGTGTGGTGGATGAAAGATTTTCTCCTTTAAGAATTCTTTCTCCCACATGCCTTTTTCCTCTTTCACCAAAGAGAAAATAAGAATCTTTCAAAGAGACCTAAATTTCCATTAAATTCATTCATAAGCTTGCTATGTTCCAAACATCATAAAACCTTTTTTAAGGAAGTTTGTTTTAGTATTTTTTTATGTCATATTAGTTTATAGTTCTTACTTTGAATTACATATACATCACTTGAAACATGTTCTAAAATCTCTTCATGCTAATCAATTATATGCAAAGAAATCCAAATATATGTTTGGTAAGCAACAAGTGGGATATTTAGGCATGTAATCCTAGTAGATGTGATTGTTATTAAATCTAAGAAGACAAACAATAAAGGAATGGCCATCACTAAAATCATTAAAAGAGCTTAGGGGTTTTCTTGGTTTGGCAGGTTACTATAGAAAGTTCACTAGAGGAATTGGTATCATTAGCAAACCACTTACAGATTTGCCATGGAAAAATAGTTTTGGATAGAATAAAGGAACATAGAAAGCTTTTGATCTGCTAATGAAGGCTTTATATAAGGCTCCAATCGCCTTACCTGATTTCACTAAAACTTTTATGTTGTAGACAGACACATGTGCTATAAGGTTAGAAGTAGTGCTCAATCAAAAGGGCTAACCTCTTGCTTTTTTTTAACAAGGCCTTGGTAGGCAAACATATGGGGGGGTTATCCATTTATGAGAATGAGTGTTTGGCAATTTTAATAATAGTAGACAAATTAAAACACTACCTAAAACATGAACAATTTGTAATCCAAACCGATCATAAAAGTCTTAAACATCTACTGGACCAGAAGATCCACACCATTAATCAAAAGAAAGGACTTACTAAATTAATAAGATTGTGTTATTAAATTTTATACATAAAAAGGAAAGAAAATATGGTTACAGATGCTCTATCACGAAAATACAACTATAGAACCGACCAATTTGGAGATAAAAAAAGTGAGGCAGGTGATTTTAATGTAGTAACCAGATTGGTGCTTACTTGGTATGAAGACATTTATGGTTCGATACAATAATGACAAAACAACATAGGAGATAATTATTAGTATGGTAATAAATGCAAGCAGATTTCAAGATTTTACTTATTAGAAGGCATTCTAAAGTATAAGGGCAAATTAGTATTTGGAGACAATGAACCCTTGAGAAATCAATTAGTGTAGATTACATATAATTTCTGCATTGACAATCATGTTGGAATGCAAAACTCTTACAAAAATCTTAAGGTTCATTTCTACTAGCCATCCATAAAGAAGCCAGTGAAATAGTTTATCTAACAATGTGACTTATGTTCCCAAGCTAAAGCAGAAATGGTATCTTATCTAGGATTACTACTACCCTTGCCAACTTCTAAGAAGGTATGAGAAGACATCTTAATGGAATTCATTGAGGAACCGTCCAAGTCAGAAAGGAAAGATGCTATTTTGGTATTTGTAAATAAATTCATAAAATATAGGTATTTCATAGCATTATCTCATCTTTTTTCAGCTTATGATATTGCTCACATATTCTTGGACTATTTTTACAAATTTCATGGATCACCTGCCACAATAGTTATTGACAAGGACAAGGTTTTCGCAAGCTTTTTATGGAAAGAACTATTCAAGAGGTAGGGAGTTAAATTGCTAATGAGCACCTCATATCATCCTCAAATTGATGGCTAGACAAAGAGGATGAACCAATGCTTAGAGATATACTTGAGGTGCATGGCTATAGATAACCCAAAGAAATGGTGTTTGGAGCTTTCTCTTACACAGTGGTGGTACAATAACAGCTTTCATTCTGTTATAGACACAACTCCATTTCAAGTATTATCATACCACCAACTAGAGATATTCTCCCAATTGACTCTACTCCAGTTGTTGTCGTGGAAGAGTTAGTGAGAATAAGACTTAATATGGATAAAATGTTGAAGAATCAACTATAAACAATAAAAAAAATATGAAGTGGATGGTAGATAAAAGGACTAAACATGAATTTGCATTAGGTATTTCTAAAGTTGCAACCATATGGACAAGACAATTTATCTCTTAGGAGGAGTTATAAGTTGAATCCTAGGTATTATAGTCCATACAAAATCATTACGAGAGTTGGCACTATAGTTTACAAACTAAGTTTACTAGAAGGCAGCTCATTCCAACTTGTCTTCCATGTTTCACTTTTGAAATAAAAAATTGGTGAAGAGAGTGTGGTTTCATCTAACTTGCCAGTAATGGATGATGGTGGCAGGATTAAGATTTGTCCACTAGTAATTTTGGAAATAAAGTTTATGAAAAAGGATTATAAGGTTGTGGTGGTAGGATTAATCTAGTGGTTTAATTCCTTTCTTGATGATGCAACATGTGAGGAATTAGAAAAGACTCAACAACAATTTCTTGAGTTTTATTTTGATTCTTGATGTCAGGAATCAATTGGAGGGATAAAGTATTGTTACAATCATTCTATTAAGCAGATTAAGCAACATAGATGTATAGAAGTAGCAGTGCAAAAATAAATGAGATTAAACATATGGATCATGAGTTTACAAGTTGGTTAATGGTAGTTATTAGTTAGTTAAAGTTAGTTACTGGAAAGGGATAACTAGTCACAACAATAGCTTTTACTACATTCTATAAATAAGAATAATATGAATAACATGAGATAAGTAATAATAAAACAATATATTTCTTTTTCTCTATCCATTTATCTGGTTTTCTTCTTCTTTTTTCTCTCAATTTCTTTCCTTGTTAAGCCATTAGCTTAACATATTCTTTAATAAAAAAAAATGCAGTTAATTAGCAAATAAATAACTAATTCATGAAATTCAACAAAAGGCCGTCATAATCAAGTGAACTTGAAACTCTTGTTATCTAAACAAAATTATAAAGAAAAAAAAGAAAAAAATATAAAATGTCCCAGGTTTGAAGTTTAATAGGGTGGGCATCAATGGTGACCATGCGGGCTTTAAATTCACATCGATGGTGAGATCATGAATGGGGTGGAGTTTTTTGTCAGTGAATTGCAAGAGTAGACATGACTTTTCAATGCTTATAATTCAAATCCCAATTAAGACTAAAAAGAAAAATAAAAACAAAGAAAAGCAAGTAAAGAAGAAAAAAGGACTAACCTGTATCGCTGATGATTATATAGTTGAAGAGACATTATAGTCTTTATCTTCTATCTAAAAAAAAAGGAGTTTTGTTTTGTTTTTTTTTTATTGTTAACAATTAGGGCTTAATGCTCAAATTAAATTAATCAAGGCAATGTTGACCTAATCAAGTCATAGTACAAAATCAAGAATAAACCCATAGATGGGTCACCAATAATCCTGTCATCCCTACTGAGAGGACTCTTTGTTAAGCCAAAATTTGCTAACCATTCAGCTACTGCAGTAGCTTCTTGAAAAATGTGTTGACGTTTGACTTCCTATTCCCTCTCTAGAATCGCCTTCACTTTAATAATCAAAGCGTAGTTAGCATTTACTTTGACAATGTTCTTTATGATCGAGTGCACTACTAACAACGAGTTAGATTTCAAAATGATTCTTCATAATCCAAGGGAATAAGCAAGTTCCAACCAAGTAACTACTACACACAACTTAGCCTAGACCAAAGAACACATACCTATGTTGATAGCAAACCCTTTAATCTAAGACTCCATACTATCCCTCAACAGTCCTCCGGTGCCTGTAAACCCTATATTGTTGTATTACATTCATCCATATTCAATTTAGTCCATTCTATAGGAGGATACTTCTATCCCGAGTTGCAACCAAGGAAAGAATGACTTTTAAATGGACATATATATAGCTTGCTTTAGAGAGTGTCCATGTAAAGATGTAAGGAGGTTACATGGATTATCATATGGTGCTCATGTAGGGATGTCACCACAGCCTGACAATTTTGATGCTCAGTAACTACTTTTTATTTTTTCCCTTACCTTGCCACCTTATAATTGAAGGCAACGATCATTTAAGCAATCCGTGTCACCCTTATTAATCTTTTAGTCCTAATATTTTTTTTTAACTACGTTGTAATTTATTTTCTTTCTGTGAGGTTCAGGGAAAGGATGAACATGCCCTAATTGATTTAACTTGGCTCTACTATATCATAATAATTTAATATTTATAATTAAACTAAATGAGATTTGCGTTTGATTAATCATCAATCATACAAAAATTTACTAGTAGAAGACATGATTATGACCGATAAACAAATATCTTAATTATCATAATGTGATGTGTCGTTCTCTTTATAACTGTAATCAGTGAAAATAAATTACTAGTGTTTGGGAGTAATCCATTACTTGTGTTTAGGAGCATGATAAATTCTATTTTGGGTATGTTTTAAAATTACATTTCATTTTAAAAGTATTAAATCGATGTTTTTTTATTTTTTAATAGTTTTGATGTCAAAAATATTAAAAAAAATCTAAAAGAATATTATTTTAAAGCATTTTTAAATGAAAAACACTTTTAAAAAACACATTACACTACAATATCAAACACATTATAACATTGTTTAGCATTGCATTGCAATTGTGTTTTTGAAACTTTTTGAATTTTTTTAGCTTCAAATTAATTATTTTTTATATTGTTTGAATCGTTTTGATGTGCTGATATTAAAAATAAATTTTAAAAAATAAAAAATATTATTTTTATATATTTTCAAGTGAAAAAATAATATTTATTGTACTTTCAAACACATCTTATATCAATCATCAAAAAACTAATTGTAATATTATTTACCTTGAAACCTAACCTTGATGGAGTAAATTTTAATATGTTATCATTGTTTTTGAAATTCAATTAGAAAAAATAATAATTTTAATATTATTTTAAAAATATAAATAAGTTAAAAAAACTTAGTTTCATTGCTATTTTTTGAAATACAAGTAAGTTTAAGCAACTTGTGAAAAGACAAAACTATTGTTAAAGAGTTTTGTTTTTAATTTTTGCCATTAAAAAATGACTTAAAAATAATTAAACTCTCTCTGTACAGGTGTTTTTTTTTAAGAAACCCTAAAGCAAAGCGCCATCATCATCCAACCCAAAGGCCAAAGTGAGACGATAGTTCTTCCTCGCTCGCTATTCACCCGGTTCCAGCCGCCTCCTCCTCAGTCTTTTCCACCACTGACGTCTGCCATCCTCCTTCGCAGCAGCCACCTTCAGCCTCCGCTACTTAAGCAGTAGTAGTAGCTCCAGTAGCATCAGCAGCAGCCGCAGGCCATCCCGATCCACTACCCGTGAGTCATGGTGAGGAATTTTTTTTTTTCTAGATTCTTGTCCAGTCTGTCAAACACCAAAGAAAGCGAAGGAGAAGGCTAGGCTAGACTAGGCCAGCATTGAGGCTTTAATGCTTTGGATTTTGATAAAAGGGAAAGAAAATCAAGCTTTCTTTGAATTTCCTAAAAATCTTCCATTTTCTTATCCAACATTATTGATTGTTCCCATCTTTCTCGTTTTTAACCATTTCAATTTTCATTGTAATGCATGGATTTGAATTATTTTTAGATTTTTTAGGGTTTTATGCATGGATTTGATTAATGGTGTGGATAGTCCGGCTGACTTTAGGTTTAAACTTTGCAATGGTGGTATGCCGGTTGCTGACTAGTGCTTCTCATTTCTTTTTTTAGTTTTGGAATTTTGTTTTTGATGTTGGCTTACTTGGAAAATATTGCAGGTCGAGAAAATTTTTAAAGATGAAGCTACTGAGGAAAAGGGAGAGCGTGCCAGACTGGTATGCTACTGTTTTTTTTTCCCCGGCTGGGTTTTTTTTCTCTCACTATGGATGCTGATGTATGCATTAATGTATTTGAGAAGTTTGCGACGAAGTTACTTGTGTGGTAGGAAGTGTTATTTTTATTACTATGTTGTTATTGTTATCATGCAATTCGATTATCAGCCAATAATTCTTGGATTGGCACAATGGCTCACTTGGCATTGCCCCCCCCCCCCCCCCCCCCGCCCCCCTCTTTTTTTTTTCCTTCTACTTGAGTCATGTTTCCTTTTCTTTTTTTTTAGGCATCGCTTATTGGTGGGATGGCAATTGCTGACTTGGTCAAGACAACTTTGGGGCCAAAAGGGATGGTAAGATTTCTTCTTTATTGAGTGTGTTGTAAAACATTGCTTGTTTTAGTTTGTTACTGTTGTCATCTTCTTGTTTTTTCATTTTTTGCCAGGATAAAATTTTACAATCTACTGGCAGAGGTCGTGAAGTCACAGTCACTAATGATGGGGCCACCATCTTGAAGTCCCTTCACATTGACAATCCAGCTGCTAAAATCCTTGTTGGTATCCTTGCATTGCTAATATGGCTTGTTAATTTGCTTTTTAGGATAGTTAAAGCATAAGGATTTTGCAGAGGAAACCTTCATTAAAAAAGGGTCCTTGTTATTTATTTTGAAATATCCAGGTCAGAGTTATCTCTCTTTCAATTTAAAATTTAGACATGCCAGCAAATTGTTGTGCGTGATAAAAAAGAACTAAGGTAAATAGCTCTACTGGAATTTGTTATGGCAATCTTTAACTCACTACTCAGACATTTCTAAAGTTCAAGATGATGAGGTTGGTGATGGGACAACTTCTGTTGTTGTTTTGGCGGGGGAACTTCTAAGGGAGGCAGAAAAGCTTTTAGCTTCAAAGATTCATCCAATGACAATAATAGCAGGTTTATTCTTGGCTTCTGGCTTTGCAATGCTTCCTGTTTTCCCCCATCTTCTTGCTCTCACCTTTTGTTGTTGTTGGTGCTTCTTGTGCACTGTTTTTCATTTTTGCTGAAAATTTGAAGTAGTGTTCGCCATGTTTTATTACATGCAGTGCTATTTTGCGTTATGTAGATTGTGTTCCTTATCTGTTTTAACTTTGCCTGCTAAACCAGAGCCTGGATATTGGATCTGGAATCAATCTTCCCATATAATCTTGATAGAGGGAATTCCCTGCTGATCACCTCATTCCTTTTTGTATTTTCAACAAGTTACACCAATTAGAGTGCCAGAGATTTTTTCCCTTTCAAAATTCAGTCATACTTTTTTTTTTTTAAAAAACTTAGAGACCTAATGTTAAATTAATCATGGTGAATTTGAGACTTTATGACTTTTATAGCATGAGATGATTTATTGATGCTGTTTCCATGATTGTTTAGGTTTCCGAATGGCAGCAGAATGTGCTCGTAATGCTTTGCTGCAAAAGGTTGTGGATAACAAAGAGAATGAAGGTATCAATTGCTCTATGAATATGAATTGCATAATATGTGTAGAACTTGGTTTTTGCTAATTAGCTTTTGATAGCACTTTTCATAATGCATTTTCTGGCATGGATGTCTATAATTGTTGAGTAATGCAGAGAAATTCAAGTCGGACTTGATGAAGATTGCAATGACTACTTTGAGTTCCAAGATTCTATCACAGGATAAGGAATATTTTGCAAAACTTGCTGTTGATGCTGTTATGAGATTGAAGGTGAAGTGTTTTATATTATACCTTACCAATGATTTTTTCTTGTTATTTTCTTGATTGATTTATTGTTATTATTATTAATATTTTTTGGATGGGGGAGGGGGTTGTGTATCTTAAGTTGCCACGGTTTTGAACCCATCCTTCGAAAGCAATCATTTCATTGGAGATACAGGATGACCTGCTTTTGTCTTTCTGTTTATGAAATTAAGTTCCTTTTTTTCTTTCCAGCAGTGAAATCTGTACCAGGGGTCGTATTTTCTTGTTCTTCTGTCATCATGCATTGCCCTGTCTGCTGTCTGTATTTTACACCTGTCTGATACTCCTCTCTATGTTGTTCCCCTTATTTCCGTTTTTTTTTCTCACCTTCAAAGATGCATTCTTAATGCCATGATTTTGTTTCAATTGTTCAGAGAATCTGTTTATTCTTGGGTCAGATGTAAATGGTATTCTTTTCCTTGTTGATTTGGCCATATAATTGCCATTTGAAATTGCAGGGAAGCACAAACTTAGAGTCCATTCAGATTATCAAGAAGCCTGGAGGATCGCTGAAGGATTCTTTCTTAGATGAAGGGTAGGTACATCAACTTATAAGAACCTTGTCATGGTTTTTTAGTTTGCACTGCATGGTGCATATTTTTTGGCCCATGATGAGAAATGAATAGTCATTTCTAGTGTTTTGCAGTTTGCATTTTTTTTTTTGAGCGCGAAGATGAGCATTCTTGCACTGTCAAGTACTTTGGAATTTCTGTGCAAGTTATCCTGTAACTGCTGCTTGAAGATCCATCTATATGTGTTTGGTAATGGTAGTTACTAATAGATTAAGGAAAGCAACTTGCAAGATCTCACTTGGTTAACAAACGTTGGCTTTCTTGTCTGTCCTTGTATCTTTATTGACGCATTGACTTCTAATAGCCTGTTCACTAATATTTAAATTGTTCTTTTGCTTTTTCAGATTTATTCTTGACAAGAAAATTGGTGTTGGGCAACCAAAGCGCATAGAGAATGCAAAGATTTTGGTGGCAAATACTGCAATGGACACTGACAAAGTGAAAATCTATGGGGCACGTGTTCGTGTTGATTCAATGTCTAGGGTTGCTGAAATTGAAGCTGCTGAGAAGGGAAAGATGAAAGAGAAGGTGGATAAGATAATAGCCCATGGGATTAATTGCTTCGTTAACAGGCAATTGATTTACAATTTCCCTGAAGAACTCTTTGCAAATGCTGGAATACTTGCAATTGAGCATGCTGATTTTGACGGAATTGAACGGCTGGCTTTAGTGACTGGTGGTGAAATTGCATCAACATTTGACAATCCTGAGTCAGTTAAGCTTGGTCACTGCAAGCTCATTGAGGAAATTATGATTGGTGAGGATAAGTTGATTCACTTTTCAGGTGTTGAAATGGGTCAGGCATGTACAATTGTATTGAGAGGTGCAAGGTAATGTGTTTCTTCAGCGTCTATAAAACTCTTATGTTGTTATTGCTGATAAATATGCTCAGTTTTTGGTTCTTTGAGGGTTTAGACCTGATGTTCTCACTTCGTATATAGATCACTGTTAGCTTGCTATTTAGGAAGGCAGATTAATGAAACTATTTCTTTGGAATTGATGTGTTTATGAATGATCCAATTGAGTCTGATGGTCTGTATCACCCCAATGCAGCAACTCTGTTTTGTGTCCCTAGATTTGAAATATAATATAGATACCTTTTCTTTTTTAAAAAAAACCAGGTTTATTTTTCAGTTGTCACCTTTTGATGTGTTTTCAATTGTTGCAGCCGTCATGTGCTTGATGAGGCTGAAAGGTCCCTGCATGATGCCTTGTGCGTGCTGTCTCAGACCGTTAATGACAGCAGGGTTTTGCTTGGAGGTGGATGGCCTGAGATGGTGATGGCAAAGGATGTTGATGAATTGGCCCGAATAACTCCAGGGAAGAAATCCCATGCTATTGAAGCTTTCTCAAGGGCACTCATAGCAATTCCAACTATCATAGCGGACAATGCTGGTTTGGACAGTGCAGAATTGGTAGCCCAGCTCCGTGCAGAGCATCACAAGGAGGGGTGCACTGCAGGAATTGATGTCATCTCTGGATCTGTAAGTATATGATTGACAACTTTGGTAAATGAAATTTTTAAGACATCCCATTGGCATAGTTTGATGATTTGTGGCTTTAAACTATTGCAGATTGGAGATATGGTTGAGCGTGGGATTTCCGAAGCATTCAAAGTTAAGCAGGCCGTACTGCTCTCCGCAACTGAAGCTGCAGAGATGATTCTCAGGGTGGATGAAATCATCACTTGTGCCCCACGTAAGAGAGAAGATAGAATGTGAAATTAGGTGTGCCCTTTTGGCTGCACAAGGATATCTGTTGTAATGCCAACCTGTTCCCTTGAAACTTGCCAGACTCTAAGTTTTGCAATGGATGTTAGCTGTTGAACTGTAGGCGAACGTTTTTTATGTATTAAATTTCAATTTAGTAGCAATCAATTCTGAGTGTGAAGGAAGATGGAGATTATCCAATTTTGATGCTGTGTTCACTTTGCAGTAGTAGTTTGATGGGTTATCAGATCATAGATTGCCCCTTACCATAGCAATGTCTCTGAGAGAGACTAGCCTTCCCGGGCCTGTGGTTGCATCAGATTGAACCAAGGCTGTTCTTTCTTTAATTCTTTCTTCCTTCCCTCCTCTAAAAACAACTCCTGATCTTGTTCTTCCTGTTCTTCATTCTTTTGCACAGATCGAAACCCTAAAATAATAATGAAAAAAGAAATGGAGAAAATCTCACATGGGCTAAGTTAGCCCAGCTTCAGGTTAACTGAAATTCAAAATCCATATTAAATATCCCGTCCTTGAAAACTTTAGAAACTGACCATGAAGACAACATTAATAAACATTCTAAAAAGCATCAATTTCGTGTAAATGGTGTCGCGGTGCTGCTCGGACTTCTTCCTCTGTTTATGCCTTGAGCCTTGATAGAGAGGCACTAGCTGACATGTCCAAAGAAATTTCATCTCTCTTTATATCCAATTCTTAACCTATGTTTTTTGGTTTTAAGACTAAACCCAACACCACAGCCTAGTTGCTTGAACCAATGGTTGCCGAGAAAACAAGGAAGAGGAGAACTTGAGGAATTACGAGCCTGGAAAAGAACAAGGACGAAGAGATAGCAGTAGAACGGTCACCGGATTGGGCTATATCTTACACCAAAACCAAAACGAAACTGGTGCTTCATATTTCATGGTTTTTGCTTGCTATATACTGCAATCCCAAGTTATTTTGTTTGTTGTGTGCTGCTAAATAATTATGGTTGAAAGAGATCACATAACATGTTCAAGTAAAAAGAGATGAAGAGGTTCCCTGTTAGGAGAGGAACATTCAGGAGCTAGTGATAGAAGATATACAAAGACAAATTAGAGAATTGAAAAAAGATATTTAGAAAATAGTGGTAGAAAGACAAATTGTGAGGAGCCCAAAGGATCGTGAGAAGAGTTATCATGAATGTATGACTAGTTTTGAAAATCCATTCCAAAAGTATGAGTAGAGGAGTCAACTTTTTGATCCGGATGAGTATCGTGGTGATTTTATTTATAATAAGATAGATATGGATTTATATTCTTCATCAATTTATAGCATTTATTTTAATAAATATTATATTGATGATGATATCATAAACAATGATAATAATAGTAGTGATGATATCATTGATGATGCTCTTTTTTATAAGATAAAGGTTGAATGCTAAGAAAACATGAAAATGCTCAACAAAAACAAATCATTGATTTAAACTATGTTGATCATTTTGATTACAAGGTTAAAGTTATTACAAAGATAGATGTGCTCAAAGATTATATGAATATAACACATATAAGTTAGTTTAAGGTATGAAATTTATTACTATGGAAGAGAATTAATACGTCAATTATTGTTTCTTATACAAATTTTAAGATGAAAAAACTAAAGTTGATGTTTAAAATTGTTATATATTAAAAAAAAAGGGGTGAAATTTTTTTTATTGAAAATCCAAAAGATCGAGTTAAGAGCAGTTTGGATTCAAGGAAGATTTCTCTCTAACTTAGGGAGACTAATGTAGAAAACTTTTGTCTAATATATAGCTTTATATTAATGAACATAACTTGTAATTTGACTGTTAGATTAGAATGAAATTTTGATAAAAAAATTTAGAGGCCTTGTTTTCTTTAGGTTAAAATATTGTATCCATCAAAATTTGGGAAGGCCCTCAAACAAGGCTTTGAAGTTACTATTTGGGATTTGTTATATTTTGTAGATGATTTATGATTCTTTTTTCTATTTGAATTAGAAATCTTTTATTATTTTTCTAGATTTATTTAAGATATTCTTTCCCTTATTATTAAAATTTTTTATTATTTTTATTTTATTTTCAGGTTTCTTTTTAGTTTAGGTATGTTTTTAGGTTTATTTAAACAGTTATAAACCTCTTAGAGAGATATAATTCTTGAAAAAAAATAATCAATAATAAAATTGTAAATTGGGATTTCTGTAAGGTATTTTTTTTTAAAATTAATGTTATTGTGCTTCCTATTTTTTTTAATGTTGAATTTTACGTCAGCTAATTATTAGGGAATGCCTTTTATAAATAATATTTATTTTATGAATTGACATTTTGATGTTTTTAATCAAGCAATGATGGTTTTATTGAATAGAAGACTATGATATTTACATCATAATCACCCTTTGAAAAATGCTCTCCCTCTCCCTCTCTCCTGTCCCCCACTAACCTTACCCCAACCATAGCTCGCTTCCTTACAAAATTTGCCCTGCTACCTCTCTTTTGCCTGGATGAACCTACATTATTGCTAATAGAAATGCTAACACCTAGCCATATCCTTAAAGGACCAATCTAGGGAGAGCAAACCCAAAAAATAACCCCATTTATCCAAAATAAACATGCCCCACCACTATGCTCCTAACCTATCTCTCTGTATCAAACTATAGCTCCCTCTCATTAAAACCTTGCGCTGCCCAACCAGGGGTTTCCACACAAAACAACCGAACACTTAGTTATGCAGACCTTCTATTTTGAACGTTTCATCTCATGGCTTACTTTCACATAGCTTAGGAAGGAATTTCAAAGACATGGAACAATTACAGGACTTTTTATCTAAAAAAGGCTAAACAAATTTGGGAAAAGGTTTGGTTTCCTATCTCTCTACGACCCTGATGAAGAGATCACAGATAAGCTTAACAAGATATGGTTCTCTTTCTAAAAGCTCTATGTTAACATTGTGAAGTATCAGGGGCAGGTCGTAAAGCAAAAGCATTTACCTGTGTTAATCGTATCGCCTCAAATGAGAGTTCCAATAAAACAAAGGGATGAACGTTCCTATACAGAGGTGGTAAAGGAGAAACTAGTCAGGAATGTTATATACCAAACATGTGAGGATGACCATGAATGGCTGAGTCAAAGTCTGGTTGATATTCTTTCAAGAGGTATGCAGATGCTAAGATTAAAAACCAGATGCTAAGGACCTTGCATAATGTGGAAGGCTTTCGGTTCCTAGGCGCCTCTAAAGTAATCCTTACCTTCAAAATATAAAAAGATATGCAGTTCGCGGCAGATGAAGAGAAGGATTTTTAGGGAAACTATTTTGAAGAGTTAAGGCCCTAGTGCACCACTAATAAGGCCTCTGATATTTTTTTTATGGATAAATATATCCGATCTCCCTATTGTAGCTTGGAACATGGAATGTATTAAACATCTGAAGGGGGAAGAATGCAAGATTCTGGGATATGACTTAACTTCCATTAGCATAAGTTCTATATCAGGGATTAAAATCCTAGTAGGCAAATCACCATCTGCTTCTCTTAATGGAATACTAATCTCATGATTGATAATGAAAAAGTGGAAATCCTCATCTATGAGATTAAACATGATACCTACACAGACTTGGCTTTGATTATCTACTCCTTTGGGTATATACTCCAGAGTCTGATTCAGAGTTGGACTACAAGTCATCTTCGTGTGAATCCGAGAAAGTGGTTATAAAGGAGAAATAATATTTATTTGCAAACAAAAACTTCACTTTCACTGACCAAGATTAAGAAACTAAAGTGATTATGAATCAAAGTTTTAGCAGATATGAGATAATGAAAGAAGGGTATGTGTATGGCTATGAAGCTCAGGTTTACTTCTTAGAAATCCTGGAATATTACACCTATCAAGACTCGATTGCATGTGGGAAAGGACTAATATCTACCCCAATGACTCTAGTCTCTATTATTCCAAGAAATGATAAGGAAAACAGGATAAGTAATATGATTGTCATAGATGAAGATCAGTAGAGTTGGCCTAAAAAAAACCTGGTTCGTAGCATAACCCTCAAGAACAGTAAACAACTTGGAGCCTCTAAAGGTCATGGGGATCACAAGATGACAGTCAGTTCAAACGAATCAAATAATAGTGCTGAAAATAAAGAATCAATTGATTCCTGCATCAAAGCAGTCAACCAAAGATTATAACTTTCTCAGCCCCCATCAAATTTCTCTGCTGCTTGTGATGAGATTAGATCTATGAAAGAAATTGGTATAAAATTAGGCATCGACTTTAAAACAAATAGAGAGATTATTGAAGTCACGATCCAAAAGGCCATCGATGCTGAAAATAAACATTGGGACAAGTATGTCCAGTAGGCACTTATGCCTCTGTGCATGGTTTTATGTTGTTTTTTTAATGATTCTTAGTTGAAATGTGTGTGGTTTGGGATCTAGTTCTAAAGGAAAGTCCATTAACAAGTATATTAAGGATTTTAATGTCCTTGTATGTTTCGTTATCGAATCTAAACTTTCATGTTTAGACTCTATAATGTTTAGTTTGTGGCATAGACAAAATATTAAATGATTTTACATAGAGGCTCTAGGTAGAGCAGAAGGTTTGATAGCCATGTGGGATGATGATCTCTTTAGGGTGGATTAGGTTGAATTTTTTAGGAGCTGGATTAGCTTATTTGGCTCCTTTGTTGATGATACTTTTGATTAGTTGATGATACTTTTGATTGTGTGATCACTGGGTTTTGCGGAGCAGGCTCTAGAACTGAAAGAGTAGTCTCCTAAATGGAACTTACTGAACTCAGACATGCCTTTCCAGATTGTTCCTGGTTTCTAATAGGTGACTTTAATGTGACCTCATCTAATTCAGATAGAAGCTATGGTTTATTAGATAGGAGATGGGCTTCAGAGTTCCAAGCATTCATCAATGGTTGTGATTTGGTTGGATAAATCTTTTGCTCACACACAATGCTTGTCTCATTTTAGTTCTTTGAAACTGATTCGTCTAGATCATGGCCTTTCGGATCATTACCTCTTGCTTGTTAGGAAAGAACAAATTCACTAGGTATGAAAACCTTTTAAATGTCTAGACTGTTGCCTCATGACCCCTTCCTTCCATAATACCCTCAAGGTCTTTTGAGATGATATTGTATGAGATATCCCCGGTGACTTCTAGGTGATCAGAAGAATCAATGCTCTGAGACTAAAGTTAGGATAGTGGAATAAAACTGTGTTTGAGAATTAGGACTGGGCTCTGTAACATCTCCAGTCTTCTATTCAGAATCTTGAAGATTAGGCTGAAAGTGGAGGGCTGTCTGACTCAGAAAGAAAAAAGGATATATAAGCTGAAGAGTAAACAATGAAAACTCTGCAGATATGTAGAATCTATATGGAGACAAAAGGCTAGACAATCTTGGATCAAGTTGGGGGACAAAAGCACTCGCTTCTTCCACATCTCAGCAAAGGTATTAATACCAACTATATTGCTTTAATTCTAAAAGTTGCTTGCGGCTCCTCCTTTAATGATTTTAGACCTATTAGCTTACTAAATAGGTTATATAAGATTATTGCTAAAATTCTTGCCACTAGATTAAAAGAGGTTATGTAGTGTGTGGTTAACCCCTCTCAATCAGCTTTCATTACCGGTAGAAACATCCTGGACTCGGTGCTTATTGCTAATGAAATGTTGGATTCTATGAAATTTCAGAGCTGTTAAGGATTCCTTTTTAAACTTGACTTCATAAAAGCCTTCGACACTATGTCCTGGTCTTACCTTAATGATGTTATGGGCTATATGAACTTTGGTGCTCGATGGAGAAGATGGATTATGGCATGTGTTTTGACTGCAAGACTTTTAGTTTTAATCAATGGTTCCCCCACTACTAAGTTTGAAGCTTCTTGTAGTCTTTGATAGGGGGACCCCTTCGCTCCTCTCTTTTTTTTTTTACTGTTGAAGGTCTTTCTGTTTTCATTAGCAGGAGTTTGAAAATTGGTGCTCTGTATAAGATGGACTCTACAAGTGTAAAAGTTATTCATCATCTGTAATTTGTAGATGAAACACTTTTCTTCCTACCAAATGATCTTCAATGCCTATTAAATGTCAAAAGAATGTTAAGATAGTTCGGCTTATGTTCGGGGCTCAATGTCAACATCCATAAAAGCAGTCTGGTGGGTATGAATGTTGATGGGATATATGCTGAAGGGATATCTGGTGTTCTCAGATGTAGATGTGATACTATTTCAATCAAATACCTTGGACTTTCTTTAGGTGTTAATCCAAATAGGATCTCCACTTAGAAACCTGATCTCTAAAAAATTCAAGGGAGACTCAACTCTTGGAAGAGGAGGCTATTATCAATGGTTGGGAGAGCAATTCTAATCAAAAGTATAATCTCTGCCATACCTCTCTATTACATGTCTATTTTCTGTACCCTAAAGGTAGTGGCCCATAAGATCATAACAATGCAATCTCGATTTTTATAGGGTTGGAGTATTCATAACAGGAAAATTCACAGATTGGCTTGGGAAATAGCAGTGAAAGAAAAAGACAGGGGAGGTCTTGATGTTGGGACTATATTGGCAAAAAATAAAGCTCTTCTCTTCAAGTGGATTTGGAAATTGGGAAGCAATGAAAAAGCTAGTTGGGTAGACTTCATTAAGGAAAAATACAGACCACAGTTCATTAACGGGGTGCCCTAATTCAGTAAAACATTCTCAGGGATTTGGTGAGGTATCTACTCAATCATTATTAATAAGGATCATGATAGTACTCTTATTCGTGCTGACTGTAAACTTAAATTGGGTAATAGTAACCATGTAAACTTTTGGTCAGATACTTGGCTAACTGGCTTTTATTTAGTTAACTCTTATCCTATTCTCTTTTGCCTATCCTTCTCCAAAGCAGGGATCTTTAGCCAAAAGAGATATTCGATAGAGGATACTTGGTATTGGAATCTGAAATGGATAAGACCCCTTAGAACTAAAAAGAATATATTATTTCAAAGGTTAATGTCTGATCTTAATCTTGTAGCTATTCATCAATTGAAAGAAGACAAGTTGGTTTGGGAATGGGGGAAGGAAGGAGGCTATACTGTAAGCTTTTGTATACTTGCCCTTGAAAGGATCAGGTTTGCTGGAACTAAAACTTATGTTATAGATGCCTAGAAATCTATTTTCCCTTCAAAAATAAAAATGACTTTATGGTTGGCTCTAGATGAAAGCTTTTGCACAAGGGCCTTTCTGGTTAAAAGACATATCCTGAGCCCTCAAGATGATTATTGCCTTTTCTGTGAGCACCATTTTGAAACTGTCTCTCACATCCTCATGTATTGCCTAGTGATCTGGAAACTATGGAATAAAATTGTAGCTTAGAGAGGTCTAAGCTGGGCAATGCCATATGCCCTTGACGATCTTCAATGTCAATGGCTAGGTTTTTTACAGGAAAATCATTGTAAGTTTGAAATATCCGTTGGGGGGGGGGGGGGAGGGTTTTTGTTTAACATTGTTTGGACTATATGAAATACCATGAATAGTTTGATATTTGAGGAAAAGCAGCCTATCTGGAAAGATATCCTATGACATTTATTCTACTTTGCTGCAGGTTGGACCAAAAATCTGAATTCTTCATTCTGGTATACAGGTGCTAATTTGTATAGGAATCACAAATACATTTTAGCTTGGTCCGTTTAAGTTCTAATTTTGTTTGGTTTTTCTTTTCTTTGTATTGTTTCTTCTCCATTAGTAATGCTATTTGTTCTTTATTTTTCTTCCTTGTAGTTAGATTGAGACCTAGGCTACAACATATATAGCTAAAGCTCTGTTCTTTGTGTTCAAGCTTTATTATTATTCTTTTATATATATATATATATATATATATATATATAGTTTCTCGATTTCATCCAAAAGAAGAAGAAGAAGAAGAAGATAAAATACTATGCTTTTATGGTCTATATGGCATGCGAGGCTGCTTTGAATATTGCTTTCAAAACTCTTTCTAACTACAAGTAAGTTAATGTCCAGTAATTGATAGGTTATTATCTCAGTAAAAATTTGCTATCAATCTCATTTTAAAATAAAAAATAAAAATTAGAACAAACAATTTTTTATTTTAAAAAAGAAAACTTTGAAAAAAAAGATGTCAAACCCCTCAAATTGCCCCTCTTTTGGTGTGATATCCTCACCGGTTTCTTGCATATTTTACACAACAGTATTTCCATACGATACACATTAATACTTGTAATTGCTGAAAATAAAATCTACGTTAGTTACTCTCTTGCCACCTCCGAACGCGACTACAAATTCTACCTTATTTATTTGTAAATGACGAAAATTTACGTTAAATGTATTTGGCCTAGTAGCTTCTAATTAAGACTTCATTCAAGTACATGTAACCTTTGTAAGCCGAAGCTAGTTAAATCTTCATTTTCTAAACTCTTCCTGTGCTGGTTCAACCTCCAGTAGCAAGCCTCTTCGGAATTCCACATAAGGATAAGCAACTGGGAAGTCGTCTTCTTTCACTTTCCACCTGGTTAAAAGGCACAACATTGGAGTTATGTATCAAATTAAACAAGCCATGGTTTGAATAATTATACTCATTCATATATATATATATATATATATATATATATATATATATATATATATATATATATATATATAGGACATGTTTGAGCCTCCTTCATGCATTTCCTTGTTGAGATAAGGCAATTCCACAAGGGATTCTTCAGCAGCAACAACAGTGATAATTCCATATGGGTGGCAATTCATCATCAATCAATATTTATGGTTACTTAAATCTCATCTTTTTATAAAAGTTTTGCTTGAATCTCATATTATGAAAAAGATGGCCTCACAAAACTTCTTTTTATATATAATTTCTAGCAATCACAACAAGTTTTAGAGAAGGTGCGATCCAACTTGGATTTAATTACTTAAAATAAAATAGCGCATTATTAATCTCAATTATTAAGGTTCCTAAGTGGGATGCATTGTGTTATTGGGTTAACCCAACATGTATAATCTTTTCGTCTCATCATCTAATTGGGGCTAGGTCCTGAAATCTTACCTATAATTAAGGACAAGATGATGGAGGAAAAATGCTATCTCCACTTTGGCAAGTTCGGCTCCTGGACATAGCCGTGGTCCACCACCAAATGGCATCACTGTTTTCCTAGTCTCTTGATTCTGCCGAAGGCGAAAAAAGGGATTGAAACACAGTACAAGGGAAACAAAAGAATATGATTAATTATGCGTGCTTAATCATTTGGATCTCTCCATATCTGCACCAAGCAAGCAAACTAATACCTCCTTTTAATATTTTCGAGTAATGTTAGTTTCAGGAATAGTATAGTACTTTCTCTATATGTTTTTAATTAAAATTCAAAGGGCTTATCTCAGTATCGTACTTTCCATCTCCAGGGATTGAATTTCAAAGGACTTTCATGAAGGGATGGATCAAGATGTGGGCTGGATAACACAGGAATAACCTTCCAACCGGATGGAATGAAGTATTCTGCAATAGCAAGAACCAAGTTCACAATGATACAAAGAGGTAATGATAATACAAGACTTCAAAATAATCATAATAATAATAATAAAAAATACCAAACTAACAAAACTATATTAAACCTTTGTATTTGACATCTTGAATAGCTTTACGGTGTAAGAATTTTACCACATTCCCGCATCTCATAGACTCATATATAACCTGTATATAATTTGTAAGCTTTTCGATTAATTTCCTTGTGCATACAAGTATTAGATCAAAACCATGTATGAAGCAATAGTCAGCAATGTTTAATGTATCTTACATTTTTCGTGAAGTCCATTTTCCTGTAATCTTCCATGTCCAAGGGTTCCCCCGCCTGTTTACTTTTTCTTATTGCGTCATGTTCTTCCTATATATAATTAATAAAAATTAATATCGAGAGGGGGTAAAAAAGACAAGAAACCTTTAATTAGCTAATGGTACTTGATCATGAGAAAGAGAGCCAGTGAGTTAGACAGACCTTTAAGGTCTGAAAAGCCTTCGGTACATGCCCAAGAAAGTAAACAATTAAGGCTACAAGTGTGGAGGTTGTCTCATAGCCACCTAGCAAGATATCCAACGCGACGCTAACAATCTGTCCATCGGTTAGAATCCCTCGTTTCGACAAAATCACGTCTAAGAAGTCTCCTGAAATAAGCCCCACCTTCTCCTTTTCCCTTTCATTAATAATCCCTTTCATGGTGGAAGCAAGTCTTGTTCTTGCCTAAGAAGACATTGTGACATAGAGGGATAAAGCCAAGAATTTAAACTAATTAGCTAGTATTAAGACATATATGGACAAAACATAGACACGCTGCATACAGTAATTTTAACTATCAAAATCGCTCTGGTTACCTTTACAGCTTTGGAATAAGATGATCCAGGGAAGTTTAATGGCAAAGACACAAAGCCTTTCATGTAAGTTCGAAAATCATCTAATATCTTCAAGGCTCTTGGCTCTTCGGGTTCAATACTCAAAACGCTCTTCACCATGAGACTAAGTGTAAGCTGCACTTGTAAATCACAAAACGATGTTATCTCTCTATGTTCTTTCAAAGAAGCTGAGCGGAGCATAGAGGTTTACATATATCCACATACCTTTCTGATATCTTTATGGAAGTCGATTTCTTTACATCCTTTCCATGACTCCAGCATTGAGATTGCTAGATTTTCTGCAAAATTAAGGAATCCTGGGGATGACTTGGACACTGTGGTGAAGGTGACAACAAAATTTCTTAACTTCCTATGGAGGTCTCCGGAGATAACAAGTAATGAGAATTTTCCAAGAATATCGTGCATGGCCTTGGGGTAGCTGGCTTCGAATAACCTCTCTTCATTTTGAAGGATAAACATGTTGAGCTCATGGTCGCAAGAAACTATGGCTGGAGAACCAAATAGATGTGATTTGAAAACTTTCCCATATCTGCATACATACATAATAAGAGCTGGGGAAGAATTAGATAGCTTCAACACAAAAGAAGGAGATAAATTTCGTTTTTTTGGAGAAACGATAAAGAAAGTGTATACACACACAAATACTTAAATTGGTTTATCATCACCTGGAAACACGTTCTTGCAGGAAGGTTCCCATTGAGTTTGATGAATGAGGCTTCAGTAAGGAAAGAGTTTCCCCTACAAAGGGAAATCCCATGCTGCCATTAGGTAAATTTTTATGATTTTTTCTTGAGAAAAAGCGTAAAAGAAATAAAGCCAAAACTAGTCCTAAAATGAGAGCTAATCCAATGGACGAAAACTCAGCCATACTTCTTGTTTTTCGTATTTGCTTCTATATAATTTGCCCACCTCTTGATAAACTGATTTGTTCTTCTCTCTTATATATATATATATGTGTGTGTGTGTGTGTGTGTGTGTGTGTGTGTGTGATCCCATGCACTTAATTTTCCTGACATGGACAAGATTAACTAAAAATCGTTTAAACTATTTTGTTTGGGTCCTGCTTTCGTTTGAAGAATTTTGTTTGGATTCTGCTTTAATTATTATTCTCAAGGAGGCAGATTCATTGATTTGCAGCCATTGTATGAGACATTTATCTAAACTAAATATTCTAAATAGGGGTTGCCACCTACTTTATTAAAACATCTAAAAATGGTATTATAGAGATTTTATATAAAAGATTGATTATATTAAATAATAATAATCAACCATAGGATATCCTATTTAAGATAGATAAGATGCTACCCTAAGATATCCTATTTAAAATAGATAAGATGCTACGGGTTTGTCTAATTTAAGAAATCATTTGCAAATTGCAATATTATGCCAAGTTACCTAACTTATGTCACACTGTGACAAATGAGGTACTCTTTAAAATTTACGGGGAAAAATAAAAATAATAAAGTCGTTATTTAGTAATTAAAACAAATAAAAAATTATAAACTAGATACTAGTATTAGAGATTCAAGTACTAAATTAGTTATGCTTAAAGAAATATCAAATATCACATGTACTAATCCTTCCAAATCATCCCCATAAAATTACCAAATTGCAATGAAAACATCGATGAATAATAGTCCATAGCTAATTTCCGACAGAAATAATGACAGAATTTACATTGATAATTTCTAATGGAATTACTAATGGAGTAAAAAAATAAAATAAATAAAATTTATGTGGGCAATTCCATTAGAAAGTTGATATGTCATTATTTACTAATGAAATTGCTGATGAAATAATTTTATTAACATATATAAATAAGTTATAACTGATAGTTCCCTCTCCTCATTCTTCTTCTTTTACTTGCTAAAAAATACTAGCAACCCTTTATTTTCTCATAAATTCAACTACTCCAACTCGTCGGCGTCAATCTACATTTATCAATAATGTCATAATCCACTATTGGATTTTTTGTGAAGCTTCGATACACAAAATAAGTAAACTTACCCATTTGTATTGTAACCCATTTATGTTTTAGGTTAATTTATTAAAGTTTTTTTTTAATATTTATAGTTTGCTTGTATATTTAAGTGTTTTACAACTTTTTCCTAAAGTAATTTGTTATATTAACGTATGATTTGTATGTTAGGGTATGTTTGAAATTTGAAAGAATTTGAATTTTGTTGTCATTTGATGAATTAAGTTTGATTTTGTAACTTATATGTGTTATAATTGAAGATATAGTATGTTATTTTAATGGGTACTAATCATATTGTATCAATTTTATTGTTAAGTTGAAAACTTGAGGAAAACTTATTGTTTTTGGAAATGACAAAAATCAATATTATTCTATATAGGTTTTATAAGTAGTGAATGATCATTCTTAAATGTATTGAGATTTACCTAAAGGATTGTATAGGCAAGATTATTTTTAAAGGGTTAAGGTTTTATTATTTTTCTTTACTTTCAGATATAAAAAATATTAGTGCATGCGAAATTCAATGTTCATAAGTAAATTGTAAGAATAAAAAGTTCCACCATAAAGATGTTGTGATGATGCATTTACTTAAAAAAAGATTTGTTGAAAAATACTTATGTTGGTTTACACACGGAGAACCCTAAGTTCCTTATGAAACCATGTTAGAAAGGATGGTTGACTTAACTTTTAGTTTTAGCAACATACATGGGTTTACGGATGATAATAATAATCCTTATAAAAGTATAGTGATGAATGCAATGAGAATGGATCAGAATTATTCAAGTAAATGTTCACATAACATCCTTTTAGATGAAGGACCAAATGCAAATGCAAAACCAAATGTAGATACAATTAGGTTTTTAAACTTTTGAAAGATTCCAATAAACCATTTTGGGATAGTTGCATGACTCATAGCAAATTGTCAACTATTGCACCAATATTTACCATTATATCATATTATAGGTTGAGTAATGTCAATTATAATAGCATTATTGAATTAATTAAAATCATGTTACCTGAAAAGAAAAGGCTGAAAGAGAACTTTTATGTTGCAAAATCCATGATGAAATCTTTTGGCTTGGGATATTAAAAAATTAATAAGTATCCAAATTTTTGCATGTTGTACTATGATGAATATGCAAATTTTACCGAGTGCAAACCTATTAACATGCTCGACATAAACCCAATATTAGTTGAGGAAAAAAACTTGTCACTACAAAAAATTAAGATACTTCCTAATTACTCTTAGGCTACAAAGATTATTTATATCTTTAAAGACTGCAAAACAAATGATATGGTATCATTCACATGATGTAGTAGATAGAGTTATGTTGTACTATTTCGATGGTAAAGTTTGGAATCAATTTAATAGTGTGTATCGTCTGTTTTTAATGGAACCATGGAATGTAAATATTCTTAGCTTGTGTATATATGGATTTAATCCATTTAGATCTTTTGCTTCATTTTATTCTTGTTGGCTGATCATACTAACAGTTTACAACTTTCCCAACGGAAATGTGTGCAGTCAAAATTAATATTCTTATCTGTGGTTATACCTAGTCCTTATAGTTCAAGAAGGAATATATATATATATATATATATATATATATATATATATATATATATATATATATATATATATTGTCCTTAATCGATGAATGATGAGTTGAATCAGTTATGGTCAGTCGGGCCTTTGATATATAATGTCTCAAGGAAACAAAATCTTCAGATGAAAACAACATTGGTGTGGACTATAAATAATTTATATATATATGGGATGACTTCAAGGATGTTGCTCACTATTAAATTGATTCCATCATTAAAAAAATATGGACTATTTCGAGGTTCCTATCAAGTCGTCATCAATACAGAAACAACATAAAGAATTTTTTGAGACATAAATCTGAAAGTAATGTTACACAACATGTACTATCTGATAAAGAATTGTATGATGTTGTTTTATAGTAATGAAATTGCTAATAGACAAGCAATTTCATTAGAAAATTATAAAGGGTTAGGACATGGCAATGAAATTGTCAATGATGGGATGACTATGTACATATTTGTGAAATTAAAGAATGATGGGATGAGAAGTAAAAAATTTCAATCGCTCAACGCAATAATAATTTGAAACCTTCTATTCCTAGCATAAGCCATTACTGTAAGAAAAAAAAAAAAATTGTAACATGCTGCATATATATAAATCAAAACTATCATGAATTTTTTTTTTTTTAATTGTGCATACGCATCTTCTATTCCTAGCTAGTTTTGTGAAAGCTACAATGGGAAACTTTTGGACAATGTTACAAAATCTTGCTAGGTCTGACCTGGTAGATCAACATGATAGTTAACTATTTGAATTCTAATATAGATTAAATTTCAAATTAAATTAGAAAAAAATTTAATCTAGTCAGTTATCCTAATAAGTCTCCAAGCATCTCAATTGACCCAGTCAAAATTTAGTTCGAATTAAAAAAAGTTAAATTAATAATAAAATAAATATTCCAATAAAAGAAAGTAAATAAAATTATGGAGGAAAAATATATTTTTAAAGTCAAAATTGTCTTTTCCTGAACGTTTTTTTGATATAACAATGAAGCATGATTTTTTTTATTAATAGCATAATTCATTGAATAAAAAGCATTATCAATTAGAAAAACATACTTGGAAAAAAGTACAACGATTTGAAATAAAAAAGAAAAAAATGTATTTTTTTAATAAAAAATATAATTTTCTCATAAGTAAAAAGAATTATTATGATTATGAAATTAAGTTTCAATAAAAATATTATTAATTGATCATTACGCAACTATATAAAAAATTATGAGAGCAATAGATTTGAGAAAATTTTATAAAATTAATATTTATAGTCAAATAGCTAATAAAATAATTATTTTATTCTTAATCAATATTAATGAGTAAATTATTGTAAATGTGTTTAATATGAGGCTAACACACAATTATCCATAAACAATCAATGATATTATCATAAAAAACCCCTAATCTACTTTAAAACAATGATATAATTTTTTATTATCAACATATTTTTAATAAAATACAGCGATAATGAAAATAAAAGTTTATTTAAAATTTTAATCATTTGAAACAAGTTTATATAAAAAATGTAATTCTTCATTCCGAACCTCATTTTCTTATTAATGCCTCTTTATTTTCTTAATGAAAGTATTTTTTTTTAATCATAAGTATTTTTTAAAATAAAAAATCTTAGCATGAGGTGGTTAGAAAGTAGGGCTGGGTTTTTCAGATCTAAAAAAATCATTTTCAATCTATTCTTACCTAAAACACTAAATAAAGACCCTAAAAAACTTAAAAAATAAATATTGAACCCTAAAACATATCTAAATCAATAAAAAAAACACAAAATTAAACCAAATTAAAATATTCTTGCCTAACCGAATCTTTTTTTTTTTTGCTATATAAAAGTTCAAAACATCTCAATAGCAATCCTCTCATTAAAAGAAACTCAATAACACCAAGATCAATTCTTTTGATAGATATAATGTGGTCAATCAATTATTTTCTCTTCCCTATAAAATTTCAAGTACTGAAATTTAAAACAAATAAAGTTCAAGACTAAATAGATAAACCCTCAAAAAACACAAGAACCAAAAATAAAAAACTTAAAAACTTAAAAGATCAAAGAGTGTTTTTCCATGCCTTGTAAATAGTATAAAAAAATAAAATTGGACTGGATCTTTATTTCTACATAAAATTTGATCTCAATTATTTTAATTTTTCAAATCAATAAATTAAATCATATTTCACAAAATTAAACATTAATTCAAAACTAGAGCTTTTTTCAACACTCCAAATACAATGAATCACATGAACCAAAATGAATTGCCAGGTTTAGGTTTTATATCACATGCATGTAACATGGAAAAATATAATAAAACTAAAAAACAAGAAAAAAGAATCAAACACACTATAGCAGTCAACAATACACATCGCACCTAGCTAGGTGTAAAAGAAACTTTGAAATGCTAGTTCCTTATAGTTACACCGCACCTAGGCGCACTTTGTGAATAGTATAAAAAATTAAAAACTTTATTTCATCTCAATTTATTTATTAAACTTTGTATTGAATGATTTTAGAGACACTGATATTAATTTTTAAGAAAGCTTTGTTTATTAAATCTCACAGAAACATGTGATAGATCCTTAACGTTTTCTTTTTTTTGCCGTAAATAAACTGTAAATAGTGTGATTGCCAACAAACTTTATTTTTTTACGGACGTAGTAGAGCTTTCAAAACTTGAACTCACCGGCCATGCATATGATTGCTATATGCATGATGTCCAGCTACATAGCTATAGTTATTTCCTTGTGCGAGCCCCTATTATTAATCAATTGCACGGGCACCTTATACTCTTGCAAGAACAGGACGAGAGACAAAATTCCATCTCTTGTCTCCTCATTTCGCAGAGTTGGTGGGGGTGTGGACTTCTCAAAAGTGATGATCACAATAAGTCACTAAAGCCTTGAAAATGTGTTTCGGAGATGATTCAAACTCAAACCTACCTACCTAGCTAGCCAGCTAATAGTTTACAATGTTGGTCGGAATTCTATTGCAGACATCCACATCGCAAACCCACACATAAAGCCAAAGAATACTCAATAAAATGGTTTTTGAACTTGTGTCTCTCTTTAAGTGTCAAAAGTGGTAGAATTTTCACAAAGTATGCTTGTTCTTCGCTCACCATGAGAGAAACCGTGTTCAATTTATTATGCGTGTGGAGACATTTTCTCCGGCCAATGTATGGAACATGGGCCAGTACTGTATGGTATTAACAAATGCACGTGAGATTGGAGATTTTATGTGCAGACATATTAATTAGAGGTCCCTGTCGAGGGTCATAGTTGCATGCATTGAGGGAAAGATTGATTGATGTTTGACATTGAAAAGCAAATCAATTAGGCTTTTCGTGGCTTTGGGGAAGGGTAGGCAAGCCTCCGTCTTCTTTTTAGGCTATTAATATGCGGTTGCGGTGACACTTCTTTTGGATTCACTAAGAGGTCTAAAGCATCTTTGTATTATGGAATGAAAGTGGACTTTTTTCGTTGCATCATCACATAAAAAACTATGCATAGTCATTGCAACTAGAATATACTCTATAAAAAGTCACCGGACAGCCAATTAATAGGCATCAAGACTAGATATTTGGTGTAAATTTCATATAATATAATGATGCTATGCAAAGAGTTGCCATTAATGACTATAAATAGAGTTTAAACATAGCAATAGTTCTATTAGGCTGCAAGGAAGTGATAGAAAAGCATAAGGAAAAAAAGAAAAAGAAATTCCCATAAAAACTTCTTTCTTTCTCCTGCCATTTTCTAGGACCGTGTGGTGGCCTAGCAGAGCTGGGGGGTTTTCATTGTTAACCCATGGAAATGATTTAATTTATTCTTATAAAGAGAGTCATTCTTTAATCAGGTCAATTCAATCTCTAAGCAAAGGGACATTAAGAGAAAAGTTGAGATAAATTAAATTATATGTCTCTAATCATGCTAATTTAACTCTTAAATAAGGATTCGTTATATATCTCTGACTAAATAAATAATAAATAAAAGAGCAAACCTCAAATTTACCACCCAACTATTAAAATAGTTTCAATTGTAGTGTTTTTCGTGTCAATTATACCATAAAAAATTTATTTCTCATTTGAACCATATTCTGCTAAATACAATCTACTGGGAATCATACAAGGAACCATAGATAATTAGCAATCTCATTAACTATATTTAACATAATGATTTAATGAAGAGATAAAAAAATAATACTAATTTGGGCATACAAATGAGATTATTATGATAATTGGATGGTAAATTTTGATTCTTTTCTGAATATGTATATACATGGAATTATTGAGCTGTTATTTTAGATTAATATAAATATTCGGATCAGTTTAATATTTCCGACATTCATCTAGGGAATTATTGAGTTGTTTTGAATGAGAGATCACAGTTAACAATCTCATTAACTATATTTAACATAATGTTAATTTTCTGTTTAATTTCCCGAGCTTTTCTTTCCTTTACTCTATTTTCAAGAAAGAAAATAAAACAAATAAGGATTAATTTATTGATTTTCCTAAACTATAATTAACTCTTGTATGAATGTTGGAGAATAAATGATATGGATTGATTATGATCCCTGCATTTGAGGGCCAGCGTCGTAATAATTAAGAGTGAATTTGCAGTTTGTCTTTAGCATGATCGATATGTGGAAGAGCATAATCATTTTGAAATGTCATCGATCTCGATGGATTGCACGTTTGTGCAGCCAAATCATTAATTGTTCTCTTTGAAAAGGAAATATTGTTTCCGCCTTTATCCTATAATGATTGATAAGCACTCCTCGTGCGACTTCTTTCTCTCTTGTCACTCTTGGTACTAGCATGTGGTCTTCATTAGGATTCGAGTACTCTTTACTTGTGATTAATTGCCTATGAATGTTTCTCCACTATGGGTTTTATCACATTTTTGTGTTCTCGTTTTTATTTCTTGATTACTTACTTGTGTTTCTAGTGCATCCAGAAAAAAAAAATGTTGTTTGTGTGTGCAAGGTAGAAGTTCATTGAATCCAAAATTAGTTGAGTTGAGTTCTAACAAAATGCAAATAGAAGATATAAACCAGATAAAAAAACAAAATAAAAGATAATTAAAGACAATTTTCTATGATAAATATGGATTTTTAGAAAATATTATTTGTTTTCTTATTTATTTTTATTTTGTTCTACTTTAAAAGAGATATTCAATTACAAAATTATGGATTAGAGCTCTATATGACAACCTTTTTCAGCTTCAATTCTTCTTCTTTTTTGGCTTGTTGTCTTCTTATTTGTATTTCTATCCGAGTCAATTTTTATTAGAGCACAACAATCTCGATAATTATTTGCTTGTTGAGTGATGAAATACCCCATGGCTAAAAGAGGTAGCAAAAAATAGCATGCTCATGTAGGAAGGGATAAAGAGGTTCTTCGTTGAGAAATAGATGTTCAAGAATCGGTGATTAAAAAAGACATGCAAAGAAAGATTGCAGAATTGAAAAGAGGTATTTCACAACTAGTGTTAAAAGACATACAAAGACAGATTGCAAAACTAACCCATCAATTGAAATAAGTGAGGAGCTCGAAGGATTGTAAGAAAAATGATCATGTATCCCTGTCTAGTTCTGATAACCCTTTCAAAGACATAGGCAAAGGAAGTAATTTCTTAATCAAGATGAATATGATGTTGAAATTGAAAGTTTTGATGATTCTTGTTTATTTATATATTGGAATCAACCATTAAAATTTAACAAGGATAATGAATGCCATAACCTAATTTTTTATTCTTTCATTTTCAGTTTATCTTATTTTATTTTTTATTTATTTTTATAAAAATAATAAAAAAATAAATGAAAAATAAATTGAAATTTGGGTCAAGACAACATAACATGGAAGTTTGAGGACTTAATTAAACTTTAAATTATTTTAATTAATCAAATCAAGAGCTTAATTGAACTTAGAATTAGTTTAATTAATGAAATCAGGGGCTTAATTGAAGAAATATTAAAATTTAGGGCTGATTTGGGTCAAAATTGAAAGAAATCAAAGTCCACAGACAAAGTGAAAAGGCGGGGGTACTATAGGGAGCTTAATTGATTTTTCCAGGGGTAATTTTGAAAAAATCAAAAGTTAAAGAGCCAATTAAAGACTGAATTGATTCAATTAAGGGGTTCGATTGCAATTTATCCAGGGGTGAAATTAAAAACAAAAGAGGGAATTTCCTAAATAAGGGGCTTGATTACAAAATTTAAAAACCTCAGTGACCAAACCGAAAATGGTCATTCCCATAAAAAACACGACGTCGTTTCAAAGAAAACTGTTAATCACCTTCTTCATTCAAGGGTCATGTCTCTGCCAGCTGCCCTGCGCCCCACGATGCATCATCTCCGTTACCTTTTTAACGGTCCTGCAAGTTCACTTCATTGTCTGGGAGACCGCATGGCATTCTCTGGCTTTATAAAAGCTAGGGAAAGGCCACACAAAAGGAGGAGGAAAGGATAATACAAAAAGAACAAGAGAGACGAACGAACCCGAACGAAAAACATAGAATACAGGGGAGAAGGAGGAGAACGAGACTGATAGGGAAAGGCCACGAAAAAAGAGGGAGACACTGTAAGGAAAGGGAAAGAACCCAGGGAAAACAAGAACAAAAAAGAAGACCAGAGAACACAGAGCAGATGAGAGAACAAGAGAGAGAGAGAGAGAATCGGAAAAAAATACAAAAGAGACGAGAGAGATAGAACGTGAGAAACAGAAATAGAAAGAACAGAAAAAGAAGAAGAACAAGGAGCAGTTTGGAAGCTGAAGACAGGAGCTTCACCCAGCACCTGCAGTTTCATGCAAAGTCTCTGCAAACCAGTGCCTTGTTTGTTTTCAGGAAAACAAATCCCTGGAATCCATTTTCCTTATTTTTCAATGTTTGATAACCATACGGAAAGCTAGTTAAAGAAAAGTTAATTCTGGTGAAAAGAAAAAAGTTGCTTTCATCACAAGAAGGTGTTTTCCTTTTGACAAGGAAAGGAAAACACTTTCCTATCTTTACATAAAACACATCTTCTCAAATCCTTGTCTCTCTTTATCTCTTTCCGAAAACAATTAAAGCAGGAACAATTGAAGCGTATCTCTAGAACAATTAAAGGATATTCATCTTATTTCAGGTATTTTTTCCTCAAATTTCTCTATATTATTTCCTTTATGTTTTTATTTTCTTCGTTTAGATCTGTAAGAATTATGGCAAAAATCCTTTGATCTTGTTTAATTTGTTGTGTCTGTTCCGAACAAAATTGTGTTTCTCTGTGTTTTTTTCTATGCTGTTCAAACAAACTATGATAAATCTGCTACTGTCACATTTTTTCCATAACACAATTTTCTTCTTCATCTTACCTCGTCACATTCGACTAGTTCACAAAAAAAAAAAAAACCAAATTCATCAAGAAAACCATAAAAAGCACATTTTTCCCATGACATTCGGCAGCTCACGTTTGTAACAAAACAAACCAAAAAAACTCACAAATAACAAAATCCCCAAACTTCCCCATCCAGTCCCTACCTTGTTTCCCCGTCCTCGGATCCAGCCACCATATCCACTCCCCTCTAAAAAAAAAACTCTTGTTTCCATAACATAACCAAGGGATTATGCCCGGGTGGAAGAACAAAGAGAGAAAGTCAAAGTGAAAGGGGGGGCATTAGTGAATCTATTGAGGAACAACCCTTGCTTTTTTTTCTCTCCCAAGTCCCAGCGTTATCAGTACATGTAGCTGGGGGAGAGAGGGAGAAGAACTGGGAAGGAGGAGCAGGTCTTTGAGGTCTAGCCCTTTTGCCCCTTGAATCTTTGATCTTTGTCCTGCTTCTTTGTGCACAGAGAGAGGAAGTTAAGGAATTAGAGAAAGAACAGGGGAATGGCGAGAGAGAACCTAGAGAGAACAGGGGAATTAGAGAGAGGAAGTTAAGGAATTTAGAGAAAGAATAGGGGAATGGCGAGAGAGAACAGAGAGAATAGGGGAATTAGAGAATTTAGAGGGGAAACCGGCCGAGACCGAGAGGAAGTTTAAGGGGCATGAACAGAAAACATAAAAACATGGATAACACCTCCACCATATAAAAAGCGTGATTTTTGCCACAATTATTGCTTTATTTTGCTATATTTATAAATGTCATTGTTTTATTTTGCTTTGATTAATTCATGATTAGTGTTTGATTATATTTGTTATATATGGATAAAAAGCATGATTTTTGTGGGACCATGCAGGTAATTATATGAATTTCATTGCGCAATGTCTATTGATCCTTGTGAACTTATGAATTGTATAATTTTCAAAGGGTTTTATCATCGAGAAATTGAATTTTATGGTCTTAAATAATATATTTTAAGACCTTATTTGTTTAGGGAATCATATATCATTGTCATAACTATTATACATTGTCAGCTTCTTTGAGCATAATTTATTGTATTGATTGTGTAAGTATTTTATGTTCTTTTTTTAATATTTATTTCCCTAATTTTTAGGTTTTGTTATCAGAAAACTTCACTTTCATGTTATGAAGAGTAAGATAATTTATGCAGCATGTATAAGAGCAGCTGTAACTATGATAGCTACAGGGTAGCTATTATTAAATAAGAAAGAAATATAATTTATATACCAAGAGAACCACGTATAAATGCAATTGCTCAACGAGAATTCTATATTGCTAGCATTTTGAATCGAGGTGATAGACATTGCGTTGAACAAATTCGTATGAAATCTGTTATCTTATATAGATTGTGTGATGTTCTCACAAGTTATAACCTATTACGATGAACTCAAAATATGTCTATTAGGGGGAAAATAATTGTGTTCTTATAAATTGTAAGCCAAAACCAAAGATTTCATTTTATTAGTGGTATATATTATAGGTCTGTTGAAACTATCCATCGTTACTTTAGAATTGTTTTAAAAGTAGTTTTTAAGCTATACAAACACCTTATTAAAGATCCAGAGGATACAGTTCCAACAGAGATAATGAATAATCAAAAATTCTATCCTTATTTTAAGGTATGAGAACAATACCAATATTTTTATACATTAATTAATTACATCTAGAAGAAAAGGTTATAAATTATTTTTTCATATTTATATAGGATTGTGTGGGAGCAATTGATGGTACCCATGTTCCTGCAAATGTTCATGTTGAGATTCAAGGAAAGTTTTGAGGTCGAAAAGAAGGAACAACACAAAATATTTTGGCAGCTATAACTTTTGATTTAAAGTTTATATATGTTTTAGCTAGCCGGGAAGGAAGTGCACATGATTCACGGGTTTTAGGTGATGCATTATCAAGACTTAGTGGTCTAATAATTCCAGAAGGTATATAATAAAGTATATATTATATGCAATAAACATATAAAATGTCTTATTAGATAAAGATAATAATAGGGTTTTTTTTTTAATTTGTAGGGAAATATTATCTTGGTGATGCTGGTTATGGTATTCGAAAAGAAATCATTTCTCCTTTTCATGGAGTTCGATATCACTTGAATGAGTTTACAGAACGTTCATCAGAAATAAAAAGGAGCTATTTAATCTTCGACACTCTTCATTGAGAACCGCTATTGAGCGAGGGTTTGGTATTTTGAAGAGTCGTTTTAGATCAATTGATGGAAAATCTTTTTGGTCTTATGAAACACAAGTAGATGTTGTGCTTGCATGTTGTATTATTCATAATCACATAATGGGAGTTGATCCTTATGACATTTTTATGGAAGAAATATGCTCGGAAAGTTAACCAATTAGACGAACAATCAACTTAAGTTAACGGGAGGAAAGGGAAGAGAATAAAGAGTGGATAACAAAAAGAGAAATGATTGCATCAACCATGTGGAATGATTATAACACTCAAAGAAACTAGTAATTGAGGGTTAATTATATGTGTTTGTTTTTATTATGTCTTGCTTGAGTTTGTATTATCTTTGTTATGTATTTGGAGTAGATGTTGACTTTATTATAATTTCTCATGTATTTTATGTATTCTCTTTTAAATATTAATTGTAGTTTTTATATGAAATTTATTAAATCTAAATATTATATGATTTTATTTTGTATAAATTTGTAATTTCTTTTTTGTAGAAATGAGTTCCACACAGAATGAAAAATGCAAAGGCAAACACTTTATATAGTCTAATCCTATGTCTCACATGTTACTTGAGATATTAGCTGAGGAGGAACTTAAAGGAAGCAAACCTTCTTCCATCTTTAAAGCATAATCTTTTGTTAAGATGACTACAGAAATAAGTCAAAAGTTCAACGTGTAATGCGAGCCTAAACATATGGACAATTATCTCAAGACTATGAAAAAAGAATGAGGAATAATAACCAAACTTAAAAATAAAAGTGGCTTTGGCTGGGATGATTGTTTAAAGATGATTACAATTTCAAAAGATATATATGATGAAGAAGTAAAAGTATGATAAATATTATACTCTTTATAATTTTTATATTTACTTTTGTTTTTAAAATGTTATACAAGAAACTAAAAAATTGCATATTTTAAACTTTATGAACAGACACATCCTAATCATGACAAGTATCTCAACAAAAAAACTTGATATGTACGACGCAATGACAATTGTTGTTGGAAAAGACATGGCAACCGGAAATTATGCCAAATCATATGCTAATGTCAACTTGGAAGAGAACACTGAAAAGCAATCAATTTCAATTGAAAATGAAGGGGAATATGAAGAAACTTCTACGGGAAAAGAGACATCTTCCTCTAGTACACAAAAGAGGCAACATAGAAAGAAAAATTGCATATATGAAGATGATGGTGTTGAAAAGTTGTCTAAACAGATTGGAGATGTAGCATTTGCAATTCAAAGCCTCAACAAAAATCAACTTGATGTTAATGTGTTGTATACAGAAGTGATGAAAATTGAAGGCTTTGATGAGATCACTATTGGGGATGCATTTGATCACTTTGTCCAAAATGAAATGTTGGCAAAAGCATTTATGGAAAAAAAATGCTAATTTGAGGAACATTTGGGTTCAGAATTTTGTGCGCCAACACTACTACAAGCTCAACTTGTTAAGATGATTTGACTATAATAATAAAGTATATGTTTGTTATTTGACAAGTATGTTTACTTGTTTAATTCGGTCTAGCATGTTTATGTTTGTTAATTTAAACTAATATGTATGTATATGACATCAAAACTTAGTATTTATGCATGACTATGTTTGATGTTAGATATTTATATTTATTTCTTGATGCTTATTTGATATATATTAAAGGGATATTAAAGGGATAATTGCCTATACTCGTAAAAAGAAAATCTTTATCCAAAAAACCCATCAAAATATTTTTGTATTTATTTATCTTTTAAAAAAATCTTCTTACAAAAAAAAACCCAAATACCTAACTCTTACCATAAACTAATTTGGCTTTTTCATATGAAAAAAAAAACTTATTTTAAGCTTTTAAAATTGAAAAAAATATATTAATAGGTTTTACTTAAAAAATATTTCACAAGGTTATTTCTCTATAATATGATATGACATATATAGTTATTTTTATAAAATAAGCTATATATGAATATAGGATATAATAAAAAAATTCATCATTATACTTTTTAGATTTCATTCTTTTATTGTAAGTGATTAAATATTATATTAAATATTTTATATATATTAGATAAACTTGAAAAAAAATTAATTCATTAATAAATTATTTTCCAGTACATTTTTCATAACATAACCAAACACTAAAAAATATTTTCCAGTTTATTTTCCATAACACTACCAAACATCAGAAATTAATTCACTTTCCAGGAATTCATTTTCCCTGAAATTCACTTTCCAAAAGGAAACAACTTTCCTGCAAACAAACGGAGCCCAAGTAAGTTTTCGCTTTCCCCTGTTTGCAATTTTAATTACCTCCTTACTGTGCAAAGCGTGCATTACCTATGTCGTTCGGTTGACTTGACCTCTGTTTTTTACAGTCTTCGCTAAACGAGTTGAAAACTTCAAACGAATGAATGTAGAGCTACAAACATCCAAATAAAAGGTGTGCATCCTCTTTACCAACTTCAAGTGGTCTCAAGTGACATTGACATCAAAATTACTCTGACGAGGCCTTCAAAGTAGGCAACCTAGTCAATTTTGACAGTTTTGGTTGATCGAGTTGGTAACTTGAAACAAATGAATATGAAGCTACAGACGTTCAAATTGAGCATTGTTGGATTTAAATGAAAGATGTGCACTCTTTCTACCAACTTCAAGTCATTTCAGGTGATGATGACGTCAGGATTGCTTCGACGAAGCCTCGAAAATAGACAACTTAGTCAGTCAAGGCTGGAACATAATTGTTGAATAAAAACCAATTTTTTTATGTGTTCACACTCAAAGGCTTCTCATGGTTTTTATCAAGGGTTCACAACCCTTCCCTTAAGATTAAAAGGTTAAGAATGAATTCAAAATCCCAAAAAACTATATAAATACCCCCCGGATCAAAGGGAAGAGGAGAAAAAAAAAGAGAAGAGGATAAAAGGATAAGAAAAAAAAAATATTAATCTGTTAACATAATAAAAGAGGGTCTAGAAACCTAAGAAAAAGTTTTTCCTAAGCTTGGAAAGGATAACAAGTTGGGGGGAAAACAAAAGGAAAGAGTAGTTGTTCTAGGTATTCTTTTAATCCAAAAGTAGGCCCTTGTGGCTTGTTTTAATTGATTTTTTATTCATTTTCATTTTATACTTATGTTTACAAGTATAAAAAAGAGGTTTGAGATGCTTAACAAATAATGTTGCATTCACGTCTATGTTGATGTGTTTTTCATTTAATGATGTTATTTTTAAGGTTTTTGTGTGTGTGTGTGTGTGTGTGTGTGTGTGTGTGTGTGTATATGTTGTTTAAGTTTTTTTTTGACATATAATGTTGTTTTAATTTATGTTTTTTTACTTAACTTATGCATGTTAATACAATGATGTTTACCTAGGCTTTGTTATGTCTATTCATGCATAAAATGGGTTCAGAAAGTCAATTTTAAATTCATGTTGCATGAACATATAAGTTGTGTTAAGTTGTTTTTTTCTTTTTGGATTTGGTACTTGAAGCTTGATTTTTGTGTTTTGATGTTTTTTGTTAGTGTTTTAAATTCAAATATGTTTGTGTATGTTAGTGTGAGTTATTGGGATAAAGAAAGCATGTTTTGGAATCCATAAATGCTCATTCTAGGTTGGAAAGTCTCATTTGCTAGGTTTTTATTGGGTTTTTGGGCAATGTTCTTCGTGTTCTTGGGAAGCACATTGACATAAACCCTTGATTTGGACCACTTTTAGTCTATTTCTTTGGACATGATTAACAAATAATCTAGTGTTTATTTGCATCAATAACATGTTTACAATTGATTTTAATCCTTTGATTTTGATTTTGAATCGAAACTCATTTTGACAAAATCATGCATTTTAAGTGAAAATTAAAGTGATTGGATACTAGATTATTGTTCTTTGCATGATTTCTAACATGTATGTGCTTTTGTTTTGATCAAATCTGGTCTATATCGGGTTACATGTTGCTGGGTTTCATTTTGGTCTCTGGATGTTCTTTGTGTTCTTCCCAAGAACATTGCCTTAATTACATTATTTGGATCAATTTTGGTCTATTTCTTTGCCCAAATACTTCTTTGGACATGATTAACAAGTAATCTAGTGTTTATTTGCATCAATAACATGTTTGTAATAAGTTTTAAGCCTTGATTTTTAGTTTCGAACCGAAACCCATTTTGATGAAATCATGAATTTTAAGTGAAAACTAAAGAGATTGAATGCTAGATTATTGTTCCTTGCATGATTTTGAATATGTATGTGCTTTTGTTTTGACCAAATCTGGTTGGTGTTGGATTCCATGTTACTTGGTTTTCATTTCGGTTCCTAGGTTGTTTTTCATTTGTTCTTTATTTTTTGTGCGTTTGATCTGTTTTGTTCAAGTTTTTTTGAGTTTTTGTGTTTTTAGCAATTTTAATCTATTTTTTGCTTTGTTTTTTGATCAAACAAGGATTTTTTGATCGGTTTACAGTCGAACTAAAGATTTCTGGTCAACCCAAATGAGTCAACTTTGTTGGGTCGACCCGATTAGGCATGGTAAAAAAAATCTAGGTCAAAGGGTTTATACCCTATTTGTTTTTGCTATTTTTTTTGGTTAAGAAACTGTTGGTTTAAGAATGTGTTTGGCATATACTCTTTAGAACTATTTTGGTTAGTTTTATTATAAAAAATGAGTTTTTATACCAAACAAAGCTAAAACAAATTATATATATATATATATATATATATATATATATATATATATATATATATATTTGTATTTGTATATGGCAAAAAATCCTAAATTTTTTCGAGCATCTCTTTTTAAAATTTTTTAAACACTTTGGCATTTTTGTTTTCAATATATTGCATGAATTTTACAACAAGTTTGTAAAATTCCAAATGATTTTGACTTATATTTAAAAACAAATTAAAAATTATTTTGGCAAGAAAATACTATTCACTTTTAATATAAGGATAAAAAACCTAACAGGTGTTAATATCTAAAATATTATTAGGGATAATAATTATACTATTTACTTTTAATATGAGGATAAAAAAAACCTAAAATTGGTTAATATCCAAAATATTATTAGGGATAATAATTTTATTACTTGTTTTAATATAAGGATAAAAAACTTATATGTGACTAATATCCAAAATATTATTGTGAATAATGCAACTCATTCACTTCTAATATAAGGATAAAATTCGCAAGGAATTTTATCTCAATTATTTGGAATGATGCGGTAGCAAAATTCCAGTTTTTAACCCAAAAAATGACCTTAACAATAATTAAAGATATTTCACCTTTCTAGATCAAGTTCTTGACCTAGAAATCTAGGGGTTGTTCATCGTAGCAAACCTGTCATAGTAAGCCGGTAAAGATAAGTATCATTAGACCATAGCAAACAATAAAAAACAATGTAGTTTATCTTAGGTAAGACGTACTAGGGGTGATAATACATTTTCTTTACATAATCAATCCCTTTACCCGAACTTTGAGACCAATTAGGGTTCCTAACAACCAAAATATTAAATGACGACTCTCATTCTCCTTTTTACGTTAATAAAGGACCATAATTTCTTGTCCATTCCACCCACATCATTCTCGACTATCCCGACCCAGAAGGATGATCGTCGTGATGCCACACACATGCAATAAGACTCATCAACTTAATTATTTAAAAAACATAAACAAAGAATGTTAAAGGAAAAAAAGAAACAAAACGCAAACCATAAAGGAAAAATGCATTAGGTTTCACTAAGACTAACATTATTTAAAACCATGATATTATGATACCTATCAAAATTTAAGCACAACATAAATCAAAGAAACTTAAAAGGAATAAAATGAAAGATTAAAAATGAATCGAAAAATTTATTACAAAAAGGGCATAGATTTATACCTTGATGAAGGTTGTTGTTGCTGTTGTGAAATGGAAGATGTTGTTTTGAGAGTTAGAGCCTCAAAATGACAAAGTTTAGAGTTGGGCCATTCAAAAAAGTTTTATATATTGTTCAAAGCTTTTTGATTCACCTAAGATTGCTTTAATATTACTTCAATAACTCCAATTGTAGGTTGAAAAATAAAATAAGATCTAAGTTGCAGTAAGTTTTAAACATATTCAAACTTCTTTATTTCTTACTGTTTTGAACTTTAAAATTGAAGAAATGGGTTTTGGATTGTGCATAAAAGATTTAGGCCTATATCTTAACTTTATCTCAAGTCAAATAACACAAGAACAGACATATATAGCCTAAGTTAAAATTAAAAACCAAATAGTGTTATGGTTTGACTAAAGTATCGAACTGCATCTTTCAAATCAAACCTCTCTAGGTATATACTCTCTTTCTCTCTCTCTATTTTTATTTTTAGCCTCCTTTTCTTCTTTATCATTGACACATCACTACCCTATATAAAAAAATATATATTTTTTCTTATCCCCTCATTCTCTAGTTGCTTGGAGAAGGGGTTAAGAAAATGCGCTCATTTTGGTTTCTCTTTCCTTACTTGATCATCATTTCATGCACTAATTTTTTTTTGTTGTTTCTTTTTCATTTTCTTTTGAATTGTTTTTTAATTTTTTGATTATTTAAAAATTCATTGATATGAAAACGACAAGCAAAAAGGTCAAAAGTTATGAAATGAGCATAATTAGCCAAATTGCTTTGAAAACATAGTTTTTGAGATATATTTGTATTTGTTTTTATTTTTTTTATAAATATAATTGAAAAGAGTTAAAATCAATTTATAATACCTGATTTGATACAACCTTTTAAAATAAAGAATGAAATCTATGATTGTATGAGGTAAAGTAATAGTCACTCCATAATATTTTCTAATTTGGTTTGAAGTATCTTATCCATGAAAAGTAACTTTGTGCATCTTTCAAGTAAGGATGATTTGGCTCTTAATGAACTTATTTTTATTACTTTGGTATTTTTCTAAAAAAAAAGAAAAAGAAAACTAATTATAAGGAGCAAATGTTCATTTGGATTCATTAGTATCCTAACCATGCCAATTATTCAAAGGAGCATGTAATAAAGAAGTTCTCTCATTTATCAAAAACAACTTTTGAGAGATGAAAAAGTCCTTCCCAAGGTGGGTGTTTGATTCATGATATTTTAAATCATAAAGCATGCGGGGCCATCACCACAAACACACAAATATTTTTACAAATATATATATATAGTTCTAAAAATTCCATGGCTTCTTAATAAATAAATAAAACTTTTCCTTCCAAACACACGGTAAAATAAGGTTCATCATTGTCATTTTCAAAGAATAATATTAAAAAAGTAAAAGAGTTTTCTTTTTCCTGGGTTGTTTTTTATAGTAAAGAAGAATGCTTATTAAACCTAAAGTTTGTTCAAATCTTGTAAAACTCTTCTCGGTCGGTGTTACTATATCATTATGTATACTCTGTTGTGAGTCAATTTTTTTTATGTTCAAAAATATCTAGATATTACTAATATATTTTACAATAAAAAACTTGTTTGAGGATTGATTTGATGTAATTCGATAAATTTGATAAATTTAAAGACACTTTGGGCAACCATTAAAAACATAATTTTAAAATAATAATACGAAAATATATTGAATCAACTCAAGTTAACTTGTAAAATCTATAACCCGGATTATGAAACTGAGATAATCCTATAAAAAACAAATTGAAACAAATTATGAAATTCAATTCCTAATCAAACCAATATTGAAGGAAAAAAAAAATTCACTTAAAAAAAAAGACCGAAAAACAAACAACTTGAGTCAATCAAGGTTAAGTTGTCAAAGTCGCAACTCAGGTCATGTGACTGTGATAACCCCATGAAAAGCAAATCAAAACAAATTATGAATCTCAATTATCAATTATTTTAATGTTGAAGAATGCAATTTGAAAAAAAAATTTCAATTAAAAAATGTTAAAAAATTACCCAATTCAAACCGGGTTAACCCGCCAAATCTATGATCATGTAATGAGACTAAGATAACCTCATAGAATGCAAACAAAAAAAATTATGAAGTTTAATTCTAAATCAACAAAATATTAAAGGATAAAATTAAAAAAAATCAACTAAAAAAGAAAAGAAAAAAAAAACCGAGTTAATCCATAACCAAAGTTATGAGACGGGGATAAGCAAACCCAATTTTGAAGGATAAAAAAAAAAACTCAAATCAACCTGGGTTAACTCGCCAATTTCATGATCCAGATAATGAGACTGAGATAACCTTATAAAAAAACAAAAAAACAAAAAAAATTATGAAGCTTAATTATAAAATCAACCAAATATTAAAGGATTAAATTAAGAAAATATCAACTTAAAAAAGGACATAAAAAATAAAGTTAACTCTACAAATCCACAACCCGAGTCATGAGACCAAGATAAGAAAACTCAATATTGAATGATGAAATTGAAAAAAATAAATATTAAAAAACTAAAAAAAAAAGCAAAAATAACTCAAGTTAACTTGAATTAACCTGTCAAACCCGTGACCCAAATAATGAGATTGAGATAACCTTAGAGAAAGCTAACAAAAAAAAATATGAAACCTAATTTTAAATCAATCAAATATTGAAAGATAAAACTAAAAAAAATAATCAACTAAAAAAGAAAAAATTAAAAATAATTTCAGCTATGAAACCGAGATAAACAAACTCAATTTTGAATGATAAAAATAAAAAAATAAAAATAATGACTCGAGTCAATTTAGGTTAACTTGTCGAACTCATGATTCAAGTAATGAGACCAAGATAACTTTATAGAAATAAATAAAAAATTATCAAAGTCTAAGTCCAAAGCAACCAAATAATCAAGAATGGAATTGAGAGAAAAAACAACTAAACTAGATATAAGAAAACTTAAGTTAATTTTTTAAATATGTGATCCAAGTTATGACACCGAGATAAACAAATTTAATATTGAATAATAAAATTAAAAAAAATATTATTTAAATATACAATAATATGTAAGAAGGGCCCTCCTCAATTAGTTTATGGTACTATCTACATAATAAAAAGTTAAATTATTAAATTGTTCATGTACCATGTCAATTTGGTTCAGTTGGTCCAGATACTATTATTTTGGTTTATTTCTTTTTGAATTATATTTTCTTGTTTGAATGTGTTTTTTGATTACATATACAGTAAATCATGGTTAGTTTAAGACACACAATATATTTTAAATGACACGTGTTCAAAATTTAATTTAAAACAAATTGTTTTTTCTAGTAAAATAAAACGTAATAAATACAAAATTTTGTTTTAAAATCTTTAGTATTTATAATCTAAATGAAATGAGAATTATTGTAATAAAAAATATAAAAATATAATTTTTATTTATAATATTGAAAAAAATTAAAAGGAATTATAAATTAATAAAAAAATATAAAAATACTATTCTTAATTATAAATAATGAAATAATATAATATACATAATTTATTTGTAACTATAAATACTGAAAAATATAGAATAGCTTGTTTTAAGTTTTTTAAGGAAATTTATAAATAAAGAAAAAATATAAAAAATTCTTTTTAATTTTTGAAATTTCTTTATTTCTAATTTTCTGAAAGTTTACAATAAATAATGTTTTAATTTTTTTAATATTTATTTTTATTGAAACATTTACGAATAATGAAACTTTTACTGAAAAATATTTTGCCTCTAAATTAAATTTTGGACATATGTCACTTTTCAAGTATGCTACACCTCCAAAATTAATTATAATTTGTTGTTTGTTTAATCAAAAGGAAATATTGAATAAAAAATACAAAGGAACATAATAAACTAAAATATAATATAGGAAGAAACTAAATCAAATGTACAGAATATAACTTCATAATAGTTCCATTTTCCGAGTTGAATGTGAATAAGCTCTCATTCATCTGAGAATGGTTGAATCTAAAACAACACTCATTAAAAGATTTTTTTATTTTTGTTTTTGCAGTTTAATTTATTTTTTAAAACATTTTCTAAGCTGTTTTTCATGCAAATAGTTTTCTCAATTTTTTAAATATGTTAATATTAAAATTAAAAAAATATTATTTTAATATATTTTTAATTAAAAAATATTTTTCAAAAATATCCATCTTAAAAAAAAAAACAAAATAAAAAGTATTCCAGGAACAAAATTGAGAGCATGGCCTTCTTTTTATGGCTTGTTCAGCCCATATTAAGTCCATGAAGCAATTGTTGGCTCATTTGGGTGACCGGGTTTGTCTTAAGTCACAAACCATCAACAAGTTCACCATACCATTCATCGTCCAAAGAGCTTATCACTTCAAAACACATGCTCGCCATTCATCCAAAGCCAAAGCCAAGGCTAAGATCATGGCACCCACCCATTGTAGCCAATCTTCAAACCATCTCTTCTCTTCCATTCAAAACAAGAGTATTTCCTGCAACAAAAACTACCAACACTTTAAATGAAAGCAATGAGACAGAAAGATCATCAGCGGGCAAGATTAAACGCCTTGTTCTGTCCAAGGAAGGTAGAACCAAGCTTAACTCATACCCTGACAGAGAATTTTATTCCTATCCACGCTTTGTGACCCATGTTGATGATGGCTTCATTTCCACACTGACTAATCTATACCAAGAGATGTTGAGACCTGACTCGGAAATCCTTGACCTCATGAGCTCTTGGGTTAGCCATCTACCGAAACAAGCTGTGTACAAAAGAATAGTGGGACATGGGCTCAATGCACAAGAGCTTGCCAGGAACCCAAGACTGGATTATTTTTTTGTGAAGGATCTCAATCAAGATCAAAAGCTTGAACTAGAGAGTAGCAGTTTTGATGCCGTGCTATGCACTGTTAGTGTGCAGTATCTCCAACAGCCAGAGAAGGTCAGATTGATTTGTGTAATCTTAATTTATATGCCCATGTCAGCAGAATTTGCAATTAAGAAGCCTAAGTTGATCTGATTTTGTTATTATAGGTGTTTGCAGAGGTGTTTCGAGTGCTAAGGCCTGGTGGGGTATTCATTGTGAGCTTCAGCAATCGCTTGTTCTATGAGAAAGCCATTAGTGCATGGAGGGATGGCACTGGATACAGTCGGATACAATTAGTTGTGCAGTATTTTCAATGTGTGGAAGGGTTCACACAAGCAGAAATTATTCGAAAACTACCTGCAGCAGCAGCTGGGCCTCAACAGGAGAAATCACCCTTTAGTTGGATCATGAGGCTGCTTGGATTGGTGTCTGGATCAGATCCTTTCTATGCTGTGGTAGCTTACAAGAACTTCAAACCTGTGTATGAATAAGAGATGTATCTGTCTATTTGGAAGGTTTTTTCTTTTCATCTTACAATTTAACAAGAATCCCATGAGATATATAATCTACTGAGTCTTGGTATCTGAAACTCTGCATAATATATTGAAATAATTCTATGACAATAAGAGCATCCTTGGACCAATTTGCTTTCTAAATAATTTTAAAGGCGCACTCCTTGCATGATTTGATGTATTCAAGAAAAACATAATAAATTCTTTAAGATACTAATTTCAAAATTTAAACATAAGTGGAGGATAATAATAGACGTCTTTAAGCCAATCCCTTATTGTGATCACCAACTTATTACTATATCATTTGGTTAACTAATTATTATGATAAAAACCTTCCTTTTTTTTAGTTTAACGTGGGTGTACGGGTCATTTGACGCGCACCTCGACTAATCTCACGGGCCCTGAAGTTAACGACCATGTAAGCCTCCAGTGGCCATCATATGAGCAATCACAGGGCTCGAATCTGAGACCACAAAGGGAGCAAATCTCTTGGTTCCAAACTCTTATCACTGGGCCACCTCCTAGATGGTTATAAAAACCTCCTTTTTGCATATATTAGTAGAATAATCAACGAGAACTATTCTAGGACGGTAAATCATTCTTCCCTTTTCATAGATGTTCATTGAAACAATGTTTTATTTTTTAGTTTTTTTTTTAATTTTGAATTTCATCCATTAATACTTGGTTTATTAGTTTAATTTAATTTATTTTTTTTTCTATCAAGTTATCCCAAAAATATCATAATCCGAGTAACAAGTTTGGTAGGTTAACCTTACTATTTCGAGTTTTTTTTTCTTTTTTAATTAATTTTTTTTTCTTATTACATCATTCAACAATTGATTAGAAATTAGACTTCAAAATTTATTTTGGTTTACTTTCTATAAAGTTATTCTGGTTTCAAGACCCGGGTCACAGATTTAATGGGTTAACCTGATTGACTCGAGTCAATTTTTAACCAGCTCAATATTAAAAAAGTTCAATTGACAAAAATAATTTTGGGGAAAAAAACAAAAAAAGAGAAAAAAAAGAAAAAAAAGGAATGTATTGTAGAAAAAAAAGAGGAAAGTAATATACTGTGGGTGAAAAAAAAAAGTGAAAAAAAGTAATACACTGTGGATTACTATTGTAATCCACTGTGCAATGGATGTGGGTGAATAATGATTTCCTCACACCTTTTAGCTTCATGTATAATAATTATGAAACAATAACAAATTATAAGAATTGCTATGATGAAAAATCAGATCTGAATACATAGACATTTAGACGTGCCAAAAAGACTCAATTATTAGCTAATTATATTGTGATAAATGTGAAGGTTTAAAGTAATAAAAATCTTTTATGTCATATTTTTTTATAAAAAAAAACATATTATGTATTATTGGGTCCATGTTGTATAAGGTTTTCTTTGTCTAAATTTTATTTTTATCACATTCAAGTTACTCAATGATAAAATAAAAAAGATAAACTTCTCAAAATACAGATAAACTTCTCATAATAGGAATAGAAAAGATATATTGTAGAATAGAAATAGAAGAGATATATTGCTGAAGTGGCTATATTCTTATCACAAAAAATCGAGTTTAGGGTCAATGAGTTTATGTTAGATATAAAAATTTAATAGAGATGATTTTGCCATGTAATCATGCCAAAAATGTAGATGAAGATATGTAAATTTTGTTTTGATTTGATTTTTTAATTTTAAATTGATTAAAGGGTATTTTAGGGTGAAAAAATATATTTATTATGGTTTCTAGTATGTCTTAGAGGTGTTTTAGATAAAAAAACAAGTTGAAAAATAAGTTTTATGAATTCAAAACTCAAATCTTTATTTTCTAGTCACATCTGGTAATCTGAAAATAAACTAAAATACTACACATCATCTACTATTATATTAAAAAATAAATTTGAGTAGATGACATGTCACCCTTTTTATTTTTTTAAATAGAAAGGTAAATGTGCACAACTGTTTTTCCAACCTTAGGTGCTCGTTGCCTTTTCAAGAGAGGTATGTAGAGTTTGTTTGCTAGGTCCAACAACACTTAGTCTCTCTTTATAACTTTTTTTTTTATTTTGATTTTTAATTAATACATTCTCTCTATTTTTAAAACTATTTATTATGTTTTTTTTAAATAGTAATTGAATTTTTGAATTGTTTCTATAATTTTATAAAACCTTAAAGAGATTACTGCAAATTATCTTTAATTTTTTATCTTAAATTTTAGATAAATAAGTTCTATTTAGATGATGGATTTATAAAAATAAAAATCATATATACTTAGAAATCAAAATTCATTACAAGATAAAAAAACATATAAAATAAGATGGACAATCAAACTAAAAAATTTGCATGAGTATCTAATTTTTATTTCTTATAATAAAAATGAGTTTTTTACTGTAGTTTTTAATTAATGTTAACAAGTTTTTTTTAAATTTATTTTATTGAAAACATATATCATCTTTCAATTTATTAATTAAAAAAGTTTTAATATATATATATATATATATTATTTTAAATAGATTTTTATGATATAAAAAAAATGCATCAATAAAAACTCGCATATGTACGGATTCGTTGACAACCAGTAGAGGTGGTTAAGGTTCCTTTCTAGCCGTAAACTATGTCCTCGACACTATTTCCCAAGAATTACAAATATATCTTATGACAAAAGACTGACTTGTATTTTTTTTTGTTTTGGAGTTTCCTAGGCTTAAAATGTGAACCCAAAAACTTCCTGATCCCCTGCCCTGCCCTTCGATACTCTCAGAACCTGCTGCGGCAACATATTTTAAGCAGCTATCAATGGCTGAGACCCGGTTGATGTCCGTATACAGAACTACGAACACAGTCTTCGATACATCAATTAAGAACCCATTTATCTCAATAACCTCAAAACCCATAAAGGTCGTCTTTTCAACATCTTTCCCTTCATGGGTATCTCTCAAAACCTCCAATTTTTCGACTTTCAATACAATCCCTCTTGTTGCACAGACCTCAGATTGGGCCCAGCAAGACGAGGAGGATACAGTGACTCTTGGAGAGGAGAGTTTGGGAGATGGAAGTGAAGAGACTTTTCCAGAACCACCTGAAGAGGCTAAGCTATATGTGGGGAATTTGCCTTATGATGTTAATAGTGAAAACCTGGCTCAGCTATTTGATCAGGCTGGGACTGTTGAGGTTGCTGAGGTGTGAAAGTTTTTTTCTTTTGTTCACTGTTTGTAATTGTGATTGAATTTAGAAAATTGGTTTTTGTTCTATCATGGATTAAATTATCTTGCTGTTTTCTTTTCTTCTATTTTGAAGATAATTTATAACAAGGAGACAGATCAAAGTAGAGGGTTTGGTTTTGTTACAATGAGTACAGTTGATGAAGCTGAGAAGGCTATAGAGAAGTTCCACCGCTATGTATGTTATTTTTGTTTTATCATTTTTTTTCTGTGTTATTAACGGATTTTAATTTTCTGTTTGAGAAAATTCTATATTATGTTAATATGATCTAGAAAGAATATTAAATTTTTGTGATACTATCCTGCAAAATGATTCATTTTATGCTGCAAAATGTGTGGAAGTGTTCTCTTTTCATGCACCTATGGTTACTCCTTTAATGGGCCGCAAACAATTTACCAGACTTGCTGTTCATGATTTAAATTGAAGTGTAAGGTGTGAAACTTTTTTACCTAGGTTACTTCTTTCATCTTGAAAGCATAGCAACTTGGGAGAACAGTAAAAAGTTTCATATAGTATGAAACATTAGCTTTGTCAAGTGTTTTGTTTGTTAACTTCCTATTGATTGTTGATCTTGGAGAAGTTTTCGGGCTTTCTTTGCAAGTTAGGTACTTAGGTTCAACAATGGAAAAGCGTGTAGCTGTTTTTTTAATTGGATTTGTGTATGAAGGAAAGTTCTAAATCAATTGGAAGAGTTGGCGGATGAAACCTAAAGATGTGCATTGTTTCTGATTTTATAATCTAGTGGAATGGACATTTTTAAAGAATTCATTTTTTTTCCACTTTTAGGAGTGTAAATGGCTTTTAAGAGTGAGCTTCTACGTTTCTTCCAGTTTAATTAGGTTAGCGAGCTACAGCAGCTGTCTTCTGTGGTCACAAGCCTATCCTTTACCAGAATGCTTTCCACATTAGTACTAGTACATTCACTCTCGGTTAAGACTATTTGGAATTTGTTACAGTGGGCATCTCCAATGCATTTACAGAGATTCCTTTTGAGCATATCTCAATAAATGCTTATGGAAACTTGAGAATGTGGTAAAGTTCCTTTTATGTTCAGGAGAGCTTCATTTGACAAAATCCATTATTATGTTTTACCCCCTTTCTCTCTCTGTGTTTTTTTTTTGAACAAGACGTTTATTGCTGTTGAATTATGAACTTTCATGATTTTCCCTAGTATAGTGAAGCTGGTGATTCAGTGAACAGTTAACTATTAACAGGATTTGAATGGAAGATTTTTAACAGTGAATAAGGCTGCTCCTAGAGGCTCACGGCCAGAAAGGCCAAGTGTGTTCAAAACTGCATATAGAATCTATGTTGGTAACCTGCCTTGGCAAGTGGATGATGCTCGTCTGGAGCAAGTATTCAGTGAACATGGACAGGTTGTGAATGCAAGGGTCGTTTGTGATCGAGAAACAGGCCGTTCACGTGGTTTTGGCTTTGTTACAATGTCCAGTGAGACAGAGTTGAATGATGCCATTGCTGCTCTTGATGGACAGGTAATAATGCATGCCTTGTCTAGATGCTTAGAATCTCAATTTTCTTCCTAGTGTAGGTAATGCAGTGAAACTAGCAAGAAAAATTTTCATTTTTTTTTATTTGAATCTATTTGGGGATAAAGTAGAAACTGGGAATTGCGGTGCTTTATGCATGTGGTTGTAAATCATCCCTACTTGATGCACCATTGCACACCTTGAAAATGATGGAGCTGATAATCTGTTTTAATTATTTTTCTCCATTGACAATGTCCTGTCTGTCCCTGTGAATGTGTGAATTTTTATATCACGTGCATACTATGCACACACATCCTTGAAAGCAGCTGCTAGTGTTTATTGATGGAAGCCACTAAGTTTATTCAATAAAACCAACAGTACTGAATGTCCTTCCCCAACTATAGTGCCTGGTATCTTCCTTTCCCATCATTATTCTATATACAAACAGTCTGAATTTTGTGACATTTGTGATGCAGAGTTTGGATGGCAGGGCGATCACTGTAAATATAGCCCAAGAACGTCCAAGGCGTGGCTCATTCTAGACGTGAGAGAATATTCTTCGTTGTGTCAGCATGTAACTCTTCGTATCGAATATAATCTCCACACAGGAGATTCTGGAATCTTACTTCTCTTTCATTCTGGATATTTTTTCAGTAGCCAGTCACAGGAAAAACTAGAACTTACATTTTTGTTCATGCTCTCTTTTCCTTGCATGTTGATATTTTGCTGGTATTGAGATATAATTTGCAAGTTCAATTGCTGAGTTTGCTGATTAATCATATTTTAGTTTGAATACTTATACATAGCTAATTTCGTTGCAAGATTCCATAAACAAGCTCATTAGTGGCTGTGTTACTACATTGCAAAATGCATTGAATACCAAATGCCTCCTGCATCTAATTATTTTCTTTAGCAGCTGCATTCAAGACTGTTTATTTTTGTATATTTTTGTGTTTTAAAAATACTTTTAAAAAAATTAAAATTTTTTTGATGTTTTCAGATTTTATAATGTGTTGATATTAAAAATAAATTTTTAAAAATAAAAAAATTATTTTAATATATTTTTGAATTAAAAAATAACTACTATTATAGTACTAAATGAGCTCTTAACAGGAAGCGTTGCATTGTACACGTAGTGCATCTACAAATTAGTTGCATTACCGGCCGCAATCAGCAATAATACTCTCCAAAGCCATCTCTCCACTTCAAAAATTGTTAGTTATTGATAGGAATTGTTATTAGAAGTTAATATTGTGGTTTAATGACCGCCATGCCCAGTTATATAACTGCACGGACGAGTGAAAAATCCAATCCAGCAAAATTCTGCATGAAAGAAATAATAGCAAGGAACAACCACTGCCAAAAAAAGAAGAGGAACGGAGATGGAAATTTTACGAGCTTTTTCTTGCCGAGTTTGTACATTTGCAACTCTAATGAAGACATTCCTCTGATGTTGAAGCTTGTAAATGCATGCATAGACTGCTCATGCTATTGATCAGCCATTGAACGAAGACTTGAAAATTTCAATTAGAATAAACTTTGGAAAGAATAATCTTCTATCATTCATGTGTACTGAGAAGCCAGCACTAGTGCAGATAAGTGCCTTGACATGTTTTTTTAGAACATTCTGATTTTATAAAGGAGAGGCTATAGAAAACGTTCTGCAGTGCAGGGGAGTTCAGATTTGTAAAGAGCTAGGTTCTCTTGTTGTTGTCGGGCCTTGAGCCCCTTTTGTGAACAAGCACAGAAAATATAGATTGAAAACTAAACTTAGTTTTTTCATATACAAATAAATATAAGAAGACCTAAAGAGTGTTGGCAAGTGCATATAATCAAGTCATGGTATCCAAAGCCTTTTTGTGCTTTGTATTTCTTTGCTTCCTACTCCTCTCTAACCTATCTAAAGCAATTTGGGCACACCCAAATGAGCACCTACATCCTACCTTCGAATTTATAAAGCATTTACAGGGATCCAAAATAGGTGATAAAGCGGAAGGTGTACATAAACTCAACAAATACCTCCACCATTTTGGCTACCTAAATCATAATCCTCAAGAAAACCATGATCATTTCGATAACAACTTAGATATGGCTATCAAAACCTACCAGCCTAATTTCAACTTGAAGCCCACTGGAATCTTAGATGGCGAAAAAATATCGCGGATGATGATTTCACGATGTGGGGTGCCGGATATCATTGATGGCAAAACTAGAATGCATGCCGCCGGTAGCTACAATATCCAATACGCATACTTTGATGGAGCGCCTAAGTGGCCATATACGAGGGGATACCTTAACTGGGGACTTCAACCTGGTACCAAAACAGATGTAATTGGTCCTATTAGAGATTATGCTTTAAAATCATGGACTGGCGAAGCCCCTTTTGCATATAATTTATTGGTCTTTCTATTAGTAGTGCAGATATCAAGATTGGTTTGGTCAATAAGAGCTCTCATCCAGGTTTTGCTGATGGTGTACTCAGTCATGCATGTCCACCAACAGACGGGACCATGTATTTTAATGCCGGACAGATTTGAAGATAATTGACAGATTTGACCTCTGATCGATGTTTTGTGCAGAGCTTGAGCTCTAGAGGTCGAAACGAAGTGATTCCAGTGGAATTAGAAAGCTAACGTCCATACCTTTCTGTAAATATATGGAAAGAAAAATAACAAGAGAAAGAGCATGGAGATCGCAGCCTTCAAAGACAAATCTCGCATTCTGTCAATGTTGACCTTCATCCATTCCAACTTAAATATCTTAAGCTACAGAATTTCATTTGATGAAAACTTAATTTTGTTGTATTTCTGACTTGAAGGCCTATCAGCCTACCAAATTGCAATAGAAAATGAGCTCATATGAGAGATATATGATGTTTATAAGATGACACATGAATTCTGTCAACAGACAAGTTTTGTGAAGAAACAAGTCCCAAAGCATCCAAACCAACATCCAGTTGAGGTTTTCATGGATGATTTCATGGTGTATGATGATTCTTTTAATATGTTTTTAGAAAATTTATCTTTGATCTTGAAAAGATGCATTGAAACTAACCTTGTCTTGAACTATAAAAAGTGTTGTTTTAGTAGCATAAGGAATAGTTCTTGGGCATGTTGTGTCTTCGCGTGGATTAGAGGTTGATAAAGATAAAATAGATGTTATTTTATCATTGCCTTACCCCTTATGTGTGAGGGAAGTTTGTTATTTTCTTGGCCATGCAGGTTTCTATCGATGTTTTATCAAAGATTTCTCGAAGATTACAACACCCCTGTGCAAATTATTAGCCAAAAAAGTGGATTTTGTGTTTGATCAAGAATGTAAAGATGCCCATGATGAGCTTAAGAGGCGTGTCACATCTGCCCCTATCATCCAACCACCAAATTGGGATGAGCCTTTCGAGATAATATGTGATACGAGTGACTATGTAGTAGGGGCTGTACTTGGGCAAATAATAGGAAAGAATTTGCATGTTATTGCATATGCCTACCAAATATTGGATGGAGCACAATGCAATTACCATACAACTGAAAAGGAACTTTTTGCAGTGATGTTTGCTCTAGAAAAATTCAGTTCATATTTACTTGGTACAAAAGTCGTTGTTTTTACTGACCATGCAGCTTTGAGGTATCTTTTAAAGAAAAAGGAGTCCAAACCTATATTGATTAGGTGGATCTTGCTTTTACAAGAATTTGATGATTAGGGTTAATTATACGGCGAATCCGTTAATTAACTAATGTTAAGAAATGATAAATTGACACGATCAAAGAGTTGATGTCTTATCTCAAGTGCAGGAGTATTGAAGTAATAAATAACCCGGCAAGACTAGGGTCGAACCATAAGAAGATCAATTATATAAATTTTAAACAATATATATATTTTAACAAAGAATTAAAGAGATTTTTAAGATGTGAGATTAATGTGAGGATTAAATAATGATAAAAACAGATGTCAAGGTTAGAGGATCCACTAATGGTATTAGAAATAAGTATATTATAAACTCTTTTTATTACTCATCTGGAAACTACACACAAAGGACGTTCTAATAGGATGATTTATCCTTAATAGTTTATTATAAATAATTAACATGATCATATTAATTATCTTATTTAAGTAACACCAATACTTATAAATATTATCAGGTATTCATGATGCCAACTTATGTTAAAAACAAATCAAGTTCCTCTCATAACAATGATGTTGATCAAAAACTATGAAGGATTAAACATTTATTGTACCAAGTGTTATACAACATAAATCTAGATTAATCATTTAACAAGCAATGTATTAAGAGTGAATAAGATAAAAATGATAAGACATGTTAATATCAAACTTTCTTGGATATAAGTATTGATAAGGGAATTTTTAGCATGTATATTTTCCATTATTCATGCTTGATTTTGAAATATTTTGGATGTGTTGCACAAGATAATTAGAATTTTGGATCCCTTTTTGAACTATTGACCTCGTGGGAAATTAATGTGTTTTCAGATACTAGGTTATTGAGCAGGCAGAATCCGGAAGTAAAACTAAACATTGATTTATTGTATGCTACAAAGGAAGCTATACAACTCAGTTCCAGATGTTCGTCACAATTTTCAAATATCTGAGATGAAGGTCTACAAAACATATGAAGGGCATATAACTCAGTTTTGCTGTTTCGAAGCTCAAAAAGCGAGTAAAAAAACAGGGATTGAATCAGACCCGAACTTCCTGCACTCCAAATACTGTCTCGGTTTATGGCTCTTATCTCAAGTCTCAGAAGTCCAAAAATTTCAAGATTGGTGTTGTTTCAAAGAAGATTTGATTTTCTACAATTTATCCGAAATAGAGATCTTTGAATTCGCACGTTTCCTGCCTCAAATCTGGCTCGCAATGTCTGGGTAGGAAGGAATTCAAATCAAAAAAGGAAATTGTCTTCATTCCAGTAGGGGTAAAAAGGCCACAATTTAAAAGAAAAAAGGAGGGGTCTGCAAGAAAAGGAGGCATACATAGAGAAACCCTAAAATAGACTAAATAAAGAAGAAGAGGCGGCACAAAAGAGGGACGAAAAACAGAGGCAAAAACAGAGAAGATTTGGAGGACACCTATCTATTCCACTGCCATTCTCTGCTTTTGAGTGATGTTCATTGTATCAAGTTTGTTTCTCTTTAATTTAACTATGGAGTAGACTTTTATTCTGGGATTTTTGATGTAACCTTACTATGAATATATGAATAATTTCTTCGATCAAATTATTACATTAAGTTGTTGAGTATTTCATTCTATGTGTAATGCTTATGTATGTTTGGCCAACATCTGCATAATTTAAAATTCAATTTGAGACTGAGAAGTGATAATTGTTTTAGCTATTGTTTGAAATACCTTAAGAAATCTATAGGATAGAGATATACTAGGAACTTTTATAATCGTTACAGGTTTTACGATATTAAAAGTAGAAAAGGAAATGAAAAGCATAAACAAGATATTAATATAACATGAAAGAAAACTTGAACATTATAAAGAGAGAAAGCAAGAAAATGATCTTGATTTGAAAACTAAGATGCCTAAATGTATGGCAAATACCTTATTTTATAGGCCAAAAAGAACTATTCATTTGGTAATTAACTATTGAATTAGTGGCCAGCTACTGGCTTAGTGGATTTTGTAGTTTAGGTATGGATTTTTTTTTCTGGACGAAATGGTATTGCTACAATCAAAATTTGTCAAAGTGGTCTCATGAAAGTTGTAGGAATCTATCTTAGCTTTCCATCAAAAGAAGAATGAGCTTATTTGAACTTCTAGAACCCGAGATATGGACTGAACATTGAATAGTGTCTGGGTTGTAAGATAGATTCAGACTTTTCTTTTGATGCTAATATTTGGACTCCAAAACAGAAAAATTAAGTTTTGAACTCTCATGGATATTTAGACCTATATCTTAGCTTTCCATCCATATAAACTAGACCTAAATCCAAGGTCTATAGCTCCAAATATGACCCAATGACTGAATGGTATTCCAATTTGAACCAACATCTCTTCTTTAAACTTAGCTCTTTCTTTGTCCTTTTACTTTCAATAGTTAATCACATCAATCAATCCCTTGAATTGTGAGATATGCCTGCATTTAAAATGAGCATTTACTATAAATTAAAGTTATCTTATATTATCAGACTTGTTATTATAAAACATGCTTAAGTTAGAGAATTTAATAATACTTGAAGTGCAATATGATGATATAAAGCCTTAATGAGAATGCACTTTCAAGTACTAATCATAAATATTCAGAATATAAAATTGATGTATCATTTCAGTAATCAGTTCTGATTTTTATAGGTGGATGTTTACTTGAAACCAAGGTTTGCTCTCTTGATAATTTTCTGATTTTATTTACTTTCGTTTGATAGTTTTCTGTTTTCTTTTGCTTTAGCCTAGATAACTTCCAAATCCCCCCCAAATTGCATATCTTATAACATAAAAATCTGAACTAGACCTTCCTTGTGGGATCGACCCCTTACTTGCTCTATACTATCTTGTGTGTTGTGTTTTAAGCTAGGGTAATTAATTTGTGCGACCACTATATCGCAACACAATCCAGCTCTCGCTTGATTGTTTACTCGATATTGGTTGATATGCCAATCTGATATTACTTAGAGCCTCTATCTTCACACTACTTGTAAACCTTACATCAACCTTTCAAGGACGATTAGTGAGCATGCGAGAGACCTTTTGAGATTAGATAGTAACCTACCCCTTGATACACTCAGTGGTTAGAACCTATTAGGTTGTCACCCTGTGAAGGGCGAGTTCACATTGAATCTGTATTTTTCATGTTGATAGCATCATCACTTGTACATGATTGTATAATTTTCATTTAGCAGGTTGAAATATAGGTTCCCCATTTGAAACACACCTATAACACTCAGTTGAGAAAAAAATAAATGAATAACAGAGAAAAAGCTTAGTTGGAAGCTCAACATCAAAAGAAGTTGGAATGTCTTAGAGAAAAGGTCGCAAGGTCTAGGTGTGACAATTGCCACTAAAATAATATGAATCATTGACATAGTAATTCTATCAATAATATGAATTCAACCACATATTAAATTATCAGCAATTTATTTTGTCGGTAATTTGCTATACTCATCGATAAAAGCATTAACAAAAAAATACTGATAAATTCTTTTGGTTGGTGCCTTTTTTTCATTTGAAAATCCATTAGTAATTATATTATCAATAAAATAATAAAAAAATAGAAATAATCAATAATAGGTTTTCCATCGACTAGTTACTGTTCGTGATTCTGTCTGTAAAGTTTTTCTTGATAGAATCAATGTTTAAATATCAGTATATATTTTCATCAGTATTATGCAATATTGTGGATGTGGATTTTTTATTTTTTTTTTGCTTTCGTTTTAGTTTGTGTTAATCCACGTATAGGAGGGATAATTATCTAGTTGGGTTTCTAATATATATACTCTTTCAAATGTCAAGGGGTTAGATTAGCAATCAAGAATATATGTTTCATTCTTTAAGTTTCTAGGTTCAATTATTAATATCAACATTAACCAGAAGTACTTCTTATAAAATCATTCAGAAAGGATATTTAGTGTTGGTTGATGTACGGATCGAAATAGTTCAAGAATGCTCCTTGGCATCACACATTTGTTTATGTGATTTGTTAACCTCCCCACCAATGTTGTCAGCATCGGACCAGACCTGCCACTTCAACTAGTTAAGCCGGTTCAGTTTTTCATTTGGGTCGTTCTGAGCAATTAACGCCGACAAATTAACTCAGTCCGAATTGGTTAAAACAAGTGACTCAGCCTGGTTAAATCAATTCGTAGGTGATATGTCATGAACTTATAAGAAATACAAGAAAACTTTCTGCAATAAGGATTCAAGCACTCTATATTAATTATGAAATAATAAATATAAATACATAATTCTTATCTGGTTTGATTTTGATAATATTAATGGTATAGCTGTCATTCAATCTGCTTTGGGAAGGATAACATTATCTTCATTTTTATTTGCGAAAAATACCCTTCATATCTGCTTGTTCTATCCTGGATATAGCTGTCGTTTCTAATAAACTCTCTCATATATTTTTTTTCTCACTTTAGCTCTCACAAGTTAACTATATTGCCAAGATTTGTTGTGTAAAAAATTGTTATGCGAGTTGTCAGAGATACCATATATAATGTTAAATGAAATATCAATTTTGTAAAATAAAATTTTAGATTATTATTAAAATAATTGAAATAACAAGAATCAAATTAATATAAAAAAATAATAGATTTTTTTTTCTTTTTTCATCTGCATTGTTCATAAAGCGCAGAAAACTTCAATTTGATCCTCAATTTTCTATTTTCATGTTTGGTTCATGCTTTATTAGATATTTACATTTCTATCCTTAATGTCTATCACATTTTAGTTCTTAGAAGTTAAAAAATATACTTATGGATGAGTTTTTTGAGTTATTTTTAAAAACATTAGGCAAACTACATGTTATTTTTCTATTTATTTAATAGAAAAAAAGAGTTAAAAGGAGCTAATATGACATTCTAGGCATATTGTTTTTCTTTTAGGTTAGGTGCATATATAGCTAGATTTGGTCTTTCAAGTCCATTGGCGCCCAATCTTTTTTTTTATTAGTTTTTTTTTTAAATCAATATTCTTGGTCTTGGTCTTCCAACTTCTCTTGCGTAACCAAAAAAAAAAGAAAAAAAAAGAAAAGAAAAAAAGAATTGCTCATCCATCTTGGATTACTGGTTAATTGAAACAACCGGCCGTAACAGACATACCAGCTAAAAGCTATTAGTAATTTGACTAAAAACTCTATAGATACTCAATGATATATTCCATCCCAAAACACTGATTAATTTAGCATCGCTTTAAGAATTACAGGAGACTATAATAGGCATACCTCCTCCAAAGTTTAAATTCTTCTGACTTTTTCCCTTAATACTTCTTCTCCATATATAGTAGTAATCATTTGTTTTTTTTTTTTTTTGAAAACAATAGTTATGCCTATCAGAATCACTTATAATTCCATGCCCTTCATGGAGCCTAAATATGTCGGCATGCATGCAGTCTCCGGAGTTAACGGCCGATTGATAAGATCCGAACCAAAAGCATACTAATATGAGGCGAGAACGCAAACGTACTCCTTTAAGGGTTGGATTGTCCGTAACAGTGGGCATATTTGGTAAATCAAGTTTCTAGTCTATCTCCAGTAAAGCAAGGAATCACATCTTACTTTATCTCTTTCACTTTTTGTCTCTTGAGAACGAAGAAAACTCTCGATAATTACTAGCACACGTAAAAAAAGGTATCAAGTAAGGAAGCCAAGCACAGGATTGGTCAGTCAGCCTTCTCGATCGTGGCTCTACCTTCTAGCGTAAAATATCATTAGAATCTGTTGATGATACTGTATATTCTCTGTTCAACTAAGCGACTTCCAGGCCAACTAAACACAGCAGTACTTTAATTGTTATTTATTGCTATTTATTTCCTTTTATTTGTGGGATATTGCATGGACTAAACAACTGGATCTTACGTTTATCACTCAATTATACATCTCTTCCATATCTTTTTAGTTATGGGATCAACTAAGAACTGAGCAGAGGGGCAGCATAGATCGTAAATGTCAAGAACACTGGGAGCAAATCTACCATTAACCTCCTTGTATGTTAATTAGTTATCATGAAAAGGGAGTTTGGGATTGAGTTCCCAAATTGCTAGAAAATACAAAAAGAAGAAAAGTTTCCAAACCTAGCATTGTAATGGAGTGTAGAATCAGATTTGTAGGGTAAAATCCATGTTATATAAAGTAAGGAGGAAGAAGGTTAGACGTAGGGACCACAAAAGTATAGCCTTCTCTTTAACGTCCCTAATATTTTGATTACCATGGAAGTAAGGAAGTTGATTCAAGTGAGCTTTATTCCATTTCTAATAGTATAAATAGGCATGCCAAATATGGAACAAAGACACACAAGCCGATCTTCTCTACTTCTGCCCCGTAACCCAAAGAATCCATTAATTGCTTTCAATTAGCTGATCCCCATGGCATCATCAGGCCTTCCCTTCAGGCACCCTGCCCAAGGTTTCAATGCGAGCCAGCAACTGATCAAGAGTGACCGCGGCAGCATGCTAACAATGTCTGATGACAATGTGATGATGAAACAAATTGTAGGAACTCATGCTCCTGATGGCCGAGAGGTTGAGGTCAAACCTCTTCTCCACCTTGTTGAAGACATCCTCAAACGTGCCACCCAGCAAATCGATACCTCTCTGACGGTATAGTACTAAACTAAACTCATCCTTGGAAATTAACTTGAATATCAACTTAACTCTATTATTTTTTGTTCATTTATGTTACTCTGATCACGTCTGACAATGCAGACTTCCCAAGCCCATGCTGAATTGGAGGACAAGACTCACCAAGTCAATTTTGTTTCCATGCTCGATGCACTGTCGTATACAATAGACAGAATTTCCTGCGAGGTTAGACAATATATTTCAATTTTAATGCTATGATATATAGGCATTAATCTAAAGAATCAATTGAATTTTTTCGGCCTTAATTGTTTTCTGCAGATTGCCTACAAGTCACTGGATGGGACAGATGCCCACGCAACAACTGTATCACTTTTCAACATGCTACCAAGCTATTCCTGGGATGCCAAGCTGGTGCTCACCTTGGCAGCTTTTGCTTTGAATTATGGAGAATTCTGGCTGCTTGCCCAGATTTACTCATCAAACCAACTTGCCAAATCCATGGCAATCCTCAGGCAACTGCCTAGCATCATGGAACACTCAGGGCCCTTGAAGCCTCGCTTCGATGCCATTAACAATCTGATCAAGGTCATGATGGACGTGGCTAGGTGCGTGGTTGAGTTCAAGGATCTACCGCCAGCTTACATTTCTAATGAAGTACCAGCATTGTCCACAGCCATGGCCCATATCCCTACTGCTGTCTACTGGACCATGAGGAGTGTTGTGGCTTGTGCGGCTCAGATTACTAGCCTCACTACCATGGGACACGAGTATGCTTTTCTAGTCCGCCATCTTTAATTTAATGAGCCATATGTTACATCATGCATATATTCCTTGTAATATTCTCCATCACTTATTTCAGGTTTTCTATATCAACCACTGTGGCATGGGAGCTATCCAGCTTGGCTCACAAACTCAGCAACATACTTGACCATCTCAAGAAGCAATTGGCTACTTGCTACCAACACATAGGTCTGCACCTCAGCAACTTTTGTATTATGCTATCATGTGTTGGATACGTAATAAGAAAACAGGAAATTAATGTAGGAAGATTGAACGCTTACATAAACAGTGGTATTGTTTGATGCAGATGAGAAGAGAAATGTCGAATCCTTTCAAATGCTAAAGAATCTCATTGAAACGGTCCACATTGACAACATGAAGATCCTAAAGGCCCTGATTTATGCCAAGGATGATATCCAGCCACTTATAGATGGCTCTTCCAAGAAAAGAGTTCGCTCTTCTACCATTTCTTCTTCTTATGTTATCTATCTAACGGAAGACATTTCTCATACTTCCTTTCGAATTTAACAGGTCCATCTTGATGTGCTAAGAAGGAAAAATGTGCTATTGCTCATTTCTGGCCTCGACATGTCGATCGATGAGCTTTCAATTCTTGAACAGATATACAATGAATCCAGGCATCACGAAGCTAGGCTGGATAGTCGGTATGAGGTGGTCTGGGTCCCAATTGTGGACCGTTCAGTCCAGTGGAGTGATCCAATGAAGGGAAAATTTGAAAGCATGCAGTCTTCAATGCCATGGTTCACAGTGTACCACCCTTCACTGATTGAGAAGGCAGTCATTAGGTTTATTAAGGAGGTGTGGCACTTCAGGAACAAGCCTATTCTTGTGGTGCTTGACCCTCAAGGCAAGGTGGTTTGCCCAAATGCACTCCACATGATGTGGATTTGGGGAAGCAGTGCCTTCCCTTTCACTAGCTTGAGAGAGGAATCTCTCTGGAAGGATGAGACATGGAGGCTTGAGCTTCTAGTGGATGGCATTGACTCAGCGATTCTTAATTGGGTAAATTCATTTAGAATCAATCCAAATATACATACATTATACATGTGTGTGTGATCGTGTTGACATTCGCTTCAATATTTTTTTGATCATCAGATCAAGGAAGGAAAGTACATTTTCTTGTACGGAGGAGACGACGAAGAATGGGTGAGGAAGTTCACAAACACGGCACGTGCTGTGGCGCAGGCAGCCCGCATTCCCCTGGAGATGGTTTATGTTGGGAAGAGCAGCAAAAGGGATAAAATCCGGCGAGTCATAGCGACAATCAACGTGGAGAAGCTCAGTTACGTCTGGCAAGACCTTACCATGATATGGTTCTTTTGGACCAGGCTAGAGAGCATGCTGTACTCCAAGATTCAGTTAGGCAGGCTTGATGACCATGATCCTATGATGCAAGAAATCAAGAAGTTGCTTAGCTACGACAGAGAAGGTGGATGGGCTGTGCTTAGCAAGGGGTCTAATGTTGTGGCCAATGGTCACAAGACCACAGCTTTGCAAACATTGCTTGAGTATGACTTGTGGAAGGAACAAGTGCCTATCAAGGGCTTTGATTTGGCCTTCCAAGATCACCAAGGCAGGATCCATGACATTTCTCGTCCTTGCTGCCGCTTCGATTTCCCAATGACTACGGGTAGGATCCCTGAGACCATGAAATGCCCAGAGTGCAACCGCACCATGGAGAAATTCTCCACTTTCCTTTGCTGCCATGATGAGGTCATTCCAGACGAGCTCTTCTAGTAAACGATCAGCTGCTACGCTTCCTTGTAGCTCATACTGCCACTAAATAATGTTGTTGAGTGCGCTCTTTTTTTTCTTTTCAATTGTCATGCGTTGTGAGGCATGATGCCCAGCTATGGCGCACAGTATTTGGACCTGGCATTTCATATTCCATAGCATAAAATAAATCTGAGTGTGATCGATGTAATCCACGTACTTAATTAATTTGTTTTATTAATTAATATATAAAGTTCATTTTGAGTAGATTTTATGTTTTGGAGACTTTCCTGGCTTTCGTTTTTTTCTTTTGTATGGCAGCCATACGTACTTTTTGTATAGCTTCATTGCCTTCACCTAAAAGAATCAACAGCAGTGCGAACCTTGAAAAATTATAAAACGATTAGAAGCAAAATTAATTTTCTTAAAATGAATAAAGCCTAAATTCTTCCTTATTTCAAAAAAGCAATCCTTACCTAAAATTGTAAAAATATCTGGTACAATATCACCCTTCATCATGTAATCTCTTAAAAAGTGATATCGCACTTCATTATATTTTGTACGTGAGTATTGGTATCAGAGGGATGTCATGCCGCCTTCACACAAAAATCCTGGTGGGAAATGATAGAGAGAAACACTAGAGAGAAAGAGAGGGAGCGTGTATTAAGCTTTTTGTGTTTGTAAGCTTGTTATTGTTGAAATAAAACTTTGTGTTTTATCCCCTCTAAGTGTTTTAAAGCCACCACCAGTGGACGACACTCGTCTTCAACCTCTGGGCGTGTCGGCTGCGCGTGGTCAAACAGTGCAGAATATTCAGGAGGTGCGTGTGGCTCACCGCGGGCTCCGATGAGGCTAATTTTTGCACTAGTGAGTTCGTATGGATGAGCTCTACACTGTAGAAGGTTAAAAACTTATTTTTGGCAACTTTGAAAATTCAGGTATATCCCAAAATACCTTAATTTTGCATCACATTTAATCAGTATGTAATCAAAATTAAGTTCAAAGTCTTCTAAAGTTTGTTTCATCTTTAAGTTTTGTGCATAACGATTACCAACTATTATATATTCTACATAAGTTGTAGATAGGGCTACTAAGTTTTGTTTCTTACTAGCCCAAGATACTAGTATGTAACAACCCCAGTTGTTAACTTAGTTTTTCTATTAAACTTCCATATAAAGGGTAAATGGAGTATAATTTTTTTTTCATTGAGTTCGCCAGAATTTCTAACGAAATTTCGGTAGTCTTCCCTAAACCGGTAGGTCCCAAGTTATCGACAATTTACCTTACACACATTTATAATCACATCCCAACCATAATCACATCTATAATTGGCATACATTAACCATTTAATTCATTCAAGAATGTATTTAGGATAAATTTTTATACTTAATCTCCATCTCATATCACATGCATAAGTTAGTAATTAGAAGAACGATCCAAGCACTAGAATTTCATATATAAACACAACACAACTTAGCATTCTAAACATAATCTAGTACATTATAACTTTCTAAGCATAGGTTGATACATTTAATATTCCAAAAACAAAATAATACAAGGAGTATACTATTCTATTTAGATTACATGTTTACTGCATAACAAAATTACACGAATAATCTCTAGGTTCCTAACTTATACAAAAAGGGACTAAGGAACTTAAATTCTACTCCTGACGTGAATGGGAGGGACCTGCAAAATATAAATTTTCCATATAATTAAAAATAACCAAAATACAAACAATTCACGGAAGAAAATTATACAATACATCTACCTATTTAAGTCGTATGCAATTTAACACATGACCACCAACCCCTTTTAAGGATTATCAAATTTGTTTCCTTTAACTACTTCTCCCCACTTCTGGAAGACTTCTGCCGACACTAATGACCTCCATTAGTGTCTTTAGTTGCCCGTCCTGGGGTCTACTAACCAAATTCATGAAAATATCGACACTAACGCGACCGTTGGTGTCATTAACTATTTTTAAACTGAAATAGTTAATCAATGTTCTATGTTACCTTAGGAGGTCCTCGGGTATGCCGATGTCAAGGATTCTTGACATCATTAGCTTTCACCTTAGAAAGCTAATCAAGTCCCATAAATTTTGTCGATATCGACGTCACTCGCCGAATATCATTAGCTAATCTGAACCCAAATAGTTAATCAAATTTTATATTTTTCCTCCCACGTACCGGTAATGCCGATCCCATATCTGGGACAAGCTAATCAAATTCAAAAAATAGTCGTTCCCAAAATTCATTATTATTGTTCATTTCCTCCAAAAGAACCCATAAATTAAATCTAGTTCTTCGTTTCTATTTTTCCATCCTTTAAACTTTCCTTTCTCCCTTTTCTTTTCCTCATCAATAAGCACCAAAATTTTATAGTTCAATAGTTAGTTAAAATAATTATTAACTAAAGGAGATATAGGTACCGAGTACCTACCTATTGTAGACGCTCGACTTGCGTTCCCCTGTTGTTGCTGTACTCCTCTCGTGGTTCCTCCTGAAACCACAAACACCCATCATTATTCCATATTAGTTCACATATCACAACACAACAACAACAATGGCAATAATATTCATTTCTTTTTTACCAATCTTTTCTTTCTCACTTACATTCCTTATTATTATCCTTTAACATTTTCAGCTCATTAGTAGTCCAAGTGGACATCATGAATTCAATTTTAACCATAGTTTATTCCTTTTTGAAGATGAAACACTTTACGAAGGGCAAGAAAACAAATTCTACCTTTAATATGGCTAAATTTTGTCGTTTTATCGACTTGGCCAAATCTGCCAACAGGAATGGTAGCTTGATCTCTCCTCAGATTTTTATTTGTATCTGGAGTTCCAGAACTCCAAATTAAACGGGGTCAGACTCATTGGAAAGCTAACACTCCCACCTACAACTTCTATGAAGGGACCCTCCCTAGATTCTATCATCTTTAGGTCCAAAGTCCCTCAAGAACCAAGGCAACGAACTTGCCCTGTTTTGTCAATGGAGAAAGTATCTCCAATTTTTTTTTTTTTTATCTCCAATCCTACTTCCCCATCAGATATAACCATGCTTTCACCTTATGCATGGTAACTTGGAATGAAGGTTCCTCTTCCTTACAAGTTATAATTAGTAACTACATTATAACAACACATCTCAATTAATTAACAAGGAAGTCATAAGTTCTCCTCTGTTTTTCTTCCCCTCTAGTGGCCGGTCCTTAAACCTGTTCGTTTTATATATATATACACACACACACACACACATACAATCACCACATTTCCTTATTGTTCACCACCTGAAAACTGTTTCAATTGAGCAACAAGGAAAACAACATAAAAATCAGAATTTCCCATCTTTCCTTACAACCTCATGGTCAGCCACTATATCCCCTTAGTCTTTGATTTTGTTGAAATCTTCTTTACATAATTTCATCCTTTTTTAGGCAACCTATGCTGCTCAACTCATTTAATTCCAATCAATTCCACATTTCCTCAAATTTTACTAAAGAACCTTAATTTTTCAAACTTCAAATTAATGCACAATTCTTACATGAATTCAAATTGGCTTTCCTAATTGGTTTAGAACTTCATACCTGGAGGAAATTAAGGTTTGATTTCAGGTTTGATTAAAGTTCCCTAACCCCTTTCTCCTTTACAAACAGCCGACCTCTCTCTCCCTCTTCTCTTAACAACCTTGTCACTTTTCTTCTTGTAAATCTCCTGCCCAAGTTTATCTTCTCACTTAGTAATTCTAAGGTTTGTGTAGGTATAGAAATTTAGGTGTTTTCTCTTAGACTTGATGAAGGAAAATCTAAAAATTTTCCCTCCCTTTTCTTCTTGTTACCTGTCAGCCATGGATGAGAGAAGAAATGGGTATTTATAGTCCCATTTCTTTTTAATTCCATTTTGTCCCCATCTTTCTCCCTTTTTCTTATTTTAACCCCCTTTTTTTTGCATTATTTTGTATTATAACAAAATTTTGAATTATTATAAACCTCCTCTTTTTTGTATACTTTATTCTCGGGCTTCACATTCTCCCCTCTTAATAAAAATTTCATCCCTGAAATTTAAACTGCATACCTGACTCAAAGAATAGGTGGGGGTATTTTTCCTTAATCTTTGATTCTCTCTCCCACGTTTCTTCCTCAATTTGTGAGTTTCTCCACAACACTCTAACTAGTGGTACTCTCTTATTTCTCAATGTTTTTTCACTCCGATCCATGATCTTGATTGGCCTGGTCTCGAGTGTCAAGTCTTTTTTTACTTCTATAGGAACTGGAGGTAACATTCATGAAGGATCTACTTCCGCTGATTAGTACTTAAAAGTGCATTTTTATCAAGGTTTTATATCATCATTTTGCATTTGAAGTATTAATAACTCCTTAACTAAAACATGTTTTATAATAACAAGTCTGATACTATAAGATACCTTTAATTTATGGTAAATATTTATCTTAAATGCAGGCTTATCACATAAATTAAAGGATTGATTGATGAGTTTAACTACTGAAATTGAGAAGACAAAGAGAGAGGCAAGCTTAGAAAAGAGAAGCTGGTTCAGTCCAAACTGGAACACTATTCAGTTAGATCATACTTGGAGTTGTAGAACTTGGATTTAGTCCAAGATTCAAAAAGGTCGTTTTTAAGATCAAATTGTAGAAACAATGGAGAAGTCAGAATCTGTCCTGCATCCGAGACACTGTTTAGTGTTCAACCCATATCTCGAGTTCTAGAAGTCCAAATTCACCGATTCTTGTTTTGTTAGAAAGCTGAGACAATTTCCTAGAACTTTCATGTGGACTATCTATTCAAATTCTGATGTTAGCAATGATGTTTTTTGTAGATAAGAAGATAATGAGTGTTACCAAGTTAAGAGGTGGCCACCCACTCAACAATTAGTCATAAAATCAAAAGTTCTGAATTTTAGCCTATAAAAGGAGGCATTTGCCACGCATTTAGGCATCTTGGTTTTCAAATCAAGATCATGTTCTTGCTCTCTCTCTTTATATTTTTGTAATGCTTAAGTTTTGTTTATATTAATCTCTTGTTTATACCTTTCATTTCCTTTCCTTTCCTTTCCTTAGTTAACTTATATCTTATTTATGTTCTTATCTTCTTTATTTATGTTTCTCTCTTTCATTATTTTTAGTTAAGTTTATTATGTCAAGGTTAAAAGGTTACACTAATGGTGTAAGAATAAGTATAGTATAAACTCAACATGGACTTTAATGTTTGATACTAACATGTTTTGTATTTGTTATCTTCTTCACTTTTAATACTTTGCTTGTTAAATGGTTAATCTAGATTTATATTATATAACCCTTGGTATAACAAATACTTGGCACTTTCATAGCCCAATTGTATGGTATAACCGACACCTGTGCTATGAAAGGAACTTGATTTGTTGTTAACATAAGTTATAATCATGAATACCTGATAACATTTACAAGTATTAGCATTATTCGAATAAGATAACTAATGTACTCATGTTAACAATTTATAATTCGATTAGAACCTCCTTTGTGTGTGGTTTCCAGTTGAGTAATAAAAAGAGTTTATACTATACTTGTTTGAAATACCATTAGTGGATCCTCTAACCTTGACAATTATTTTATCCTTATTTAATCCTTATATCAATACTGCTAGCTGGTTATTGGGGAGAGGAAGAGTCATCTTTTTTTCTCCCCCTTGTATTTATACCCCTAATAAATAAATGGGGTGTTTGGGTGCTGGTCATGGCTGTCCTTAACCCTCTTTTGAGTTATCATAGGGCTGATTTTATCCTCTATAAATCTTAACCTAGGATAAACTGGTTCTTCCCCATAATTTTTTCCTAGAGCAGGCCGACTTGTTTTCCCTAAAGTTATCCTAGCATAAGTCAACCTAACACTAATTTTTGTTGGGTGTTACATTCTACCCTTCTAATATAAATTTCATCCTCAAAATCAAAGAGGAGTCGTATTGATAGTTCCTCCAGTTTCACAGAGCAATACCATAGTAACCAAGTTCAGGTTGTGTATCAAGTAATTCTCTACACGAGTCCTTCCTTCAAGACATCATTACCAACTATAAAACCCTTGGTATTTAGAATGTATCAGTTTTAGTATAATAGTCTATACTTACTTAGCTAATCATGCCTAGGATTATATTAAAATCATATAATTCTAAGGGCATCAGGTTTACTTTTGTTTCATACCCTGATAGACTAACCCCCACTCCTACATACATACTATTTGTTTCTACCTTGTTTCTTGTCGAAGTTCCAATTATGAACCTTTTTTTCTATTACTTTCACCCCTTTTTTATTTTGTGACAATTCCCTTAGTAATAAATGAGTGGGTAACACTCAGTTCAAACAACACAAGCATATTAAAGTTATTCATCAGTAGCATACCTGCTACCACATCAGATGCAGTCGTAACCTCTTCATACGTCAGATGGAAGACCCTTCTTGGAATTCGGTCATTCTATGCCCTTGGCCTTTCTCGGTTGGAGTTTGCCTTCGATTGAGAAGATCTTACCGTCCTATTCATAATGATAAAATGCTCGTGACTTTAACTTGGCTGTCATATACTCTGTGCTTGTCCAATGTTCTTGTTGGGGAATTCCTTCTTATAATAACCCCTTTTACCATAGTAATGACATCCTTGCCCTAAATACTGGCAATTTCTTCATCTATGACCCTCTCCTCTGCATATAAAACATCACCATGGTGAAATAGAGCAGTCTTTCAGGTGCCTCTATTTGTACTTTATATAGTGAGGGCAATTCACATTCTTCTGGTCATTAGTCCCCCTAGAAGGGTGTGCTCTTAAGTAAGTCTATCCACCTATCACTCTTCCACTTGACTATTGGTGGAACAATACCGCTAATGTTCCCTTCTTATTGGATGCCTCAAACATTTCATTTTTCCTTTTTTTGGAAACGACGGTCTGTTGGTAAAATCATCTTCATCTCTTTTTTTACTTGTTCCATGATGCCCCTGTTGACTTTCTTCAATGCAAGCTTCTAGAGCTTGTGTAACCTCCACCAATTCTTTCACTGACTTGAATCGTCAAACAAACAACGCTTGCCTTAATTCTTGTCGAAGCTCATCTCTCAACTTCTCAATCATATGTTCTTAAGTGGGAATGTAGTGCAGAGCAAACAATCAAAGGTCATGAAACCTCCGTTCATATTCCAAAACTAACATTTGACCTTGTCTTAATGCCAATAACTCATGTTCCTTCACTTTGCCATGGTACATGAAATAAAAATGATTTTCAAACTCCTATTTGAAGTCATTCCAGGTCAATGTTTTGGTTGCACGCCTCAGTTGAACAGTTTCCCACCATATCATGACCCTGTCAAATAATAGTTGAGTAGCATAGTTTACCCGCAAGCCTTCGGGTATATTAATCTGGACCATAGTCCTCTCTATCTTTCTAATCCACCTCCCGGTTATCTCATCCTATTCCCTGAGATACAGTTCGCAACTCATTTCCCTCATGCTTTTTACCAACCAAATGAGTAACACCATATTATCTGTGGTCGTAGCAATCCTAGGGGTTGCCTACGGGATTTGTATGGCGGGGGTTGCTTATTGTAAAGCCAGCCATGCCCTCGATCCATCACTACTTTGACTATCTGAACTAGGAGATCTGGATCTATATACTGGGGGGGCATACCCGTTGGGACGATCATCGGTTAAGCCTTTGATCTTTCTTGCTGCCCCATCCCTATCAGGGGTACCTCCTCCATCCAATTAGGTATCCAGTTTCCCCCGCTTTCGCGGCTCCTCCCTATAAGATTCCAAGTTAAGTGCTTTGATATCAACTATAATAGCTCGGCTTTTTCAAAGCCAAAATCGTTAGTAAAATGTAATTTTTTTTTGTAAGTTGTTAGGTTCTCGATGCTTTTCACAATATTATTCTAAAGATTGGTAAATGGATTCCATTAATTAGTAAAGTGCAATCCATATAGGACAATGTAAATTGACATCTCATAAAACATATACTCACAATATCACGATATATATATACACACACACACTTGTGTGTGTGTGCGTGTGTATTAGATCATATTAATACATACATAAACTTCACATCCCCAATTTAAAAATGCGATGACATAAGCTTATTAAAAAATGTTGCATAACAATTATACAAATGGTACGATCACTTCTATAAATACTAAGCATATGAAACAAGTGAAATTGTAGTTCTTTGCAAAAGATATGGATCCATGAAAGGGGGTTCCTACGCACCTTGATTTTATGATGTTCCTGTTACGAAAGCAAAATGGATACAAGAATTATAATTAATAAAAAAAATGCCAACAAATAACTAAAAGCATATCGTAGTCTAACCTTCCCATAGGTGTGGTAGGGATTAGAGTTAATTCATTTGCCATAGTTATTTTACTGCGTTATATATATTCTGGCCATCCTTTGCAAGACCATTAATACGTTTATCCATCTTATTCAAATCCAGTAATCTATTCGGATGCCGTTGATGATGGCTATCCCAATATGACCACCCAACCATCCTTCTTAGATGTCATGAGCCGTAGTTAATTACAATATACACCTGGTCATCCCTCTCGGATGTCATTGGCCAAGCGGTCGATCAATTCAACTTAAAATCCAGTCTTAACAGTTTTAAGCTTGGTGGATCTTGAATCGACTAAATGCATATCAATCCTATAATGCATGCAATATTGTGATGTGTGTGATGTCATTTTAATTTGTGCTATCATGTAAAATATAAAAATTTATATAATTTGCTCTAAAATGAATTCTTAAGAACCAAGTCTCGCTTACTTTGCATCATGGACTTGTTGATTGATTTCTTCATTTAATTATGTATGCATGTTGATGATTTTTATATAAACTTATGTAAACTTATTCCCAACCAAGTATATTATTATCTTATTTTCATTTAATTATTATCATTAAAATTTATAGATATTTATATGTGACTGAAGTATCAATATCTTTCACTTTCTTTCTTTTCTCTTTTATTCTTCTATATATCCGGCAGATCCCGATTGCTAGAGAAGTGAGGAGAGAATTAAAAGAGAGACGTCAAACATTTGGATATTTGTGTGTATAGTTTTTGGCACTTCGATTTCTTTTGATGACAAGAAAGAAAGGGGAAAACATGTTAAAAATACAGTATTTAGTTTTTGACGGATATAAAAACAGAGGTGGTTTTGTTGGTGATGAATTTCATATGGTTTTCACAGTTTTTGGATTTTGTTGATCGATGATGAATTCAATCGTTTACGATTTTACTATGGTTTCCACACTTTTTGGACTCTGGATTTTCTTGGATGCTAGGTTAAATTCGTGGCGTGATTTAGGACAAGTATTTGAGATGTTTGAATTCTTTGTTTTTAAGGTTGCATTCTGCGAGGTTGTATGAGCAGTGAAAACCCTCGTAATATTGATGAAACTTCATAAACCTACTAGACTCTTCTGACTAAAATCACTATACTCCTAATTATTAAATAGATACTCAATCATATTGCAAGATTTAATCCCAAACAATGAGACAAATTCTTGTAATTGATTCCTTAAATATTTGTTTTAGAAAAGAATAGTTATCCATTCAATTTTATATATATAAAAAAAAAGTTTCTCTCAAAAAAAGTTTTCATGCCCTTGTGGAGCCCAAATACGTTGCCTTCTATAGATATTGTACCAAGTATTTTTTGTTTCGTCATTGCTAGATTTGCTTTTTTTGTCAAATCAATTGTCTAGTTTTCTTCCATAAAAGCAAGGAATCATTTCATACTTTGTTCCTTTCACTCTGTCTCTTGGAAAAGAAGAAAAATCTCAATTATGAGCCCACCAGCTTCTATTGAAATCTGTTGACGATGATGAGTACTCTTTGTTCGACTAGGATTTCTTTCATCCAATTAAACACAACAAATTATTTGTTATGATATTCCTAGTCGTGGGATCTTGCATGGACTAAACAACAGGATAAATACGTTTATCTTAGGTAGTGTTGGCAGCATCTAATATTAGAATAAGCTTAACCAGCGTCTATTTATTTATCGATGATCCAATATTGATTTAGTATATTAAAAAAATAAATCAGTTTAAATATTAATTCCATAGAAAAAATATCAATTCAAAAGAAAATCTCCTTAATCACTCCCTAGCTTTTAATTTGGAGTTTGTGCAAGTATATTATATGCATTTCTCAACAAAAAATATATATTTTTATTAAATAAAACACATAATATAATATTCATTAAAATATTTATAAATTATTTAGTATAAATCAATCCACTGGATATTAATCTACTAGATTAATTATATCAACTTTTTATTTTAAATTTTTTATTAAGTACTTAAATAAAAACCATAATATTAAAATAAATTTTAAATAGAATAATATTTTAATATTAAAGGTCTATTTAAGAGTATAAGATGTTGTTTCTCAAAGCGTTTTTGGTTTGAAAATGTATTAAAATAATATTTTTTATTTTTTATTTTTTAAAATTTATTTTTGATATTAGCATATAAAAACCATTTAAAAATATTAAAGAATATTTAAATTTTAAAAAAATCAAGATTTTAATTAGTTATTATGAAAAGGGAGTTTGGGATTGAGTTCCCAAATTGCTAGAAAATACAAAAAGAAGAAAAGGTTCCAAACATATCATCGTAATGGAGTGTTGAATCAGATTTGTAGGGTTAAATCCATCCATATTATATAAAGTAAATGAGGAAGATGGGTAGACGTAGGGACCACAAAAGTATAGCCTTCTCTTTAACGTCCCTAATATTTTGATTAACATGGAAGGAAGGAAGTTGATTCAATTGAGCTTTATTCCATTTCTAATAGTATAAATAGGCATGCCAGATATGGAACAAAGACACACAAGCCAATCTTCTCTACTTCTTCCCTATAACCCAAAGAATCCATTGCTGATCAAAATGGCATCAGGCCTTCCACTCAGGCTCCCTGCCCAGGGTTTTAATGCGAGCCAGCAACTGATCAAGAGTGACCGCGGCAGCATGCTAACAATGTCTGATGACAATGTGATGATGAAACAAATTGTAGGAACTCATGCTCCTGATGGCCGAGAGGTTGATGTCAAACCTCTTCTCCATCTTGTTGAAGACATCCTCAAACGTGCCACCCAGCAAATCGATACCTCTCTGACGGTATAGTACTAAACTAAACTCATCCTTGGAAATTAACTTGAATATCAACTTAACTCTATTATTTTTTGTTCATTTATGTTACTCTGATCACGTCTGACAATGCAGACTTCCCGAGCCCATGCTGAATTGGAGGACAAGACTCACCAAGTCAATTTTGTTTCCATGCTCGATGCACTGTCGTATACAATAGACAGAATTTCCTGCGAGGTTTGACAATATATTTCAATTTTAATGCTATGATATATAGGCATTAATTTAAAGAATCAACTGAAATTTTTCGGCCTTAATTTTTTTCTGCAGATTGCCTACAAGGCACTGAGTGGGACAGATGCCCACGCAACAACTGTCTCACTTTTCAACATGCTAACAAGCTATTCCTGGGATGCCAAGCTTGTGCTCACCTTGGCAGCTTTTGCTTTGAATTATGGAGAATTCTGGCTGCTTGCCCAGATTTACTCATCAAACGATCTTGCCAAATCCATGGCAATCCTCAGGCAACTGCCTAGCATCATGGAACACTCAGGGCCCTTGAAGCCTCGCTTCGATGCCATTAACAATCTGATCAAGGTCATGATGGACGTGGCCAGGTGCGTGGTTGAGTTCACGGATCTACCGCCAGCTTACATTTCTAATGAAGTACCAGCATTGTCCACAGCCATGGCCCATATCCCTACTGCTGTCTACTGGACCATGAGGAGTGTTGTGGCTTGTGCGGCTCAGATTACTAGCCTCACTACCATGGGACACGAGTATGCTTTTCTAGTCCACCATCTTTAATTTATTGAGCCATATGTTACATCATGCATGTATTCCTTGTAACATTCTCCTTCACTTATTTCAGGTTTTCTATATCAACCACTGTGGCATGGGAGCTATCCACCTTGGCTCACAAACTCAGCAACATACTTGACCATCTCAGGAAGCAATTGGATACTTGCTACCAATACATAGGTCTGCACCTCAGCAACTTTTTTATTATGCTATCATATGTTGGATAGGTCATAAGATAACAGGAAATTATTGTACGAAGATAGATCGAGAAAGTTTATAAAACCAATGGTGTTTGATGCAGATGAAAAGAGGAATGTCGAATCCTTTCAAATGCTAAAGGATCTCTTTGAAATGATCCACATTGACAACATGAAGGTCCTAAAGGCCCTGATTTATGCCAAGGATGATATCCAGCCACTTATAGATGGCTCTTCCAAGAAAAGAGTTCGCTCTTCTACCATTTCTTCTATTTATGTCATCAATCTAATGTAAAACATTTCTCATACTTCCTTTTGAATTTAACAGGTCCATCTTGATGTGCTAAGAAGGAAAAATGTGCTATTGCTCATTTCTGGCCTCGACATGTCAACCGATGAGCTTTCAATTCTTGAACAGATATACAATGAATCCAGGCATCACGGACCTAGGCTGGATAGTCAGTATGAGGTGGTCTGGGTCCCAATTGTGGACCGTTCAGTCCAGTGGAGTGATCCAATGAAGGGGAAATTTGAAAGCATGCAGTCTTCAATGCCATGGTTCACAGTGTACCACCCTTCACTGATTGAGAAGGCAGTCATTAGGTTCATCAAGGAGGTGTGGCACTTCCGGAACAAGCCTATTCTTGTGGTGCTTGACCCTCAAGGCAAGGTGGTTTGCCCAAATGCACTCCACATGATGTGGATTTGGGGAAGCAGTGCCTTCCCTTTCACTAGCTTGAGAGAGGAATCTCTCTGGAAGGATGAGACATGGAGGCTTGAGCTTCTAGTGGATGGCATTGACCCAGCGATTCTTAATTGGGTAAATTCATTATAGAATCAATCCAAATATACATACATTATACGTGTGTGTGTGTGTAATCGTGTTGACATTTGCTTCAATATTATTTTGATCATCAGATCAAGGAAGGAAAGTACATTTTCCTGTACGGAGGAGACGACGATGAATGGGTGAGGAAGTTCACAAACACCGCACGTGCTGTGGCGCAGGCAGCCCGCATTCCCCTGGAGATGGTATATGTGGGGAAGAGCAGCAAAAGGGAGAAAATCCGGCGAGTCATAGCGACAATCACCGTGGAGAAGCTCAGTTACGTCTGGCAAGACCTTACCATGATATGGTTCTTTTGGACCAGGCTAGAGAGTATGCTGTACTCCAAGATTCAGTTAGGCAAGCTTGATGACCATGATCCTATGATGCAAGAAATCAAGAAGTTGCTTAGCTACGACAGAGAAGGTGGATGGGCTGTGCTTAGCAATGGGTCTAATGTTGTGGTCAATGGTCACAAGACCACAGCTTTGCAAACATTGCTTGAGTATGACTTGTGGAAGGAACAAGTGCCTGTCAAGGGCTTTGATTTGGCCTACCGTGATCACCAAGGCAGGATCCATGACATTTCTCGTCCTTGCTGCCGCTTCGATTTCCCAATGACTACGGGTAGGATCCCTGAGACCATGAAATGCCCAGAGTGCAACCGCACCATGGAGAAATTCTCCACTTTCCTTTGCTGCCATGATGAGGTCATTCCAGACGAGCTCTTCAAGTAAATGATCAGCTGCTACGCTTCCTTGTAGCTCATACTGCCACTAAATAATGTTGTTGAGTGCGCTCTTTTTTTCCTTTTAAATTTTCATCCGTTGTGAGGCATGATGCCCAGCTATGGCGCACAGTATTTGGACCTGGCATTTCATATTCCATAGCATAAAATAAATCTGAGTGTGATCGATGTAATCCACGTACTTAATTAATTTGTTTTATTAATTAATATATAAAGTTCATTTTGAGTAGATTTTATGTTTTGGAGACTTTCCTGGCTTTCGTTTCTTTTATGGCACACATACATTTTGTATAGCGTCCTAGCTAGCCTTCACCTAAAAGAATTAACGGCAGTGTGAACCTAAACAAATTATAAAAAGATTAAAAGCAAAAATAATTTCCTTCATGAAGCGCTAATTGCACGAAAAAAAACTTGTTAAAGGAAAAAAAATATTTTCTCAAAAAATAAACAAATATATATATATATATATATATATATATATATATGGTTCTTATATAACGGTGAAGGCTACCTGATGTTTGCCTAATTTGTGTTTTTTTTTTCTATTTGGGTAACCGTTCTTTCTGAATAAAAACTCAAAATCATCACTCTCCTGTTTAAACATTACGCATTTTCCAAAAAAAAAAAAAAAGCCTTAAATCTTATTTCGAGATAATCTTTTTATTCAAAATATAAATTAAGAAATGTTGAGAATGTGCCGATCAAATTTTGAAAATTAAAAAACTCAAACTTTTCATATAAGAAAATAAGATCCCCTCTATCTTTTGAAAATAACAAACACTACAAGATTTCACAGTTTTACCGACGAAAATATTCCGTCAGTGTGTGATTAGCAGTTCGTAGGTGATTTATTTACCGACATCTTCATTGACAGATTATGTCCGTCGGCTTTTCATTCGTCGGTGATTCCCCATTCTGTTGCTATATCGGTTGGAAAAACAAAAAAACCATTTGCCGATAGTTTTACAGACGGAATTTGCGCGCTAAAAAAAGTTTCCTGCTTGAAATATACCAACGGATTTTATTCCGTCGGTGATCTCATGATTTACCAATGGCTAGGTACCATCGGTAAATTTGTCGGTGAGTGTTTGAAATACTGACCGAATATATCCGTCTATAAAGTCATTGGTAATTGTGGCAGCTACTGTCAAATGCCGACGGATTCAGTCCGTTGGTAAAGCTGTCGGTGAGTGTATGAAATACCGACCGAATATATCCGTCTGTAAATGCGTCGGTGAATGTACTGTCAAATGCCGACGGATTCATTCCGTCGGTAAAACCCTTTGTAATAATTTTTTCTAAATTTGTTTTCAAAAAATTATTTAGAATATATAATATAAAATTATATAAATTAATGGTAATAAAAACCAATTATGCAAATAAAATTAATATTAAACATCAAAAACAAAAAATCAAAGTTAAATAATATTCATTACAAATTGAATGTGTTTCAAAAAAAATATTAAATGAAATTTTAAACGTAAATAATGTTTATTGCAAATTAATATAAAAATGAAGCTGGAGAAGGAGAAGGAGATCCTGGAGGAGGAGGCTGGTGGTTATATGGCCAAAAAGGATTAGGTGCACATGTTCCACTCTATGTTGCCATGTTCATGACCACTTCGCGAAGCTGTTCATAAGCCGCCTTTTGTTGTGCAGATTCCGCTCTTTGTTGTGCATGAGACACTTTGAGTTATGCATACTCCACTGATAAGTGATTGTATTTTTTAGTGAGCTGAGTCGTGCATTGCTGCAAGGTCACAAACTCTTTAGATTGGGAGCTCGATATTGATTGGGAGCTCCAAACGGTTGAAACATTACGGGTCGTCCGTAAGTTGTCGGCCGTAGTGTTGGAGAGCCCGTAAACCTGATTTTTATCGAGTCCACCTGACGATCCAACCTCCATCCATAAATCCAGATCGAATTCCGGATGAGTCAAAATATTGTCCCCGTCTCTCTCCCTCAATCGATTATTATAGGTCTCCTGAAAATAAAAAAAGTAATCATCATATTCAATTCAATAAACATAATAACTTACAAAATAAAATAGTTGAAAAAACATATCACGAAATGTTGAGCACGGTTATCAACGAGCGCCCCCTTTTGGCTGTCTTGACTCCACACGTGTGTCTCCACAAACAGCTCCATCGGCCTCGGCTCACGTCCAAGAGATGTAGCCTATAATGAAAAAATATTTATTAACAACAACTTAATTTAACAATATATTTCATTTAAATTAATCTTACCATCTGTTTCGCATGTACAACAAACAGAACGGAGCCGCCAGTGTGTGTTGTCATCGAGCCATGAATTGGCCGATTCCGGTTGCCAGCACCGAATTGTGAGCGTCGTGTAAACCGCTCAGACGTCATGTGCTCAAGATAGTGCGGCCATATATATTTCGGGATGTATATCAGTTTGAAATCCCTTCAAACTGTAACATCGTTCTAACCTTGGAAACCCCTATCTCTCGCGGTTTTTTTTTGCCCTTTTTTGTGTTTGATACAAAAAATCATGCAACCTACTTCATGCAACCAAAAATTACATTTCGAAACATAAATTTTTGTCTAAAAAAAATCTTGTATTATTTTCGATGTTACCTAGTTGCCGCGTGATTTTCCCACACCCTCCTCGCAACAATGTTATGCTCACTGTCCCAGCAGAATTTGTTCTGTGTATAAATAATTAATTTTAAATAAAAATAATAATTTATTTACAATTATATTAATAATTTATTAGAAATAAGCTGAAAATTATAAATTAACACCAACCTCAAACCTGTCAAACCATGCATTGATTTGAGGCATCCATTCAGGATGCTTGGATATCTGACGCCATTGAAACAATGGAATCTCCATCGACGATGATATTACTCAGGCGGCTTCAATGTTTGTGAACCTGAAAATAAATGAAATAAATTCAATAGTGATTACGTCATAAATTATGTTGTAATTTTTTTTTTAAAAAAAAACTAAAACCTTAACAAACTTACATTGAAAGGTCGTCCTTCCACTGTATCTCGTACTTGTGGGTAAATTGATTCCGCAGCGAAGGCACGCCGCCTCTGCGCTGTGAAGTAGCGCTAGAAGAGGCAGTATCGGTTGACGACGCAGGTGATGTAGGTGCCTCTTCTTGAGAGGCACCTAAGGAAATAACATCCTCGCAGCTAGACGAACTAGCTGCGACCATACGTGAGCGACCAACTCTGGTTTTCATTCTACGCATCTACATAATTCTATACAAATAATTATATAATTAAATTCAAATTTTAAAAAAAAATCGACAGCACCTCCCCTATACTAGATACTACCCAAATCCACAAACCTACACATATTAACAATAGCCATAACCAATTGACCCAATCTATGCTAATTATTCCAACATATTCAATGATTAATCCTAAGGTAAATTCAACATTAAGAATTACAATTCAACAAATTATTCAATAATTATGCCAATACAACAATAAAATATATTCAATAAAAAAAACTCTAGACTAACAATTAAAATTAATGGAAAAAATTAAACATAAATCATGCAATAATAGAGTAAAATTAACAATTATTCCAAAATATTCAATTACTAATACTAAGGTAAATTCAACATTAACAATTACAATTCAAAAAATTATTCAATAATTATGCGAATACAACAAAACAATAAATTCAAAAAAAAAAAAACTCTAGATTAACAATCAAAATAAATGGAAAAAATTAGACACAAATCATGCAATAATAGAGTAAAATTAATAATTATTCCAACGTATTCAATTACTAATTCTAAGGTAAAGTCAACATTAACAATAAATATTCAACAAATTAACTAATAATAATTATGCCAATACAACAACAAAAAAATTCAATAAATTAAAAAAAAAACTATAGACTTTAGGAATGAAATATGCTTACTTTAATAATGTGTTGAATTCAATACTTTATCTACATTACAAAAAACAAAAAACATAACAAAAAACATAACAAAAAAAATAGCAAAAAAAAAAAACCATTAAAGTAAAATGAAATAGAAGAAACACATACCTTTTAACTTGATGAAGATTCACAAGAAAACTTGCTAGAGATTAGAGGTGAAAGCTTTGAAGAATGGATTCACGGACGGATATAAAATTAATTATTATTTTAATTTATTCCATCGGTGAAGTGTCAAAAATCCGTTGGTAATTTTTGAATTTCGCACCAAAATTTTTAATGATCCTCCATATTTTTCGTGGTCCGTCGGCAATTCCGTCGGCAAGATGACGTGGTTAAAGATGCATTTAATGCACAACCCTTTGAAATTCGCACTGTCTGTCGGTAATTTTGTCGGTAATATTAACCCGCCGATAACTTACCACTTGGACATATATCCGTCAGTATTGACGTCGATGATTGTGGCATTTCAAGTAATTATTTTTGAACTCTCTGTGAAATGCTGACGAACTTAGTCCGTCGGCATAGACATCAATGATTGTGGCATTTCAAGTAATTATTTTTGAACTCCCTGTGAAATGCCGACGGACTTAGTCCGTTGGTATAGACGTCGGTGATTGTGGCATTTCAAGTAATTATTTTCGAACTCTCTGTGAAATGCCGACGGACATAGTTCGTCGGTATAGACATCAGTGATTGTGGCATTTCAAGTAATTCGTCAGTATTGACGTCGGTGATTGTGGCATTTCAAGTAATTATTTTTGAACTCTCTGTGAAATGCCGACGAACTTAGTCCGTCGGCATAGACATCGGTGATTGTGGCATTTCAAGTAATTATTTTTGAACTCCCTGTGAAATGCCGACGGACTTAGTCCGTTGGTATAGACGTCGGTGATTGTGGCATTTCAAGTAATTATTTTCGAACTCTCTGTGAAATGCCGACGAACATAGTTCGTCGGTATAGACATCAGTGATTGTGGCATTTCAAGTAATTATTTTGGAACTCTCTGTGAAACGTCGACGGAATTATTTCGCCAGAATAGACGTCGGTGATTGTGGCATTTCAAGTAATTGTTTCGTGTTACAAAATATATCATCCATGATCTATAATTATTTCAAGTAATAAATATTTCGTGTTACAAAATATATCATCCATAATCTAAATTACATGAAAAAAAGGGTTTTACACAGGGCTTCATTTTGATAGTTAGTCAGAATTTTCTTCTTCTTCGTCATTAATTGAATAGTCATCTTCATCGCAATCTTCAATATGGATATCATCTTCTTCATTGACATTTGTTTGTCCGCTAGAGCTCAAAACAACATTCAACTCCTTTGCGTCAACATCAATAAGACTATCATTGAAAACATGAAAATTTGAATTTTCTTCCAATTCAATCGAAGGAGCAACTCGATATGGTTCAACCAACTCACTAACTTGAAAGACTTTGCACACTTGTATCTTCGTTCTCATCCTGAACAACCTCAACACGACCCCGGGGTTTCATTTTTAAAATGGACAACCAATCCACTCTTGATTGATTCTTTTTAAATGAAGGGATGTATATGTCATAAACTTGTTGACATTGCTTTGCGAAAACAAAGACACCGTTTATGCTGCGGAGTCTAGCTTTTGAGTTGATTTTGACCAGACCATAGTGCGGATCAACTCTGATTCCTCTATCAGTCGTGTCATACCAATAGCATTTGAATAAAAACACTCTATTCTGCTCGTTATGATATTGCAATTTGACGACCTCTTCTAATCTACCATAGTAGTCAACTTCTAACTCACTACTAGTCGATCCATTAACACAAACATTACTTAGAGGAGCTAAATTGCTAAAATAAAAACTTGGATATCGGTTTAGATGCTTCGAAACGTAATTTGGACTCGTTTCTTCACGAAACCTGTTTGCTGGTAGAATTCAGTTGTCATCTTTGAAAACTCATATCTCACTCATATGACATTTTTTTTTGCTAAAATTTGGAGCGTTTATAGCTCTTTGAGTCAGGAATCCAAATAAATTGAGTTGCATTAATTGGACTTCTATAGCTCCAGATATTCAAGTCAAAATGGACAAAGGTCAACATTGGCAGATTGCGAGATTTGACTTTGAAGGCTGCTATTTCCATGCTCTTCCTTATTTTATTTTCTTGCCTTAGATGTCCAGAAAGGTATGGATGTTAGCTTTCTAATGCCACTAGAATCACTTCATTTCGACCTCTAGAGCTCATGCTCTGCACAAAACATCAACTGAAGGTCAAATCTGCCTCCTTTTTGCATATTTCATCCAAAAGTGCCTTCAAAACATAAAAGAAAGAATATCAAGGCATTTCATATATAAAACATAGACAAAATATTAGTTAAATGTGGGTGAAACTATCGAATAATATGGTTGCATCAAATACCCCCACACTTAGCTCTTGCTCGTCCTCGAGAAAGGATAGGTAAAATCAAATTAAAGTTAAATTAAATCAAATCACTAGGACTAATCTCCTAATCTCCCATCAATATCCAAGAATATATGTATTATAAACAAGAACACAATTAAGAAGGATAAAGAGTATAAATTTTCATGAATTTATTTACATGCAAACTTCAAAACTCAATTAATCATCGGGATTTAAATGAAATCTATGTCATGCCAAAGTGATAGGTCTCCTCATTGATATACACTCCAACACTCACGTGTTTAAGACTTATGTGTTTAAATCTCTCAAATTCAATCAATGAATATGTTATACCAAAAGCTTGCTCTTCAATCTCATCTCCATTACTAACATATTACAAACAATGCATGAATCAAAAGGTCTTATTTTCTGGTTGTAATGGGGTAGAGGTTAAGGTGATGTAAAAGAGAGTAAAATAAAAGTTTCAAACCAAAGAAAGTAGAGCATTTTGAAAAATGATATTTCAAACAAGATATTTTATCAAAGCACATAAATTTTTCATCTTTAATCACCATTGCTTAACTTCTTTTGATTTTAAGCTTTTTCAACATAAAATCTTAAGAACATAAAGGAACACTTTTTTCTTTTTCTTTTTTTTCTCTTTTTTTTACCTTTGGCAACTTTGCCCATCTTTTCATCAAGCATCACTTCTTCTTTCTTTTCACATAATTTCCAACCATAATTCCATGAGATATCATAAGTATATGCTCTACTAATCCTTGGCCAGGGGAAAAGGAAAACATATAAAAAAAATTAAGGCTTATACATGGATAAAGCAAAGAAAAGATAAACAAGCTCAAAAGGGGCTTACTAAGGATAATATGCTTTAGGTTGGCTTTTTGGCTCATGTGGTTAAAATTCCTAATGCCTTTATCATCTTCATGTATATATGTAATGTGAATGTAATCTCAACAAGATATGAAGCAAGTTTTAGAAATACATATCATTGAAAGAAGGCACAATTAAAGAATATAATGTTGAAGGCTCAAAAGCTTGCATTGGTATAACACTATAAAGTCAACATGGCATATTCTCAAAGTCAATCCCTAAACCAATTAAACCTAAAACTTGCATGCACACTCCTTCATTCGATTTATATCTTCATCTATCTCAATTAATTCTCATATATAATACTCACATTCTCATAAACCAATAGGAGTTCGAAAGATCAAACATAGAAATTTGTTTTTTTTTTTGGAACAACAAAGAAAATCAAAATAAGAAAATCAACATTCTCCCAATAACCGCACACTTAAAACACAACATTTTCCTCAATGTTGAAATAAAAGAAAAGAAATATAGGAGAATGACAAAAATAAAGTAAAATGCGAAAAATAAAAGATAAGGGAAAAGAAAGCAAATCTGTTTTTTTTTCTTTTTGTGCTGGGTTGCCTCCTAGTAAGCGCTTTTGTTTTATGTCATTGGCTTGACATGTTGCATGCTCATTCTTCATAGATTGGTTCAACTAACTCCGCAGAAGCAGTGAGTTCTGCCATCCAACCTTCATAGAAAGGTTTCAAGCGATGCCCATTGACCTTGAGTACTTTGTTGGTTTCTAAACTTGTAATTTCAATTGTAATCATTCAGTCATAGAGACTCTTAGTCTTTTCTTTGTAAATCCTTGCATTCTCATAAGCATCATTTTGTATTTCTTCCAACGTAATTCCAATCTTTTTAGGCACCAAAAGGATAGGCGTCACCCATTTACTATCCGTGATGAGGTAAATGACTCCTGCATCATAGAGGAAAATTTGCAAAGCTTGCAAATCCAATGCTGAGTCATGCACGTTTTAGGGAACACATACATGCCTCTCCATCTTTTCTATTTTGGTAAAATCATAGCCATAGCTCAAAGCTATGCTTAATCCATCCTCACAATCAAAATCAAAAACTTCCTGCACACACTTATCAACTTGGTCATAGCATGTGATAGAATAAACATTGCTATAAGGATATTTCATTGCATCATGAAAATTAAATTCAATCTTTTCATCTCCTACTTCCATAGACAAAGTATCCTTACCACAATCAATCTTTGTATTGACAGTTTTCAAGAATGGTCTCCCAAACAATATAGGAGTGTTGTTTGATGAATCATAAGAATCATGTTCCATATCAAGAATATAAAAGTCGCATGGAATGACCAAACTATCAATCTTGACTAGGACATATTTTATCACACCAAATGGGTAAACAAAACTATGATCTGCAAGTTGTATTACAATGCTAGTTTTATTTAAAGGCTCAAGACTAAGAGAATCATAAACATATTTGGGCATAACACTAATAGATGCACCTAAATCGCACAAGGCCCTTTTGAAACTAGCATTACCAATAACACATGGGATAATAAACGCACCTGAATCTTTTTGCTTCAAAGGCATATTCTTTTGAAAAACAGCAGATACAACTTCACCCATACTTACCATTTCATGACCTTTCAGTTTGAAAACTCTCTTGGTGGTACACAACTCCTTCAAGAATTTGGCATACTTAGGAATTTGCTAGATAACATCAAGCATAGGAATGTTTGGTTCTACTTTCTTGAAAACCTCTAAAATCTCTTTTTCTTTGTCCTCTTTCTTTGACCTATAAGAACTCATAAGAAAGGGTGGAATTGTTTTAAAACTAGAATTCATTAAGTGAGGAGTTATCTTTGGAGTGTTGGTTGATGTTTTAGTTTGTAGAGGAGGAGGATGTTCCTTCTTTGTACTCAATTCGATTTCTATCTCTTCTTTTTCCTCCATCTCAATTTGTTTTGACCTTTTCTCTTCAAGTTCTTTCCCACTTCGTAGCATGATCACACTAACATTCTCTATTGGATTCAATGCTTGGGAGGGCAATTTTCCATTCATTGTGCTTCCAATTTCCCCACACTTGAAGCTACTTGCCCCATTTGCTTCTCCAAGTTGTGAATACTTGACCTTGTTTCCTATGAAAAGACATGACATTTTGTTGCAAGGTCACAATGTTAGAAGCCAAAGTTTTCATCATCTCACGAAGATCATCATTGGATAATGACCCCATAACATTGGAGTTTGTGAATGGAGGGGGTTGTCTCGCTTGATAATTCTGTTGGGATCGAAATCCATGGGGATGGAACTGTCGGCCTTGATTGCCTTGTTGAGGTGGGTTCCCATAACATAAGTTTGGATGATCTCTCCATTCGGGATTGTATGTGTTGGAAAAGGGATCATATTTACGTTGGGACTGTCCGTTGAATCCTCCATCAACTGCATGAACCTGTTCAATGTAATCTTCTTGCATTGTTGGGCACATATCTGAGGTATGTCCTTGTAAGGAACATATACTACAAACTTTCACCTGCTGTACATTTCCACAAGCCAAAGAACGCACAACAGAAGTAAGATCATTAACTTTATTTTCAAGGTTAGAAATACTTACCTCATTTACTCGTTTGTTTGCGAAGTCTCCACGCGTGCCAAATTGTTTCGAGTTGGCTACCATGTTTGAGATCAATTGGCGTGTAGCCTCGGGTGTCTTATCTACCAATGCTTGATACTACGGTCAGTAGGCATCAATCCTTCATAGAAATATTGAATGAGCAGCTGATCAGGTATTTGATGATGAGGGCATTGAATGCACAGTTGCTCAAATCTTTCCCAATACTCGAAAAGTGTCTCTCCATGAGATTATTGAATCTCACATATTTCTTTCCTTATGTTGGCAACTTGAGATGCTGGGAAATACTTCTCAAGGAAGATCTTCTTTATGCCATTGTAAGTTCCAATTGAACCTGGAAGAATAGAGAAAAGTCATGCCTTTGCTGCCCCTTTTAAAGAGAAAGGGAAGCTTTCAACTTAACCTGTTCTTCATCAACTCTGTTCGGTTTCATGCCAACACAAACCATATGGAACTCCTTGAGATGAGTATGAGGATCTTCTCCTACAAGACCATTGAATGTTGGTAGCAAATGTATAAAACCAGATTTGAGCTCAAATTTTACATTATTTTCGATGTTGATGCACAATGGTTGATTTTCAACGTTAGGAGTAGCAAGCTCCTTGAGTGTTTGTTGTTGTTCAACAGCCATAGTGTTGAGGCGAGCTTTCTTTCGTAACCTGCGTAAAGTTTTTTCTATTTCGAGATCCAACTGCGCTTGACTTTGATTACTAGAATGGGTTACTGGCATAAATCATCAAGAAAACTTAAAAGAAACTAACCACACAAGAGATCGAAAACAATTCAAATTGTACAAAAATCCTACGCTAGAAAACTAAAACTACCTAAAAACCCTTGAAAACAACAGAATTTGGCCTCAATAGGGTGGGGCTAGTGGCCACTAATCCTGTTTAGAACGTCGTTTCCCTTCAAGAATCAAAAGGCCAATACCTAATTCCACCAAACAATATGTTTTGAACAGTACCACTGCCGTAATGAACAGTACCGCAGCAAGCAAAAATTTTGTTTCTCTTTTTTTTTTCCAGAAAAATAAATAACAATCACAACAAATAAAAATAATAGCACAAGAATAAACTAAAATTACATCCCCAACAATGACGCCAAAATTTGTTGCGATGTCGCGGTCGCACAAATCAATTACCCTAGCTTCAAACACAACACACAAGATAGTATAGAGCAAGCAAGGTTTCGATCCCATGAGGAAAATTCAAGTCAGATTTTTATGCTCGATGATATGCAATTTGGGGGGGGGGTTTGGACATTATCTAGGCTAAAGCAAAAGAAAACAGAAAACTATCGAACAAAATTTAATAAAATCAGAAAATTATCGAGAGAACAAACCTTAGTCGCAAGTAAGCATCCACCTATAAAAATCAGAACTGATCATGGAAACAAAACATCAATTTATATTCTGAATATTTATCTCTTCTTAACATTGGTTAGTTAACGGATCTGCCGTATAACTAACCCTAACCATCAAACAACCACAGTGTCCGCACTAGTAATTTAATTCAATAGTAGCCTTAAGAACAAGATAAATTGATTAATCAAGAAAACATAACTGTCCGCAGTCTATATTTGATTTGATTGAATGTTCTCCCTAAGATTAATAACGTAGATCCGCCACAATTATTAAACTTAGTTGCTTTACAAGTTCATATACCACAACTCTGATTTTGATATCAAACTTAGTAATAGATTGTCTACAATAATAACTTAGAGTCCGCTCTAGAATTAAAATAAACAATCATAGGAAAAATAAGCATAGAAGAACAAACATACTCATCATATAAATAGAAAAGAAAAGGTACAATAAATCTTACAGTTCTTGAAATCCAAAGGTTTTCGTGTCCTTGCAACCAAGAAAAAGTGTTTAACCTTGCATGTTTGTTGAACAACTAATCAAAAAGAAGAAAGAATGCATAATTTTGAGTTTTTTAGAGGAGGGGGGTATTTTTCTCCTCTTGGCTGGCTGCCCCCTTTTCTTCTCTCATTCTTTTTATATCCTAGGTAACCCTAGTCTCTATTTTACAAAATAGTCCTCCCTTACGTAGATTGTTTACATTTAAGTACTTCAATAACTATTTTCCTTAAAAAAAAGAAATAGCCTTGCATGAAAACTTCAAGCTTTGACTTAGAGGACCTAAATTGCTGAAATAAAAACTTGGATATCGGTTTAGATGCTTCGGAACGTAATTTGGACTCGTTTATTCACGAAACTTCTTTGCTGGCAGAATTCAGTTATCATCTTTGAAAAATCATATCTCCCTCATATGACATCATTTTTGGCTGAAATTTGGAGCGTTTATAGCCCTTGAGTCAAGAATCCAAATAAATTTAGTTTGCATCAATTAGACTTCTGTAGCTCCAGATATTCAAGTCAGAATGAACAAAGGTCAACACTGGCAGATCACGAGATTTAACTTTGAAGGCTGCGATTTCCATGTTCTTCCTTATTTTATTTTCTTGCCTTAGATTTCCAGAAAGGTATGGATGTTAGATTTCTAATGCCATTGGAATCACTTCATTTTAACCTCTAGATCTCACGCTCTGCACAAAACATCGATTGAAGGTCAAATTTGCCAATTACCTCCAATTTACTCTTTTTTGCATCTTTCATCCAAAAGTGCCTTCAAAACATAAAAGAAAGAATATCAAGGCATTTTATATACAAAACATAGGCAAAACATTAAATGTGGGTGAAACTATCGAATAATATGGTTGCATCAACCCATTAAGCAAGCTATTAATTATTTCAGAACAACACATGTAATTCGGTAATTCCATAAAGTTTTAACAATTTACAAACAAATACAATCTTATAAAATCTAAAACAAACCATAACAGGTATAGAATTATACATTCATATACTACAAGTTTGTTTGAGAAATAACAATAAAACATGTACATCTACTAACAAAATACATATACTAAAAAAACAATAAAATTGACATTTAATTAAATGTTAAAATTGAAAAAGATAGAATTACTTACAAAAATTGATAAAATCCATCGATAAATCAGAACACGGTTAGTTAATCTTTAACAAAAGAACTCCTTGACTCTGCCATCATAGTAACAATAGTTTTGCAAATAGAAAACACAGTTAGTTAAATTTTTTTTAATATTAATTGCTACCCTTCCCCCCCAACCAAAACGAGACATTGTCCTCAATGTTCTAAGGTAGAAAGATAGAGTATAGAAGACATCACCTGAAACAACGAACACTGACAAACCTGAAACACACTTAAACAAATATAAGAAATAACAAAACAAAATAATATGCTATTGATAAAACCAAAAGACACAAGGTTTCACAAACATATGCTTAAATCCAATCTAAGCTTTTTACGGCTTTCCTTAGTTGACCAATTTATACAACTCATGGTGTAACAGCCCGACCCAACTTGCCATATATTGTCCGCTTTGGGCCTTACCACCCTCACGATTTTGTTTCTAGTGACACAAGCCCATATCTGAGCCTAACGCCCTAAAACGCGTATGACAAGTTGGCAACCAGCACTCTTAATAAGGCCAGCTACCACTCCCTCACCCGCCGAAGTGGGATATTACAATCCACCCCCTTAAAGAGCCTGAGGACCCCGTTGGCACAACCGGACAGCCAGTGAGGTCAACTCTGATACCAAATGTAATAGCCTAGCCCAATTTGCCATATATTATTCGCTTTGGGCCTTACCGCCCTCACGGTTTTGTTTTTAGTGACGCGAGCCCACATCTGAGCTTGACGCCTCAAAACGCGTATGACAAGTTGGCAACCAGCACTCTTAATAAGGCCAGCTACCACTCCCTCACCCGCCGATATGGGATATTACACATGGAGGGATCAATTATAGGGATGGAAGATTGTAATTGGTCAATCAATTGTTTACCAGTAGCAGCAAAGATTATTATTTATCATGTCGAAGATGTTAGAAATTCCTGTTCCACAGCTTGATCAAGAAAAGACAATAATTTATCATAAAAACCAATAACATTTAGCAAACCTATAGGTTTATGGTGAATGTGTAGTTGGGCCCAAGAGGAAATATGAAAGATCTCTTCCAATGTGCCCAAACCACCTGGTAAGGCAATGAAGGCATCAGCGTGTTTAAACATTGTATTTAGTCGTTCAAACATTGTGGAGACTTGTAGTTCCTCTTCAATTGTTTTTACAAGGAGTGCTAAAGCTTTGGGGACGACCCCTAAAACTTGACTACCTCCTAAAAATACAGCTATTGACACCCCCCCATTAACCCAAGGCTGCCTCCTCCATATACTAAATGAATCTTTCTCTCGGCCAATACCTAACCAAGATGATTTGCTGATTCTACCATTTCTACATACTTCGATATCTGTTGAATGTGTGAGTTGAGTAGAAATGAAGGGAAGGACGAGATAAATGAGAAATTGAAAATGCAATCATACCACCTATATGTAGGCCAGTTGGAGTCTCTTTCTCTCTCTCTCTCTCTCTCTCTCTCTCTCTCTCTCTCTTTTAAATATAAAATGTATATATACAAGAAGTTGTGATTGTGGCTCACATCTTCCCTTGGTTTTACGTCCAAAAAACGACTTAAATGCCCTCTATGGGTCGGGGATATGCTTCCCATCCAGTTTTCTTAAAAACTGGCAAACAGGGTCTTTTTTAGTCAGATTCCCAAGACTATGTCGAGCATGTTCTTTATGGAATTGTGGCCATAAATCATGAATTGCACCATGGACATCTCCACTAGGGTGCGTCTCAAGAGTCAATATAAGATTATCTAAAGACTCCTTACTCAGGCCATCCTTAATGAATTGTATTTTATCTTCACGATTTATAGATACCATTCCTAAAGAACGACATTTTGCATTACAAGTCCATCTAGCACATCTGTGACAGACTTTTAGTCGTTTTGCACGACGTTTCTTTGCAAAAATGCTTTTACCTGTTCCAAGCATGTATGAAATGAAAGAATTAGAGGACTCAATAGCTAGTGAATATCTTCAAGAATTCCATAGTTCATTAACAATCTCAATCTTTTACACCTAGCATGATAAATTTTTGTAATTGCATTCTGAGGCAGAGCGGGAAAATACATTTTTAAATTTTCAAGAGTGGTGTCCATTTTCAAATGAGAAGAGATGCAAAGAAGGGAGAAAGAGCAAAGAATTGCACAAATATATACATAGATATCAGTTATCATGGGAAACTGAAAGAACTGACTTAAGAGTCACGGAGTACCGTTATCTACCATTTGACCAGGGTGAGAGAAACTAGCAAAACAAAGGTCACACCAAAAAGAAATACAAAAACAATGTGAGAAAAAGAATCATTCTTTATATATAGGATCACCCAATTCAATAGAGTCATTTTTAACTAAAAAATTGTCAAAGTAAACTTTCAAACGATGTCCATTTACCTTGAAAACATTACCATTCTTTGGATTCTCGATATCACAGGCCCCATATGGATACACATGTTTCACAATAAAAGGACCGCTCCATCTTGATCTTTGTTTTCCAAGAAATAAATGGAGTCGAGAATTATAAAGCAAGACTTTTTGACCAACATTGAATGTTTTTCTCAGTATTTTCTTGTCATGAAACTCTCTGATTCTTGCTTTATGAATTCTTGAATTTTCATATGCATCATTTCTTATTTCCTCAAGCTCATTTATTTGTAATTTTCACAACTGACTAGCATCATCAAGATTTGAATTGAAAGCTTTAATAGCCCAATAAGCTGTATGTTTAAATTCACAGGCAAGTGACAAGGTTTTCCATAGACTAGTATATAAAGTGACATACCTAATGATGTTTTATAAGTAGTTCAATAAGCCCAAAGTGCATCATTAATTCTTAAAGACCAGTCTTCCCTATTAGGGTTCACTGTTTTCTCCAAGATCTATTTGATCTCCCTATTAGCAAGTTCTACTTGTCCACTTGTCTGAGGGTGATAAGGGGTGGCAACTTTGTGTGTGATTCCATATTTTTTCATTAAAGACTCAAATGACTTGTTGCAGAAATGTGTTCCACCATCACTTATCATGCCTCGAGGAATTCCAAATCGAATCAAGATATTTTCTTTCAAAAACTTTATCATTGTTTTGTGATCATTGTTTCAACTTGGAATTGCCTCTATCCATTTTGAAACATAATCTACTGCAACTAATATGTACAAGAAAACAAATGATAGAGGAAATGGACCCATGAAATCTATACCCTAACAGTCAAAGATCTCAATGACAAGAATAGGATTTAAAAGCATCATGTGACGTTTTGAAATAGATCCCAACTTTTGACAATTTGCACAAGTCTTGCAGAATGCATGCGTGTCCTTGAACATGGTGGGCCAGTAAAATCCACTTTGTAAGATTTTTGTAGTTTTCTATCTTGATGAGAAATGACCCCCACATGCCTTAGAATGACAAAATTTAATGACACTACTTACCTCATTGTCAGGAATGCATCTTCGAAATATTTGATCAGGACAATATTTGAATAAGTAGGGATCATCCCAATAAAAGTTCTTCACTTCGTTCAAAAAATTTCCTTTGTTTTCGGTACTCCAATGAGCTGGCAAATGTCCTGAAACAAGAAAATTGACAATTTAGTGAACCGAGGCATTCTAGAGACAGGAAATAAAGATTCATCAGGGAAGTTGTAACAACCCCGCCTTTTCAAGGCCAAAGTCACTAGATTTTTTTTTACATTACATCATATCGACATATTCATAAATTCTCATTCTTATTCTAATCTCGTATCATCACGAGTTCATACAAGAGTGTCGAACAACAAGTTACACAACTAGTACTTTTGTTATCCTGACCGCGTGTGATTCTTACAACATGACGTCCTCATTAGATGAATACCTCATTTTGGCAGACATCTCAGTTTCGACAGCGAATCACAAATTCATAGCAGCTGACTCAACTTCGGCAACGACTCCTAAATTCGCTCCAAAACACACATTTCGGCAACGAATGCTAATTCGCTGCTGATGCAACCATATTATTCAATAGTTTCACTCACGTTTAACTAGTGTTTTGCCTATGTTTTATATATAAAATGCCTTGATATTCTTTGTTTTATGTTTTGAAGGCACTTTTGGATGAAAGATGCAAAAAGGAGTAAATTGGAGATAATTGGCAGATTTGACCTTCAGTCGATGTTTTGTGCAGAGCATGAGTTCTAGAGGTTGAAATGAAGTGATTCCTGTGGAATTAAAAATCTAACATCCATACCTTTTTGGAAATCTAAGGCAAGAAAATAAAATAAGGAAGAGCATGGAAATCGCCTCCTTCAAAGTCAAATCTCGCAATCTGCCAGTGTTGACCTTCGACCATTCTAACTTGAATATTTGGAGCTACAGAAGTCCAATTGATGCAAAATCAATTTTTGTGGATTCATGACGCAAATGTCTATAAACGCTCAAAATTTTAGCCAGAAACAATGTCATATGAGGGAGATATGATTTTTCAAAGATGACATCTTAATTCTGCCAACAAACAGGTTTCGTGAAGAAACGAGTCTAAATTACGTTCTGAAGCATCTAAATCAATATCCAAGTTTTTATTTCAGCAATTTAGCTCCTCTAAGTCAAAGCTTGAAGATTTCATGAAAGACTATTTCTCCTTTTTTAGAAAAATAGTTATTGAAGTTCTTAAATGTAAACAATCTACTTAATGGAGGACTATTTTGTAAAATAGAGACCTAGGATTTCCTAAAATATAAAAAGAATGAGAGAAGAGAAGGGGGGCAGCCAGCCAAGAAGAGAAAAACACCCTCTTCCTCTAAGAAACCTTAAATTATGCATTCTTCTTTCTTTTTGATTAATTGTTCAACAAACATGCAAGGCTAAATACTTTTTCTTGGTTGCAAGGACATGGAAACCTTCGGATTTCAAGAACTGTGAGATTTAGTTTACCTTTTCTTTTCAGTTTATATGATGAATATGGTTGTTCTCCTATGCTTATTTTTCCTATGATTGTTTATTTTAATTGCTAGAGCGGACTCTAAGTTATTATTGTAGACAACTATTGCTATCAAAACCGGAGTTGTGGTATATGAACTTGTGAAGCAACTGAGTTTAATAATTGTGGTGGATCTACATTATTAATCTTAGGGAGAACATTCAATCAAATCAAACATAGACTGCGGACAGTTATGTTTTCTTGATTAATCAACTTATCTAGTTCTTAAGGCTACCATTGAATTAAATTACTAGTGCAAACACTGTGGTTGTTTGATGGTTAGGGTTAGTTATACGGCAGATCCATTAATTAACCAATGTTAAGAAGAGATAAATATTCAGAATATAAATTGATGTTTCGTTTCCTTGATCAGTTCAGATTTCTGTAGGTGGATGTGTGCTTGTGACCAAGGTTTGTTCTCTTGATAATTTTTTGATTTTATTAAATTTCGTTTGATAGTTTTTTGTTTTCTTTTGCTTTAGCCTAGATAACGTCCAAACCTTCCCCTAAATTGCATATCATCTAGCATAAAAATCTGACTTGAATCTTCCTCGTGGGATCGACCTCTTGCTTGCTCTATAGTATCTTGTGTCTTGTGATTGAAGCTAGGGTAATTAATTTGTGCGACTGCGACATCGCAACAGCTACAGACAACTCAGTTTTAGCAATGAATCACAAATTCACAGCAGCCAACACACATTCGGCAGCGACTCCTAAATTCGCTGCAAAATACACATTTTGGCAGCAAATGCTAATTCACTACGGACAACTCAGTTTCGGCAGCGAATCACAATTCGCTGCAGACAACTCAACTTCGGCAACGAATCATAAATTCACTGCAGAACATGCATTTCGACAGCGAATCACACTTCCGCTGCAGACAACTCAACTTCGGCAGCGAATCACAAATTCGCTGCAACACATACATTTCGATAACGAATGCTAATTCGCTGCAGACATCTCAGTTTCGGTAGCGAATCACAACTTAGCAGCAGCCAACTCAACTTTGGCTACAAAACACACATTTCGGCAGTGACTCCCAAATTCGCTGCAAAACACACATTTCGGCAGCGAATGCTAATTTGCTGCGGACAACTCAGTTTCGACAGTGAATCACAATTCCGCTGCAGACAACTCAAATTCGACAGCGAATCACAAATTCGACAGCGAATCACAAATTCGACAGCGAATCACAAATTCATTGCAGAACAAACATTTCGGCAGCGAATGCTAATTCGCTGCAGACTTCTCAGTTTCGGCAGCGAATCACAAATTCACAGTAGCCGACTCAACTTCAGCAATGAGTCCCAAATTTGCTGCAAAACACATTTCGATAGCGAATGCTAATTTGCTGCGGACAACTCAGTTTCGGCAGCGAATCACAATTCGCAGACAACTCAACTTCGACAACGAATCATAAATTCACTACAAAACACGCATTTCGGCAGCGAATCACACTTCCGCTGCAGACAACTCAACTTCGACAGTGAATCACAAATTCGCTGCAGCACACACATTTCAACACCGAATGCTAATTCGTTGCAGACATCTCAGTTTTGGCAGCGAATCACAAATTTGCAACAGCTGACTCAACTTCAACAGTGACTCCCAAATTCACAGCAAAACACACATTTCGACAGTGAATGCTAATTCGCTGCGGATAACTCAGTTTCGACAGCGAATCACAATTCGCTACAGACAACTCAACTTCAGCAGCGAATCATAAATTCAGTGCAGAACACACATTTCGATAGCAAATCACCATTTCTCTGTAGAACACACATTTCGACAGCGAATGCTAATTCACTATAGACATCTCAGTTTTGGCAGCGAATCACAAATTCGCTACAAAACACACATTTCGGCAACGAATGCTAATTCGCTGCAGACTTCTCAGTTTTGGCAGCGAATCATAATTTCGCTGTAGTACACACAATTCGACAGCGAATGCTAATTCACTGCAGACATCTCAGTTTCGGCAACGAATCATAATTTCGCTGCAGGACACATAATTCGGCAGCGAATGCTAATTCGCTGCAGGAAACTCAGTTTGGGCAGCGAATCGTAAATTCGCAGCAACCAACTTAACTTCAGCAGCAACTCCTAAATTTGATGTGAAACACACATTTGGGCAGCGAATGCAAATTCGCTGCAAACAACTCAATTTCGGTAGTGAATCACAATTCACTGCATAATACCCTATTCGACAGCGAAAACTAATTCGCTACAAAAGACTTAGTTTCGGCAACGAATCGCAAATTCGTTGCCTAACCTATATTTTGGCATGAGCACACATCACACATGCTGTAACAAACCCAACACATAAACTGTTACTAAGTTCTAATAGAGCACACATATTGAAACCATCAATTCCAGCATATAATCTTTCAATGAATTCCAGCAGAACATACACATTGAAACCATCAATTCCAGCATATAATCTTTCAATGAATTCTAGCAGCACACACACATTGAAACCATCAATTTTAGCATATAATCTTTTGTTAAATATTCTGGAATTAGGTCCCCCCCATCCAGCCCCGTTTTTGTCCCCCCCTTTTGGCTTAATTCTTTCCATAACAATTGGAGTAAAGTTTTTAGGCCATCCATCCATAGTTTTCTTCTTCCTTTCGATTTCAAGACCTTAAGAACAGGTGGAGAAAGACATGGTTCATACCTCACGAATTTAGCATTTTTGGGAGGGATTTGACAACATTTCTCCCATTCTACTCCCCCGATTGCTCCTTCCTCTTCCTCTCTTTTGATTTTTCTCCTCCTCTTGTTAGTTTCCCACCGATTTTAGGCCTCTACTCCCTTCATGTTTGCAGCTGTCCAGGCTCCTGTCAAGCTCTCCCTTCTTTCTCTTACGCTTAAGGAGGGCACTAACAACCGAGGTTTGGTCAAGTTCTTTCCTTAGAAAGGGAAAGAGGGAAGGGAACAAGCATCTCATTTTTGGGGAGAGGGAAGTGGACAAGAGCATGCAACTTGTTTTTGGGGAGGGTGTCCCCCCTCTCTCTCCTTACTGCATTTATACCCCTCCTAAAAGCAAAAAAAAGGGGTGTTTAGACCTTGGACCAGGGCTGTCCTAATCCCCCTTTTGGGTTATCCTTGAACTGATTTCCATTCCCCTTCTCCCCACTAGGATAGGTCGGTCCCACACTAAATCTTGTTTTTTTTACGTCACTACCGATTCTGAAATCGGCAGCCTCAAACTGTGTCGCTGCTGATTCAGGAATCGACAGCCTCAAACTGCGTTGCTACCGATTCAGAAATTGGTAGCCAATGATTGCTTTGCTACTAATTCAGAAATCGGCAGCCAAACTGCATCGCTGCCGATTCAGAAATCGGCAGCCCGAAACTGCGTCTCTGCTGATTCATTTGTTATCACAGTGACTCCAAACTTCTTGGGTACAACTTGGGTAGGACTTACCCATTTTCTGTCAGAAATAGGATAAATGATTCCATTATCTAGAAGCTTAATGACTTCATTTTTCACTACTTCTTTCATATTAGGATTAAGCCTTCGTTGCATTTCTCTAGAGGGTTTAGCATTTTCCTCCAAATAAATCTTGTGTGTGCAAATCAAAGGACTAATTCCTTTTATGTCAGCTATGGTCCATCCTAATGCATTTTTGTGCATTTTCAGAGTTTGTAATAACTTACCTTCTTGATGTGCATTATGTTTTGAAGAGATTATTACTGGAAAAAATTCATTTTCTCCCAAAAATGAGTATTTTGAGATTGAATGGTAATGGCTTCAAATCAGGTTTTGGTGGTTGAACACTTGAAGGTATGGACTCAATTGATCATGGTGGCAATTCCTCAATTTTCGATCTCCAACTATTTGCCTTTGATTCTTCCTGAAAATAAACCATTTGCAAATCATCATATTCATCAATCTTAATTTCACTGGAAGTGGTTTGAAATTGATCATGAACTAATTTTTCAGTAAAGTCCACTTCCTGTAAATCATTATCATCTCCAGGTTACATGCAAATGTTGAAAATATTCATCTCCAATGTCATGTTTCCAAATGATAGCTTCATCACTCCATTCCTATAATTAATCAATGCATTAGAAGTTGCAAGAAATGGACGTCCTAAAATAACAGGAAATGAATTACATGCTTCAACAGGTTATGTGTCCAAGACAATAAAATCCACAAGATAAATGAATTTATTGACTTGTACTAACACATCTTCAACTATTCCTCTTGGCATTTTTACAGATCTATCGGCAAGAAAAAGAGTTACAGAAGTTGGTTTTAACTCACCTAGATTGAGACTCTGAAAAATTGAATATGGAAGTAAATTCACACTAGCTTCAAGATTAAGTAAAGCTCTTTCAATTTTATGTTCTCCAACAAAGCAAGAAATTGTAGGACAACCAGGGTCTTTATATTTCAAAGCATTATTGTTTTGAAGAATGGCACTTGTTCGGCTAAAAAGGCTTTCTTTTTCACGTTCATTTTTCTCTTCACAGTGCAGAGATCTTTTAAAAATTTAGCATAAGAAGAACCTATTTAATAACATCCAGTAAAGGTATATTGATCCTTACATGTTTGAAAGTTTCAAAGATTTCAGAGTTGTGATTGACTTTCTTTTGTTTGGTCATGGCATGAGGAAATGGAAGTGCTGGCGGGAAATCAGTCTTTTCTTTGCAATGTTCAGATTCAACCCCTTCCTTACCCTCAGAGATTGACTCATCATGTTTCTCATAAGGTTAAAGAATGGGTTTTTCAATAACCTTACCACTGCGAAGAGTGATGACTGATTTGGCTTGATCCATGTGTTGGCTTCCAGAACTACTTGCATTTGCATTGTATTGCCCCTTTGGATTTTGCTATGGTTGAGATAGAAAATTACCTTTCTCTTAAAAACTGAGAGAAAATGTCAATTTTGCAAGAGTATCTTTAAAATCTATCATGCTTTGAGCAAGTTGAGCGTTGATTGTCTCCTGCTTTTCAATGAATGCATGCAATGTTTCCTCAAGATTTCTTCTAGTAGGTGGAGCATAAGGAGGTGCATATCCATGAGAATTTTAGAAATTATGATGTGCTTGAAACGGTGGTTGTGAAGTTTGTGCATTATTATTATCACTCTTCCAATTGAAATTTGGGTGATTTCTTCAACTAGGGTTGTATGTTTGCGAGTATGGGTTATAATCGGGCCTTTGAAAACTGTTTAAAGCATGGGCTTGTTCATGGAGACATTCCTTAAAAGAAGGCAAAGTTGGATAGTCATTGGTTTCACAGATTTGACACACAATGTCTTGAACAGATATTAGGTAACCACTCTTTTTTAATTCTAGTGCCTCGACTTTTCTAGCTAAAGATGCAAACTTGGCTTGGAGGTCATGATCTTCCCTAAGGTTGTACATACCTCCACTAGATGTATAAGGTTGGTTTTTACTTGGTGCCTCATAAATGCCTATAGTGTCCCAATTTTGAGCATTTTCTGCTAGCAAGTCTAGGTACTCCATTACTTCATTAGGGCTTTTATCCTCAAAAGTTCCGTTGCACATCAATTTAACCATTTGCCTATCTCTAGGAGTTAACCCTTAATAAAAATGTGAAACCAATCTCCATGTTTCAAAACCATGATGAGGGCAAATATTAAGCAAGTCTCAATACCTATCCCAACAGTGGTAAAATGTTTCTCTTGGTTTTTGAGTGAAAGTGATGATTTGTCTTTTGAAAGAGTTTGTTCTGTGAGATGGAAAAAACTTTAAAAATTATTGTTGTATTTCATCCCAAGCACGAATAGATCCTGGTCTTAAATTTTGTAGCCATGTTTTAGCTTTATCTTTTAATGAAAAAGGAAAAAGCTTTAACCTGATGGTGTTCATGCTACAATTTGAGTCATTATAGGTGTTACAGACCTCCTCAAATTCCCTTAAATGCAAGTATGGATTTTCTAAATCTAAGCCATGAAAAGAAGGTAAAAGTTAAATAATGCCTGACTTAAAATTAAAATGAGATGCATCAGAAGGCAAAACTATGCATGAGGGTGCACTTGTTCTTGTGGGATTCATGTGGTCTCTAAGTGTTTTCATTCGGTTATTCTCATTATTCTCATTATGAAGCGACTGATTATTTTCTTCGACCATATTTTTTGAAAATGATAAGGATACCCTACCACTTAATGTACGTGACCAAACTCTCATGCACGTGTAGGAAGAGAATAAAAAGAAGAAAGGAAAAGAAAACGAAACAAAACAAAACAATACAAAAGAAACAAAAGTTAGATAAAATGAAAAGTGAAAAGAGAAAATAAAATGAATATTATAATTTGTACAAGAATTTACCTCCCTGGCAAAGGTGCCAAAAACTTGACACGACCAAAAGATTTATGTTTTCTCCCAAGTGCAGAAGTGTCGAAATAATAAATAACCCAGCAAGACCGGGGTCGAACCACAGGGAGGTTAAATATATAAATTATAGATAACAACAACAATAATAATAAGTTAAAAAGAGCTTTGAGATGTGATATTGATGTAAGGATTAAACAAGGATAAAATAATTGTCAAGGTTAGAGGATCCACTAATGGTATTTCAAACAAGTTTAGTATAAACTCTTTTTATTATTCAACTCGAAACCACACACAAAGGAGGTTCCAATCGGATTATAGATTGTTAACATGATTACATTAGTTATCTTATTCGAATAATGCTAATACTTGTAAATGTTGTCAGGCATTTATGATTATAACTTATGTTAACAATAAATCAAGTTCCTTTCATAGCACAGGTGTCGATTATACCATACGGTTGGGCTATGAAAGTGCCAAGTATTTGTTGTACCAAGGGTTATACAACATAAATCTAGATTAACCATTTAACAAGCAAAGTATTAAAAGTGAACAAGATAACAAATATAAAACATGTTAGTATCAAACATTAAGGTCCATGTTGAGTTTATAATATACTTATTCTTACACCATTAGTGTAACCTTTTCACCTTGACATGATAAACATAGCTAAACATAATGAAAGAGAGAAACATAAATAAACAAGGAAAGAAAATGAAAAGCATAAGCAAGAGATCAGTATAAGCAAAAGTTAAGCATTACAAAATATAAAGAGAGAGCAAGAGCATGATCTTGATCTGAAAACCAAGATGCCCAAATACATGGAAAATGCCTCCTTTTATAGGCTAAAATTCAGAACTATTGATTTGTTGACTAATTGTTGAGTGGGTGGCCATATCTTGACTTGGTGACAATCCTTATCTTTTTGTTTGCAAAAAAGGTCATTGATAACGTCATAATTTGAACAGACTTAAATCATGAAAGTTCTAGGAAATTGTCTCAGCTTTCTAGGAAAAAAATTTGAGGTCATTTGGACTTCTAGAACTCGAGATATAGGCTGAACACTGAACAGTGTTTGGGTTGTAAGACAGATTCTGACTTCTCCGTTGTTGCTACAATTTGGACTTGAAAATGACCTTTTTAAATCTTAGACTCCCATGAAAGTTTTAGGCCTATGTCTTAGCTTTCCATCCATATAAGGAAGACCTAAATCCAAGATCTACAGCTCCAGATATGACCCAATGACCGAACAGTGTTCCAGTTTGGACTAAACCAACATCTCTTTTCTAAATTTGGCCCTCTCTTTGTCCTTTCAATTTCCATACTTAAACTCATCAATCAATCCTTTCACTTATGTGATGGGCCTGCATTTAAGATGAACATTTACCATAAATTAAAGGTATCTTATGGTATTAGACTTGATATTATAAAACATGCTTTAGTTGAGTTATTGATACTTCAAGTGCAAAATGATGATATAAAACCTTGATAAAAATATACTTTTAAGTACTAATCATTCATCATAATATACTGATGGAAAAATCTCGTCGTTGTTTCTGTTTGTATTTGTCAATTGTTTGGTAGTGTATGAGTTTTATCCATTAATTTGTGATGTAACCATATTATTCGATAGTTTCACCCACATCTACCTAATGTTTTGTCCATGTTTTATATATAAAATACCTTTATATTCTTTGTTTTATGTTTTGAAGGTATTTTTGGATGAAAGATGCATAAAGGAGTAAATTGGAGGTAATTGGCAGATTTGATGTTAAGTCGATGTTTTGTGCAGAGCGTGAGTTTTAGAGATCGAAATGAAGTGATTCTAGTGGCACTAAAAAGCTAACATCCATACCTTTCTGGAAATGTAATGCAAGAAAAATAAAAGGAGAAAGATCATGGAAATCACATCCTGCAAAGTCAAATCTCGCATTCTGCTAGTGTTGACCTTTGGCCATTCAAAATTTAATATCTGGAGCTACAGAAGTCCAATTAATGCAAAATCAATTTTCTTGGATTCCTAATTCAAAGACCTATCCACGCTCCAAATTTCAGCCAGATGACAACTGAATTCTGCCAGCAAATAGGTTTCATGAAGAAACGAGTCCAAATTACATTCTGAAGCATCTAAACCGACATCCAAGTTTTTATATCAGCAATTTAGCTCCTCTAAGTCAGAGTTTGAAGATTTCATGCAAGGCTATTTCTCCTTTTTAGGAAAAATAGTTATTGAAGTACTTAAATGTAAATTGTCAACTTAAGAAAGGACTATTTTGTAAAATAGAGACTAGGGTTTCTTAGCATATAAAAAGAAAGAGAGAAGGGGCAGCAGCCAGCAAAAAAAGAGGGAGAGCAGAAGGAGGCAGCAGCCAGCAGAGAATAAACACAAATTCTCTCCTCTACAAACCCAAAAATCATGCTCTTTTCATTTTGTAGAAGTACTTGTTCAATAGTTATGCAAGGCTAAGCTCTTTTCTTGATTGCAAGGACACAACAAACCTTCGGATTTCAAGAACCGTTAGATTTATTCTTCCTTCTATTTTCAGTTTATGTTATGAATGAGTATGATTGTTTTTCTATGCATATTTCCTATGATTGTTGTTGATGATTGCTAGAGCGGAATCTAAGTTACTGTTGTGAACAATCTATTGCTAAGTTTAATATCAAAACCGGAGTTGCGATATATGAACTTGTGAAGCAACTAAGCTTGATAATTGTGGCGAAACTACGTTATTGAACTTAGGGAGAACATTAGAACAAAGTGACACAAGCTGTGGACAACTTGTATGTTAATCTTGATGAAATTATCTAGTTCTTAAAGCTACCATTAAATTGAATCATTAGTGCGGACACTTTGATTGTTTATTGGTTAGGATTAGTTATATGGCGGATCCATTAATTAATCAAGGTTAAGAAAAGATAAAATTTCAGAACATAAACTGCAATTTTCGTTTCAAGGATCGGTTCTAATTTCCGTTGGTGGAGGTGTGCTTGCGACCAAGGTTTGTTTTCTTGATAAGTTTCGGTTTTAATTGATTTTGTTTGCTAGTTTAATTGTTGCCATAGTTTAGAAAATCACAAACCAAATCCCCCTAATTTCATAGCGTACAACATAAAAATCTGACTTGAAACTTCCTCGTGGAATCGACCCCTTGCTTGCTCTATACTATCTTGTGTGTTTTAAGCTAGGGTAATTAATTTGTGCGAGCGCGACATCGCAACAATTTGATATCATACTCTTCAAGACTTTTTTTTATATTATCTAGGTCTCAATATCAGGTGACTTACCCATCTTAAAATTCTTAGAAAACTCTATGCTTTTCTGAAAAACGGTCTCAATATCAGGTGATTGGCCCATTTTAAAATTCTTAGAAAACTCCACGCTTTTCTAGCCCATCCTGAAATTCTTAGAAAACTCCACGCTTTTCTAAGAAATGATCTTAGTATCGGGTGACCTGCCCATCTCAAACTTCAAAAGAAAACATCTTACCTCGAGGAAATAAAGCAGTGCTGGTTCACAATTCCTATCCTTTTCTGTAGTTCCGTTGACCTGAGATTTTAGACCTTAGCGGTTTTCCCAAAAACTTGGAACTATTTTGGCTTTCGTCACACCTTCTCCTGCCAGGTTAGTGTTATGATAATATAGCATGCATGTTTTTTTGTTACCTATTTTGGAAACATAGGTCGCCCTTTTTGTTATAGACTTATTGAGCTTCTATTTCCACTTGTTTGTCCGACTCATCCTCTTGAAACAAAATATGCCATTGAGTATTGTCTTTTATTATTATTTTAAAAGGAAAACTCAAAAGATTTGGTTTTGTTCATGAAAATTGAAACTTTCAATGCAATTAGCAATTCTCATAAAAGATGCTTTTTTAGAAGTTTTTATTATGATACCTCTTTGGGCTTTGGTTCACTATGGACCCTTATATGCATTTCATGCACTTCTTGCCCCCAGTGTGGTGTGCAAAAATATGTCAAGTTTAGATTTGATTTGATTCTCTCCAATTGGTAGAGTCATCTCCTTAGTCATGCATAAAAAAAAACAGTTCTTTTAAGTAAAAGATTTCAAATGCTATAAGATCATATGTTTTATGAAAAAAAGAGTTCTTTACAAAGAGAATTCATGGCCGAACTTTATTATATTGACTGGGAAGCATAGTATTTCTTTATAGAGTCAGCATTCAAAGGTTTAACTAGATCTTCTCCATCCATTCTAGATAACAATAAAGCTCCTCCCGAGAACGCTTTCTTTACCACCAAAGGGCCCTCATTGTTTGGCGCCCATTTACTCTAATCTTCTCCTGGTAAAAGGCAAAATTTTCTTTAGTACAAGATCTCCTTCATGGAATCCTCGAGGTCGAACCTTCTTGTCGTATGATTTGAACATCCTTCTTTGATAGAGTTGATGATGACAGATTGCGGCTATCCTCTTTTCACTGATCAGATTCGGCTGTTTATATCTAACCTTTGCCCATTCTACCTTTTCTAGCTCAAAGTCTATCAATACTCTCATTGAGGGGATTTCCACTTCTAAAGGCATCACCGCCTTCATTCCAATATACCAATATATACGGGGTGGCTCTTATTGAGGTTCGGACTGCGGTGCGATACGTGTGAATGGCAAATGGCAACATCTCATACCAATCCTTGTAGGTGACTACCATCTTCTAAATAATCTTCTTGACATTTTCGTTAGCAGCTTCTACCGCACCATTCATCTTTGGCCTATATGGCAAGGAATTGGAATGCTTGATTTTCCATTTAGCGCAGAGTTCTATTATCATCTTGCCATTGAAGTTCTGGGCATTATTAGTTATAATCTTTTCTAGTGGACCATATCGACAGATCTCTCTTTCCATAAATTTCTTCACGACTTTTTACCTTCATGTCATCCAAACATCTCAATAAAGTTTCGTCAAATGATTTTTTATACAAAATTTCCCCATCGGGATAGAAATCCATTGCCAACCTTCTCCAAGTCTTCTTGTCGATTTTGGATGCCCCCATGGGATATGTCTGGTTTTGGATCATAGTACCAAGGGTTTCCATCTATTTCTCTTTCAACAATGAGTTGAGTTATTTTTGATATCAATGTGTACCGGTTGTACCTTGTGCCCAAAATCTATTCTAGCCATGGAAGCTAACGTGGCCAAAGCATCAACAAAATGGTTTCCATCCTTTCCTAGATGAGTGAACTCTATTTCCTTAAATTCTCTAGAGTTTAGACATGTATTCTTGGTAAGGTCTCAACTGATCGTCCTTGGTTTGCCATTTTTCTTTCACTTGGCAAATAATTAGCATTTTCCTTTCACAGCTTTCCTTGTCATATATATTATGTTATATTTAGCCAACAGAACTTGCTATCTTGCAATTTGGCTTGATGATAGGGCTTTTCACAGATGTATCTTAATGGGTCTAATTTTAAAATCAACCATGTAGTATGATATAACATATATTGACGCAATCTCTTTGCAGCCCATGCTAGTACGCAACACAGCTTCTCAATCACTATATACCTAGACTCACATTCCATGAACTTCTTGCTTAGGTAATAAATAGCCCTTTCCTTCCTTCTTGTTCACTGTATACCTAGACTCACATTCCATGAACTTCTTGCTTAGGTAATAAATAGCCCTTTCCTTCCTTCTTGTTTCATTATGTTGTCTAAGCAAACTTTTTTAACAAATGCGAGATTGGGTCGTCACAAGTCATGGTTAATTGGGATATAAACCCAACAATGTAATTCAACTTTTCAAGAATCTTCTTACATCCTTCTTAGTCTTAGGAGTTGGCATAGTTTAAATAGCCTTTACTTCATCAAGTTCCACTTTTATCCCTTTGTCACTCACCACAAATCCTAACAACTTCCTAGATTTCCCTGAATGAACACTTTGCATGATTAAGCCTCAACTTATACTTCCTTAGTCTTTCAAATAATTCCTTCAATATTTGGACATGACTCTCTTCCTCTTCAGATTTAGCAGTCATATCATCCATGTATACCTCAATTTCTTTGTGCATCATATCATGAAATAAAGTCACCATGACCTTTTAGTAGGTGGCCCTGACATTCTTCAACCTAAATGGCATGACCTTATAACAAAAGGTTCCCCATGGTGTTACAAATGTTGTCTTTTTTTTATCCTCTTACGCAATTTTTATCTTACTATAGCTTGAAAATCCATCCATAAAGGAATATGTGGAGCTACGTGCTGCATTGTCAACTAACATATCTATGTGTGGTAAACAAACTTTGATTTTATCTTCCTTTTTAGGTAATACTACTATGTTGGACACCCATTGTGGATACTTGACTACTTCTAGAAAATTGGGGTTCCATTGCTTTTCAATTTCTACCTTTACTTTGATCAAGACATCCGAATGGATTTTTCTCAACTTTTCCTTAACCGATTTGCATCCTTCTACCAGCAGTACCCTTTGTAATACAATATTCGTATCTAAGCCAGACATATCCTTATAGGACCAAGCAAAAACATCTATATAATCTCGAAGTAACCAACTTTTCTCTTTCTTTAAAAGTGACCAAAGTCCCTAACTTCAGCTCTCTCTTGATTTCTTCATTACCCACATTTATGGTTTCAAGTTCCTCTTTAGTGGGCCTCCAAGCTTGTTCATGTTGTCCTATTTTTATCCCATTCTTCCTTTTCTATAGCTACTATGTATTCTTTAAAATTTGGCCATTCATTCTCAGTGTAAAGTGCAGGTGTTTGTTTTGGAAGATCCATTTTGAAAACAGAAAGTGATGTGTAAAAACATCAAGATGAACTTTTGAAAATGCATGATCTCATTAAAGGGAAAAAGTTGTCTCAAAACATTTGCTCAAGCAAACCGATTAGGTGCGCAACATCATTCCAAATTCCTTCAAGCTCTTTTTGGTACTAGGTGTGACCTTTCTTCATTTTTCATCATTTTTCTTAGTCAAGTGTTGTGGATTCTAGAAGGGGGACCTATGTTTCTTAGTCTGCAGATCCGTGTATAGATGTAAGAGAAAATGCATGATTGTAATGAGAATGCTTTGTATATTGGGCATGGATGCAACCTTCTTGTGAACGAATAATAGACACCACCTTATAAACATAGGTTCTCTTGTCACATTGCTAAGAGTACTGCCTTTCAAGTCGTTTGCTTGAATCATATTCACCACAAGACAAATTTTGTATAAGAAGATGGGTCAACGCTCTTTTCATTAATGCTTGATAAGTTTATTATACTAAAAAGGAAATACAAAATATATTAATCCCTTTCCTCCATAAAATCTCTAGCCAAAGGTAAAAAGGCAAAGCCACGGTTCTCAATCTTCCTTAGAAAGGCATTGGTTTCAGCTAGGCTTCGACGATAGCGAATGATGTCCCCTCTTACATTTCGCGCATTGATTCTAATAATTCGAGCATGTGCAGCAGTTTTGTCCATTTGCTCATCTGTCTTGGTCATCTTTTCTATTAGCAACATATTGGTTCTGTTTAAAGCGGCGTTGTTGATGTCGATTTGATCTTTGTGTTTTTCCATTGTTACTAGCTTCTCGTCCAAATACTTCACCTTTTCATGTTCCTTGTCAGTTTTATCCTTATAACTTTTATCTCATTCTTCTTAACCGCTAATTCTATTTTAACAGCCTCAAAACCTTTCCTTTTACTTTCTTCTTTTGCAATCCCCATCGAACAGCTTTCTAACTCCATATATTTCTTGTTCAAATCCTCATACTTCCTAATCCTATCCATCAGTTCAAACTGGACTTGTGCAAATTTTTCTTGGTAATATTCTGCACTTCCTTGGCAATCGTTAAAGTCAATCTCCATTACTTCAAGTTCAGAGCAACTTTGCATCCAATCCAAACTCATCCCTCTTAGCTCCTTCTCACTTCTTTCCCTAGCAATCTTCTCCTCACCCAGCTTTAACTCAAGCTTTGTTATTCGCGCATCTCTAGATTGTATTGGCTCATCTAGAAATGCTCTCCTTTTATCTTCTTTTAGCATCATTTCTTCCAACATTGCCTTGTTTTTTCTGTTTTTGCTCAACTCTATTCGAAGTTTTCCACTTGTCTTCTCAATTCCTTTTCATTATTGACCCTTTTCCTCTTAACAAGCTCTTCTACAGTTTTGGGAGATTTGACTCCTACACAAGGCATGGCTGAAGCTGTTAAGTCTCTCCATCTTGCATATCCTTCACTTGCACTTGGATCCTTTAAACCTTCTATCTCAACCAAAACTAGATGCTTCCAATCTTGTTTGATGATCTCCAAAACTTCTTGTGCAATGGGATCTTTGAACAAACCAAAGAATTGCGCAATTCCTATAATCCTTGGAACAAACTGCATGCCCCCAAGTTGCCTTATCACCAAGGCAGGAGCGTAACTCACATAGCCTGTAATCCTTACCAATGGCACCTAACGTCTCTGTCCACAACTTATTAGGACTTTCACTGTCATTACCCATGAGGCTCTCCATTTGAAATCACTATTAGGTAAACCTTCTAATTTGTCAATCCAACCTTGGTTGTCTAGATCTCCCCATTCTTCTTCTTCTACCAACTTCAGGGGTCTTTGGGTGAACCATAAAAAATTATTGAAGAAAGGTTTTTTTGTTTTAATATGGCTAACCATCCAGATATATAATAACTGCGTGCAGCATCTCATTGCTCCTTTTCCGATCCTCCTACAATGATTAAGCGTCAAGATGGTTTTAGCTAAAATTGCAGCCACTGGATTGATTTATGTATTTTCATACTCTATATAAGCAGCAGCAGCCTCCAAACTCACTACACCCATCTGACTTAGGAACAACATAAGGCCAAATATGCCCAAGGCAATCAATCTTTCTTTTTCTAATCCTGACTTCTTTTCTAGTTCAATTTCTAGCATCCTTAATTTCAGATCGGTAGCATTCTTTTCCAAAAACTTTTCCAGGTTGAAGATTTTGAGTAGTTTTGACAATTCGAGGATGATCTTGTCATATCTCAAAGGCAAATAAATCCGATACAGATTGTTTGGAAACTTGTCAAAACCTCATATTCCTCCATAGTGGGACATAGGTCTATGCTTCCAAAAGAAAAACACCAGTAGTCTGGATCCCAAAAATGGACTATGGCTCGCACAGCTAGGCTTAAAACTTCTACCCTTGCAATTTGCGCCAAACGTCCGTATTTCCTAAAAAATGCATCCTTATCCACATTCTGAAAGTGAGTCGTTAACTTGTTCACCTCATTCATAATGCAATTCAGGTTCTTGATTGGTGACAGTTTCTTAGCATCGTTTCTAAGGCAGTCTCCGTCAGTCAATTGTGACAGTTCAGAATTTTTCCCATATTCTATAATGGAAAATTTAGCAATGGTGGCCATTTCATTCACAAGTCCTGCAATTTAAGATGCCTTGGGGTTAGACATCTTTTGATGCAAAAGATATTATAGAGCATACACCCTAAGGATAGGTTTTAGTTTCTTTATGTGAGACATATGGTAGGTTTACTACTTGGTCTCTAAAAAAAGGTCTCTTTATGTCCTAGTGATCGCCCTCGTAAAGGCAATATAGGGGTTCAACAGATAGTGGGATGGCACATGTACCAATCACTATCAGTCTAAACACTCAGCAAAGAGTTTGGGTTTACACAAACTTAAACCTTGACTCAAGTCATATGGCAAGCTGCTAGTTCCCCACTTAACTTAAAGTTAAATGTGTGTGCCCTCAAAAGATGATAATAATAATAAAGTGATGCATGACTATACCATGTATGACAGAATGTAAAGATGCATGCTAAAGCTTTTAAACAAAGTATCCATCCATAACAACCAGAGAACAACAAATACATAGAATAAATAAACAAATCCAAGCCTAGTCCTATATCCCCAGTGGAGTCGCCATCCTGTCGCACCCTTGCAGTGGAGTGTGGCATCGCGGCGACCCTCGATTGATTTCAGGTTTTTTTTTTGTGTAAAGGGAGTCGCCACCTAGTATTTTGGTCACTAGGAACCCTAACTGGTCTTTCAAAGATTCTAAGGCAAGGGATTGGTTGCGTAAAGGGAAGGTATTAACACCCCTAGTACGCCCTACCTAAAGTAAGCTGCTTGGTGTTTGGTTTGCTTTATAATTGCTATGGTGTTGGTGTTTTGTAATCCCATCAGTTTTTCTAGGTTTGATTTAAACTAAATTTATTAAGATAGAAATCCAAGGAGATTCCATGTGTTTTAAAAGCTCATTTTTCCCTTAGTATTTCAAGAGTTTGCGACTCGTAAATCGCAAGGAGGAGAGACAAAAAATTTAGAAATCCAGGGCGCTTTAAAAGCCTATCTTTGCCTTAGTGTTTTAGACTATCACGGCTCGTAAACCATGGAGTACAAAAAAAATTGAAATGTCCTCGATTATAATCAAGTCTTCTTTTAAGGATGTATGATGACTTATTATCCCTAAAAAATTATTTTGGATATTTACCACTTAGGGTTTCTTTATCCAAATATTAACAGTGAATAATAACAAGTTATTCCCATTAAATATTTTGGATATTCATCCCTTTGGGATTTCTTTATCCAAACATTAAGGGTGAAAATAGATGAATTTCCCCCAAAATAAGATTTTTTTTATTTTTTTTGGAATATTGGCCAATACCCTTTGGAGTTTTACAAACATGTTGTAAAATCCAGAAATACAAGAAAATAATTTTTGTTGTGTTAAATCCATGCGAAAACACCTTTTCAAAACTTCCAATAATTTTTGTATAAAAAAAGCGTTCAAAACATGTTAGGGTATTGGCCGTATACAACATACAAGAAAAATTTTAATTGTTTTTATTTTTTTTTTATCGAAACACAAGCATCACAATTACACAAAAATCGCAATAAAAGCTAACCAGCCGTCACATATATTCTAAGATTTCTAATAAGCTTAAAGGAAAATAAAAACAAAAATCAAAGCCAACTCACCCACGCAGAGAGCAAGGAAAAAAATAAAACTGGGAGCAATCACTAAGAAAAACAAAATAATGCCCGACTGATTTATTATCCAGTGGGTGTAAGGAAAACAAAAGGAAAGTCCCTAAATGAAGACAAACCCTTTTTACATGGACAATAGCTAAACTCAAACATCATGGAAGAAATGGACAAACGCTGGTTTTGTCTAAACAGAAATCAATTATTCAGAGGAAAAACGTTTTACAACTGAATAACCAACGAATGCCTAGTATAAAAAAATAACAAAGGATGAGAGATTAGGGCTTATACCTACAGATCCTGTTTTCAGCAAATAATAGCCAAAGATCAAAAGACAGCTCACGTGTGCCTCCTTAGCTACTGGTAAATGACAGATGAAGCAAAGACGCTGAAGTTGTGCTGATGAATTGAATGTTCTTCCTTCTACTTCTCTTGCTTTTACTGGTTTCCCTGTCGCCTGCCTCTCCTTTCTCCTCTCATTTTTTTCATAGTGATGAAAGGATCAAAGAAAGAACCCCTATGTTCCCCTGTTACCTATGTTTTTTTTAAAATTCCTTGCCTCTCTTGTGTTTTTCTTCTTTCTTTTGCTGTTTTTTTCCTGCTCCTCTTCCCCCGACTTTCTCTTCTTTTTATGCTCTTTCTTTCTGCCCCCGTTAGGTCATTAGAAGGGTTTATATATATTATAGACATATCTCTATTTAGGAAAGATTCGATGCATTAATTCTATGATGCAAATCCTTACTGATTTGCAATAAAAACAACACAAAAAGGAAACTTAAATATTCTGATTCTGATGTCTAATTTCTTTCCAGTTTTTTAGAGGATGGTGTGACTTCTTTCTTTCCTTCCATAGGGCCACCTGCTTCCTATGAAATGAGGCAATAAAAACATGGTTGCAGCTCCAAAAATCAGGCGTAATGATAAAGGAAAATAGCAGGAATTTGCAGAGAAAAAAGGAAAGAAATCAGATGGGTAAGGGTGCATGCTGCAAAGTCTTATTTTCTTTATTCGGTGTGGTAAAAATCCTGTCATTTATGATGATCTAGCCCCCCTCTCCAGCTTTCAATATCCTTCTTCAATTCAATCCCTCATTTTATCACTTTTCAATTCAGTCCTTGGTCCAAAAAAATCCTTCGAATCAGGCCCACAAACTTGGGCTAAACCATTCTCGCAACAGGATTCTCTGCTTTCATATTAGATATTCAAATGGGAATATCTTGAGCTTCTGATATCAAAATCACGCGATTTAAAAGCCCAAATTCATCTACGCGTCTAGGACTACAACTTTGATGAAGGATTCGAAGTGAGATAAAATCGTTTTAGGCAGTAATCTAGTTGGTCAAAAAGGGTCTCTTGATCTAATTCAGAAACTGATAATGTTGAGCATCCCGATATGACTAGGAATATGACCTAAGAACAACGACCAACAAAAATTACGATGGAAGATGATGCAACCATATTATTCGATAGTTTCACCCACATTTAACTAGTGTTTTGCCTATGTTTTATATATAAAATGCCTTGATATTCTTTGTTTTATGTTTTGAAGGCACTTTTGGATGAAAGATGCAAAAAGGAGTAAATTAGAGATAATTTGCAAATTTAACCTTTAGTTGATGTTTTGTGCAGAGCGTGAGCTCTAGAGGTTGAAATGAAGTGATTCCAGTGGCATTAAAAAGCTAACATCCATACCTTTCTGGAAATTTAAGGCAAGAAAATAAAATAATAAAGAGCATTGAAATCGCAGCCTTCAAAGTCAAATCTCATAATCTACCAGTGTTGACCTTCGGCCATTCCAACTTTAATATCTGGAGCTACAGAAGTCCATTTAATGAAAAATCAATTTTTTTGGATTCATGACTCACAGTTCTATAAAAGCACAAAATTTCAGCAAAAAAAATGTCATATGAGGGAGATATGATTTTTTAAAGATGACAACTAAATTTTGCCAGCAAATAGGTTTTTTGAAGAAACGAGTCCAAATTACGTTTCGAAGCATCTAAACCGATACCAAGTTTTTATTTCAGCAATTTAGCTCCTTTAAGTCAAAGCTTGAAGATTTCATACAAGGCTATTTCTCCTTTTAAAAAAAAATAGTTATTGAAGTACTTAAATGTAAACAGTGTACTTAAGGGATGAATATTTTGTAAAATAGAGACTAAGGTTTCTTAGGATATAAAAAGAATGAGAGAAAAGAAGGGGAGCAGCCAGTCAAGAGGAGAAAAACACCCCCCTCCTCTAAGAAACTCGAAATTATACATTCTTCCTTCTTTTTGATTAGTTGTTCAATAAATATGCAAGGCTAAACACTTTTTCTTGGTTGCAAGGACACTGAAACCTTCGGATTTCAAGAACTGTGAGATTTATTTTACTTTTTCTTTTCTGTTTATATGATGAATATGTTTGTTCTTCTATGCTTAGTTTTCTTATGATTGTTTATTTTAATTGCTAGAGCGGACTTTAAGCTATTATTATAGACAATCTATTGCTAAGTTTGATATCAAAACCGGAGTTGTGGTATATGAACTTGTGAAGCAACTGAGTTTAATAATTGTGGCGGATATACATTATTAATCTTAAGGAGAACATTCAATCAAATCAAACATAGACTGCGGACAATTATATTTTCTTGATTAATCAACTTATCTGGTTCTTAAGGCTACCATTGAATTAAATTACTAGTACGGACACTATGGTTGTTTGATGGTTAGGGTTAGTTATACGTCTGATCCGTTAACTAACCAATGTTAAGAAGAGATAAATATTCAGAATATAAATTGATGTTTCGTTTCCATGATCAGTTCTGATTTCTGTAGGTGGATGTGTGCTTGCGACCAAGGTTTGTTCTCTTGATAATTTTCTGATTTTATTAAATTTTGTTTAATAGTTTTTTGTTTTCTTTTACTTTAGCCTAGATAACGTCCAAACCCCCCCCCCCAAATTGCATATCATCTAGTATAAAAATCAGACTTGAACCTTCCTCGTGGGATCGACCCTTTTCTTACTCTATACTATCTTGTGTGTTGTGTTTGAAGCTAGGGTAATTAATTTGTGCGACCACGACATTGTAACAAAAGCATAGTGTTTTGTGCAAAAACTCGGGTCAAAATCCTTCTCGCGGCAGAAATCTCTGCTTTCATGTTAGATATTCAAATGGAAATATCTTGAGCTTCTGATATCGAAATCAAGTGATTCAAAAGCCCCAAATTCATCTAAACTTGTAGAGCTACAACTTTCATGAAGGATAAAAAATGAGATAAATTCATTTTGAAAAGCAGAATCTGGCCGCAACCTGGTTAGTCAAAAGGGTCTCCTGATCTGATTCAGAAACTGACAACGTCGAGAATCCCGATATGACTGAGAGTCTGCCATAAGAACAGTGATCTCTAGGACCCAATAAAGGTGTAGGTAAACATGTCATGAGTGACAGAATATAGCTAGGATGGTCAGATATCATACGAAACCAAGTTAGAATCAGAGTCTAAGTTGGAACAAAAAAATTGTGACAGCAGCAGAACCAGTTTTTTTTTAGTGCAAATTTTTGAAGGATTTATCCAACTTTAAAGACCAGATAAAGAAGGAACGAATTTAGCATTATGAAGACTCCTGATTAATCTAAGAAAACCTGATGATTTTAGTAGTAAAAGAGAAGGATAAAGAGAGTAGAAAACAGCTAAAACAGGGTTCGAAAAAAATATTTCTTTCTCCCCCGCTTTTGTCAATTTTCTAGCAAACATGAGCTACACTCCTACACTCGGTTCAAAACGGGTATATACCATCTCCAGCACGTGGGGTCCAAAATTGAGTAACAACACTTATAGTGGAGAATCCTCAATAAAATTTGAATCAAAACATGGATGATGACAAATTAAGTGTTGTGGTGGTTGAATTTATTGTGGAAGGTTAAATTATATTGAGATTAGAGGGGTGGCTATTTGTTGTAGAAAAAAATACACAAGAAAAAAGAACAAATAGGGTAAGGGGAGGAGGAGATAAGAGTCGATTATCAAGTTATAAATTAAATATTACTAATGGAATGAATAACAAAATTATTCTACTGGTCATTTTATCAATCATGCTATTGGTACAAAAGCCACGTCATTGTATGATTTGGCTTTTTTGAATCTCACTATAATTCCCTCAATATATATTGAGGGAATTTTTCTGTCAACATATTTACGGACATTATCGTTGGGTTAATTCCACCAGTAACGTCATCTGTAAAAGTTACATGTCATTGTAATATTTGAATTTTTTTATTCTTTGTTTTCCCGCTACAATTCCATCGGTATATACCAATGGAATTTTTCTATCGGTATTTACTAATGGATACATGGAAGGAAAACTATCAGTAAAGTTCATTATAATATACTGATGGAAAAATCCCATCGTTGTTTTTCTTTGTATTTGTCAATTGTTTGGTAGTGTATGAGTTTTATCCATTAATTTGATATCATACTCTTCAAGTTTTTTTTTTTCATTATCTAGGTCTCTTCATTATTTTTTTAATTTCATTGGGAACTTGTAAGTTCTATATTATATTTGATGTGATTTCTCATTAGAGTTTGACCATTAGTTTATAAAATTGAACTAATTTTTTTATTGTTTCGCTGTATGCATTCTATTTAGGAACCCAACATCTTTTCGGTGAAAATATTTTTTTTCCTTTAACAAGTTTTTTTTCGTGCAATTAGCGCTTTTTGAAGGAAATTATTTTTGCTTTTAATCTTTTTATAATTTTTTTAGGTTCACACTGCCGTTAATTCTTTTAGGTGAAGGCTAGCTAGGACGCTATACAAAATGTATGTGTGCCATAAAAGAAACGAAAGCCAGGAAAGTCTCCAAAACATAAAATCTACTCAAAATGAACTTTATATATTAATTAATAAAACAAATTAATTAAGTACGTGGATTACATCGATCACACTCAGATTTATTTTATGCTATGGAATATGAAATGTCAGGTCCAAATACTGTGCGCCATAGCTGGGCATCATGCCTCACAACGGATGAAAATTTAAAAGGAAAAAAAGAGCGCACTCAACAACATTATTTAGTGGCAGTATGAGCTACAAGGAAGCGTAGCAGCTGATCATTTACTTGAAGAGCTCGTCTGGAATGACCTCATCATGGCAGCAAAGGAAAGTGGAGAATTTCTCCATGGTGCGGTTGCACTCTGGGCATTTCATGGTCTCAGGGATCCTACCCGTAGTCATTGGGAAATCGAAGCGGCAGCAAGGACGAGAAATGTCATGGATCCTGCCTTGGTGATCACGGTAGGCCAAATCAAAGCCCTTGACAGGCACTTGTTCCTTCCACAAGTCATACTCAAGCAATGTTTGCAAAGCTGTGGTCTTGTGACCATTGACCACAACATTAGACCCATTGCTAAGCACAGCCCATCCACCTTCTCTGTCGTAGCTAAGCAACTTCTTGATTTCTTGCATCATAGGATCATGGTCATCAAGCTTGCCTAACTGAATCTTGGAGTACAGCATACTCTCTAGCCTGGTCCAAAAGAACCATATCATGGTAAGGTCTTGCCAGACGTAACTGAGCTTCTCCACGGTGATTGTCGCTATGACTCGCCGGATTTTCTCCCTTTTGCTGCTCTTCCCCACATAAACCATCTCCAGGGGAATGCGGGCTGCCTGCGCCACAGCACGTGCGGTGTTTGTGAACTTCCTCACCCATTCATCGTCGTCTCCTCCGTACAGGAAAATGTACTTTCCTTCCTTGATCTGATGATCAAAATAATATTGAAGCAAATGTCAACACGATTACACACACACACACGTATAATGTATGTATATTTGGATTGATTCTATAATGAATTTACCCAATTAAGAATCGCTGGGTCAATGCCATCCACTAGAAGCTCAAGCCTCCATGTCTCATCCTTCCAGAGAGATTCCTCTCTCAAGCTAGTGAAAGGGAAGGCATTGCTTCCCCAAATCCACATCATGTGGAGTGCATTTGGGCAAACCACCTTGCCTTGAGGGTCAAGCACCACAAGAATAGGCTTGTTCCGGAAGTGCCACACCTCCTTGATGAACCTCATGACTGCCTTCTCAATCAATGAAGGGTGGTACACTGTGAACCATGGCATTGAAGACTGCATGCTTTCAAATTTCTGCTTCATTGGATCATTCCACTGGACTGAACGGTCCACAATTGGGACCCAGACCACCTCATACTGACTATCGAGCCTAGCTCCGTGATGCCTGGATTCATTGTATATCTGCTCGAGAATTGAAAGCTCATCGGTTGACATGTCGAGGCCAGAAATGAGCAATAGCACATTTTTTCTTCTTAGCACATCAAGATGGACCTGTTAAATTCAAAAGGAAGTATGAGAAATGTTTTACAATAGATTGATGACATAAATAGAAGAAATGGTAGAAGAGCGAACTCTTTTCTTGGAAGAGCCATCTATAAGTGGCTGGATATCATCCTTGGCATAAATCAGGGCCTTTAGGACCTTCATGTTGTCAATGTGGATCATTTCAAAGAGATTCTTTAGCATTTGAAAGGATTCGACATTCCTCTTTTCATCTGCATCAAACACCATTGGTTTTATAAGCTTTCTTGATCTATCTTCGTACATTAATTTCCTGTTTCCTTATTACCTATCGAACACATGATAGCATAATAAAAAAGTTGCTGAGGTGCAGACCTATGTATTGGTAGCAAGTATATAATTGCTTCCTGAGATGGTCAAGTATGTTGCTGAGTTTGTGAGCCAAGGTGGATAGCTCCCATGCGTCAGTGGTTGATATAGAAAACCTGGAATAAGTGAGGGAGAATATTACAAGGAATACATGCATGATGTCGTATAAAGATGGTGGACTAGAAAAGCATACTCATGTCCCTTGGTAGTGAGGCTAGTAATCTGAGCCGCACAAGCCACAACACTCCTCATGGTCCAGTAGACAGCAGTAGGGATATGGGCCATGGCTGTGGACAATGCTGGTACTTCATTAGAAATGTAAGCTGGCGGTAGATCCTTGAACTCAACCACGCACCTAGCCACGTCCATCATGACCTTGATCAGATTGTTAATGGCATCGAAGCGAGGCTTCAAGGGCCCTGAGTGTTCCATGATGCTAGGCAATTGCCTGAGGATTGCCATGGATTTGGCAAGCTGGTTTGATGAGGAAATCTGGGCAAGCAGCCAGAATTCTCCATAATTCAAAGCAAAAGCTGACAAGGTGAGCACAAGCTTGGCATCCCAGGAATAGCTTGTTAGCATGTTGAAAAGTGAGACAGTTGTTGCGTGGGCATCTGTCCCACCCAGAGCCTTGTAGGCAATCTGCATCACAATTAAAAACGCGAAATTTAAAAATTGTCATCGATTCTTTAGGTCAATGCCTATATATCATATATTAGAATTGAAAGACATTGTATAACCTCGCTGGAAATTCTATCTATAGTATACGACAGTGCATCGAGCATTGAAACAAAATTGACATGGTATGTCTTGTCCTCCATTTCAGCATGGGCCTGGGAAGTCTGCGTTATCAGAAGTGATCAGGAACATAAAAAGAACAAAAAATAAAAGAGTTAAGTTGATATACAGATTAATTTCCAAGGATGAGTTTTAGTAGTATACCGTCAGAGAGGAGTCGATTTGCAGGGTGGCACGTTTGAGGATGTCTTCAACAAGGAGGAGAAGAGGTTTGACATCAACCTCTCGGCCATCAGGAGCATGAGTTCCTACAATTTGATTCATCATCACATTGTCATCAGACATTGTTAGCATGCTGCCGCGGTCACTCTTGATCAGTTGCTGGCTCGCATTAATACCCTGGGCAGGGAGCCTAAGAGGAAGGCCTGATGCCATTTTGATTAGCAATGGATTCTTTGGGTTATGGGGAAGAAGTAGAGAAGATTGGCTGGTGTGTCTTTGTTCCATGTTTGGCATGCCTATTTATAGTAATAGAAATGGAATAAAGCTCACTTGAATCAGCTTCCTTACTTCCTTCGTAATCAAAAGATTAGGGACGTTAAAGAGAAGGCCATACTTTTGTGGTCCCTACGTCTAACCTGCTTCCTCATTACTTTATATAATTTGGATTTTACCCTACAAATCAGATATGTCTGGAACCTTTTCTTCTTTTTGTATTTTCTAGCAATTCCAAACTCCCTTTTCATAATAACTCCCTTTTCAAGCTTTTTGTATTCTTGACATTTACATCTCTTCTCTTTCAATTCTCTCCTCACCTCACTTGGGATTTGCTAATAGAAGAAAAGAAATGAAAAGAGAAAAAGTTGAAGAGAATTATGTTAATTTTATTTCCGTTTTTTTTTTTAATCTGGTAGAGAAGAAAAAAGAGAAAGTTAAAGAAATTATTTTTTTAATAAGAATTTGTGTCATATTAGTTGATAGGACCAATATATAATATATACAAAGCCACTAGTTATAGATTGAATTTCACAAAATTTCTCCATAAGAAACTATATATTCATTATAATAGTTTTTTTTGTTTTTTTTTATTTTGACCTTACAACAATTCAATCTTTTTATTTATTTATTTTTAATTTAATCTTTCAATATTAGACTGTTTTGGAAAAAGTTCTTTGTAATTTTTATGATTTTCTTATTTATTTTTTTTAATTTAATCTTTCAATATTAGACTGTTTCGGAAAAAATTCTTCGTAATTTTTATGAATTTCTTTTGGTTGGGTTATCTAATGGTCTTGTAGATTTATTTTTTTAAAATTGATTTTAACCTTCAATACTAGATTCGTTGGAAGTGGGACTTCATATTTTTTTATTTATTTTCTATGAATTTATCTCGATTTCATAACTTAGATCGTGGGTTTAATGAGTTGACTTGATTTATTTATTTATTTATTTATATAATGATTTTTTTTCTGATTTTATCATTTAAATTGGGTTAGTTGGAAATTAAATTCTATAATTTTTTTAATTTTTTTATAAGACTATCCAAATCTCATGACCATGGTTATAGGTTTGGTAGGTTGATCTAAGTTGACTCTATTTATTTTTTTGGGTATTTTTTTAATTGATTTTTTTAATTATGCTTTGTAATTTTAACAAATTAACTCGGATTGACTCTGTTCATTTCTTTAGGTAGTTTTTTTTTAATTGAATATATATATTCAATTTCACCCTCCAACAACTCTTGTTTTCTTTATTTATTTATTTTTCAATTTCCTATTTCAATAAACTATATTGGAATTTGGCTTTGAAAATTCTTCTTTAATTTGCTTTATTTAGAGTTATCCTAGTCTTATAAATTTATGTGTTTTCTCTCAATTTCAACATTCAGCATTGAATTTGTTAGAAATGCAAATTCATAATTGTTTTAATTTCTTTTTATGAAGTTATCTCGGTCTCATGACCTAGATCATGAGTTTAACAGGTTAGTTAGGTAAACTTGGGGTTTTTTTATCCTTTTTTTAATTGATTTTTTTTATTACATCCTTTAACATTAGGTTCCTTAGAAATTGAACTTCATAATTTTTTTCTCATTTGATTTTTATGGGGTTATCTCAATCTCATTACCTAGGTTACGACTTTGACAAGTTAACTTGGGTTGACTCAATTTTTTTTTGTCTTTTTTTTAATTTAACATATTTATTTTTAAAATTTTATCTTTTAACTTTGAGTTGATTAGGTATTAATATTCATAAGTTATTTTATTTTCTTTCTCTAGGGTTCTCATAATCTCATAACTTGGGTTATATATTTGACAAGTTAACCTAGGAAATTGCCTAGGAAAATACAAAAAAAAATCAAAAGATATTGGAAGAAAATAAAAATATATGTTTATTAAAGAGATGAGTATACTAGAATGCCTAGGAAATTGCCAAATACTAGTTGAGAAAGATTAAATATACATCATTGAAAAATCTGACAATGTATTTTCAACTGACGAAAGCTCTATTAGTAAAGAAAATTCAATTTGAGGAGGAGAATTCAAAATTAGATGTTTAAGGACTCAATTATAAAATTTTAAAGTTTATTTGAATGTATTGAGGGCTTATATGCAAGAAAATATTATTTTTTAATGTCAATTTAGGTTTTAATTGTAAGAAATTAAAGTTTTGGGGGTCAAATTTTAAGTTTTAGGAGTTAAGGTGGTCAAATCAATGACTTAATTACATAAATATTTAAGTTTAATGGATAATTAGTGACTTTATTAAAGAAATCCAAGATCAAGGACCAAACTAGAAAAGGTGTGTGAATATATGGGTTAAAATTGACCAAATCTAGGACTAAATTGAAAATATTAGAAGTTTATTGGTCAATTACGGGACAAAATACACAAATTCAGAACAAATGACCAAAATAAAAAGGATGTCCAACTTATGGCTGCCTAACAATTAAGTTTTGTGGGGGTGAAATCACATGAAATTAAAAGTTTGAAGGTAATTATAGGTGCAAGTAAAAGAAATTGAAAGAATAAGGGTTTAATTTTGCCGATCCTAAATCAAAAACCTGAAATGACACGTCATCAGACTTAAAAAAGAAAAGGTTAGTGACACGTTGCTCGTTCGATTGGCCTCTGTTTTTTTACAGTTTTGGTTGACCAAGTAAGCAACTTCAAAAGAATTATTATGGAGCTACACACCTTCAAATTGAGCAAGGTTAGATTCAAATGAAAGGTGTGCATTCCCTCTGCTAATTTTAGGTGTTCTCAAGAGACAATGATGTCATAATTTCTGTGACAAGGCCTAAAAAATAGGCAACCCTGTCATCCCTAACACTGCAGCTATCATGCAAAAATCGACCTATTTTTTGTTTGTTCACACACAAAGCCTTCTTAATGAGTCCTTATCAAGGATTTACAACACTAACATCCAAATCAAGATGTCAGAAATGGATTCAAAACCTCTTAAAACCCTAGCAAAACCCTATAAATACCCCTTAAGTTTAGAGAAAAAAAGAGGCAGGAAGAGGAGATGAGAAAATGAAAAGAAAAGATAAGAAAAATAAGAGAAATATCAATAAGAAACACAAATGTAAAGCTTATAGAGCCTAAATAAAAGACTTTATTAGCTTTACAAGTTTATGAGAGGTAAGAATTTTTGAAAGAAACAAAAAGAGAGTAGTTGTTCTAAGTATATTTGTTTATTCAAAAGTAAGTCCTTTTATGAGTTACTTTTGATGTTTGCTTTTATTTACTTTTGTTTTGTATTTATGTTTATAAGCATATAAAAGAGGTTTGAATGCTCAATAAATAATGTTGTATTCATTTTTTTTTGCTATATTTTTTATTTAATGATGATTATTTTGAAAAAATTTTGTGTTTTTTATACATGAAAGTTTTTTTTAAGTTTGTTTTTGATATATAATGTTGTTTTAGTTTTTATTTAACTTAAGCTATGCATGTTAAAATAAGGATGTTTTACCTTGGGTTTACTAGGTTTGTTCAAGCTCAAATTGGGTTCAGAAAACCAATTTTGAATCCACATTGTGTGAATATATAGTCTGTTTTAATTTTATATCTTTTTGGATTTGACACCTCTGGCTTGATTTTGATGTTTTCATGTTTTTTGTTAGTTTTTTATATTAAAACATGTTTTGTATGATATTGTGACTTGTTGGGATAAAAAGAGCATGTGTTAGAAGCCAAAAATGCTTATTTATAGGCTTGGCAATGATTTTCATTTCTAGGCATTTTTGGGTTTAGGCAATGTTCTTTGTGTTCTTGAAAAGAACATTGTCTTAGCCTCTAGATTTAGACCAATTTTAGTCTATTTATTAACCAATAATCTAGTGTTTATTCACATCAATAACATGTTTAAATGGTTTTTAATTCTAGGATTTTGGTTTTGAACTAAAATCTATTTTGGGCAAATTGTGATGATTCATTGATAATTGAAGTGAATGCATGCTAGATTATTGATCCTTACATGATTTACAACATGTACATGCCTTCGGTTTGTCCATATCTAGTCTGGTTTGATAGTCATGTTGTTGGGTTCAAGTTGAATATTCTACATTTGTTCTTCGTGTTCTCTCAAGAACATTTCCTTAACTATATGATTTTGACTTGTTTTGTTTCATTTATTTGTGTAGAACTCTTTCTTATGTATGATAAACTAATATTCTAGTATTTATTTGCATCAATAACATGATTTCAACAGTTTTAATCATAGGGTTTTGATTTTGAACTGAAACTCATTTTGACAAAAATCGTAAGTTTAAGTGAAAATTCAAGTGATTGGATGCAAAATTATTGATACTTGCAAGATTTATAACATGTATGTGCCTTTGTTTCGACCAAATTTGGTCTGATTTGGAATCCATGTTGTTGATGTTATTTATTTTTTTGGTGTTTGATCCGTTTTGTTCAAGAATATTAGAGTTTTTTTGTGTTTTTTTGGGTTTTTAATCTGGTTTTTGACTTTGGTTTTGTTTTTGGGTTTTTTTCAAGTCAAAACCAGATTTTTAAGTCGGTTTCTAGTGAGGTTGACCCGGTCAAAAAAATCTGGGTCGGAGAGTTTATTTTACTTTTTTTTTTTTTTTTGGTTAATGGTTCTTTTGGTTTAATGGTGTGTTTAGCAAATATCCCTTAGGACTATGGGTTTTTGTCAAACATAGCCTAAAAAACTATATATATTTTTTTGCATATGACTTAAAATCCTAAAATTATTTGAGCATATTTTTTCAAAGAAAATTTAAAATATTTTTGCTTGTTTTAAAAAAATATTGCATGGATTTTATAATAAGTTTCTAAAATTTAAAAGGATTTTCACCTATATTTAAAAATTATTTTTTACTAGAAAATATTATTCACTTTTAATATAACGATAAAATCCTAAAAAGTGTTAATATCCAAAATATTATTATGAATAATAAATATTATTCACTTTTAATATAAGGAAAAAAACCATAAAAGGGTTAATATCTAAAATATTATTAAAAATAATAAATATTATTTATTTTTTAATATAAGGATAAAAAACGTCAAAGGAATTAATATCCAGAATATTATTAGGGATAATAATTTTATTACTCAATTTAATATAAGAATAAAAAACATGTATGAGGTTAATATCCAAAATATTATTATGAATAATACAACTCATTCACTTCTAATATAAGGATAGAATCCGCAAGGAATTTTATCTAAAATATTATTTTGCATGACGTGGTAGCAAAAATTCTAGTTTTACCCTGAAAGAAGCCTCTATAACAATTGAGGATATTTTATTTTTCTAGACGAAGTTCTTGACCTAGAAAACCTATCATGGTAGGACAGTAGAAATAGACATCATCATACCATAGTAAATAATAAAAAACAACGTAGCTTACCTCAGGTAAGGCTACTAATGGTGCTAATATATTCTCTTTACGCAATTAATTCCTTGCATAGAATATCTAAAAAAACCAATTAGGGTTTCTAGTAGTTGTAATACGAAGTAGCGACTCCCCAATCAACCAAAAAGACCTTCTAGACCCTCACCCGGGAAAGGTTGTCGTGACATCGCGCCCTCGCTATGAGGATACGACAACATTTACAATTTATGATTATTTTTTTTATTATTAAAAAACATGTTATCAATTCTCGAACAATTTTTTCTAAGTTAAAAAAATTGATCGAACCTACAGCGCATCATAGGTTAATTATCTAGTTTAATTCTAATCTTGGTTAATTCGTGATTGCAGAGCCCGCCTATCTATTGGTAAGGGGTTTTTTTTAAAGAGAGATTCATTAAAAGTGAAAAAAATATGAATATTAGTTAAGCTACAATTCATTAACGAAGAGGTAAGGTACACATTTATTGGATTATCACTACGAGATTTAACAATTTTATGGACATAAATTTTTGTCGATGCATACAATAGTTCATCAGTATGTAGGGGTGTTCACAATTCGATTCGATTTGGAATAAAAAACCCAATCAAACTGAGTTATATTGATTTTGAAAAATACTAACCAGACCAGACCGAAATCTGGTTTAAATCGATTTGGCTCAGTTTTTGTTAAATTTGATTTTGGATTTTTTAAAATGAGCTTACATTAAATTGGGCTTAAAAATTTTCTTGTTGGGTTTAGTTTGTAGGCTTTTCTAATCAAACTACGCAAAATTTTCTTATTGGATTTAATTTGTTGGGCTTATATTAAATTGGGCTTTAAATTTTTCTTGTTAGGCTTAGTTTGACTTTTTAATTAAATTAGTAGATTGATATTTTTTTAATATAACTTTCCTTATGAACCTTAAATATATATCAGTAACAAATAACAATGAATTTGAAATGCTTCCCATCTTGCTATCTTTAATATGCAAATTAACTTTTGTCAAATGAAAGTTATGAAAATTTAAATCAATGTAATATGCAAGATGCATGATCAAATTTGAGCACCTCAAATTAAAAGAGACGTTCACACTAGAAAAGTCAATATTACCAAACGGATACATTAGCAACCATCAATAAATTATCATAAACATTTGGCATAGTTTGAAGAAAAACATCAAGCAACAGGCAACAACAACATCCAAAATTTCTAGCAACAGCAAAGCGAAAAGATCTAGCAAGGATAATGCTATAAAAAAACACTAGCAAATTAACAACATATTAGAGTTCGACTATTAAAAGAATTAACAATGCAATATTTTAAAGGGAATTAACAAGGTAAAGTAAATTAATTATCAAAAACAATTGTATTCCAGGATTGCACCAACATCATCAATACTACTTACAAACAATTAGTTGAGATTTTCAAACTTTCACCAAATTCTACAAAAACATAAATTAAAATGTTAGATTAAACATATGTAAATAAATGATATTATAAAATAACTACATTTAAATTTATAAGAGAAATTACCTGATTCAATCATCTTAGAATTTTCAATATAATCCATGAAGGTTTTAATGTTGATTGGAATTGGTGCTAAACTCAAGTAATTCTGACAACAAACAAGTGTTTGAACTATCAATGGAGATAAAGAGCTTCGAAATAGATCTAATATACGACTGCCAGTACTGAAGCCTCCATCAGAAACAACTATAGATATTGGGATAGCTAATACGTGTTGTCCTACCTTAGAAAGAATCTTGTATTTTGTAGCTTTACGCCTCCACTAACCCAAAATATCTATTTTAAAATCATTAGGATCCTCACAATCATCACTCAAATACCTCTCAATCTTATTTTTTCTTTGTACACTGCCTTCTTTCTCTAAATATTTTTTGAATTGAGAAGCTAAATCTTCTAACATATCATCATCTACCACTATTAAATCAACATTAACATCTTCATTTATTGTTGCAATGTCGCGGTCGCACAAATTAATTACCTTAGCTTAAAACACAACACATAAGATAGTATGGAGCAAGCAAGGGGTCGATCCCATGAGGAAGGTTCAAGTAAGATTTTTATGATAGATGATATACAATTTGGGGGGGGTTTTGGATGTTATCTAGGCTACAGCAAAAGAAAACAGAAAACTATCAAGCGAAATTAAATAAAATTAGAAAATTATCAAGAGAACAAACCTTGGTTGCAAGTAAACATCCATCTACAGAAATAAGAACTCATCATGGAAACGAAACATCAATTTATATTCTGAATATTTATTTCTTCTTAACATTGATTATTTAATGGATCCACCATACAACTAACCCTAACCATTAAACAACCACAGTATCCACACTACTAACTTAATTCAATGGCACCCTTAAGAACTAGATAAGTTGATTAATCAAGAAAACATAACTGTATGAAGTCTATGTTTGATTTGATTGAATGTTCTCCCTAAGATTAATAACGTAGATTCGCCATAATTATTAAACTCAGTTGCTTCACAAGTTCATATACCACAACTCCGGTTTTGATATCAAACTTAGCAATAATAACTTAGAGTCCACTATAGCAATTAAAATAAACAATCATAGGACAAATAAGCATAAGGGAACAAACATATTCATCATATAAACTAAAAAGAAAATGTAAAATAAACCTTACAGTTCTTGAAATCTAAAGGTTCCCGTGTCCTTGCAACCAAGAAAAAGAGTTTAGCCTTGCATGTTTGTTGAACAACTAATCAAAAAGGAGGAGGAATGCATGATTTTGGGTTTCTTAGAGGAAGGGGCTTTTTTCTCTTCTTGGCTGGCTTCCCCTCTTCTCTTCTCTCATTCATTTTGTATCATAGGAAACCTTAGTCTCTATTTTTCAAAATAATCCTCCCTTAAGTAGATAGTTTATATTTAAGTACTTCAATAACTATATTCCTAAAAAAAAAGAAATAGCCTTGCATGAAATCTTCAAGCTTTAACTTAGAGGAGCTAAATTGCTGAAATAAAAACTTGGATGTCGGTTTAGATGCTTTATAACATAATTTGGACTCATTTCTTCATGAAACCTGTTTGTTGGCAAAATTTAGTTATCATCTTTAAAAAATCATATCTCCCTCATATGACATCGTGTTTGGCTGATATTTGTAGCGTTGATAGGTCTTTGAGTCAGGAATCCAAACAAATTAAGTTTGCATCAATTGAACTTCTTTAGCTCCAGATATTCAAGTCGAAATGGCCAAAGGTCAACAGTGGCAGATTGTGAGATTTGACTTTGAAGGCAACGATTTCCATGCTCTTCCTTATTTTATTTTCTTGCCTTTAGATTTCCATAAAGGTATGGATTTTAGATTTTTAATTCCACTAAAATCACTTGATTTTGACTTCTAGAGCTTATGCTCTGCACAAAACATCAACTGAAGGTCAAATTTGCCAATTACCTTCAATTTACTCCTTTTTGCATCTTTCATCCAAAAGTGCCTTCAAAACATAAACAAATAATATCAAGGCATTTTATATATAAAATATAGGCAAAACACTAGTTAAATGTGGGTGAAACTATCAAATAATATGGTTGCATCATTTATACGTGGATTATATTATTCTTTAGTTTCACTCATATTTAACTAGTGTTTTTCCTATGTTTTATATATAAAATTCCTTGATGCTCTTTATTTTATGTTTTGAAGGCACTTTTGGATGAAAGATGCCAAAAGGAGTGAATTGAAGGTAATTGGCAAACAAGACCTTCATTCGATGTTTTGTGCAAAGCATGAGCTCTAGAGGTCGAAATGATGTGATTCCAATGGCATTAAAAAGCTAACATCCATACCTTTCTGGAAATCTAAGACAAGAAAATAAAATAAGCTTTCAAAGTCAAATCTTGCAATCTGCCACTGTTGACCTCCGACCATTTCAACTTGAATATTTTGAGCTATAGAAGTCTATTGGATACAAACGCAATTTTTTTAGATTCCTGAATCAAAGACCTATCAACGCTCAAACTTTCAACCAAAAATAATGTCATGTGAGGGAGATATGTTTTTTCAAAGTTGACAATTGAAGTCTGCCAATGAACAGGTTTTGTGAAGAAACAAGTCCAAATTACGTTCCGAAGCATCTAAACCAACATCCAAGTTTTTATTTCAGCAATTTAGCTCCTTTAAATCAAAGCTTGAAGATTTCATGCAATGCTATTTCTCTTTTTTTTTTAAAATAGTTATTGAAGTACTTAAAGGTAAACTGTCTACTTAAGGGAGAATTATTTTGTAAAATAGAGACTAGGGTTTCCTAAAATATAAAAATAATGAGAGAAGAGAAGGGAGAATAGCCAGCCAAGAGAGAAAAAAATGCCCCTTCTCCTCCATAAACTCGAAATCATGTTTTCTTCTTTCTTTTTGATTAGTTGTTCAACAAACATGCAAGGCTAAACTCTTTTTCTTTGTTGCAAGGACATGGAAACCTTCGGAATTCAAGAACTGTGGGATTTGTTTAACCTTTTCTTTTCAGGTTATATGATGAATATGTTTGTTCTCCTACGCTTATTTTTCCTATGAATTAAATTAGTAATGCGGATACTGTGGTTGTTTGATGGTTAGGGTTAGTTATACAGCGAATCCATTAACTAACCAATGTTAAGAAAAGATAAATATTCAGAATATAAATTGATGTTTCGTTTCCGTGATCAGTTCTGATTTCCATAGGTGGATGTGTGCTTGCGACCAAAGTTTGTTCTCTTGATAATTTTCTGATTTTATTTAATTTTGCTTGATAGTTTCTTGTTTTCTATTGCTTTAGCCTAGATAACATCCACCCTATTACCAGATTAGGCAATATTTTATATATAGCAATAATTTATATTTATAGGATCTTTGTGGTTGGTAGAGCAATGCTAGGGATTTATATGGTTGATGGAGCAATGTTAGGGATTTTGAATGATTTGATAGAAAAAATCATGCATGTAATTATAATAATTAAGATATAAATAGGGAGAATTCTAACTATTTAAAGGGAGGCAAACCTCCATTGAGAGGCATTCAAATCGAAAACCAAATTCAATCTTTCTAACATGGTATCATAGCTCCTGGCTTAAATTTCTAGAGTTGTGAGAAATTCTCATCTTGGTTTATAGGTTGATTTAGTTAATTTGTTTTTTAGGTTCTTTGGCTTTGGTTGAACTGTATCAGCATCTTGTTTTGTGGCATTTGTGTTTTCATTAATCTTGTCTATTTTTTTTAGGTTGTTGTGGTTTCTTAGTCATGTCAGAAGAGAGAATTTCCATTGTTCGCATGAATAGCAAGAATTACTCTTCTTGGGAATTTTTGTTTTGGATGTTTGTTAAAGGAAAACAATTATGGAATCATTTGGATGGAACCTCTATGGTTCTAGTTGATTCCATAGAACTGGGATCTTGGGAAAGCAAGGATGTCAAGGTTGTTTCATGGTTGTTGAGTTCTATTGAACCTCACATGGTCAACAATCTTCGTTCCTTCAATACAGCTAAAGAAATGTGGGATTTACTTCGACGGATGTATCATCAAGATAACTCTGCTAAAAAGTTCCAATTAGAGTTGGACATTGGAAATTATCACCAAGGAAATCAGTCAATTGAGCAGTATTATTCGGGTTTCCGAATTTATGGAGTGATTATTCTATGTTGGTGCAATCTAAGGTTTCTAAGGAAAGCATTGGGGGCAGTACAAGGGGTCCATAATGAGAGCGAACGAGACCAATTCTTAATGAAGCTTCGTCCAGAATTTGAGAGTGTACGTGCTGGGTTGATTAACCGCAACCCTGTTCCAACCTTGGATAAGTGCCTGGGAGAGCTTATGCATGAGGAGCAACATCTTGCCTCACAACATGGCATTGCCCAAGACACTGTCAGTACTGAGATATTCAATATGACCTATGCAGCTCAAGGAAAAGGTAGATTCAAATCCTCGTAACAATGCTACAGTTGCAAAGAGTTTGGGTATATAGCAAAGAATTGCAGTAAGAAGTTATGCAATTCCTGCAAAAAGGAAGGTCACATTATTAAGGACTGTCACATACGACCTTAGAATCAATCTGCCTATGCCTTGTATAATGTTGACCAGTCCAACCTTGTGACCATGCCTCTAAATCAATCAGCTGTCTCGGGGTTTTCTTCTGTTCTTACAAGATAGTGAACTAGCTGGCTTTAGAAAAAAAAAAAACCTTTCTTAGTAGATAACGACCTCGCACTTTCATTGATCTGATAGTGATTAAGGAGTTGAACCTCCATAGCGTTGGAACTAGAGACCTACTAATCTTTTCCACCCCTTTCTTTGAACCTTGTCAATGATTGAACTTAAAGATATGAACTGAGTGCCATTTGATGAGTAACTGAGAACAAGGGAGCATGTTTAATAGATGATAGTTTCTGCTCTTGGACTTCAAGGTAAGAAATAACTACTCCCCTCTCCTTGGTTAATTGATTCTATGGCTTCCAATCACATGACTGGCAATTCTGAAGCACTACAGGATGTTTGTAAGTATAATGGTGAGCAGAATATTCAAATAGTTGATGGTCGTACAATTCCTCTTACTGTCATTAGCAATCTAAGGTCTGCCTTTACCAATGTTTTTATGTCTCCTGACTTATCTGCCAATTTAATCTCTATTGGCCAATTGGTAGAATTCCCTTTATTTTGACCATCGTGGTTGTCGTGTGCAGGATCAAGTATCGGGACAGGTAGTTGCAACGGGGCCTAAAGTGGAACGTCTTTTTCCTCTTCAGTCTTTTTCTATACCTCATTCAGTATCTTTGGGTTGTTCTTCTATTACCAGTACTAGTCATCTTTGCCATAAGAAATTAGGACATTCTAATTCTGTTATTTTGAAACATCTTGTTAAAAGTGGCTATTTGAATAATTTACATTAGTTTTCCTCCTATTTTGCTTTTGATTGTGCTTCTTGTAAACTTGATAAAAACAAATCCTTATCATTTCCTATGTAAGGAAGTCAGGCTTCTGCCTATTTTGAAATTATTCAGACAGATGTTTGGGGTGTGAGTCATGTTCTTTCTCATGCGCAGTATAGATATTTTGTAACATTCATTAACGACTATAGTCAATTCACCTGGATCTATTTCCTTCATTCTAAAGTTGATGTGTTTTCTATTTTTTGAACCTTTGTTGCTCTTGTAGAGACAATTTTCTACTAAAATTAAGATCTTACATTCCAATTCTAGAGGAGAATACATGTCTCGTGAATTTCAAAAGAGTATTATCTCTCAACGTTCGTTTCCTTACACTCCTCAACAGAATGGAGTTGCCAAACGTAAGAATCCACATCTTTTAGAGGTTATTCATACCTTACTGCTTGAATCTTTTGTACCTCCTTGATTTTGGGTAGAAGCTTTATCTACAATTGTCTATTTGATTAATCGTCTGCCTTCTCAAACCTTGAATCTTGATTCCCTATATTTTCGTTTTTTTAGAGTCCCTCCTGACTATAATTCTCTTCATGTTTTTGGTTGTATTTGCTTTATTCATTTACCTCTCATCAAACGCCATAAGTTTGTTGCTCAGGCTGTTCAATGTGCTTTTCTAGGCTATAGTAATTCTCATAAAGGATTTGTATGTTATGATGCGGATAATAACAAGATTCGCATTTCGCAAAATGTTGTTTTCTTTGAAAATCAGTATTTCTTTCCGTCTCATGGCAATTTTTCTTCTTCTTCTGCGTTGCTTCCTTATTTTGATGATTTGTCTACTACTGTTAATCGTTTTAAGCCAGGAATTGTCTATCAGTGACATCACCCACTACCTCTTTTTACTCCTAAACCAACATCTGATCTTGTTTTACAAAGAGCCTCGATGGTCCACTCAAGTTTCACAACCTTTAGATAGGCATGGCTTCTTAAATTTTGCTCTTCAGGCCAATATTAATAATATTTCTATGCCTGAATCTTATTTTGAGGCCTCTACTTATGAGTTTTGGCAACAAGCTATGCAAGATAAACTTCAGGCTCTTCAGGATAACCATACTTAAGACATCATTCCTTGTCCCTCTAGGGTAAAACCTATTAAATGCAAATGGGTATACACCATTAAGATGGGTGCCGATGGATTTCTTGACCGATATAAAGCTTGATTAGTGGCACTCGAAAACCGACAACAATATGACCTAGATTATGAGGAAACATTTGCTCCTGTGGCCAAAATGACTATTGTCCATATTGTTATGACCATTGTTGTCTCGAAAGGATGGTCGCTTTGTCAGATGGATGTGAAGAATGCTTTTCTACATGGTGATCTACAGGAAGAGATTTACATGACTCCTCCTCCTGGTTTGTTTTCTTCCTCTTCTACTGAGGTTTGTCACTTAAAGTGATATCTATATGGTTTAAAGCAAGCACCACGGGCATGGTTTGAGAAATTTCATACTACTCTTTTAGATTTCACCTTCACGCAGAGCCAGTATGACTACTCTTTTTTTTTTCACAAGATTGATATTGGGATTGTTCTATTTCTTGTGTATGTTGATGTTATTGTGATTACAGAATCTGATTCTCAGTTGATTGAGCAACTTTAGCAGCGAATTAAATCTTCTTTTCATATGAAAGATCTTGGTCTGCTGTAGTATTTTCTTGGTCTTAAGGCCCAACATTGTCCCATTGGCATACTTTTGCATCAACATAAGTATACATAGGAGCTTCTTTCCTTAGCTAGTCTTTCAGACGCTAACTTAGTTCTTACACCTATGGAGGTCAACTTGAAGCTACATTATGAGAATGGTGATCTCTTGCCTAATCCCTCCATGTATCGGCAGCTGGTAGGAAGTTTGAATTATTTGACTATTACCCGACCTGATATCTCATTTGATGTACAAAAGGTTAGTCAGTTTAGGCAAGCTCCTTACCAAACCCACCTAGTTGCTGCCCGTCATCTCCTTCGATATCTTAAAGGGACATCTGGTCGTGGTTTGTTCTTTTCTTCAGGGACTTCTTTACAATTGGAGGCTTATAGTGATGTTGATTAGGCTGGTTGTCTAAACACTCGTCAATTTGTTTCGGGTTGGTACATGTTTCTTGGCAGTTCTCTTATTTCTTGGAAGAGTAAAAAGCAAGCACGTGTCTCAAAGTCATCTACTGAGTTCGAATATAGAGCCATGTCATCTGCCTATTTTGAAATTACATGGCTTCGAGGGCTATTAGGTGAACTTGGTGTTCCACAGCTTACTCCAACTCCTCTTTATGCTGATAACATTAGTGCTATTCAAATTGCTGCCAACCCTGTTTTCCATGAGTGTACTAAGCATATTGAGGTGGTTTGTCATTCCATTCGTGAAGCACTTGTTCCTTAGGAGATTACTCTTCCTCACATTTACAATTCATGATTGACAAATTGATACTTCTTGATCGACCAGCATCAATTTGAAGGCGAATGTTACCAGATTAGGCAATATTTTATATATATCAATAATTTATATTTACAGGATCTTTGTGGTTGGTAGAGGAATGCTAGGGATTTATATGATTGGTGGAGCAATGTTAAGGATTTTGAATGATTTGATAGAGAAAATCATGCATGTAATTATAATAATTAGTTGGAAAATAGAGAGAATTCTAACTATTTAAAGAGAGGCAAACCTCCATTGAGAGGCATTCAAACTGAAAATCAATTTCAATCTTTCTAACACCCCCCCAAAAAAATTGCATGTCATTTAGCATAAAAATCTGACTTAAACCTTCCTTGTGGGATCGACCCCTTACTTGCTCTATACAATCTTTAGGGGGGTGTAGAGCCATGTCATCTACTAAGTCTGAATATAGAGCCATGTCATCTGCCTATTTTGAAATTACATGGCTTCGAGGGCTATTAGGTGAACTTGGTGTTCCACAACTTACACCAACTCCTCTTTATGTTGATAACACTAGTGTTATTCAAATTACTGCCAATCTTATTTTCCATGAGCGCACCAAGTATATTGAGGTGGTTTTGTCATTCCATTCGTGAAGCACTTGTTCGTTAGGAGATTACTCTTCCTCATATTTCCAATTTATGATTGACAAATTGATACTTCTTGATCGACCATCATCAATTTGAGGTTAGATGTTACCAGATTATGCAATATTTTATATATATCAATAATTTATATTTACAGGATCTTTGTGGTTGGTAGAGGATTGTTAGGGATTTATATGGTTGGTGAAGCAATGTTAAGGATTTTGAATGATTTGATAGAGAAAATCATGCATGTAATTATAATAATTAGTTGGAAAATATGGAGAATTCTAACTATTTAAAGAGAGGCAAACCTCTATTGAGAGGCATTCAAACTGAAAATCAATTTCAATCTTTCTAACACCCCCCTAAAATTGCATGTCATCTAGCATAAAAATCTGACTTGAACCTTCCTTATGGGATCGACCCCTTGCTTGCTCTATATAATCTTGTGTGTTGTGTTTTAAGTTAGGGTAATTAATTTGTGCGACCGCGTCATCGCAACAATATGACATGCATAGTCTTTTTCACAATATATACATGCAGCCCTAGGAGCTTTAGGATTACTATCTAGTTTTTTAAAGTGATCCCAAATTTGAAATGTTTTTATTTTATGAGATCTAGAAGGTGGGTTATCTTCACCTTCAGTATTGCTATTTGTACTAGTGGTAGTAACATGAACTGGAGCTGAAATGGGCAAAGGATTGGGTTCCAAACTTGAAGGATTTGATTCATTTGGTGTAGGATTTTCCCGATTATTCATCTAAAATTAAAAAAAAACAACAACAACATGAATCTTAATGTAAATCCCGAGAAAAATCAAGGTCAAATTAAATTAAAGAAAATAAACTAAACTAAAAAGATGCGGGGGGAAAAAAGAATACACTTAAAGAAAAATAAGGCCTAAATGCAAATAAGAATAATTATAGAGCACAAATACTCCTCTTCTTATAAAAAATCTGCAAATATTGTAAAGAAAGAAAAGAGGGAGTTTTTGTATCAAGTTTTACAAATCAAAAGAGAAACACTAAAATTTCAAGAACCCGTCCAAGATTAAGGATTATAGGTAGAATAAACACTGGTGGGTAAGGAATTAACAAGAAAATTTGAACAAGAAGAGAAGAGGGGACGATCGGCTGTCATTAGAAAGAAAAGGAGGGAGTTAAAGATCGAAACCTTGATTCATACTGAGTAAGGTGTTCTAAACATGGTCTTATGAGTCGTTTCAAAGTTGATTATGAATTGATGTCTAGATGTTGAATTATAGATTAGAGTTCTTAGACTTGAATTGAGGAAAAAGTATTAGTTGCTAAATTAAATAACTTCATGCGTTGTGTGTAAATAGAAAGGTTGATGAATCTGGACAGTTTCGTCTCTTGACTTTCAGAGGGATTTTGGGTAGGAGAATGAAGGAATTAGGATCAGGTTCCTCATAGAAATTGTAGTTTTGGATATTGACTAACTAAGTAAATTAGTCTTTCTCAATTTGGAGCTATAGAATTCAAGCTATGGGTCACCAACATAGACTAGATCATGACAGACCCTATGAGGTAGTAGGTCTGGTTCGTTGAAGAGCAATTTTGACTGTCTTGGAGGCAGAACTGGGTTCCCCTTCCTTCAGAGAACTTGTATCCTTATGTCTTAACTTTCCAACGAGACTAATCCTACTTAAAACAGAGTTCTGTAACTCTAGATATAGTTAAAAATCTAAGGAGAGGTCGGACAGTAACGATTCAAAAATAAGACAGTAACAGTTGAACAATAACAGTTCAAATATTTGTTGATGAGCAATTTGGAATGTCTTAGAGGTAGAACTGGGTTCTCCTTCCTTTAAAGAACTTGAAGACTCATGTCTTAGCTTTCCAATGAGATCAATCTTGATTGTGCATCAAAAGTATCATTAAGTCTCTTATTTTACATATGTATTTATTATTTTTATTTGGGTTTTTTATAATAATTGATCTGCTTTTTAGTAATGAAGTTTCTTTTAATGTTTCGATAGGTTTTTGGAGCTTAAATGAATTATTTCAGAAAATTCAACGTCGAAATTCGGAATAAAGAATTGAAGAGAAATTTAGTTGAAGATTGAAGCAAATCTTGGTTCAAATAAATGCTCCAAATTTGCCCCAAAAATCAATTCTAGTCCAATTCTAGAAAAGAAAATTATATGATCTATTTCAAGCCCAAACATGCCTTATGTTGTGTGCAAACTTCAACCATCAAACACTCAAGGTTTCAATGTCAATCTTAGGCCAAATAATAGGTACATTTGTATCCTTATTTGATGCTTAAATTCAACCCCAAATCACCCTTCAAATCAGCCCAAACACAATCCATAATCCTACATGTCCACACAACAAATAACATTTGATTTATTTGGGTAATTCATTGATCTAAGAGGGTAAGCACATGGATGGAAAGCTGGAGGGGACATTGTGACATTATTTTGGGTCAAAAGAAGAAAGAGACAACTCATAAAGGAGGAAGAAAAACGTGCACCAAAGTGTTCTTCAAGATGGCCTGGTTTGATTTTCCAGAACACCTTTCAGTGTTTTGCCCATAACTTTTGACTTAGATGTCCAAATGAGCTGTTCTTTAATGATCTGGAAATCTAACAGAATGGCCTATAAATATGTCTCTAATAGCCATCTCCAAAGGAGGCTTCTAAGAGGGTCGAACTTCTATCCAAAGTTAGAGTCAGATTTGTGTCCGAATTTTTACTGAAATTGTGTTGTGTTCTTTTTTATAGATTTTGGTTCTTTAGTTTGTAAAACTCATTATTTCAGTTTGATTCAAGGTATATCATGTTCATTAAAGTGTTATTATATATAATCATGGTTGGCTAATCTCCTTCTTGGATCCAAATCAAGGATGATGGTGGTTGAGGTGAGTTCTTTAAGATATGAATGAATCTTAATGTCTATCTTTTCATTTTCATGAATCTTTAAGATATGAATGAATCTTAATGTCTATCTTTTCATTTTCTTCATGAATGTTTTATTATTGCAAAGAAATTTTAGAAATCATTTAGGTAATGTTATAATCTTGAATTTTTATGCACAAACCTTAGTTTTGGTATAGAGATTGTTTGATTCAATGTCTTACTTAATATGAAAATACTTGTTCATTCTTAAGCAATAATCAATCTTCATCTTTTTAAACTTCATTGTAATATATTCCGATCTAATATCATCATCGTTGATATTAGGTTGAGTTATGTTATATATGTTGAAGGAATCACCAATACATCACCATTAAAATTGATTTGGACCAAGACTTACTTTTTCTTGTCATTTAAAATCTATTTACACCTTTTCATCTTAGAAAACAAATCCATCAATCATTTTCAACCAAGTTATTGTTAATTTAATTTCTCTTGAGTTTTTTTTTATTACCTAGCTTAATTTCCAGATCTAGCTCTCTGTGGATATGACCTCGATCTTACCGAGTTAATTGCTACATCGCACACTCGTGCACTTGCGAGTTAAAACAAGCCGATCATAAAAAGCGGTCAAGCAAATCTCACTTGAAACGGAGTTGGATAACTCTAGATATAGTTAAAAATCTGAGGAGAGGTCAAACAATAACAGTTCAAAAATAAGACAGTAACAGTTGGACAATAACAGTCCAAATATTTGTTGATGAGCAATTGTGACTGCCTTGAAGGCAGAACTGGGTTCTCCTTCCTTCATAGAACTTATAGCCTCATGTCTTTGCTTTCCAATGAGACCAATCTCACTTGAAATGGAGTTCTATAACTCTATATATAGTTAAAAATCTGAGGAGAGGTCGAACAAGAACAGTTCAATGTCTAGACATTAATAATTCGAGATTTAAACAGAAACAGTTCAAATATAAAGAAAGGATTGACATTATGGTTGGACAAAGAACGACAATATTAATGGGTATAATGAGAAAAACATAAAATATTAAAAAATAACTGAAAGAAAAACTTATTGGCTGTTGATATGGTTATTATAAAACATATCCTTGAGTGAGGAAAATTTATAAGATAAACCTGTAATTATTCTTATTATTCTCATTATTAAGCGACTGGTTATCTTCTTCGGCCATATTTTGTAAAAATGATAAGGATACCCTACAAAGTCTACCACTTAATGTACGTGACCAAACTCTCATACAAGTGTAGGAAGAGAATAAAAGGAAGAAGAAACAAAAGAAAAAGAAAAAGAAAAAAAACAAGAGAAACAAAAGTTAGATACAAGAAAAGTGAAAAGAGAAATAAAGTAAATATTATAATTTATAAAGGAATTAACCTCCCCGGCAACGACGCCAAAAAACTTGAGACGATCAAAAGATTGATGTCTTATCCCAAGTGTAGGAGTGTCGAAGTAATAAATAACCCAGCAAGACTAGGGTTGAACCACATGGAGGTGAACTATATAAAATTATAAACAATAAATGAAAAGGAGTTGAAGAGAACTTTTGAGATGTGATATTGATGAAAGGATTAAACAAGGATAAAACAAATGTCAAGGTTAGAGGATCCACTAATGGTATTTCAAATAAGTATAATATGAACTCTTTTTATTACTCAACTGGAAACCACACACAAAGGAGGTTCCAATTTGATTATAAATTATTAACATGATTATATTAATTATCTTATTTGAGTAATGTCAATACTTGTAAATGTGGTCAGGTATTCATGGTGATAACTTATGTTAACAACAAATCAAGTTTCTTTCATAGCACAGGTGTCGGTTATACCATACAGTTGGGCTATGAAAGAGCCAAGTATTTATTGTACCAAGGGTTGTTCAACACAAATCTAGATTAAGCATTTAACAAGGTATTAAGAGTAAGTAAGATAATAAAAACAAAGCATGTTAGTATCAAACATTAAAGTCCATGTAGAGTTTATACTATACTTATTTTTACACCATTAGAGTAACCTTTTCACCTTGACATAATAAACTTAGCTGAACATTATGAATAAGAGAAACATAGATAAACAAGATAAGAACATAATTATATAAGTATAGTAAAGGAAATGAAAAGCATAAATAAGAGATTACGAAAAATATACCATAGAATAAAACTTGAACATTACAAAATACAAAGAAAGAGAGCAAGAGCAAGATCTTAATCTAAACAACCAAGATGCCTAAATGCATGGCAAATGCCTCCTTTTATAGGCCAAAATTCAGAAGTATTGTTTTGATGACTAATTGTTGAGTGGGTGGCCACATCTTGACTTGGTGACAATCCTTATCTTCTTATCTGAACAAAATGTCATTGCTAACATCAGCATTTGAACCGATAAGCTCATGAAAGTTCTAGAAAATTGTCTCAGCTTTCCAGCAAAACAAGAATCTTGAACTCGAGATATGGGCTGAACACTGAATAGTGTTTGGGTTGCTGGATAGATTCCAACTTCTCCATTGTTTCTACCATTTGAACTCCAAAATGACACTTTTAAATCTTGGACTCCTATGAAAGTTTTAGGCCTATGTCTTAGCTTTCCATACATATAAACGAGACCTAAATCCAAGTTCTACAGCTCCAGTTATGATCCAATAACCGAATGGTGTTCCAGTTTGGACTGAACCAACATCTCTTTTTTTAAGCTTAGCCCTCTTTTTGTCTTCTCAATTTTAGTAGTTAAATTCATCAATCAATCATTTAATTTATGTGATAGGCCTGTATTTAATATGAACATTTACCATAAATTAAAGGTATCTTATATTATTAGACATGTTATTATAAAACATGTTGTAGTTATGGAGTTATTGATACTTCAAGTGCAAAATGATGATATAAAACCTTGATAAAAATGCACTTTTAAGTACTAATCACACCCCCTAACCAGCTTATTACTAGTCCCTAGTAATCAAAGCGTTAAAATAGAAAAACAATTTGTAAGTTCCATAAAGCAAGGCATTCATCATTCAACTTCCATTAATCTATCCAAATAAACAAACTCTCATTAAATTTATATATATATGGTTTATACTATTGAAACAAGATATTAATTAACCTTCTTTTTATGTGCTCAATATATGAAAACATAGATGATGGGGCTTTTATTAGAAGAAAACAATATTTTGTTCTAATATTTTTCTAAGGTTAACTTCCTTGGGTTGGGATTACTAGTATTATTTTTTAATATATATACATATAACTTAAAACACAATGCATCTTTAACCCATGTAACGAGCTTTCGGCTAATGACTCCCAGACCAGTTGATCTTAGGGCATTAGGTGTTGAGACACTCCTACGAGCTTAATAACTCGGGTTGCAGATACTGATATGTAAATAGTGCAATGTTTGATTCCCTTAAGCTTTTCTCCTTAACCCATGTAATAAGCACTAGGCCAATAGCTCCCAAGTCTGTTGACTTTAGGGTAGTAGGTGTTAAAACACTCCTTCGGGCTTAATTGCTTAGGTTAGGGAGGCTACGAAACCAAACTTTTTTTTTTTTACAAATTATATACTATCTCTTTCTCTTAGTTGTTACCTTTAACAAAATAACATAAATAATGTAATAATCCTACGTGCAACCCACACTCATATGTTAAAGTGTGTGTGTGAAAATGAAGGTTTAAGAATACTTGTTAAATGAGTATATGAGCAAAATCAAATGATAACAATGCGAGAGTTTGTAAACCTGAATATTTCAAGAAGTATTCTAATAGACCTTGATAAGAATATTTACTAAGATGCATCTCAAGAGTCAATAAAATTCCTCCTTACTCTGCCATCCTAATAACAGTTTTGTCAAATGGTTTTAATAATAGCAAAAAACAGTTAGTAAGTTAGTTTTTTTTTTTTAATATCAACTACTACCCTCTCCCCCCAACCAAAACAAGACATTGTCCTCAATGTTCTAAGGTAGAAAGGTAGAGTATAGAAGACATCACCTGAAGCAGTGACTACTGACAAGCCTGAAACACATTTAAACAAATATAAGAGATAACAAAACATAAAAATATTATGCTATTAATAAAACCAAAAGACACAAGTTTTTACAAACTAAGGCTCAAATCCAATCTCAACTTTTTACGGCTTTTCTTTTTTTACTAGTCTATTCAACTCATGGAGTAATCAATTACATGGATAAAAGATTGCAATTGATTAATCAGTTGTTCAGCAGTAGCAGTAGAGATTATGATTTGTCGTGCCGAAGATGTTAGAAATTTCTGTTCCACAACTTGATCAAGAAAAGACAACAAATTATCATAAAAACCATTAACATTTAACAAACTTATAGGTTTATGGTGAATGTGCAGTTGGGCCCAAAAAGAAATATGAAAGCTCTCTTCCAATGTGCTCAGACCACCTGGTAAGGCAATGAAGGCATCAGCATGGTTAAACATTGCATTCATTTGATCAGACATTGTGGAGACCTGTAGTTCCTCTCCAATTGTTTTTCCAATGATGTCTCATTTTGCTAAAGCTTTAGGGACGACGCCTAAAACTTGACAGCCTCCTAAAAATGCAGCTATTGACACCCCCCCATTAACCTAAGGTTGCCTTCCCCATACACTAAATGAATCTTTCTCTCAGCTAGTACCTGACCAAGATGATTTGCTGATTCTAAAAACTCTTTTTTTTTCTCAGGACTGGATCCACCAAAAACACAAATATTTCTTATTTGATGACTTGAGGAACCTGCCATTTCTACACACTTCTATATCTATTGAATGTATGGGTTGAGTAGAAATGAAGGGAAATAAGAGAAGATTTTATAGATAAGAAATTGAAAATACAATCATATCACCTATATATAGGCTAGCTAGAGTCTCTCTCTCTCTCTCTCTCTCTCTCTCTCTCTCTCTCTCTCTCTTTATTTTTGGTCAAAACATGTGTATATACAGGTAGTTGTGATTGTGGCTCACATCTTCCCTTAGTTTTACGTCTAAGAATGGCTTAAACGCCCTATATGGGTTGGGGATAAGCTTCCCATCCAATTTTCTTTAAAATTGACAAACATGGTCTTTTTTAATTAGATTCTCAAAACCGAGTCGATCATATTCTTTATGAAAATGGGTTCATAAATCATGAATTGCACGATGCACATCTCTACTAGGATGTGTCTCAAGAGTCAATAGAAGATTATCTAAACACCCCTTATTCAGGCCATCCTTAATGAATTGTATTTTATCTTCACGGTTTACAGATACCATTCATAAAGAATAACATTGTGCATTACAAGTCCATTTGGCACATCAGTGACAGACTTTCAGTCGTTTTGCACGACGTTTCTTTGCAAAAGTGCTTTTACCTGTCCCAGGCATGTATGAAATAAAATAATTTGAAGACTCGCCTGATAATCGAACCTTTGCTTCAATCATCCAACGGATATCTTCAGGAATTCTATGGTTCATTAACAACATTCTTTCACACCTAGCACGGTAAAGTTTTGCAATTGCATTTGGAGGCAAAATAGGAAAATACATTTTTAATTTTTCAAGAGTGGTATCCATTTTTTAGATGAGAAGTGGAAAAGAGATGTAAAGAAAAGAGAAGGAACAAGGAATTGAACAAATATATACACATATATCAGTTATCATGGGAAACTGAAAGAATCGACTTAAGAGTCACGGAGTACCGTTATCCACCATTTAACTGGGGTTGGAGAAAGACTAGCAAAATAAGAGTCACACCAAAAAGAAACACAAAAACAATGTGAGAAAAATAAAATAATCAACCATTATATACATGATCATTCAAACCAATGGATCATTTTCACTAGGAAAATTCATTTTCACTTTCAAACGATGTCTATTTACCTTAAAATCATTGCCATTTTTTGGATTCTCAATATCAAAAGCCCCATAAGGATACATATGTTTCACAATAAATGGACCGCTCCATCTTGATCTTAGCTTTCCAAGAAAGAAATGGAGTCGAGAATTATAAAGCAAAACTTTTTCACCAATATCAACTTTCTGATAATTTTCAGAAGTTTTACAGAATGCATGCATGTCCTTGAACATGATAGGCCAATAAAATCCACATTGTAAGATTTTTGTAGTTATCTTCTTTGATGAGAAATGACCCCCACATGCCTTAGAATGACAAAATTTAATGACACTGTTGCGATGTCGTGTTCGCACAAATTAATTACCCTAGCTTAAAACACACAAGATAGTATAAAGCAAGTAAAAGGTCGATCCCACGAGGAAGTTTCAAGTCAGATTTTTATGTTGTACGTTATGTAATTGGGGGGCTTTGGTTTGTGATTATCTAAACTATGGTAGCAATTAAACTAGCAAACAAAATCAATTAAAATCGAAACTTATCAAGAAAATAAATCTTGGTCGCAAGCACACATCCACCTACAAAAATTAGAACCGATCCTTAAAAAAAAAATTGCAGTTTATGTTCTGAAATTTTATTTTTTCTTAATGTTGATTAATTAACGGATCCGCCGTATAACTAATCCTAACCAATAAACAATCAAAGTGTCCGCACTAATGATTCAATTTAATGGTAGCTTTAAGAACTAGATAATTTCATCAAGATTAACATACAAGCTGTTCGTAGCTTGTGTCATTTTGTTCAAATGTTCTCCCTAAGTTCAATAACATAGTTCCGCCACAATTATCAAGCTTAGTTGCTTTACAAGTTTGTATATCACAACTCCGGTTTTGATATTATACTTAGCAATAGATTGTTCACAACAATAACTTAGAGTCCGCTCTAGCAATCATCAACAACAATCATAGGAAATATGCATAGAAAAACAATCATACTCATTCATAACATAAACTGAAAATAAAAGGAAGAATAAATCTCATGGTTCTTGAAATTCGAAGGTTTTTGCGTCCTTGCAACCAAGAAAAGAGCTTAGCCTTGCATAATTATTGAACAACTACTTCTAAAGATTGAAGAGAGCATCGTTTTTGGGTTTGTAGAGAAGAGAATTTGTGTTTATTCTCTGCTAGCTGCTGCCTCCTTCTGCTCTCCCTCTTTTCTTTTTATATGCTAAGAAACCCTAGTCTCTATTTTACAAAATAGTCCTTCTTTAAATTGACAGTTTACATTTAAGTACTTCAATAACTATTTTCCCTAAAAAGAAAAGATAGCCTTGCATGAAATCTTCAAACTTTGACTTAGAGGAGTTAAATTGCTGATATAAAAACTTGGATGTCTGTTTAGATGCTTTAGAATGTAATTTGGACTCATTTCTTCACGAAACCTGTTTGCTGGTAGAATTCAGTTATCATCTTTGAAAAATCATATCTCCCTCATATGACATCGTTTTTGGCTGAAATTTGGAGTGTTTATAGACCTTTGAGTCATGAATCCAAAAAAATAGAGTTTGCATCGATTGGAATTCTATAGTTCCAGATATTCAAGTTGGAATGGTTGAAGATCAACACTGGCAGATTGCGAGATTTGACTTTGAAGCCTGCGATTTCCATGCTCTTCCTTATTTTATTTTCTTGCCTTAGATGTACAGAAAGGTATGGATGTTAGCTTTTTAATGCCACTAGAATCACTTCATTTCAACCTCTAGAGCTCACACTCTGCACAAAACATAAAACAAAGAATATCAAGGCATTTTATATATAAAACATAGGCAAAACACTAGTTAAATGTGAGTGAAACTATCAAATAATATGGTTGCATCAAATACCCCCACACTTAGCTCTTGCTCATCCTCGAGAAAGGATAGGTAAAATCAAATTGAAGTTAAATTAAATTAAATCACTATTACTAATCTTCTAATCTCCCATCAATATCCAAGAATATATGCATTATAAACAAGAACACAATTAAGAAAATAAAGATTATAAATTTTCATGAATTTATTTACATGCAAACTTCAAAATTCAATTAATTGTCGGGATTTAAATGAAATCTATGCCATGCCAAACTGATAGGTCCTCTCATTGATATACACTCCAACACTCACATGTTTAAATCTCTCAAATTCAATCAATGAATATGTTCTACCATAAGTTTGCTCTTCAATCTCATCTCCATTACTAACATATTACAAACAATGCATGAATCAAAAGGTCTTATTTTCTTTTTGTAAAGTTAAGGCTTATACATGGATAAAGCAAAGAAAAGATAAACAAGCTCAAAAGGGGTTTACTAAGGATAATTTGCTTTAGGTTGGCTTTTTGGCTCAAGTGGTTAAAATTTCTAATGCCTTTATCATCTTCATGTATATATGTAATGTGAATGTAATCTCAACAAGATATGAAGCAAGTTCTAGAGATACATATCATTAAAAGAAGGCACAATCAAATAATATCATGTTGAAGGCTCAAAAGCTTGTATTGGTATAACACTATAAAGTCAACATGGCATATTCTCAAAGTCAATCCCTAAACAAATTAAACCTTAAAATTTGCATGCATACTCCTTCATTTGATTTATATCTTCATCTATCTCAATTAATTCTCACACATAATACTCATATTCTCAAAAACCAATAGGAGTTAAAAAGATCAAACATAATTTTATTTTTTTGAAAAATAACAAAGAAAATCAAAATTAGACAACTAACATTCTCCCAATACCCCCACACTTAAAACACAACATTGTCCTCAATGTTGAAATAAAAGAAAAGGAATATTATAGAATGACAAAAATAAAGTAAAATGCGAAAAAGAAAAGAAAAAGGAAAAAGAAAGCAAATCTGTTTTTTTTAATGCTAGGTTGCCTCCCTGTAATCGTTTTTGTTTTATGTCATTGGCTCGACATGTTGCATGCTTATTCTTCATAGATTGGTTCAGTTAACTCCACAGAAGCGGTGACTTCTGTCGTCCAACCTTCATAGAAAGGTTTCAAGCGATGCCCATTAACCTTGAGTACTTTGCTGGTTTCTAAACTTGTAATTTCAACTGCACCATAAGAAAAAACATTAGAAACAACAAATGGTCCAATCCAACGAGAGCGTAACTTTCCAGGAAAAAGTTTCAAACGCGAATGATAAAGAAGGACTTTGTCTCCAACATTAAACTCTTTTCTTGTAATCATTTGGTCATGAAGACTCTTAGTCTTTTGTTTGTAAATCCTTGCATTCTCATAAGCATCATTTTGTATTTCTTCCAACGTAATTCCAATCTTTTTGGGCACCAAAATGATAGGCGCCACCCATTCACTGTCCGTGATGAGGTAAATGACTCCTACATCATGGAGGACAATTTACAAAGCTTGCAAATCCAATGCTGAGTCATGCATGTTTCGGGGAACACATATATGCCTCTCCATCTCTTCTATATTGGTAAAATCATAGCCATAGCTCATAGCTATGCTTAATCCATCCTCACAATCAAAATCACAAACTCGCTGCACACACTTATCAACTTGGTCATAACATGTGATAGAATAAACATTGCTATAAGGATATTTCATTGTTTCATGAAAATTAAATTCAATCTTTTCATCTCGTAGTTCCATAGACAAAGTATCCTTACCATAATTTATCTTTGTATTGGCAGTTTTCAAGAATGGTCTCCCAAACAATATAGGAGTGTTGTTTGATGAATCACAAGAATCATTTTGACAAATGATTTACGATAACATTATTGGTGCCTTTCTTGTCCTTGATTTCTTCCTGAGAATAAATCATTTGCAATTCTTCAAATTCATCAAACTCAGTTTTACCCAAGTTAATTAAAATTGATCATAAACTAATTCTTCAGATTCATCAAACTTAGTTTTACTCAAGGTAATTAAAATTGATCATAAACTAATTCTTCAATAAGATCTACTTCCTGTAAATCATTATCATCTCCAGGTTACTTATAAATGTTGAAAATATTCATTTCCAATGTCATGTTTCCAAATGATAGCTTTATTTGTCCATTCCTACAATTAATCAATGCATTAGAAGTTGCAAGAAACAAACATCCTAAAGTGACAGGAATTGGATTACATGTTTCAAGAGGTTGTGTATCCAAGACAACAAAATCTACAGGGTAAATGAATTTATCAACTTGTACTAACACATCCTTATTATTCCTTTATGCACTTTTACAAATCTATCGACAAGTAAAAGAGTTACAGAAGTTGGTTTTAACTCACCTCGATTGAGACTTTGAAAAACTGAATATGGAAGTAAATTCACACTAGCTCTAAGATCAAGTAAAGCTCTTTCAATTTTATGTTCTCCAATAAAGCATGAAATTATAGGACAACCAGGGTCTTTATATTTCAAAGCGTTGGCACTTACTTGTTCGGCTAAAAAGACTTTCTTTTTCACATTCAGTTTTCTCTTCACAGTGCACAGATCTTTAAAAAATTTAGCATAAGAAGGTACATGTTTAATAGCATCCAACAAAGGTATGTTGATCCTAACCTGTTTGAAAGTTTCAAAGATTTCAGAGTTGTGATTGACTTTTTTTTGTTTGGTCATGGCATGAGGAAATAAAAGTGCTGGTGGGGAATCAGTCTTTTCTTTGCGATGTTCAGGTTCAACCCCTTCCTTACCCTCAGAGACTAACTCATCTTCTTTCTCATAAGGTTCAAGAATGGGGTTTTCAATAACCTTACCATTACAGAGAGTAATGATTGATTTGACTTGATCCATGTGTTGGCTTCTGGAGCTACTTGCACTTGAATTGTATTGCCCTTTGGGATTTTGTTGTGGTTGAGATGAAAACTTACCTTTCTCTTGAAAACTGAGAGCAGATGTGAATTTTGCAAGAGCATCTTTTAGATCTGCCATGGTTTGAGCATTTTGAGTGTTAATTGTCTCCTGCTTTTCAATAAATGCATGCAATGTTTCCTCAAGATTTCTTCTAGGAGATAGAGCATAAGGACATGCATATCCACGAGAATTTTAGAAATTATGGTGTGTTTAAAACGATGGCTGTGAAGTTTGTGCATTATTGTTATCACTCTTCCAACTAAAATTTGGGTGATTTCTCCAACCAGGGTTGTATGTTTACGAGCATTTTCAGCTAACAAGTCTAGGTACTCCATTGCTTCATCAGGGTCTTTATCTTCAAAAGTTCCATTGCACATTAATTCCATTATTTGGCTATCTTTAGGTGTTAACCCTTCATAAAAATGTGAAACCAATCTCAATGTTTCAAAACCATGATGAGGGCAAGTATTAAGCAAGTCTCGACACCTATCCCAACATTGGTAAAATGTTTCTCCTGGTTTTTTAGTAAAAGTGGTGATTTGTCTTTTGAAAGAGTTTGTTCTGTGAGACGGCACAAACTTCTTTAAAAATTGTTGTTGCATTTCATCCCAAGCACGAATGGATCCTGGTCTCATATATTTGTAGCCATGTTTTAGCTTTATCTTTTAATAAAAAAGGAAAAAGCTTTAATCTAATGGTGTTCATGCTACAATTTGAGTCATTATAAGTGTTACAAACTTCTTTAAATTCTCTCAAATGCAAGTATGGATTTTCTAGATCTAAGTCATGAAAAGAAGGTAAAAGTTGAATAATGTCTGGCTTAAAATTGAAGTGAGATGCATCAGGAGGGAAAACTATACGTGAGGGTGCACTTGTTTTTGTTGGATTCATATAGTCTCTAAGTGTTCTAACATGATTATTCTCATTATTCTCATTATGAAGTGACTGGTTATCTTCTTCGATCATATTTTCTAAAAATGATGAGGATACCCTACAAAGTTTACCATTTAATGTATGTGACCAAACTCTCATGCACGTGTAGGAAGAGAATAAAATGGAAGAAAAAAAAAGAAACGAAAGTTAGATAAAAGGAAAGAAAAGAAAAGATAATAAAATAAATATTATAATTTATACAAGAATTTACCTCCCTGGTAACAGCGCTAAACACTTGACACGATCAAAGAGTTGATGTCTTATCCCAAGTGTAGGAGTGTCGAAGTAATAAATAACCCAGCAAGACCGGAGTCGAACAACAGGCAGGGTAATTTTATAAACTACAAATAAAGAAATAGATAATAACAGAAAAGGAGTTGAAGAGAACTTTTAAGATGTGATATTGATGTAAGGATTTAAACAAGATTAAAATAATTATAAAGGTTAAAAGATCCACTAATGGTATTTCAAACAAGTATAGTATAAACTCTTTTTATTACTGTTGCGATGTCGTGGTCGCACAAATTAATTACCCTAACTTAAAACACACAAGATAGTATTGAGCAAGCAAGGGGTCGATCCCATGAGGAAGTTTCAAGTCAGATTTTTATGTTGTACGTTATGTAATTGGGGGGATTTGGTTTGTGATTATATAAACTATGGCAGCAATTAAACTAGCAAACAAAATCAATTAAAACCGAAACTTATCAAGAAAACAAACCTTGGTCGCAAGTACACATCCACCAACGGAAATTAGAACCGATTCTTGAAACGAAAATTGCAGTTTATGTTCTGAAATTTTATCTTTTCTTAACGTTGATTAATTAACGAATCCGCCGTATAACTAATCCTAACCAACAAACAATCAAAGTGTCCGCACTAATGATTCAATTTAATGGTAGCTTTAAGAACTAGATAATTTCATCAAGATTAACATACAAGCTGTCTGCAACTTGTGTCACTTTGTTCAAATGTTCTCCCTAAGTTCAATAACATAGTTCCGCCACAATTATCAAGCTTAGTTGCTTCACAAGTTCATATATCATAACTCTAGTTTTGATATTAAACTTAGCAATAGATTGTTCACAACAATAACTTAGAGTCCGCTCTAGCAATCATCAACAACAATAATAGGAAATATGTATAGGAAAACAATCATACTCATTCATAAAATAAACTGAAAATAAAAGGAAGAATAAATTTCACGGTTCTTGAAATCCAAAGGTTTGTTGTGTCCTTGCAACTAAGAAAAGAGCTTAACCTTGCATAACTATTGAACAACTACTTCTAAAGAATGAAAAAAGCATGATTTTTGGGTTTGTAGAGGAGAAAATTTGTGTTTATTCTCTGCTGGCTGCTGCCTCCTTCTGCTCTCCCTCTTTTCTGCTGGCTGTTTCCCCTTCTCTCTTTCTTTTTATATGCTAAGAAACCCTAGTCTCTATTTTACAAAATAGTCCTTCCTTAAGTTAGCAGTTTACATTCAAGTACTTCAATAACTATTTTCCCTAAAAAGAAGAAATAGCCTTGCATGAAATCTTCAAGCTCTAACTTAGAGGAGCTAAATTACTGATATAAAAACTTGGATGTCGGTTAAGATGCTTCGGAATGTAATTTGGACTCATTTCTTTACGAAACCTGTTTGCTGGCAGAATTCAGTTATCATCTTTAAAAAATCATATCTCCCTCATATGACATCTTTTTTGGCTGATAGTTTGCGTGTGGATAAGTCTTTGACTTAGGAATCCAAGAAAATTGAGTTTGCATCAATTGGACTTCTGTAGCTCCAGATATTAAATTTTGAATGGCCAAAGGTCAACACTGACAGAATGCGAGATTTGACTTTGCAGGATGTGATTTCCATGATCTTTCTCTTTTTATTTTTCTTGCATTACATTTCCAAAAAGGTATGGATGTTAGCTTTTTAGTGCCACTGGAATCACTTCATTTTGATCTCTAGAACTCACGCTCCGCACAAAACATCGACCGAACGTCAAATCTGCCAATTACCTCCAATTTACTTCTTTTTGCATCTTTCATCCAAAAGTGCCTTCAAAACATAAAACAAAGAATATCAAGGCATTTAATATATGAAACATGGACAAAACATTAGGTAGATATGGGTGAAACTATTGAATAATATGGTTACATCAATTACTTGACTGGAAAACCACCACAAAAGAGGTTCCAATCGAATTATAAATTGTTAACATGATTACATTAATTATCTTATTCAAGCAATGTCAATACTTGTAAATATTATCAGGTATTCATGGTGATAACTTATGTTAATAACAAATCAAGCTCCTTTCATAGCTCAGGTGTCGGTTATACCATACAGTTGGGCTATGAAAGTGTCAAGTATTTATTGTACCAAGGGTTGTTCAACACAAATCTAGATTAAGCACTTAACAACTAAGTTATTAAAAGTGAGTAAGATAACAAATACAAAACATGTTAGTATCAAACATTCAAGTCCATGTTGAGTTTACACTATACTTATTCTTACACCATTACTGTAACCTTTTCACCTTGACATAATAAACTTAGCTGAACATTGTGAATAAGAAAAACATAGATAAACAAGATAAGAACATAATTATAGAAGTATAGTAAAGGAAATAAAAAGCATAAACAAGAGATTAAGGAAAATATAGTATGGAATAACACTTGAACATTACAAAATACAAATAAAGAGAGCAAGAGTAAGATCTTGATCTGAACAACCAATATGCCTAAATACATGGAAAATGCCTCCTTTTATAGGCCAAAATTCAAAACTATTGATTTGATGACTAATTGTTGAGTGGGTGGCCACATCTTGACTTGATGGCAATCCTTATCTTCTTGTCTGAACAAAACGTCATTGCTAACATCAGAATGTGAACAAATAGTCTTCATAAAAGTTCTAGGAAATTGTCTTAGCTTTCTAAAAAAATTAGAATCGGTGCATTTAGACTTCTAGAACTCGAGAGATGGGCTGAAAATAAATAGTGTTTGGGTTACAGGATAGTTTTCAACTTGTCCGTTGTTGCTACCACTTGAACTCGAAAATGGCACTTTTAAATCTTGGACTCTTTATGAAATTTTTAGGCCCATGTCTTAGCTTTCCATACATATAAACCATACCTAAATCCAAGTTCTATAGCTCCAGTTATATTCCAATAACCGAATGGTGTTCCAGTTTGGACTTAATCAATATCTCTTTTTTTAAGCTTTACCCTCTCTTTGTCTTCTCAATTTTAGTAGTTAAACTCATCAATCAATCCTTTGATTTATGTGATAGGCCTGCATTTAAGATGAACATTTACCAGAAATTAAAGGTATCTTATAATATCAGACTTGTTATTATAAAACATGTTGTAGTTAAGGAGTTATTGATACTTCAAGTGCAAAATGATGATATAAAACCTTGATAAAAATGCACTTTTAAGTACTAATCACCAACCCTTTTTCTTCTCTTCTTGTTTAATTTTCTTGTTAATCCCTTGCCCACAAGTTTTTATTCCATCTATAAACCTTTAATCTTAGATGGGTTCTTGAAATTTTGGTGTTTCTCTTTTGATTTGCAAGAATGGATACAAAAATTCCCTCTTTTCTTTCCTTACGGTTGTTGTAGATTTTTTGTGAGAAGAGGAGTATTTATGCTCTATAAATTTTTTTATTTGCATTTAGGCCCCATGATTAGTACTTAAAAGTGCATTTTTATCAAGGTTTTATATCATCATTTTGCACTTGAGGTATCAATAACTCCTTAATTAAAGCATGTTTTATAATAACATATCTAATTATATAAGATACCTTTAATTTATGATAAATGTTCATCTTAAATGCAGGCTTATCATATAAATGAAAGAATTGATTGATGAGTTGAAGTACTGAAATTGAAAGGACAAAGAGATGGCCAAACTTAGAAAAGAGATGCTGGTGCAGTCCAAACTGGAACACTGTTCGGTAATTGGGTCATATCTGGAGCTTTAGATCTTGGATTTAGGTCCATTTTATATGGATGGAAAGATAAGACATAGGCCTACAACTTTCATGTGGAGCTCAAGATCTAACAAGGCCGTTGTCAAGTCCAAATTGTAGCAACAACAAAGAAGTCCGAATCCATCCTGCAGCCCAGACACTGTTCCGTGTTCAGCCCATATCTCAAGTTCTAGAAGTCCAAATGATCTCAAATTTTTACCTTGGAAAGATGAGACAATTTCTTAGAACTTTCATGATTTACGTTTGTTCAAATTATGACATCATCAATGACGTTTTTGGCAGACAAGAAGATAAGAATTGTCACCAAGTCAAGATGTGGCCACCCACTCATCAATTAGTCAACAAATCAATAGTTCCGAATTTTGGCCTATAAAAGGAGGCATTTGCCATGTATTTAGGCATCTTGGTTTTCAGATCAAGATCATGCTCTTGCTCTCTCTTTATATTTTGTAATGCTTAAGTTTTGCTTATATTAATTTCTTGCTTATGCTTTTCATTTCCTTTCCTTGTTTATTTATGTTTCTTTCTTTCATTATGTTTAACAAAGTTAATTATGTCAAGGTGAAAAGGGTACACTAATGGTGTAAGAATAAGTATAATATAAACTTAACATGGACCTTAATGTTGGATACTAACATGCTTTATATTTGTTATCTTGTTCACTTTTAATACTTTGCTTGTTAAATGGTTAATCTAGATTTATGTTGTCTAACACTTGGTACAACAAATACTTGACACTTTCATAGCCCATACTGTATGGTATAACCGACACCTGAGCTATGAAAGGAACTTGATTTGTTGTTAACATAAGTTATAATCATGAATGTCTAAAAACATGTATTAGCATTATTCGAATAAGATAGCTAATGTAATCATGTTAACAATTTATAATCTGATTGGAACCTCCTTTGTGTGTGGTTTCCAATTGAATAATAAGAGTTTATACTATACTTGTTTGAAGTACCATTAGTGGATCCTCTAACCTTGACATTTGTTGTTATCATTGTTTAATCCTTACATTAATTTTTCATCTCAAAGTTCTCATCAACTTCTTCTTCTTTAGTATTAATATTACTACTATTATTATTACTACTACTACTAGTATTACTATTATTATTATTATTATTATTATTATTATTATTACTATTATTGTTATTGTTATTGTTATTATTGTTACTATTGTTGTTGTTGTATTATTGTTGTCTATAATTTATACAATTAATCTTCCTGTGGTTCGACCCCGGTCTTGCCAGGTTATTTATTACTTCGACACTCCTGCACTTGGGAAAAGACATCAATCTTTTGGTCGTGTCATTTACCAACGGATAGTTTCCGTCGGTCAATCACAATATACCGACGGAATAAAAATCCGTCGGTATATTTCAAGCGGGAATCTTTTTTTTTTGGCGCGCAAATTCCGTCTGTAAAACCATCGGCAAATGGTTTTTTTGTTTTTCCGACTGATATAGCGATGGAATGGGGAATCACCGACGAAAGTAAAGCCGACGGACGTAATCCGTCGATGAGTACGTCGGTAAAAAAATCACCGACGAACTTCTAATCACACACCGACGGAATTTGTCCGTCAGTAAAACTGTGAAATCTTGTAGTGTTTGATGTGATTTCTCATTAGACTTTGACCATTAGTTTATAAAAGAAATATAAAAAAATAAAGAAACTAATATTAGCACAAAAAGATATATCTCGAAGTAAGATTTAAGGCATTTTCTTTTGAAAATATGTAATATTTCAACAGGAGAGTGATGATTTTGAGTTTTTATGCAGAAAGAACTGTGATCCAATATATATATATATATATATATATATATATATATATTGAGAAAATATTTTTTTCCTTTAACAATTTTTTTTGGTGCAAATAGAACTTTGAAAAATTATTTTTGCTTTTAATCTTTTTATAATTTTTTTAAGGTTCACACTGCTGTTGATTCTTTGAGGTGAAGGCTAGCTAGGAAGCTGTACAAAATGTATGTGTGCCATAAGAAAAAAAAAAAGCCAGGAAAGTCTCCAAAACATAGAATATACTCAAATTTATTTTATGGTATGGAATATGAAATGCAAGGTCAAAATACTGTGCGCCATAGCCTCACAACGCTTTAAAATTGAAAAGAAAAAAAAGAGCGCACTCAACAAGATTATTTAGTGGCAGTATGAGCTCCACGGAAGCGTGGCATGAGCTGATCATTTACTTGGAGAGCTCGTCTGGTATGACCTCATCATGGCAGCAAAGGAAAGTGGAGAATTTCTCCATGGTGCTGTTGCACTCTGGGCATTTCATGGTCTCAGGGATCCTACCCGTAGTCATTGGGAAATCGAAGCGGCAGCAAGGACGAGCGATGCCGCGGAGCTGGAAGTGGTGATCTTGGAAGGCCATATCAAAGCCCTTGACAGGCACTTGTTCCTTCCACAAGTCATACTCAAGCAATGTTTGCAAAACTGTGGTCTTGTGACCGTTGACCACAACATTAGACCCATTGCTAAGCACAGCCCATTCACCTTCTCTGCCGTAGCTAAGCAACTTCTTGATTTCTTGCATCATAGGATCATGGTCATCAAGCTTGCCTAACTGAATCTTGGAGTACAGCATGCTCTCTAGCCTGGTCCAAAAGAACCACATCATGGTAAGGTCTTGCCAGACGTAACTGAGCTTCTCCACTGTGATTGTCGCTATGACTCGCCGGATTTTCTCCCTTTTGCTGCTCTTCCCCACATAAACCATCTCCAGGGGAATGCGGGCTGCCTGCGCCACAGCACGTGCGCTGCTTGTGAACTTCCTCATCCATTCATCGTCGTCTCCTCCGTACAAGAAAATGTACTTTCCTTCGTTGATCTGATGATCAAAAAAATATTGAATCAAAACTCAACACGATTACACACACACACACGTATAATGTAAGTATATTTGGATTGATTCTATAATGAATTTACCCAATTAAGAATCACTGGGTCAATGCCATCAACTAGAAGCTCAAGCCTCCATGTCTCATCCTTCCAGAGAGATTCCTCTCTCAAGCTAGTGAAAGGGAAGGCACTGCTTCCCCAAATCCACATCATGTGGAGTGCATTTGGGCAAACCACCTTGCCTTGAGGGTCAAGCACCACAAGAATAGGTTTGTTCCGGAAGTGCCACACCTCCTTGATGAACCTCATGACTGCCTTCTCAATGAGTGAAGGGTGGTACACTGTGAACCATGGCATTGAAGACTGCATGCTTTCAAATTTCTGCTTCATTGGATCACTCCACTGGACTGAACGGTCCACAATTGGGACCCAGACCACCTCATACTGACTATCGAGCCTAGCTCCGTGATGCCTGGATTCATTGTATATCTGCTCGAGAATTGAAAGCTCATCGGTTGACATGTTGAGGCCAGAAATGAGCAATAGCACACTTTTCCTTCTTAGCACATCAAGATGGACCTGTTAAATTCAAAAGGAAGTATGAGAAATGTTTTACAATAGATTGATAACATAAATAGAAGAAATGGTAGAAGAGCGAACTCTTTTCTTGGAAGAGCCATCTATAAGTGGCTGGATATCATCCTTGGCATAAATCAGGGCCTTTAGGACCTTCATGTTGTCAATGTGGATCATTTCAAAGAGATTCTTTAGCATTTGAAAGGATTCGACATTCCTCTTTTCATCTGCATCAAACACCATTGGTTTTATAAGCTTTCTCGATCTATCTTCGTACATTAATTTCCTGTTTCTTATTACCTATCCAACACATGATAGCATAATAAAAAAGTTGCTGAGGTGCAGACCTATGTATTGGTAGCAAGTATCCAATTGCTTCCTGAGATGGTCAAGTATGTTGCTGAGTTTGTGAGCCAAGGTGGATAGCTCCCATGCGTCAGTGGTTGATATAGAAAACCTGGAATAAGTGAGGGAGAATATTACAAGGAATACATGCATGATGTAGTATAAAGATGGTGGACTAGAAAAGCATACTCATGTCCCATGGTAGTGAGGCTAGTAATCTGAGCCGCACAAGCCACCACACTCCTCATGGTCCAGTAGACAGCAGTAGGGATATGGGCCATGGCTGTGGACAATGCTGGTACTTCATTAGAAATGTAAGCTGGCGGTAGATCCTTGAACTCAACCACGCACCTAGCCACGTCCATCATGACCTTGATCAGATTGTTAATGGCATCGAAGCGAAGCTTCAAGGGTCCTGATTGTTCCATGATTCTAGGCAGTTGCCTGAGGATTGCCATGGATTTGGCAAGATCGTTTGATGAGTAAATCTGGGCAAGCAGCCAGAATTCTCCATAATTCAAAGCAAAAGCTGCCAAGGTGAGCACAAGCTTGGCATCCCAGGAATAGCTTGTTAGCATGTTGAAAAGTGAGACAGTTGTGGCGTGGGCATCTGTCCCACCCAGTGCCTTGTAGGCAATCTGCATCAAAATAAAAAACGCGAAATTTAAAAATTGTCATCGATTCTTTAGGTCAATGCCTATATATCATATATTAGAATTGAAAGACACTGTATAACCTCGCTGGAAATTCTATCTATAGTATACGACAGTGCATCGAGCATTGAAACAAAATTGACATGGTATGTCTTGTCCTCCATTTCAGCATAGGCCTGGGAAGTCTGCGTTATCAGAAGTGATCAGGAACATAAAAAGAACAAAAGATAATAGAGTTAAGTTGATATTCAAGTTAATTTCCAAGGATGAGTTTAGTTTAGTACTATACCGTCAGAGAGGTATCGATTTGCTGGGTGGCACGTTTGAGGATGTCTTCAACAAGATGGAGAAGAGGTTTGACATCAACCTCTCGGCCATCAGGAGCATGAGTTCCTACAATTTGTTTCATCATCACATTGTCATCAGACATTGTTAGCATGCTGCCGCGGTCTCTCTTGATCAGTTGCTGGCTCGCATTAAAACCCTGGGCAGGGAGCCTGAGAGGAAGGCCTGATGCCATTTTGATCAGCAATGGATTCTTTGGGTTTTGGGGAAGAAGTAGAGAAGATTGGCTTGTGTGTCTTTGTTCCATATTTGGCATGCCTATTTATAATATTAGAAATAGAATAAAGCTCACTTGAATCAGCTTCCTTACTTCCTTCGTAATCAAAATATTAGGGACGTTAAAGAGAAGGCTATACTTTTGTGGAGAAGGCTATCCTTTTGTGGTCCCTACGTCTAACCTTCTTCCTCGTTACTTTATATAACATGGATTTTCATAATAATTCCATTACAATAATTCCAAATTCCCTTTTCATAATAACTCCCTTTTCTAGCTTTTGTATTCTTGACATTTTCCTCTTTACTCTTTTAATTCTCTCCTCACCTCACTTGGGATCTGCCAGATAGAAGAAAAGAACTGAAAAGAGAAAAGTTGAAGAGAATTATTTTAATTTTACTTCAGTATTTTTTTTTAGATCTGGAAAGAGAAAAGAAAAAAGAGAAAGTTATTTTTGTTTTTGTTTAACATAAGCTATGCATTTTAAAGTAAGGATGTTTTACCTTGGGTTTGCTAGGTTTATTCATGTACAAATTGGGTTCGAAAAACCAATTTTGAGTCCATATTATGTAAACATATAATTTGTTTTAAGTTTATGTTTTTTGAATTTAAATCTCTTGCTTGATTTTGATGTTTTAATATTTTTTGTTATTTTTTTTAGAATCAAACATGTTTTAGAAGTCAAAATTGCCCATTTATGGGCTTGGCAACGGTTGCTATTTCTAGGCATTTCTAGGTATTAGGCAATGTTTTTTTGTATTTTTAGAAATAACATTGTCATAACTCCTAGAATTGAATGAATTTTAGTCCATTTATTTTCACACACACATCTTTTTTATGTATGATTAACCAATAATCTAGTGTTTATTCACATAAATAACATATTTAAATGGATTTTTATCCTAAGATTTTGATTTTGAACTGAAATCTAGTTTGGCTAAAATGTTATAATTCATTGATAATCAAAGAAAATCGATGCTAGATTATTGATCCTTACATGATTTCTAACATGTACATGCCTTTGGTTTGTTCATATTTGGTCTGGTTTGAGAGTCATGTTGTTGGGTTCAAGTTGAATGTTCTTTATCTGTTCTTCATATTCTTCCCAAGAAATTGTCTTAGCTACAAGATTTTGACTTGTTTTGTTTCATTTATTTAACTGAAAATCATCCTTATGCTTGATAAACCAATAATCAAGTGTTTATTTGCATCAATAACACAATTTCAATAGTTTTTAATCTTAGGGTTTCGGTTCTAAGCCGAAACCCATTTTAATAAAAATTATGATATTTAAGTGAAAATGGAAGTGATTGGATGCTAAATTATTGATCCTTGTATTATTTTCCAGCATGTTGTAATGACATTATTTTTTTGTGTTTGATCTATTTTGTTAAAGAATTTTTTAGATTGTGCTTTTTTTTTAAGTCTACTTTTTTACTTCGGTTTTATTTTTGGGTTGTTTTCATGTCAAACCAAGATTTTTGGGTTGTTTATGGTCAAACCCAAAATTTCAGGTCAACTTGGTCGGGTAAACTCGGTCGGGTCTACCCAGTCAAAAACATTTGGGTCAAAGGGTTTATACCCTATTTGGTTTGCCATTTTGTTTTGCTAAAGGGTTTTTTGGTTTAAGGGTGTGTTTGAAAAACATCCCTTAGGCCTATTTTGGGTAGTTTTATTACAAACAATAGGTGTTTACCTAACAAAGCCTAAAAAATTAGGAAAAATAATAAACAAATATTTATTTTTTTCTTGCATATGACCAAAAATCCTAAAATTATTTGAGAATCTTTTTTCAAAGAAAAATTAAAATATTTGTTCATGTTTTAAAAAAAATATTGCATGGATTTTAGCCTATATTTAAAGAAAATATTATTCACTTTTAATATAAGGATAAAAAACCTAAAAGGGGTTAATATCTAAAATATCATTAGGGATAATAAATATTATTCCCTTTTAATATAAAGATAAAAAAAATCTAAAAGGGGTTGTATCCAAAATATTATTTATTTTATAATATAAGTATAAATAACCTAAAATGGGTTAATATCCAAAATATTATTAGCGATAATAATTTTATTACTCATTTTAATAAAAGGATAAAAAACCTGTAAGAGGTTAATATCCAAAGTATTATTGTAAATAATATAACTCATTCATTTTTAATATAAGAATAAAATCCACAAGGAGTTTTTTGTAAAATATTATTTGGAATGACATCGTAACAAAAATTCAAGTTTTACCCCGAAAGAAGACTCAAACAATAATTGAGGAAATTTTATCTTCCAAACTGAGTTCTTGACCTAAAAAACCAGGATTTGTTCATCATAACAAACTTGTCATAATAGGATAGTTGAAATAGACATAACCATACCATAACAAATAAAAAAAAAGCAATGCAACTTACCTCAGGTAAAGCGTATTAAGGGTGATAATACTTTTTCTTCACACAACCAATCTCTTTTCTAGAATCTCTGAAAAAACCAATTAGGGTTCCTAATAGTTATAATACTAGGTGACGACTCCCCAACCAACCAAAAAGACCTTCCAAACCCCAGTCCAGAAAGGGACGTTATGACATCGCGCCCCCGCGACTAGGGTGCACAACATTTATGGTTTATAACAATTTTTTTTTATTAAAAAACATGTTATCAATGTTGGATGATTTTTTTAAGTAAAAAAAAAATTGATCTAACCTACAGCACATCGTAGGCAATTATCTAGGTTAATTCTAATATTGGTTAATTCATAATAATAGAGCTCGCATATCTATTTTTATGGGGTTTATTTTTTATTTATTTATTCTAGTTCTTAAAAAAGAGAGATTTATTAAGAGTGAAGAAATATGAATATTAGTGAAGCTACAATTCATTAACGTAGAGGTAAGGTACATGATTAGTAGTTAAAAGCGCATTTTCATTAAGGTTTTATATCATCATATTGCACTTAAAGTATCATTAAATTCCCTAACTTAAGAATGTTTTATAATAACAAGTATGATAATATAAGATATCTTTAATTTATGATAAATGCTCATTTTAAATACAGGTATATCTCACAATTTAAACGATTGATTGATGTGATTAACTATTGAAAGTGAAAGGACAAAGAAAGGGCTAAGAGAAGAGATGTTGGTTCAATTCAAACTGGAACACTATTCGGTATTTGGGTCATAACTGGAGCTGTAGAGCTTGGATTTAGGTTTATCTTGATGAAAAGTTAAGACATAGGCCTAAAAGATTCATAAAGAGTCCAAGATTCAAATCTATTATTTTCAAGTTCAAATCTTGGAAACCAAAAAGAAGTTTGAATCTGTCTTGCAGCTCAGACACTATTCAATGTTCAATCTATATCTCGAGTTCTAAAAGTCCAAATGAGCTCATTGTTCTTATGATGGAAATTTGAGACAAATTCTCACAACTTTCATGAAAAACACTTGTTGAAATTCTGATGTTAACAATGACATTTCATCCAGACAAAAACTTGAGGGCTATCCACCAAGTCAATAGTTGGCCACTAATCAATAATTAATTACCAAATGAATAGTTCTTTTTAACCTATAAAAAGAGGCGTTTTCCATACATTAAATCATCTTGGTTTTCAGATCAAGATCATTTTCTTACTTTTTCTCTTTGTAATGTTTAAGTTTTATTTCATGTTTTATTTTCATTAATCTCTTGTTTATGCTTTTCATTTGCTTTACTACTCTTAGTTATCTTATATCATAATTATGTTCTGACCTTGTTTATTTATGTTCTTCTTCTTTATTATGTCTAGCTAAGTTAATTATGTCAAGGTGAAAAGGTTTCACTGATGGTGTTAGAATATGTATAATATAAACTCAACATGAACTTCAATGTTTATATCGAAGAAAGTTTGTTATTAATATGTCCTTTCTTTTTATCTTACTAATTCTTAATACCTTGTTTGTTAAATGATTAATCTAGATTTATATTGTATAACACTTGGTACAATAAATGTTTGATTCTTCATAGTTTTCGGTCGACATCGTTGTTATGAGAGGAACTTGATTTGTTGTTAATATAAGTTAGCATCATGAATTCCTGACAATATTTAAAAATATAGTGTTACTAAAATAAGATAATTAATATGATCATATTAAAAATTTATAATGAACTATTAAGGATAAATCATCCGATTGGAACCTTCTTTGTGTGTGGTTTCCAGTTGAGTAATAAAAAGAGTTTATACTATACTTATTTTTAATACCATTTGTGGATTCTCTAACCTTGACAACTTTTTTTTATCATTGTTTAATCCTCACATTAATCTCACATCTCAAAGATCTCTTTAACTCTTTGTTAAATTATATATGTTATTTATAATTTATATAGTTGACCTCCCTATGGATCAACCCCGGTTTTGCCGGGTTATTTATTACTTTAAAACTCCTGCACTTGAGATAAGACATGAACTCTTTGATCGTGTCAGTACATATTTGTAGGATTATCATTACTAGACTTAACAGTTTTACTGATGGAAATTTGTGTCGATGCTTACACTCATAGTCCATCAGTATGTATTTATCAATAGGCTCATAAACAGAAGCAATTTGTCAGAAAAACTCTCGTTTGTAATTTCTGGTCTATTGGGGAGTCTGTTGGTAATAAATTTATCGATGGATTTATAAACAGGCAAAACACGAAAAAAAAATTACTTGCTTTATTCCATATACATATCCATGAATAAATTTAGCATATCACCAACAGGAAAACCATATGTAATTCCATCGATGTTTTTATTTATCTGTTGATATATCCATAGTAAATATAACATATGACTAATAGAAAACTATATGTAATTTTATCGGTGAGTTTACAGTAATTATTTTCCAACTCTTTGGAATATGCCGATGGACTTGTTCTATTGATAACCCCTATCAGTAATATTTAAAAGTGTTGTGATGAAACACAACACACAAGATAGTATAGAGCAAGCAAGGGGTCAATCCCACGAGAAAGGTTCAAGTCAGATTTTTATGCTAGATGATATGCAATTTAGGGGGTTTTGGATGTTATCTAGGCTAAAGCAAAAGAAAATAGAAAACTATCAAGCGAAATTAAATAAAATTATAAAATTATCAAGAGAACAAACCTTGGTCGGAAGCACACATCCACTTACAGAAATCAAAACTGATCGTGAAAACGAAACATCAATTTATATTTTGAATATTTATCTCTTCTTAACATTGCTTATTTAATGGATCCACCATACAACTAACCCTAACCATCAAACAACCATAGTGTCCACACTAGTAATTTAATTCACTAGCAGCCTTAAGAACTAGATATGTTGATTAATCAAGAAAACATAACTGTGTATAGTCTATGTTTGATTTGATTGAATGTTCTCCCTAAGATTAATAACGTAGATCCACCACAATTATTAAACTCAGTTGCTTCATAAGTTCATATACCACAACTCCAGTTTTGATATCAAACTTAGCAATAGATTGTTTACAATAATAACTTAGAGCCCGTTCTAGCAATTAAAATAAACAATCATAGGAAAAATAAGCATAGGAAAACAAACATATTCATCATATAAACTGAAAAGAAAAGGTAAAATAAATCTCATAGTTCTTGAAATCTGAAGGTTTCTGTGTCCTTGCAACCAAGAAAAAGAGTTTAGCCTTGCATGTTGTTGAACAACTAATCAAAAAGAAAGAGGAATGCATGATTTCGGGTTTCTTAGAGGAAAGGGGGCGTTTTTCTCTTCTTAGCTGGCTACCCCCCTTCTCTTCTCTCATTCTTTTTATATCCTATGAAATTTAGTCTCTATTTTATAAAATAGTTCTCCCTTAAGTAAACAGTTTACATTTAAGTACTTCAATTACTATTTTTCTAAAAAATGAGAAATAGCCTTGCATGAAATCTTCAAGCTTTGACTTAGAGGAGCTAAATTGCTGAAATAAAAACTTGGATGTCGGTTTAGAGGCTTCAGAACGTAATTTGGACTCGTTTCTTTGCGAAACCTATTTGCTTGCAGAATTCAGTTGTCATCTTTGAAAAATCATATCTCCCTCATATGACATCATTTGTGGCTGAAATTTGGATTGTTGATAGGTATTTGAGTCTAGAATCCAAAAACATTGAGTTTGCATCAATTGCACTTTTGTAGATCCAGATATTCAAGTCGGAATGGCCGAACGTCAACAATAGCAGATTGCGATATTTGACTTTGAAATTATGGATGTTAGTTTGCCTTACTTTATTTTCTTGCCTTAGATGTATAGAAAGGTATGGATGTTAGCTTTTTAATGCCACTGGAATCACTTCATTTTGACATCTAGAGCTCACGCTCTGCACAAAACATCGACTGATGGTCAAATCTGTAAATTACCTCTAATTTACTCCTTGTTGCATCTTTTATCCAAAAATGCCTTCAAAACATAAAACAAAGAATATCAAGGCATTTTATATATAAAATATAGGCTTCACTAGTTAAATGTGGGTGAAACTATCAAATAATATGGTTACATCAAAAAGAAAATATTGAACAAAAATAGAAAAATAACTAAAATCTATTAAAATAATATAAAAATCAAATATTTATTAAAATTTTAACATTTATATGTTTACATACAATAAATTAAAAATAGAGATGGTGCTAAAAGAGGAGGATAAAATTGGTTGTTGCCGGAATGGTGGGGCAAATTAGGGGATGCACATGTACCCACTCATCTATGATCTCATCTCCATTACCAATCAACGAAGTATTTCATAATCACCACTGCGTCATTCATATTTTTCATTTAGATGGGTCGTTCAAGCAGTAATTACTAGAACGCTAGAATTCTCATTCTATTGGTAATTCTATTCAGAAAGGAGTAAACAGTAAAAAAAAGCATTAATTATTGGCGTATTGAGAAGTAAATAGTTCCTATCATCACTAAAATATATTGACATACATATTTTGTTTGTATACTCGTGTGTAATGAACACTATGAACAATATTAGGGAGAAGGGGAATAGTGCCCATCATCACTGGAATATACCAACAAACATATTCCTTTGATATTTCCATAGATATAAAACAATACTTAAGGTAAAATTGTATTTGTATTCCTTATCCATCTATCTTGTAAATATTTAATTTCACAACTGCATGCACAACACAATAACATCAATTCATATCACAATAATAAAATAAATATTTCCTTGTCATTCAATGATAAATTAACATCATTGTCATTACAGTGAGAAGAAAATTTCATCCATAATTATTACATTATAGTTTATGGCATTATGCATTTATGTTGTACAAATTAATCAGAATTGTCTTCTTCTTTATCAATTGACTCATTCTCATTTTCATCGCAATCTTTTACGTTGATTTCATTGCTATCATCATCTTCATTGACTTGTGTATGTCCACCAGAGCTCAAAATATCATTCAACTCCTTAGCATTAACATCAACAAAAATATTATCGATGATGTGAAAATTTAAATGTTCATCTAAGTCATTAGACAAAACAACTTGATATGGATCAACTAACTCATCAAATTAAAAGACATCATCTCTCATAGTTAATTCATTGTTCTCCGCTACTTCTTTCGAATGAAGAATTGTATGACGTGGTGTCGGAGTACAATGACATTGTGTTTGATTTTCAATTCGGTAAATGGAAGTTTTTTTGTTTTGGTTTGACCTATAATTCAGTAAAGCAAAGTATTTTCTGGGAGCTTTCTTATTGGAAGACCAATATTCTCTGTCATAACCGTAATATCAAACGTATAGAAAATAACATGTTTGGAAATATTTTCAACATGATTATAGACATGAAGGGGAAGACAAAGGACAATATCAAGGCTAGAATGGATCTAACTTTGTTTTGTTACCATTAAATATAGAGTTGGTTTATGTTGGGTCACGGGTAGCAAAACTTAAAGTCAGCTTCACCTTAGATAAGAATACATAGTTACGTGTACACCAACGAGTTAAAAGTTTTTGTTTTCCTTATGAACATGCCTCAAACATATCAAGATTGTTGAATTTGAAGGATTGAAGATTGTATGGAATGAAGAGCCATGACTACCATGTATTTATGCAAACACTCATTTCATTAACTAACTCGGATTTATTGCCAAAAGGGATATGAGATGCACTCATGGAAACCAATCATTTCTTTAGAGAAATATTCTCCAACACGTTGCAGACATAACACGTGGAGAGACTTCAAATGAACATCTCCTAGACAATATACAAACTTTAGATGATATTCTCTCTATTTTTTTTACTTGATGGTGCTTCTACACATATATTTACTGTTTGAGGCAAGAGTTGAAGGCCTAGTCCAATATATATGGATATATTCATTTTTTTTATCTTTCTTTGCATAATTCAAAACATTTGTTTAATTCCATGGAGATACTGGACCAAAATGGGAAGCAACAAATGTGATGCATATTGGATGACATCTTTTTAAAATATTGATGTGACGACATATTGAATGATATTTTTTTAAATATTAAGACTATGAATTATTGAATTGACCTAAGTTAACCTGTCAAATCTATAACCTGAGTCGTGAGACTATGATAACCCTATAGAAAGCAAATAAAATAACTTATGAATATTAATACCTAATTAACCTAATGTTGAAAGACATAATTTTTTAAAAACATTGTTAAATTAAAAAAAGACTAAAAAAACTACATGAGCCAACCCAGGTTAAATTGTCAAAGTCACAACCCAAGTTATGAGATCAGGATAACCCCATAAAAAGCAAATAAAAAATAAAGTTCAATTTCCAAGGAACCCATTGTTAAAAGATGAAATAAATAAAAAATCAAGTAAAAAAAAAGAAAAAAAACCCAAGTTAACTCAACTAACATGTTAAACCTGTGATATAGGTTATGAGACCAAGACAACTTTATAAAAAAATTTAAAAAATTATGAAATCCATTTCCAACAAATTCATTGGTTAAGGTTGAAATCGAGAGAAAAAACCATGAATTCATGAGACCAAGATACCTCTATATAAAGCAAACTAAAAAACATTTACAAAGCCAAATTCTAAAATAGCTTAATATTGAAAGATAAAATTGAAAACAAAATACTAAATAAAAAGAAGGAGTTGTTGAAGGGTGAAATTCAAAAAAACAATATTCAATTAAAAAATTACCCAAAGAAATGAACAAAGTCAACTCGAGTCAATTTTTTAAAATTACTAAGCCTAGTTAAAAATAATCAATTAAAAAAGGACCCCAAAAAATAAATAGTGTCAACTTAGGTCAACCTACCAAACTCGTAACACGGATCATAAGATTGAGATAATCTTATAGGAAAAAAATAAAAAAATATATAAAATTCAATTTCTAATTAACCTAATGTAAAATGATAAAATAAAAAAAATCAATTATAAAAAGAGGGAATAAAAACAAATTGAGTCTACCCATTAAACTCACGATCTAGGTCATAAGGTCAAGATAAATTTATAGAAAAAAAAAGTAAAAATTATGAAACCCCACTTCTAATAGATCTAGTATTAAAGGTTGAAATCAAGAAATGAAAATTAAATCCATGATACCATTAAATAACCCAACTGTAAGAAAACAAAATACAAAGCACAATTCTCATAACAACCTAATATTAAAAGATTAAATTGAAAAAAAAAGTTAAATAAAATAATGAAGATTGAGTTGTTGAATAGTTAAATTTTTTTTTAAAAAAACAAAAAACTATTACAATGAATATTGTAATAGTGCATAAGAAAAGGTTATGGGCAAATAAATAAAATATAATAAGTCAAAATCATATAGCTAAGATAATGTTCTTGGAAAAAGCACAAAGCACAAATGAAGAACATCCAACTCGAAGCAAATAACATGACTCTCAAACCAAACTAGATATGGATAAATTGAAGGCACATACATGTTGGAAATCATGGAATGATCAATAATCTAGCATCTATTCACTTTTGTTATCAATCAATCATCACAATTTTGCTAAAATGAGTTTTAGATCAAAATCGAAACCCTAGGATTAAAAATCATTTAAACATATTATTGATGCGAATAAACACTAGATTATTGGTTAATCATGCATAAGAAAGGTGTATGTGCAAAGAAATGGTCTAGAATTGGTCCAAATTTAGGGGCTGACATAATGTTCTTCTCAAGAGCATGAAGAACATTGTCTAAAACCCAAAAATGCCTAGACATGGCAATCGCTACGAAGCCAAAAAAAGGGGCATTTTTTGCTTCTCAAATATGCTTTTTTTATCTCAACAAGTCACAATATCATTCAAAAATATGTTTGAATCTAGATAACTAACAAAAAATATCAAAACATCCAAATCAAGCATGAGATATTGAATAAAAAAAAAACATAAACTTAAGATAGACTATATGTTCACACAACAAGGATTCAAAATTGGTTTCTATTTCGTGCATGAATTGACCTAGCAAATCTAAGGTAAAACACCATTACTTTAACATGCATAACTTAAGTTAAACAAAAACCAAAACAACATTATATATCAAAAGCAAACTTAAACAACAACTTTAATGTATCAAAAACAAAAATAAAAACTTCAAAATAAACATTATTAAGTACAAAAAAATTACCTAGGTCAACCAAGGTTAACTTGTCAAAGTCGCAACTCAGGTCATGAGATCAGGATAACCCCATAGAAAGCAAAAAAAAATAATTAGAAGTTGCCAACTCAATGAGCCAAAACTATCAAAACCAGAGGCCAATCAACCAAACAACATGTCACTTACCTTCTCTTCTTTAAGTTTAAACGATGCATCATTTAGGGTTTTTTATTTAGGATTGACAAATTTCAATTGAGCCCTTTTCTTCTAATTTCCTTTAATTGCACCATAATTGTCTTCGAACTTTTCATTTTAAGAGATTTCACCCCGTCAAACTCAATTGTCAACCTTAAGTTGTCATCATCATTCCCCTAGAGATGGTTTATGTGGGGAAGAGCATTAAAAAGGAGAAAATCCAGTGAGTCATAGCGACAATAATCGTGGAGAAGCTTAGTTACGTCTGGCAAGATCTACGTGGTTCTTTTAGACCAGGCTAGAGAACATGATGTACTCCTAGATTCAGTTAAGCAAGCTTGATGACCATGATCCTATGATGCAAGAAATCGAGAAGTTGCTTAGCTACGACAGAGAAGGTAGATGGGTTGTACTTAGCAAAGGGTCTAATGTTGTGGTCAATGGTCATAGCACCATAGTTTTGCAAACATTGGTTGAGTATGACCTGTGGAAGGACCAAGCGCTTATCAAGGGCTTTGATTTGGCCTTCCAAAATCACCAAGGCATGATCCATAACATTGCATGTCCTTGCTACCACTACAATTTCCCAATGACTATGGGTAAGATCCCCAAGACCATGAAATGCCCAGAGCATAACACACCATGGAGAAATTCTCCTCTTTCCTTTGCTGTCATTATCAGCTAATGTACTTTCTTGTAGCTCATACTGCCACTTAATAATGTTGTTGAATGCACTCTTTTTTTTCTTTTTAATTTTCATGTGTTATGAGGCATGATGCCTAGCTATAGCCCACAATATTTGGAAATGACATTTGATATTTTTAAAACAATCCAATTTGAAACAAAGAGAAATATGAATATAAAAGAGAAAGAGGTTATAGTTTTTATTGATCCTCTTATTATGAAGTACATATTTTAACATAAATGCAAAGAGCGTATATATAGGCTAAACTAAAAATATTATTCTACCTTTAATAAATAAAACAAAATAAATATATTTCTTAACATCACCCCTCAAACTCACAATGTGACATTTACAAACATGAAGAGTTTGCCAACCAGAAAACAAAAATGGGAATTGCAATGTGACTTGGTAAAGAAATTTGCAATCTGCAAATAAGAAGAAACAAAAAGCAAAGTAAGGTGTCAAGCTTGAGATGATGACGAATAAGATGACAATCAATCTCAATGTGCTTAGTTCGTTCATGAAAAACTAAGTTGTGAGCAATCTGAATAGAACTCTGGTTGTCACAATACATAGGAGTTGGATAAGAAATAAAGACTCACATATCCTCAAGTAACCAACGTAACCAAACAATATCTTGGTAGTAGATGTCATAGCACGATTAAAAGGTAAAGCGGAAAATTTCACCAGTTTACATCCACCACAATAGCAAATATCACAAGTTTGCACATTTCCTAAAGCTTTTATGGATGCCAAAAATCTCAAATGAGAAGACGAAACATGACCTATACGAGAATGCCATAAATAAAAACTAGAAGAGAAAGGACTCAAACGAAAAGAAGATAAATCAACACTAATAACAGTCAGAACAATAACTGGCACTTTCAACTCATCTAAAATATGTAGTCCATTCTCCTTATGGCATGTCCCAATCAGCTTCAGAGATTGCAAATCATGTATATAATAAAAAAAAGAGGAAAAACTAACTAAATAATCACTAGAATTACATAACTGGCTAATAGAAGCAAGGTTCAATTTGAGTTTTGGAATAAGATAAACATTAGGGAGAGATAAATGAGGTGTGACAATAGAACCAACACCTACTAAAGACATGGGAGTGCCATCAACAGTTATAACAGGAATAGAGGGCAACAAGGACATATAAGTATGTATTTTGTATATATTTTTTAGAATTTATAAAGTCATTGTAGTTATCCAAGTTAGCCTTTACAGTGACATAATCTTTAGAAATATAAGTATGTAACACTCTATGAAAAATTTAAGAGCCTCTCACCCCATGCGACTAGTTTTCGTTCTTATTCTTTGAAACTAGTGCAATCTTGTGTCTAGACCTTTTATGACAAAAAGCATATGAGTGATACTTGGAAGAATATTGATCATGATAGTCATACATGTGGCTAGGACTTATAGAGGAGTGCTCTTTATAGCGAGAAAAACTCCTTCATAGAGATAAAGTGATGTGTTTAATTTACACATCATTTGATCATCATTTGATCATATTTCTTTATAAAAGAGGAGTTATTTTTGTACATCTAGTGTGCAATGGATCTATGTGTTGTATTTTCTATCGATAAAATAAAAGATTGTGAAGTTATTCTTGTGGTAGAGAGATTAGTTACTCTTCCTTGTACTAGAGTTTTGTCATCCATGAAAAGAATAGGTGATGAGTTAAAGGGGATGAAATATCTTTTGTTTGTTAACCATAAATGGCGTCATTAATGAAGTTATTAAAAACTTCAAACTATATGAGGCTTTCTAAAGGCTACGATCTTGGAATGGAGAAGTGACTAGCTTCACCACTAGTCCACAAGCTTTTTCTACAAAACAAGTTCTTTATCAGAATAAGGGATCTCTATCTAATGAGTAAGTTAACAAAATGTATAAGGGAAACAATATACAAAAGGGTAAAGAACATGGAAAGATACATTTATGAATGTCACGTGTTCTTTGTGGACTTATTAGATTTTTTAATGGTTGTTGGTGATTCCTAACATTTTTTATATGGTTGCTTGTTGTTTTAGAAATTATTGTATGGTCACTTATAGTTCCTCAAAATATTGTTCGTAGGTGCTGGAAATGTTGGATGATTGCTTGTAATTACTTAAAGTATTGGATGTTTTCTTGTGGTTGTTAGAAATATTGGATGGTTTCTTGTGGTTATTGGAAGTATTACATGGTTATAGGTAGTTGCTAGAAGTGTTGCATGGTTGCTTATGATTACTAGAAGTATTGGATGGTTATGAACAGTTACTAGAAGTATTGGATGGTTGCTTAAAGTGTTGAATAGTTGTTGGTTCTATTTATAATAGGTTGGTCTATTACCTCGTGAATTTGGTCACTAATTATTGGGTGTATTTATACACTAAATGCTTGAATGTGAAGAAGTTGGTGTTTGACATGATCAAAGAGTTGATGTCTTATCCCAAGTGCAGGAGTGTCAAAGTAATAAATAACCTGGCAAGACCGGGGTCAAACCACAGGGAGGTGAACTATATAAATTATAAATAATAATAATAATAACAACAACAACAACAACGATGATGATGATGGTGGTGGTGGTGATGAGTTAAAGAAGACTTTGAGATGTAAGATAAATGTGAAGATTAAACAATAATAAAAACAAATGTCAAGGTTAGAGGATCCACCAATAGTATTAGAGATAAGTAAAGTATAAACTCTTTATAAATTATCAACATGATCATATTAATCATCTTATTTACGTAACATCATACTTATAAATTTTATCAAGTATTCTTGATGCTAACTTATGTTTACAACAAATCAAGTTCCTCTCATAACAACGATGTCGGCCGAAGACTATGAAGGATCAAGTATTTGATGTACCAAGTGTTATACAACACAAATCTAGATTAACCATTTAACAAGCAAGGTATTAAGAGTTAATAAGATAAAAATGATAAGACATGTTAATAGCAAACTTTCTTGGATACAAACATTAAAGTTCATGTTGAGTTTATATTATACATATTCTAACACCATTAGTAAAACCTTTTCACCTTGACATAATTAACTTAGCTAGACATTATGAAGAAGAAAAACATAAATAAACAATATAAGAACATAAACATGATATAAGTTAACTAAGTATAGTAAAGGAAATGAAAAGCATGAACAAGAGATTAATGAAAGCAAAACTTAAGCATTATAAAAATATAAAGAGAGAGAGCAAGAACATGATCTTGATCTGAAGAACCAAGATTCCTAAATGAATAGCAAATGCCTCCTTTTATAGGCTAAAATTCAGAACTATTCATTTGGTAATTGACACGACCAAAAGATTGATGTCTTCTCCCAAGTGCAGGAGTGTCGAAGTAATAAATAACCCGGCAAGACCGGGGTCGAACCACAGGGAGGTTACTTGTATAAATTATAGATAACAATAAAACAAAATTAACAATAACAACAACAACAACAACAACAACAATAATAACAGTGATAATAATAATAGTGAAGAAGAAGAGGAAAAAGTTGATGAGAACTTTGAGATGGAAAATTAATGTAAGGATTAAACAATGATAACAACAAATGTCAAGGTTAGAGGATCCACTAATGGTACTTCAAACAAGTATAGTATAAACCCTTATTATTCAATTGGAAACCACACATAAAGGAGGTTCCAATCAGATCATAAATTGTTAACATGATTACATTAGTTATCTTATTCGAATAATGCTAATACTTGTAAATGTTGTCAGGCATTCATGATTATAACTTATGTTAACAACAAATCAAGTTCCTTTCATAGCTCAGGTGTCGGTTATACCATACAGTATGGGCTATGAAAGTACCAAGTATTTGTTGTACCAAATGTTATACAACATAAATCTAGATTAACCATTTAACAAGCAAAGTATTAAAAGTGAACAAGATAGCAAATATAAAGCATGTTAGTATCCAACATTAAGGTCCATGTTAAGTTTATATTATACTTATTCTTACACCATTAGTGTACCCTTTTCACCTTGACATAATTAATTTAGCTAGACATAATGAAAGAAAGAAACATAAATAAACAAGATAAGAACATAAGTAAGATAAAAGTTAACTAAGTAAAGGAAAGGAAATGAAAGGCATAAACTTAATATTAATGAAAGCAAAGCATAAGCAATACAAAGAGAGGAAGCAAGAGCATGATCTTGATCTCAACACCAAGATGCCTAAATACATGGCAAATGCCTCCTTTTATAGGCCAAAATTCGGAACTATTGATTTGTTGACTAATTGATGAGTGGGTGGCCACATCTTGACTTGGTGACAATTCTTATCTTCTTGTCTGCCAAAAACGTCATTGATGACGTCATAATTTGAACAAACTTGAATCATGAAAGTTCTAGGAAATTGTCTCATCTTTCCAGGGTAAAAATTTGAGATCATTTGGACTTCTAGAACTCGAGATATGGGCTGAACACTGAACAGTGTCTGGGTTGCAGGACAGATTCGGACTTCTTCTTTGTTGCTACAATTTGGACTTGAAAACGGCCTTGTTAAATCTTGGGCTCCACATGAAAGTTGTAGGCCTATGTCTTATCTTTCCATCCATATAAAATGGACCTAAATCCAAGATCTACAGCTCCAGATATGACCCAATTACCGAACTGTGTTCCAGTTTGGACTGCACCAGCATCTCTTTGGCCATCTTTTTGTCCTTTCAATTTCAGTACTTCAACTCATCAATCAATTCTTTCATTTATGTGATAGGCCTGCATTTAAGATGAACATTTACCATAAATTAAAGGTATCTTATATAATTAGATATGTTATTATAAAACACGCTTTAGTTAAGGAGTTATTGATACTTCAAGTGCAAAATGATGATATAAAACCTTGATAAAAATGCACTTTTAAGTACTAATCAGTAATTGATTATTGATGTAGTGGCCAACTATTGATTTAGTGAACTTGGTGGACAGCAGCACTCAAGCATTTTGACTGGATGAAATATCATTGTTACCATCAGAATTTAAGCAGGTCTTCTGCATGAAAGTTGTTGGAAATGTCTTCTCCTTCCACCAACCAAATTTCACATCATTTGCCTTTTAAAACTCCAGATATGGGTAAAATTCTGAGCAGTGTTTGGGCTGGATTGCAGAACAGATTTTGACTTCTCTTTTGTGGCCAAACTTTGAATTTACAAATGGCAGATTTGGGTCCTACACTATTCATGACCATTGTAGGCCTATTTCTTAACTTTCCAGCCATATAAACCAAACTGAAATCCAAGATCTATAGCTCTAGATATGATCAAATGACTGAACAGTGTCAAATTTGAATTGAATTGGCATCTTCTTTGAATTGACATCAATAGTTAATCACATCAATCAATCCTTTGAATTGTGAGATATGCCTGCATTTAAAATGAGCATTTACTATAAATTAAAGCTATCTTATATTATCAGACTTGTTATTATAAAACATGCTCTAGTTAAGGAGTTATTGATACTTCAAGTGCAAAATAATGATATAAAACCTTGATAAAAATACACTTTTAAGTACTAATCACACCCCCCCCAACCAGCTTATTACTTGTCCCTGGTAATCAAAGCATTAAAATAGAAAAACAATTTGCAAGTTCCACAAAGCAAGGCATTCGTCATTTAACTTCCATTAATTTATCCAAGTAAACAAACTCATTAAATTTATACATATCTGCTCAATACCTCTTAAACAAAATATTAATAAACCTTCTTTTGTATGTGCTCAATGTATGAAAACATAGATGATGGGGCTTTTATTGGAAGAAAACAATATTTTATTCTAATGTTTAAGGTTAATTTTCTTGGGTTGAGGTTATTATATTTTTTTTTCTCCTTTTATATATATATATATATATATATATATATATATATATATATATACATACATATAACTTAAAACACAATGCTTCTTTAACCCATGTAATGAGCTTTCGGCTAATGACTCCCAGACCAGTTGGTCTTAAGGCATTAGGTGTTGAGACACCCTTTCGAGCTTAATAACTTGGGTTGCAGATACTGATACGTAGATAGTACAATTTTTTATTCCCTTAAGCTTTTCTCCTCAACCCATGTAACAAGCGTTGGGCCAATAGATCCCAAGTTAGTTGACTTTAGGGTATTAGGTGTTAAAACACCCCTTCGGGCTTAATTGCTTAGATTAGAGAGGCTACGAAACCAAACTTATCTATGTTTTTATTATTTTTTTTTGTTTTTTTTTGTTTTTTTTTGCAAATTATATAATATCAATTTCCCTTAGTTGTTACCTTTAACAAAAGAACATAAATAATGTAATAATCTAATATGCAACCCACAATCATATGTTAAAGTGTGTGTGTGAAAATGAAGGTTTAAGAATACTTGTTAAATGAGTATATGAGCAGTAGCAATTGATAATAATGAGAGAGTTTGTAAACTTGAATATTTCAAGAAGTATTCTGATAGACCTTTAACAATGTTTACTAAGATGCGTCTCAAGAGTTACTTTAACAAAAGAACTCCTTGACTCTGCCATCTTAGTAACAACGGTTTTGCAAATAGAAAACACAGTTAGTTAAATGTTTTTTTAGGTATCGACTACCCTTTCCCCCCAACCAAAACGAGACATTGTCCTCAATGTCCTAAGGTAAAAAGATAGAGTATAGAAGACATCACCTGAAATAACGAACACTGATAAACCTGAAACACACTTAAACAAGTATAAGAAATAACAAAACAAAATAATAAAACAAAAGGACACAAGGTTTCACAAACAAAGGCTCAAATCCAATATAAGCTTTTTATGACTTTCCTTAGTTGACCAATTTATGCGACTCATAGAGGGATCAATTACAGGGATAAAAGATTGTAGTTGGTCAATCAATTGTTCAACAGTAGCAGCAGAGATTATGATTTGTCATGCCGAAGATGTTAGAAATTTCTGTTCCACAGCTTGATCAAGAAAAGACAACAATTTATCATAAAAAACCATTAACATTTAACAAACCTGTAGGTTTATAGTGAATGTGCAGTTGGGCCCAAGAGGAAATATGAAAGATCTCTTCTAATGTGCCCAGACCACCTGTTAAGGCAATGAAGGCATCAGCGTGTTTAAACATTGTATTCAGTCGATCAGACATTATGGAGACTTGTAGTTCCTCTCCAATTATTTTTCCAAGGAGGTCCTCTTTTGCTAAAGCTTTGGGGATGACCCCCAAAACTTGACTGCCTCCTAAAAATACAGTTATTGACACACCCTCCATTAACCCAATGCTGCCTCCGCCATATACTAAATGAATCTTTCTCTCATCTAATACCTGACCAAGATGATTTGTTGATTCTAAAAACTCATTTTCTTTCCCAGGATTGGATCCACCGAAAACACAAATATTTCTTATTTGAGGATTTGAGGAACCTGCCATTTCTACACACTTTGATATCTGTTGAATGTGTGGGTTGAATAGAAATGAAGGGAAGGAAGAGAATATGTTATATATGAGAAATTAAAAATGCAATCATATCACCTATATCTAGGCCAGCTGGAGTCTCTCTATCTTTTTCTCTCTCTTTTTTTAAAAATATGTGTATGTACAAGCAGTTGTGATTGTGGCTCATATTTTCCCTTGGTTTTACGTCCAAGAACGACTTAAACACCCTCTATGGGTCAAGGATAGGCTTCCCATCCAGTTTTCTTAAAAATTGGCAAACAAGGTCCTTTTTAGTTAGATTCCCAAGACTATGTCGAGCATGTTTTTTATGGAATTGTGGCCATAAATCATGAATTGCACGATGCACATCTCCACTAGGGTGCGTCTCAGGAGTCAATAGAATATTATCTAAATACCCCTTACTCAGGCCATCCTTAATTAACTGTATTTTCTCTTCACGATTTACAGATACCATTCCTAAAGAACGACATTTTGCATTACAAGTCCATCTAGCACATCTGTGACAAACTTTCAGTTAATTTGCATGACGTTTCTTTACAAAAGTGCTTTTACATGTTCCAGACATGTTTGAAATGAAAGAATTAGAGGACTCACCTGATAATCAGACCTTTGCTTCAATTAGCCAGCGAATATCTTCAGGAATTCCATGGTTCATTAACAATCTCAATATTTCACACCTAGCACGGTAAATTTTTGTAATTGCATTCTGAGGCAAAGCAGAAAAATACTTTTTCAATTTTTCAAGAGTGGTGTCCATTTTTTTTTTAGATGAAAAGTAGAAAAGAGATGCAAAGAAGGGAGAAAGAGCAAAGAATTGCATAAATATATACACAGATATCAATTATCATGGGAAACTGAAAGAACCGACTTAAGAGTCACGGAGTACCGTTATCCGCCATTTGATCGGGGTGAGAGAAACTAGCAAAACAAAGGTCACACCAAAAAGAAACACAAAAACAATGTGAGAAAAAGAATCAATCTTTATATACAGGAGTACCCAATTCAATAGAGTCATTTTCAACTAAAAAATTATCAAAAAAAAACTTTCAAACGATGTCCATTTACCTTGAAAACATTACCATTCTTTGGATTCTCAATATCACAAGCCCTATATGGATACACACGTTTCACAATAAAAGGAACGCTCCATCTTGATCTTAGTTTTCCAAGAAATAAATGGAGTCGAGAATTATAAAGCAAGACTTTTTGACCAACATTGAATGTTTTTCTCAGTATTTTCTTATCATGAAACTCTTTGATTCTTGCTTTATGAATTCTTGTATTTTCATATGCATCATTTCTTATTTCCTCAAGCTCATTAATTTGTAATTTTTGCAGCTGACTAGCATCATCAAGGTTTGAATTGAAAGCTTTAATAGCCCAATAAGCTTTATGTTCAAGTTCCACAGGCAAGTGACAAGGTTTTCCATAGACTAGTATATAAGGTGACATACCTAATGATGTTTTTTATAAGCAGTTCAATAAGCCCAAAGTGCATCATTAAGTTTTAAAGACCAGTCTCTCCTATTAGGGTTCACTGTTTTCTCCAAGATCTATTTGATCTCCCTATTAGCAAGTTCTACTTGTCCACTTGTCTGAGGGAGATAAGGGGTGGCAAATTTGTGTGTTATTCCATATTTCTTCATTAAAGACTCAAATGACTTGTTGCAGAAATGTGTTCCACCATCACTTATCATGGCTCGAGGAATTCCAAATCGACTCAGGATATTTTCTTTCAAAAACTTTATCACTATTTTTGTGATCATTGTTTCGACTTGGAATTGCTTCTATCCATTTTGAAACATAATCTATTGTGACTAATATGTACAAGAAACCAAACGGTGGAGGAAATGGACCCATGAAATCTATACCCCAATAGTCAAAGATCTCAATGACAAGAATAGGATTTAAAGGCATCATGTGATGTTTTGAAATAGATCTCAACTTTTGACAATTTTCACAAATCTTGCAGAATCCATGCATGTCCTTAAACATGATGGGCCAGTAAAATCCACTTTGTAAGATTTTTACAGTTGTCTTTCTTGATAAGAAATGACCCCCATATGCCTTAGAATGACAAAATTTAATGACACTACTTACCTCATTGTCAGGAATGCATCTTTGAAATATTTGATCAGGATAATATTTGAATAAATAAAGGTCATCCCAATAAAAGTTCTTCACTTCGTTCAAGAACTTTCTTTTGTCTTTGGTGCTCCAATGAGCTGACAAATATCCTAAAACAAGAAAATTAACAATGTTAGCAAACCAAGGCATTGTAGCAACAGAAAGTAAATATTCATCAGAAAAGTAATCATTAATTTGTGTAATGTTAGATGTGGAATCTATTGTCAATCTTGACAAATGATTCGCGACAACATTTTCGATGCCTTTCTTGTCATTGATTGTGATATCAAATTCTTGAATTAACAAAATCCATCGTACCAATCTAGCCTTAGAATCCTTTTTTGAAAGTAGATATTTCAAAGCTGCATGATCACTAAACACAACAACAAGTGAGCCAACAAGATAAGATCTGAACTTGTCACATGTAAATACTATTGCAAGTAATTCCTTTTTAGTGGTAGTATAATTAATTTGAGCATTATTTAAAGTTTTACTTGCATAGTAAATCACATAGGGTTTCTTATCTTTTCTTTGTCCTAAGACAGCACCTACGGCATAATCACTAGCATCACATATTATTTCAAAAGGTAATGACCAATCAGGAGGTTGAATGACAGGAGCAAAAGTAAGCAAGTTTTTAAGTTTAAGAAAGGCTTCTTCACATTGTTCAGTCTATTCAAAAACATTCTCCTTTGATGAACCTTCTATAAAAACCAGCATGTCCTAAGAATGATCTAACATCTTTAATAGATTTTGGTGTTGGCAAGTTGGCAATTAACTCGATTTTAGATTTGTCAACCTCAATTCCTTTCGATGAAACAATGTGACCAAGTATAATGCCGTTTGTTACCATAAAATGACAGTTTTTTCCAATTCAGCAAAAGATTCTTCTCTTCACATTTGCTCAAAACCTTTTCTAACTTAGTCAAACAATCATCAAATGAATTGCCAAAAATAGAAAAATCATCCATAAAAATTTCAAGAAAACATTCAACCATATCACCGAATATGCTAAGCATGCATCTTCGAAACATGGCTGGTGCATTACATAATCCAAAAGGCATCCTTTTACATGCAAAAGTTCTAAATGTACATGTGAAAACAGTCTTCTCTTGATCTTCCAATGCAATTTCAATTTGGTTGTAACCTGAATAGCCATCTAGAAAACAATAAAATTCATGACTTGCAACTCTTTCTAGCATTTGATCTATGAAAAGTAAAGGGAAATGATTTTTTCTAGTCATTGAATTAAGTATCCTATAGTCAATACACATACGCCAACCAGTAATAGTCCTAGTTGGAATTAACTCATTTTTCTCATTTGTTATCATAGTGACTCAAGACTTTGGGTACAACTTGGGTAGGACTTACCCATTTGCTGTCAGAAATAGGATAAATGATTCCATTATCTAGAAGCTTGATGACTTCATTCCTCACTACTTCTTTCATATTAGGATTAAGCCTTCGTTCCATTTCTCTATAAGGTTTAGCATTTTCCTTCAAGTAAATCCTGTGTGTGCAAATCAAAGGACTAATTCCTTTTATGTCAGCTATGGTCAATCCTAATGCATTATTGTGCATTTTCAGAGTTTGTAATAACTTACCTTCTTAATGTGCATTAAGTTTGGAAGAGATTATTACTGGAAAAGTTTCATTTTCTCCCAAAAATGAGTATTTGAGATTGAATGGTAATGACTTCAAATCATGTTTTGGTGGTTGAATACTTGAAAGTATAGACTCAATTGATCGTGGTGGCAACTCTTCAATTTGTGGTCTCAAATTACTTGCCTTTGATTCTTCCTGAAAATAAACCATTTGCAAATTCTTAGATTCATTAAACTCAATTTTACTGGAAATAATTTCAAATTGATCATGAACTAATTTTTCAATAAAGTCCACTTCCTGTAAATCATTATTATCTCTAGGTTTCTTGCAAATGTTAAAAACATTCATCTCCAATGTCATGTAACCAAATGATAACTTCATCAGTCCATTCCTACAATTAATCAATGCATTAGAAGTTGCAAGAAATGGACGTCCTAAAATAACAAGAATTGAATTACATTCTTCAACAGGTTGTGTATCCAAGACAATAAAATCCACAGGATAAATGAATTTATCAACTTGTACTAACACATCTTCAACTATTCCTCTAGGCACTTTTACAGATCTATCAACAAGTAAAAGAGTTACAGAAGTTGGTTTTAACTCACCTAGATTGAGACTCTAAAAGACTGAATATGGAAGTAAATTCACACTAGCTCCAAGATCAAGTAAAGCTCTTTCAATTTTATGTTCTTCAATAAAGCAAGAAATTGTAGGACAACCAGGGTCTTTATATTTCAAAGCATTATTGTTCTAAATAATGGCACTTAATTGTATGGCTAAAAAGGCTTTCTTTTTTACATTCAGTTTTCTCTTTATAGTGCACAAATCTTTTAAAAATTTAGCATGAGAAGGTACCTATTTAATAACATCTAACAAAGGTATATTGATCCTTACATGTTTGAAAGTTTCAAAGATTTCAGAGTTATGATTGACTTTCCTTGGTTTGGTCATGGCATGAGGAAATGAAAGTGTTGGCGGGGAATCAGTCTTTTCTTTGCAATGTTCAGATTCAACCCCTTCTTTACCGTCGAAGATTAACTTATTTTTCTCACAAGGTTCAAGAGTGGGTTTTTCAATAACCTTACCACTGCGAAGAGTGATGACTGATTTGACTTGATCCATGTGTTGGCTTTCAGAACTACTTGCATTTGCATTGTATTGCCCCTTGGGATTTTGTTGTGGTTGAGATGGAAACTTACCTTTTTCTTAAAAACTGAGAGCAGATGTGACTTTTGCAAGAGCATCTTTTAGATCTGCCATGTTTTGAGCATTTTGAGTGTTGATCATCTCCTACTTTTCAATGAATGCATGCAATGCTTTCTCAAGATTTCTTCTAAAAGGTGGAGCATAAGGAGGTGCATATCCATGAGAATTTTGGAAATTATGGTGTGTTTGAAACGGTGGCTGTGAAGTTTATGCATTATTGTTACCACTCTTCCAACTGAAATTTAGGTGATTTCTCCAACCAGGGTTATATGTTTGCAAATATGGGTTATGATTGGGCCTTTGGAAACTTTTTAAAGCATAGGCTTGTTCATGGAGGCAAAGTTGGACAGTCATTGGTTGCATGTTCATTCGTTTCACAGATTTGACACACAATGTCTTGAACAAATTTTAATTGACCACTATTTTTAAATTCAAGTGCCTCGACTTTTCTAGCTAGAGATGCAAATTTGGTTTGGAGGTCATGATTTTTCTAAGGTTGTCCATACCTCCACTAGATGTATGAGGTTGCGTTTTACCTGGTGCCTCATAAGTGCCTGTAGTTTCCTAATTTTGAGCATTTTCAACTAGCAAGTCTAAGTACTCCATTGCTTCATCAGGGTGTTTATTTTCAAAAGTTCTATTGCACATCAATTCCACCATTCGCCTATCTTTAGGTGTTAACCCTTCACAAAAATGTGAAACCAATCTCCATGTTTCAAAACGATGATGAAGGCAAGCATTAAGAAATCTCGATACATTGGTAAAATGTTTCTCCTAGTTTTTGAGTGAAAGTGGTGATTTGTCTTTTGAAAGAGTTTGTTCTGTGAGATGGAAAAAACTTCTTTAAAAATTGTTGTTGCATTTCATCCCAAGCACAAATGGATCCTGACCTAAGATTTTGTAGCCATATTTTAGCTTTATCTTTTAATGAAAAAGGAAAAAGCTTTAATCTGATGGTGTTCATACTACAATTTAAGTCATTATAGGTGTTACAGACTTCTTCAAATTCTCTCAAATGCAAGTATGGATTTTCTAGATCTAAGCCATGAAAAGAAGGTAAAAGTTGAATAATGTCTGGCTTAAAATTAAAGTGAGATGCATCAGGAGGGAAAACTATACATGAGGGTGCATTTGTTCTTGTTGGATTCATGTGGTCTCTTTGTGTTTTAACTCGAATATTCTCATTATTCTCATTATAAAGTGATTAGTTATCTTCTTCGGCCATATTTTCTAAAAATGATGAGGATACCCTACAAAGTTTACCCCTTAATATACATGACCAAGCTCTCATGCACGTGTAAGAAGAGAATAAAAGGAAGAAGAAAACAAAAGAAAAAGAAACAAAAGTTAGATATAAGAAAAGTGAAAATAAAATAAATATTATAATTTATTCAAGAATTTACCTCTCCGGCAACGGCGCCAAAAACTTGACACAATCAAAGAGTTGATGTCTTATCCCAAGTGCAGGAGTGTCAAAGTAATAAATAACCCGGTAAGACCGGGGTCGAACCACAGGGAGGTGAACTATATAAATTATAAATAATAATAATAATAATAATAACAACAACAACAATGATGATGATGATGGTGATAATGAGTTAAAGAGGACTTTGAGATGAAAGATAAATGTGAAGATTAAACAATGATAAAAACAAATGTCAAGTTTAAAGGATCTACTAATAGTATTAGAGATAAGTAAAGTATAAACTCTTTATAAATTATCAACATGATCATATTAATCATCTTATTTACATAACATCATACTTATAAATTTTATCAGGTATTCATGATGCTAACTTATGTTTACAACAAATCAAGTTCCTCTCATAACAACGATGTCGGCCGAAGACTATGAAGGATCAAGTGTTTGATGTACCAAGTGTTATACAACATAAATCTAGATTAACCATTTAACAAGTAAGGTATTAAGAGTTAATAAGATAAAAATGATAAAACATGTTAATAGCAAACTTTCTTGGATACAAACATTAAAGTCCATGTTGAGTTTATATTATACATATTCTAACACCATTAGTAAAACCTTTTCACCTTGACATAATTAACTTAGCTAGACATTATGAAGAAGAAAAACATAAATAAACAATATAAGAACATAAACATGATATAAGTTAACTAAGTATAGTAAAGGAAATGAAAAGCATGAACAAGAGATTAATGAAAGCAAAACTTAAGCATTATAAAAATATAAAGAGAGAGAGCAAGAACATGATCTTGATCTGAAGAACTAAGATTCCTAAATGAATGGCAGAACATATTTTGACTTCTCTTTTGTGGCCAAACTTTGAATTTGAAAACGGCAGATTTAGGTCTTACATATTCATGAATATTGTAGGCCTATTTCTTATCTTTCCAGCCATATAAACCAAACTGAAATCCAAGATCTATAGCTCTAGATATGACCCAATGACTGAACAGTGTTCGAATTTGAATTGAATCGACATCTCCTTTCTAAGCTTAGCCTTTTCTTTGTCTTTTCACCTTCAATAGTTAATCACATCAATCAATTCTTTAAATTGTGATATATGCCTGCATTTAAAATGAGTATTTACCATAAATTAAAGTTATCTTATATTATCAGACTTGTTATTATAAAACATGCTCTAGTTAAGGAGTTATTGATACTTCAAGTGCAAAATGATGATATAAAACCTTGATAAAAATACACTTTTAAGTACTAATCAGTGTTCACTATTGGTTGTGGAGCGAACAATTCATTAGAGGAAAAAATAGTGTTTGTTAGTGTTATCCAACGCTTTTCATATAGCAAAAAATCATTGGCTAGCTATAATCGTTATTAGTCATTGTGTCATGTCATGGTTTGTGGAAATGTAGGTAATGGTTAGCGTCATTAGTTAATAAAATAGTGTTTTCTCTGCATAGAAAAAGTTTGGTATAAGCCCAATCTAACTTGAGATGTAAGCTCGAGGGATTTTTTATGGTATTAGATCGAGACCTAAATAACTTTTTAGGGTCAAAATGAGAGAAAACAATAAAGGGTATCGTGAAGATCACAACATGTGAGCCTGACTTGAATGGGGTGAAAAAAGGACCATGTCTTTTGGGTCGAGCCTGAATGGTGTGAAGTGAGGACCATGTTGTTTGGGACTAGTCTAAATGGTATAGGGTTAGGACCACACTAGAATGATGTGAAGGTATGTTTTAAAAAAAATCCTACATCATCACTTAGTTTTAGTTTTTTAGATTGAAAATAGTAACACTTATGACGTAGTTTTTCCTCGTGATCCAATAACGAAAACATCATGATGCGATCCAAGCACCAAAGGATCCATTAGAGGTTTTGGTTGGTCTAGTTACAAGGCTTAGAACTAAGAGGTTCAAAGAGGCTGGGCTAAGATAGATTTCAAGAGGATATTAAATAATAAGGATTAAGTCATGATTAATCCTATTCATGTTCAAGAGGGGCTTATTGGTGGAACCAAGACCATTACACAAGGATTGGGAGAAGAAGACTAGATTCGGTCAGTTTGACCTTTTGCTACCTTTTTTTATCATAACTGGAGCTACATGTCGAATTTTAAGGTGATTCCAGTTGTTCTGAAAACTAGACTTCCATACCTTTCCAACAATATAAAGCACTTCTTCTAATTCTTTAAGACGAGAGAGAATCATCTATTTGAAGTTGGGCTTTGAAGTTGCCAGACAGAATGCAGAAATAACTAAACTTGTCTTATTAAATTAGTTGGGCTTTTAAACTTTCTTTATTTTGTGAGGAAAAACTTGTTTGGGCTTCAGACTTGTTTGTTTTATTTATTTTAATTGGTTTGGGCTAGTTTTAACTTGGGTTGATTATTATTTAAATTGAGTTTATATGAGACCCATTAGGGAAACTAAGATTTTGGCTTGGGGTATAAAGACTCTTGAGAATAATTTTTAGCACACTTTGTTTTGGCTAATAATATTCTGATTTTTTCCAACCTTTGGTTATCAATCTTGGTTCATGATAAAACTTTCAACTCTTCAAAGAAGTGACAAATCTTTGTTGTGAATTTATATTCCATTTGCTCGTCTCCAGGTGTAGGCGTTGTGATTGGGTTGGTTTATAGTCTTGTTGCCTTGGAGCAGGTCTTCCATTGTGATAAGCTCATCCTATTTTCATCAAACTTGGATTAGATAGATCTTGGGTTCGCGAATTCCATTCAATTATGATAGGGTTCGCATCAGTTGGTATCAGAGCATATCTAATCACAGGTTATATCCTTCAATTTGTGTCTTTTGTTTCTTGATTTTTTCTTGATTAGTTTCGGCCACATATATTTTAAAAAAAATTAGGGTTCTTGTATCCTCTTGAATTGTTGAACACGAAATCATAAGGTAGTGTTCTTATTGAATTCTTCATCTTATCGTAATATATACATAAAAAAGTGTGTTCTTCAATTTATTTTCTTGATTGCCGAATTGGTATATAACACGATTAAAGAGTTGATGTCTTATCTCAAGTGCAGGAGTGTCAAATTAATAAATAACTCGGTAAGACCGAGATCGATCCACATGGAGCTCAACTATATAAATTACAAATAAAATATATATATATATATATATATATATATATAAACAAAGAATTAAATAGAACTTTGAGATGTGAGATTAATGTAAGGATTAAACAATGATAAAAACAATTGTCAAGGTTAGAGGATCCACTACTGGTATTAGAAATAAGTATAGTATAAACTCTTTTTATTACTTAACTCGAAACCACATACAAAGAAGGTTGCAAACGAATGATTTATCCTTAATAGTTCATTATAAATTTTTAACATGATCATATTAATTATCTTATTTTAATAACACCATAGTTTTAAATATTATCAAGAATTCATGATGCTAACTTATTATGTTAACAACAAATAAAGTTCCTCTCATAACAACGATGTTGGCCGAAGACTATGAAGGATCAAGCATTTATTATACCAAGTGTTGTACAACACAAATCTAGATTAATCATTTAACAAGCAAGATATTAAGAATTAGTAAGATAAAAAGATAAGACATATTAATAACAAACTTTCTTGGATATAAACATTGAAGTCCATGTTCAGTTTATATTATACATATTCTAACACCATTAGTGAAACCTTTTCACATTAACAAATTAAACTTAGCTAAACATTATGAAGAAGAGAAATATAAATAAACAAGATAAGAACATAGTTATGATATAAATTAAGTAAGAGTAGTAAAGGAAATGCAAAGCATAAACAAGAGATTAATGAAAATAAAACTTGAACATTACAAGGAGAGAAAGCAAGAAAATGATCTTGATCTAAAAACCAAGATGCCTAAATGTATGGCAAATGCCTCCTTTTATAGGCTAAAAATAACTATTCATTTGGTATTTAACTATTGAATTAGTGGCCAACTAATGACTTCATGGATTAGGTGGTTTAGGTATGGATTTGTTTTCTAGATGAAATGAAATTTGTATGATTAGCATTTGGTAAAGTGGTCTGCATGAAAGTTGTAGGAATTTGTCTCAGCTTTCCACCAAAAGAAGAATGAGCTTATTTGGACTTCTAGAACCCGAGATATAGACTGAACACTGAACAGTGTCTGGGCTGCAGGACAGATTCAAACTTCTCTCTTGTTGTTAAGATTTGGACTTCAAAATAGCAGAATTAGGTCTTGAACTCCCTATAAATATTTTAGGTCCGTGTCTTTGCTTTCCATCCATATAAACTAAACCTAAAGCCAAGGTCTATAGCTCCAAATATGACCCAATTATTGAATGGTGTTCTAGTTTGAACCAACATCTTTTCTCTATGTTTAGCCCTTACTTTGTCCTTTAACTTTCAATAGTTAATCACATCAATCAATCTTTTGAATTGTGAGATATGTCTGCATTTAAAATGAGCATTTACCATAAATTAAAGCTCTCTTATATTATCAAACTTCTTATTATAAATCATGCTTAAGTTAGGGATTTTAATGATACTTTTAAGTGCAATATGATGATATAAAACCTTAATGAGAATGCACTTTTAAGTACTAATCACACCCCCCAACTAGCTTATTACTAGTCTCTAGTAATTAAAGTTTTAAAATAGAAAAAACAATTTACAAAATCCAAAAACAAGGCATTCATCATTTGACTTCCATTGATCTATTCAAATAAACAAACTCTCATTAGATTTATATGTCTGCTCCATACCTCTTTACCAAGATATTAATAAACCTTCCTTTTATGCTCAATATATCAACATATAGTTATGGGGCTTTACTTGGAAGAAAACTCAATTTTTATTCTAATGTTTTTCATAGATTAACTTCTTTAGGTTAAGAGTATTATCTTTTTTATCTTTTGTATATATCTATATATATACATATAACTTAAAACATAATGCATCTTTAACCCATGTAATAAGCTTTAGGCTAATGACTCCCAAATCAGTTGGTCTTAGGGCATTAGGTATTGAGACACTCTTACAAGTTTAGTAACTCAGGTTGCAAATATTGATACTTAGATAGTGCAATGTTTGATTCCCTTAAGCTTTTCTTCTCAACCCATATAACAAGCACTGGGCCAATAGCTCCCAAGTTAGTTGACTTTAGGGTATTAGGTGTTAAAACACCCCTTTAAGCTTAATTGCTTAGGTTAGGGAGGCTACGAAACCAAACTTATCTATGTTTTTATTTATTTGTTTTATTATATTCATTATTTTTTTTTGCAAATTATATACTATCCCTTTTTCTTAGTTGTTACCTTTAATAAAAGAACATAAATAATGTAATAATTCAATGTGCAACCCACAATCATATGTTAAAATGTGTGTGTGTGAAAATGATGGTTTATAAATACTTGTTTAATGAGTATATGAGCAAAATTAAATAATAACAATGCGAGATTTTGTAAACCTGAATATTTCATAAGAAATGTGTGATAAACCTTGTAATGAATGTTCGAAATAACCATTGGAAAATGTTTACTAAGATGTGTCTCAAGAGTTTATAAAATTCCTCCTTACTCTGTCATCCTAACAATAACAGTTCTATCAAATGGTTTTAATAACAACAAAATTAGATTTTTTTTGTCAACTACTACCCTCTCCCCCCAACCAAAATGAAACATTATCCTCAATGTTCTAAGGTAGAAAGATAGAGTATAGAAGACATCACCTGAAACAACGACTACTAATAAACCTAAAACACACTTACACAAATATAAGAAATAACAAAAAACAATTATGCTAAAAGACACACATTTTTACAAACTAAGATTCAAATCGTAGTTGTGATTGTGGCTTACATCTTCCCTTGGTTTTATGTCCAAAAATAGTTTAAACGCCCTTTATAGGTCGAGAATAGGCTTCCCATCTAATTTTCTTAAAAACTAGCAAACATGGTCTTTTATAGTCAGATTCCCAAGACTATATTAAGCATATTCTTTATGAAAATAGGGCTATAAATCATGAATTTCATGATGCACATCTCCATTAGGATAGGTCTCAAGAGTCAATAAAAGATTATCTAAAGACTCATGTTTTGAAATAAATCTTAACTTTTGATAATTTTCACAAGTTTTGCAGAACGCATGTTTGTCCTTGAATATGGTAGGCCAATAGAATCCACAATGTAAGATTTTTACAATCATCTTTTTTTATGAGAAATGACCCCCACATGCCTCGGAATGACAAAATTTAATGACACTACCTACCTTATTATTGGGAATGCATCTTTAAAATATTTGATCGGGATAATATTTAAATAAGTAAGGGTCATCCCAATAGAGGTTCTTCACTTCGTTCAAAAATTTTCTTTTGTCTTGGGCATTCCACTAAGCTAGCAAATATTCTAAAGCAAGAAAATTGATGATATCACCAAACCAAGGCATAGAACTAAGAGAAAGTAAACATTCGTTAAGAAAGTAATCATTGATTGGTGTGATGTTAGATGTTGAATCTATTATCAATCTTGACAAATGATTCGCAACAACATTTTTTATGCCTTTCTTGTCCTTGATTGTTTCCTGAGAATAAATCATTTGCAAATCTTCAGATTCATTGAAGTCAATTTTACTCAAAGTGGATTCAAATTAATCATAAACTAATTCTTCTATAAGATCTACTTCCTGTAAATCATTATCATCTCCGGGTTGCTTGCAAATGTTAAAAACATTCATCTCTAATCTCATAAGAAGGCATCTATTTAATAGCATCCAACAAAGGTATATTGATCCTTAGTTGTTTGAAAGTTTTAAAGATTTCAGAATTGTGATTGACTTTCCTTTGTTTGGTCATGGCATGTGAAATGGAAGTGCTAGTGGGAAATTAGTCTTTTCTTTGCAATGTTCAGGTGCAACCCCTTCCTTACCCTTGGAGATTAACTCATCTTTCTCAAAAGGTTCAAGAGTGGGTTTTTCAATAACCTTACCACTGCGAAGAGTGATGACTGATTTGACTTGATCCATGTGTTGGCTTCCGGAGCTACTTGCACTTGGATTGTATTGCCTTTGAGATTTTACTGTGGTTAAGATGGAAATTTGCCTTTCTCTTGAAAACTAATAGCAAATGTGAATTTTGCAAGAGTATCTTTGAAATCTGCCATGGTTTGAGTTGAGTGTTGATTGTTTCTTACTTTTCAATGAATGCATGCAATGTTTCCTCAAGATTTCTTCTAGGAGGGGAGCATAAGGAGGTGCATATCCTTGAGAATTTTAAAAATTATGGTGGGCTTGAAATGGTGATTGTGAAGTTTGTGCATTGTTGTTACCACTCCTCCAACTAAAATTTGGATGATTTCTCTAACCAGGGTTGTGCGTTTACGAGTATGGGTTACAATTTGGCTTTTGAAAACTGTTTAAAGCATTGGCCTGTTCATGGAGACATTCCTTAAAAGAAGGCAAAGTTGTACAATCATTGGTTGAATGTTCGTTCATTTCATAAATTTTAATTGACCACTCTTTTTAAATTCAATTTGGCTTGGAGGTCATGATCTTTCCTAAGGTTGTGCATTCCTCCACTGGATGTATGAGGTTGGGTTTTACTTGGTGCCTCATAAGTGCCTATAGTGTCCTGATTTTGAGCATTTTTAGCTAACAAGTCTAGGTACTCCATTGCTTCATCAGGGTCTTTATTTTAAAATGTTCCATTACACATCAATTCCACCATTTGCCTATCTTTAATTGTTAACCCTTCATAAAAATATGAAACCAATCTTCATGTTTCAAAAACATGATGATGACAAGTATTAAGCAAGTCTTTATACCTATCCCAACATTGATAAAATGTTTCTCCTGGTTTTTGAGTGAAAGTGATGATTTGTCTTTTGAAAGAGTTTGTTCTATGAGAAGAAAAAAACTTGTTCAAAAACTGTTGTTACATTTAATCCCAAGTACGAATGGATCCTGACCTAAGATTTTATAGCCATGTTTTAGCTTTATCTTTTCATGAAAAAGGAAAAAGATTTAATTTGATGGTGTTCATGCTATAATTTAAGTCATTATAAATGTTACAAACTTCTTTAAATTCTCTCAAATGCATGTACGGATTTTCTAGATCTAAGCCATGAAAAGTAGGTAAAAGTTTAATAATGTCTGGCTTAAAATTGAAGTGAGATGCATCAGGAGGGAAAACTATACATGATGGTGCACTTGTTCATGTTGGATTCATATGGTCTTTAAGTGTTCTAACACGATCATTCTCATTATTAAATGACTGGTTATCTTTTTCAGCCATATTTTCTGAAGAAGATGAGGATTTCCTACAAAGTCTACCATTTAATGTGCTTGACCAAACTCTCATGCAAGTGCAGGAAAAAAAAAAGAAACACAAGTTAGATAAGAGAAAATTGAAAAGAAAACAAAATAAAATTTATAAAGTAACTTACCTCCTAGGCAACATTGCCAAAAACTTGACACGAACAAAGAGTTGATGTCATATCCCAAGTGCAGGAGTGTCAAAGTAATAAATAACCCGGCAAGACCGAGGCCGATCCACAGGGAGGTCAATTATATAAATTACAAATAATATAAATATAATATAATAAAACAAAGAATTAAATAGAACTTTGAGATGTGAGATTAATTTTGGAATTAAACAATGATAAAAACAATTTTCAAGGTTAGACGATTCACTACTGGTATTAGAAATAAGTATAGTATAAACTCTTTTTATTACTCAACTCGAAACCACACACAAAGGCGGTTCCGATCGCATGGTTTATCCTTAATAGTTCATTATAAATTTTTAACATGATTATATTAATTATCTTATTTTAATAACACCATACTTTTGAATATTATTAGGAATTCATGATGCTAACTTATTATGTTAACAACAAATCAAGTTCCTCTCACAACGATGTTGGCCGAAGATTATGAAGGATCAAGCATTTATTATACCAAGTGTTGTACAACACAAATCTAGATTAATCATTTAACAAGCAAGATATTAAGAATTAGTAAGATAAAAAGATAAGACATATTAATAACAAACTTTCTTGGATATAAACATTGAAGTCCATGTTCAGTTTATATTATACATATTCTAACACCATTAGTGAAACATTTTCACATTGACAAATTAAACTTAGTTAAACATTATGAAGAAGAGAAATATAAATAAACAAGATAAGAACATAGTTATGATATAAATTAAGTAAGAGTAGTAAAGGAAATGCAAAGCATAAACAAGAGATTAATGAAAATAAAACATGAAATAAAACTTGAACATTACAAGGAGAGAAAGCAAGAAATGATCTTGATCTGAAAACCAAGATGCCTAAATATATGGCAAATGCCTCTTTTTATAGACTAAAAATAACTATTCATTTGGTAATTAACTATTGAATTACTGGCCAACTAATGACTTATTGGATTTGGTGGTTTAAGTATGGATTTGTTTTCTAGATGAAATGACATTTCTACGATTAGCATTTGGCAAAGTGGCCTTTATGAAAGTTGTAGGAATTTGTCTTAGCTTTCCACCAAACAGAGAATGAGTGCATTTAAACTTCTAGAACTTGCAATATGGGTTGAACACTGAATAGTGTCTGGGCTGCAAGACAAATTCAGACTTCTCTCTTGTTGCTAAGATTTGGATTCCAAAATAGCATAATTGAGTCTTGAACTCTAATGAATATTTTAGGCATGTGTCTTAGCTTTCCATCCATATAAACCAGACCTAAATCCAAGGTCTATAGCTCCAAATATGACCCAATGATTGAATGGTATTTCAGTTTAAACCAACATCTCTTCTTTAAACTTAACCCTTTTTTTGTCCTTTCACTTTCAATAGTTAATCACATCAATCAATCCTTTGAATTGTGAGATATGCTTGTATTTAAAATGAGCATTACCATAAATTAAAGCTATTTTATATTATCAGACTTGTTATTATAAAACATGCTTAAGTTAGGGAATTTGATGATACTTTAAGTGCAATATGATTATATAAAACCTTAATGAGAATGCACTCTAATTAGTATACAAAAAAACAATGGGGCTTGATCTTGAAAATTTTTATTGTTGCCGCAAAAAAAAAAAGAAGAAGAAAATCAACATTTTGGAGTTTGGCTGATAGCTAGGGAAAGAAAATTTGTCATTGGAAATTTGTGTTGCTCTTTATCTTCTTTCAGGTTCTATCGTTGTTTGATTTAATTTTCAGTTTGGATAGTAATTCTCTTTAGTATTATTGCTTCCATTTAGTTTATTTCGTGTCTTCGAATAGTCATATTACTCGCATAAATTTGCATTACTACTCGTGAATTTGTCATCGTAGTTTTGTTTTGTTAATTTCCTAAATTTCTTGCTTCTTGAGTCTATATCAAATTTATAAATTCACTACGTAGTTGGTTGTTTTTTTGAATTGTTGCTAAATGATTTCAAGAACTAAAGAAAGACAATTTGAATGGAAAAAGGCATAGGGAGCATATTAGAGTGAAAAACCTATAAATTTGTATGAAACACGAGTGTGTGAGGTGTTGTTTTTATTGCTAATGATTTTCGTGTGAGTTTAAAAAAAATAATGTCTTCTAACAATATGCCACCAAAGAAGGGTGAAATCCTAGAAGATAGGATTTCGAGAAAACAACAATAGATGGAATTTATGTTTGATGAGCTGATGACTAGAATTGAAAAATTAGAGACTAGGTCTAATGGGGGACATAGTAAAAAGGGTAGAGAAGCTAGGAAGGAGGAGAGTGTTGCTAGGAACTCTACAGATGAAGCCAAGGATGATCTTAACCATGGTAGTGGGTTCCGTACATATAGGGGAGAGAGGTATGAGAATCGGCTAAGGAGGGGACATATTCAGCCACTTAGGGATTCTGAGTATAGAAGGGTTTTTGATGATTTGGGTGATGTAGACTGAAATTTGGGTAGTGTTAAGTTAAAAACTCCAACCTTTAAGGGAAAAACTAATCTAGAAGCTTACTTTGATTGGGAAAAAAAGGTGGAGATGATTTTTGACATCCATAGGTACTCTGAAGAAAAGAAGGTTAAGTTAGTGGTAGTGGAGTTTACTAATTATGTCATGGTTTGGTGGGAGAGATTGGTGGTAGAAAGAAGAAGGAATAGAGAAAGACCAGTTAGCATATGGAAGGAGTTGAAGATAATAATGAAGAAGAGGTATGTTCCTAAACACTATTATAGGGAGTTATTTAATCATTTACAAATGATTACATAGGGTAATAAGAGTGTTGTTATGGTGAATAGATAGGTGATGATTTCTTTTTCAGTAGGCAAGTATAAGGATGAAGTGTTATGTGATGTTGTGCCTATCCATGCTACTCATATGTTATTAGAGAGGCCTTGACAATTTGATAGAAAAGCTAAGCACTAAGGGTTTAAGAATAGGTATTCATTGGAGAAGGATGGTAGAATTTATACACTTGCCCCACTAACACCAAAGCAAGTGTATGAAGATCAATTCAGTTGAAGAAAAGCTATGAGGAGGAGCACTCAAATTAGGTCAAAGTGGAAGAACAAGTCGAACAACATGGTAAGAATGTGAGGAAGAGTGAAAATAAAGTGAGCCATGAGTTGAAAACAAAAGATGATAAAGTTTTAGCCCTTAGAAAATTAGGAGGGGTCATGACCAAAAAGAAAAAAAATAGAAAAGAGACCGAGAGTTGAGAGAAGAAAGAAAAGGTGAGAAAAGAAGAGTATGTCGAAAAGTGGAAAAAAACCTTAATTGCTTTGCAAAATCTAGTGATCTTAAACATGCTTATCTTTTTGAATTGCCTATGATTTTACTTGTGTATAAGGAGGCATACTTTAACTCTAATAATTTGGATTCCTATGTTCCTAGTGTTGTTAAAGTTCTTTTACATGAATTTGAAGATGTCTTTCCAGAAGAGATTCTTAGTGGCTTGCCGCAAATTAGGGGAATTGAACATCAAATCGACTTTGTTCCATGAGCATCTATACCAAATAGGCCTGCATATAGGAGCAATCCCGAAGAGTCTAAGGAACTCCAATGGCAAGGGAGGAGTTGATGTCGAAATGATACATTCGTAAAAGCATGAGTCCTTGTGCAGTTTTCGTGCTTTTTGTCCCAAAGAAAGACAAGACTTGGCGAATGTGTGTTGATTGTAGGGCTATTAATAACATCACTATAAAGTATCGACATCCTATTCCCATATTAGATGATATGTTGGATGAATTGCATGGTTCTAAAATGTTTTCAAAAATTGATTTAAAAAGTGGTTATCATCAAATTAAGATGAAAAAAGGGGATGAATGGAAAACTGCTTTTAAAACTAAATATGGTTTGTATGAGTGGTTGGTTATTCCTTTTGGACTTACTAATGCACTTAGTACTTTTATGAGATTGATGAATCATGGTTTGCATGCTTTCATTGATAAGTTTGTAGTTGTCTACTTTGATCATATTTTGATTTATAGTAAAGAGTTTGATGATCATATGGATCATTTGAGACAAGTTCTTGATGTGCTTAGAAAATAGTCCTTAAATGCTAATTTGAAAAGGTATAAAAGGTATAAAGATGGATAAGGCTAAGGTTAGGGCTATTCAAGAATGGCCTACACCAAAATCAATAACAGAAGTTAGAAGTTTTCATGGTTTGGCTAGTTTCTATAGGAGGTTTGTTAAAGACTTTAGTATAATAACATCTCCATTGACTGAAATCATTAATTAATCCATAAGATTCAAGTAGGGTGAAGAACAAGAAAGTATTTTTAGCTTGTTAAAATCAAAGTTAATTTCAGCACCATTACTATCTTTACCTGATTTTAATAAAGCTTTTGAGATTGAATGTGATGCTTCAAGAATAGGTATTAGAGCTGTTCTAATGCAAGAGAAATGACCCATTGCTTATTTTAGTGAGAAACTCAATAGTGCAGCTTTTAACTATTCGACTTATGACAAGGAGTTGTATGCATTTGTGAGAGCATTGAAAAGTTGGCAACATTATCTATGTTGAAAAACTACCTGGACTTTCCAAAGAAGTGTCAAACTTGTCATTTTCATGTAAATTTTATTCACCAATAAATAGAGCCTTTACATCCTATAGTCACATCTTGATCTTTTGATGTATAAAGCATTGATGTAGTTTGTCCTAACTTCGAAGTATTTGGCTAGGCATTCATACATATTGATAGTTAATGATTACTTCTCCAAGTAGGCAAAAGTTATACCATTGAATGAAGTGAAGAAGGAAATGGTGGATGTTTTCATCAAAATTGGCATTATTTTTTTATATGGGCCTCATTACATCATCATAAACAATAGAAAGTTATTCTATAATAGTCTCATAGATAATTTATGGTAAATTTGGTTTCATCTAGTATAGTTTGTCCATATATAATGGTATTTATTGTAGATAGTTGTTTGAGTCATTCAACAAGACTTTGTATAATCTTTTGAAAAAGATGGTGGCAAAGTTAAAGAGAGATCGGCATCAAGGAACTGGAGAAGTTGTTTGAGAATACTATATAACGTATTAATGCAATAACAAGCAACTCCATGCTCTCTCGTTTATGAAACTAAAGTTGTTCTTCCTTTGGAATTTTAAATCCCACCCTTAAGGATTGTTATTTAAGAAGGCCTATTAGTCAAGAAAACGCAAAATTGCACCTACAAGAACTTGAAGTATTGGATAGGAAAAGACTCAAAGCGCAATAATATTTGGCTAGGGTTTTCAAGGCTTTCAATAGAAAAGTTCGACCCTAATCTTTCAAAGATATAATTCTTATTGATTGAAGGCCAATAGTCATCCCTACGTATAGGTGGAAAGTTCATTTCAAAGTTCATCATCAATAAGGTTCATATAAGATTGCAGAGAAAGATGATCTGCATATCGACTTTATTAATAAGAAGTTCTTAAAGCAGCTCTACTCCTGAAAATTCTACATCTCTCATTGTCACATTATTGTGTGATCTGTAAGGCATAAAAACAAAAATTCATTTGAACTATGTTATAACTTGATCTTTCATACATAGAGGTATTGTAATAGCCCGACTTTTTCAAAGCTAAAATTGATGGTATTTTTTTTTGTCCTTGCGTCCTTAATGCTTTTCACAGTAGCATCCCAAGGTTAACAATAAGTTTCATTCCTTATCATGGCATAATTCTGGTATGGTTGTCATAAATCAACATCCCCATAAAATGGTTATTCAATATATATAACCATAATATTATATTTACATATTCGTAAGTTCATGTTATATCACATTAACATTTTTACAAGTTCGCGTTCTTGTTCTAACCTCGTTATCATCATGAGTTTATCCAAAAGTGTCGAATAACAATACACATCTAGTACATTCGATGCATTTCATAATAACATTCTAGAAATTGATAGATGGATTCCATTCATTAGTATTGCACAATATGCATATAATAGTGAGAATCAATATCTTTATAAAAAGTGTTCATTACACTATCCACAACATCATATTGGACTTTACATCCCATTAACATATGCATAAATTAGTGTTCCCAATCTAATATTGTATCGTTATGAGTTCATACAAAAGTATCCATCGGTAACTATACCACTAGTACATTCGTTCCTATCAAATACATAACACCTAAAATATACTATTACATACATCTTTCAGAATATGTGAACCCATGGAATGGGTTTTCCTATGCACATTGATTGTGTGATGTCCCTGTTACAAAAAAATAGCATGGATACAAGAATTGTAAATAATCTAAACATGAAAATAAACAACTAGAAAAGCATTATTATTACTTTTCGTTATCAACTTAAAATTGATACATTCCTTCTTTTACTTCTTATATGCATTATACAATCCTTATTATTTCGTTAAATGTATTATTCTCACTTATACACCCCTAACCTCTCCATATGAGTTGTGGGGCCAAAGTTTAAACATCGGTCGGGGTTAATTTCTTCACTTTAACCTAATCATCCACTTTGGATGCTTTTAGCCATAGCTAATCAGAACATCCAAACTCGGTCATCCATCTCGGATGTCATTAACTAAAACTAATCACAAAATCAAACTTGTCATCTCTTATGGATACCATTAGTCGAACTCAATCATCATAATCAACTCAGTCATCCATCTAGGATGCTATTAGCCAAAGCTAATCATCATATTCAACCTAGCCATCCCTCTAGGATGTCATCATTCGAAGCTAATCATCAAACATAACCCGATTATCCATCGCAAATGCCATTAGCCGAAGCTAATCATCAATTCATCTTGGCCATCCCCTTAGGATGCCGTTAGCTGAAGATAACCATCAATCGCAACTCAACAATCCCTCTAAGATGCCATTAGCCGAAGCTAATCATAATACTCATTCAACATTCTATAATAGTTAAGCATTCATTATATCTCAATAGTAGATAATTCATAATACTCATAAAAATATTTCATATCAATTTAGCATTTCTTATAACACAATAGTAGATCCTTTTGTAATAGTACAAACATTTCGTAATAGATTAGCATTTATTATAATGTAACGATAGACCCTTCATAATTCTCGTATAAACATTCCATAATAATTTAACATTCATTATAACACAATAATAGTCCCTTCATAATACTCATACAAACATTCTGTAGCAGTTTAGCATTCATTATAACACAATAAAAATCTTTCATAGTACTCATACAAACATTTTATAACAATTTAACATTCATTATACCATAATAGTCGATCCTTCGTGATATTCATACAAACATTCCATAACAATTTAGTACTAGCTATAAAATTATAAAAGATTCTTCGTAATAAATTCACTTCAAAAAATTAACATTATGTTAGAAAGGGTGGAAGCCATCTACATGTTCCTCCCATAGGGTGTCCTTGTTTGTTTGCATGTCCGATCCTATTTGCATCACTTAACACATCAATGATCACAAATCAACACATTTACATTTGGTAATCACATAACTCGTCATCATACATATTCCAAGAATACACATGTTCACATTCAAGTGTTTCACACATTACACAATCATACAATGAAATCATTACAAGCATTTAAGTCATTTCTAACATGTAAGTCTGTTGTAGAAAATCATTAGCAAAAGCTGGTTCGCTGGTGGCATAGAATTCGGTAGCAAAAACTGCTTTACTGGTTACATAGAATTCTGCAGCAAAAACTTATTCACTAGTGACACAAAATTCAACAACAAAAACTTATTTGTTGATGGCCCACAATTTATCAACAAAAACTACTTCATTAGTGACATAAAATTTGGCAGTGAAAACTTATTCGCTGGTGACCTAAAATTCATCAATGAAAACTGATTCACTGGTGACCTAAAATTCTACAGCAAAAATTGATTCACCGATAACATAGAATTTGGCAGCAAAAACTGAGTCGTTGTCGACTCAAAAATCATTAACGCAATTCCCATCCTACGGCTAACACATGAAATTGTTAGTGTACTTAGTTAACTATTAACACAGAAATCATTGATGAAAACTAAGTTGCTATCGACCTAGAAATCATCAATGCAAACCATTTCTACGGCTGACACTGAAATCATCATCGCATATAGGCCTCTACTGACTTAGAAATCATTGACAAAAATTGAGTCGCTACCAACCCAGAATTCATCAACATAACCCAGTTCTATGGCTGACGTTGAAATCGTCAGCGCATATAAGTCTCTGCTAACTTAGAAATCATTAATGGAAACTAAGTCACTGTCGACCCAGAATTCATCAACGCAACCCAGTTCTACGGTTGACACTGAAATCGTCTGCGCATATAGGCCTTTGCTGACTTAGAAATTGTTGATGAAAATTGAGTCGTTGTTGACCTAGAATTCATCAATGCAACCCAGTTCCACGGCTAACACTGAAATCATTAATGCACAAATCCTACTGTCAACATAGAAATCATTGATGAAAATTGAGTCACTACTGATTCAAGAATCGACAGCGACAGTCAAGTCATTTTTGTCTTAATTTCTCCATCATTTAAGCATATGGTTTACACTAGGCTTTCCCCTTATCTTATAACACTCCCAAAATGAATTGAACATAGACCATAGTGAACCACATTCAATTTATCATAAGTATAATCACAACAACATGCCATAATTCATATCTTCATTCGCCTTATCCATATTCATGTAAATTCATCAATCTCATAACAAAAATCAAAGTATTAACATTAACATAAATTTTGTTTCAACACAAATATTTTTCTAGGAATCCAACAAGATCACACCCTATATATTTCATCATTTCATTTCACATTTCATGCAAGTTCATCAATCACATGTAAAAAATTAAGGCATTATCATCAACATGCATTTTTTTTTAGTTTAAACAGGTTCTTAGGAGTTCAACATGGTCATTGTTATGTATTTCATCACACAAACACATTATTTCCGGCCCTTTAACTGTGGTCGACCCTCTTTCAAGTTTGTTCATTCATATTTGTTCATTTCTCTTATTGAATGTTCTAGAGTTGGGTCCCTTATTCAGCCCTAGTTTTGTCCCTTTTCCTAATCTAGTTTTCCTTAGCAGCTGGTGTATGGATCCTATGCCATTTACTTGGGGTTTTTTGATTAGTACCTAAAAGTGCATTTTTATCAAGGTTTTATATCAATATTTTGTACTTAAAGTATCAATAACTCCTTAACTAAAGCATGTTTTATAATAACATATCTAATTATATAAGATACCTTTAATTTATGGTAAATGTTCATCTTAAATGCAGGCCTATCACATAAATAAAATAATTGATTGATGAGTTGAAGTACTGAAATTGAAAGGATAAAGAGATGGCCAAACTTAGAAAAGAGATGTTGGTGCAGTCCAAACTGGAACACTGTTCAGTAATTGGGTCATATCTGGAGCTGTAGATCTTGGATTTAGGTCCATTTTATATGTATGGAAAGATAAGACATAGGCCTACAACTTTCATGTGGAGCCCAAGATTTAAAAAGGCCGTTTTCAAGTCCAAATTGTAGAAACAACAAAGAAGTCCGAATTTGTTCTGCAGCCCAGACACTGTTCAGTGTTCAGCCCATATCTCGAGTTCTAGAAGTTCAAATGATCTCAAATTTTTACCTTGGAAAGATGAGACAATTTCCTAGAACTTTCATGATTTAAGTTTGTTCAAATTATGACGTCATCAATGACGTTTTTGGCAGACAAGAAGATAAGAATTGTCACCAAGTCAAGATGTGGCCACCCACTCATCAATTAGTCAACAAATCAATAGTTTTGAATTTTGGCCTATAAAAGGAGGCATTTGCCATGTATTTAGGCATCTTGGTGTTCAGATCAAGATCATGCTCTTGCTTTCTCTCTTTGTATTGCTTATGCTTTGCTTTCATTAATATCAAGTTTATGCCTTTCATTTCCTTTCTTTTACTTAGTTAACTTTTATCTTACTTATGTTCTTATCTTGTTTATTTATGTTTCTTTCTTTCATTTTGTCTAGCTAAGTTAATTATGTCAAGGTGAAAAGGTTACACTAATGGTGTAAGGATAAGTATAATATAAACTCAACATGGACTTTAATGTTGGATACTAACATGCTTTATATTTGTTATCTTATTCACTTTTAATACTTTGCTTGTTAAATGGTTAATCTAGATTTATGTTGTATAACACTTGGTACAACAAATACTTGGCACTTTCATAGCCCATACTGTATGGTATAACCGACACCTGAGCTATGAAAGGAACTTGATTTGTTGTTAACATAAGTTATAATCATGAATGCCTGAAAACATTTACAAGTATTAGCATTATTCGAATAAGATAGCTAATGTAATCATGTTAACAATTTATAATCTGATTGGAACCTACTTGTGTGTGGTTTCCAATTGAATAATAAGGGTTTCTACTATACTTGTTTGAAATACCATTAGTGGATCCTCTAACCTTGACATTTGTTGTTATCATTGTTTAACCCTTACATTAATCTTCCATCTCAAAGTTCTCATCAACTTCTTCTTCTTCTTCCTCCTTATTATTAGTATTATTATTAGTATTATTGGTGTTATTATTATTATTACTACTATTACTATTACTATTACTATTACTATTACTATTACTATTATTATTACTATTATTATTATTATTATTATTATTATTCTTGTTATTGTTGTTACTATTGTTGTTGTATTATTGTTGCTTATAATTTATACAAGTAACCTCTCTGTGGTTCGACCCCGGTCTTGCCGGGTTATTTATTACTTCGACACTCCTGCACTTGGAAAAAGACATCAATCTTTTGGTCGTATCATTTTCTTCTCCTTTTGGTCCCAAAGTCATAAGAACAGGTGGAGAAGTGTTCAGGTTCATACCTCACGGTTTTCAACAGTTTTAGAAAGGGATTTAGTAGTATGTTCTTCTCTTTCTGTTCGGTTTCTTCCTTTCCTCACATGTTGTCCAGCTGGTTCTAGACCCTTTCTCCTTTCATGTTTTTAGTTGTTCAACCTTCCCTCTCACTCTCCCTTCTCTCTCATGCTTAAGAAAGGCACATGCAAATGGGGTTTTGTTTAGTTTTCCTTGGAAAAGAGGAGGAGGAGTAAGAATATGCAGCTCTTGCAACTGTTTTTGGAAGAGGAAGGGTCACCTTTCCTCTCTTCTTGCATTTATAAGCCCTTTTAAATGAGAGGGGGTGTTTGGGTGCTGGTTATCTTTGGTTCCTATCCCTCTTTTGAGTTATCATAGGGCTGGTTTTATCCTTCAAAAATCTTAACCTAAGATAGGCCAGTTCTTCCCCATCATTTTTCCCTAAAGCAGGCCAACTTGTTTTCCTCAGAGTCATCTTAGTGTAAGTCGGCCTAACACTAATTTTTATTGGGTGTTACAAGTACATTGGTAGCTTATAATTTATTCAGTATTCAGTCTTCACTAAAAACCAATCATACTTAAATTCGGTTATTTGCTTTGAAGTGTTGTCATTTGATCCATCTATAATATTATAATCATGTTAAGCGGTGCATCTCGATGAAGTAAAAAGAAAGTATATGTGATTTTATCATTGAGAGCATGTCCTATTCATAGCCACCATTACCATGTGCTAAGAAATTATTGATGGAAGCATTCTTATAAAACTTAGTTTGGCTTGACATGTTGACTTAAAACCTAGATGCCCCAAGGTTTTGGACAGGTTTTACATAATAAAAAGTCAAAGTTGTAATTGTTTTGGCTAAACTCGAGCAACCCACCAGGTCAAATAAGAACCTAGGTGACCCAGCATAACACTAGTGAGACTTCGCTTATAAATATTTTTTAATGAACAAAACAATGTCGTTTTGTGTTAAAGATAAAAATCTCGACTTCCCTTTCTCCTTCCTCTGTTCATTATCTCTTCTTCTTTTTGTGTTAGCTTCATTTCATTCTATGATAAAAAAAAAACCATAACTTAGTCCAATCACCTCACTCGCTCTTTTTATTCTTCATTTATTTTTGACATTTGCTCTTTCAAAAGCAAATTATATGTAAATAACAATTCTTTTTTTAATGTCAATTTTAATCAATAATATTTATTATGTTGCAATACTGAGTTTCCACTTGATATTTTGATGAAACAATAGGTTACATAAAAAATACAATTCTAAATAGACTAGTTTCTTCATTCTTTTGTCACATTTTTGGTTGTTTAAAGGGGGTTGAAATTTGGTCTCTAACATACAATGATTTTGTCCACTTTGTAGTAAAAGTGTTGGTTAAGATATTGTTTTCTTAAACAAAAAAGGGAAAAAAAGTAAAGGATGAAATAGAGATTTATTTTTTATACTTGTCAATTCTTGAATTGGTCGTTCGGTACTTGTCCTTTGAGGCAACTTGATGAATTATAGTGTGGTGAGAAGGATGTTTTCCTTTTTCTAGACATGTTCTAATGGAAATTTCTCCTATGCAAATTCTTTTAATGCAAAATTATTTTGAATCCATGATTAGTTCATCTGAATGTGAAACGAAAAACAATATGTTATATATGTTCTAATTGTCTTCAATGATTTAATGTAACTTAAAATAAGTAGGTTGATGCCTTTAAACAAATTGTATTTAGTAAACAACAAAATAGTTTTTATGACCTACAGCCACATAAAATGTAGTAACTAGTTACAATGAATCAATGTATTTTATCACTTGAATATTCTAGTTGTATTTGTTGTCATTATATATTAATATCTTCTCATTAATCCTATTACAGTGATGTAAAATATATTCTCATCGTGTTAGTACTCCAAATAAATATTCTTCAATGGCCAATCATCTTAACCTTTAATTTTTGTAATTGATGGTATAAAAGAAAGAATAGATGTAGCATAAAGTCATTAGAGAGAAGCTTCTAAACTAAGTGTGGGATGCAAAAATAAAAACAAAACAAAATTAGTATGCTTATATTGTTGTAAATGTTTTTCAAGTGGTGCTATTAATCAATTCAAGATTTTTTTTCGCTAGAACTAAAGGAGAAGTGGAACAATGTCGCAAATGTTCTTTGGATATTTATCATCAATTTTTTTAAATCTTCACAGGAATATTAAGAAAAAGAAAAAAAGCTAGAGAAATACAAGCAAATTTCAATCCATATAGTGCACAACAAATGGATAATAAAGAGAGAATATTAAACACTTAGAAGATGATGACAATGATAATAGTGATGACAATGTTAATGTGGATGTTGATGGTAAAAAAATATTACCACTAAAATATGTCAAAAAAAGGAAAACAAACGACTACAAGTTTTGAAAAAACAAAAGGAAGATACAAATAGAAATGTAAAGCCACACTGGAGAGCATAGGAGTTTGAGGTTGGTGATGAAGTGTGGTCCTGAGAAAAGAAGACAAGCAAAGAGATGCGGTTAATTGCGGCAGCGAAGGATTTTGCCATTTGAGAGGTATATTTCATACCAATAGCAACTTATAGTGCTTAAAAGTCTCTTCAAAGTTATTGGCATAACAAAAAATAGTTGACTGGTGTGATCTTGCTATAGCAAAATGAATAATTGATGTATGTATATCATTTAATATTGTTAACTCTGTTTATTATAAGCATGCCATAGATGTTGTAACAACTAGGGGTCTTGAATATAAAGGATCAAACTTCCATGCCCTTTGTGGTTATTACTTGGCGAAAAAAGTTGATGAAGTTAAGTTTTGTGTGGAGAGTTATCAAGAAACTTGGAAAAAAACTTGTTGCACATTGATGGTTGATAGATGGATAAATTAAAAAGAAGAACTTTAATTAACTTCTTAGTTTATTGTCCTAAATGAACAACTTTTTTTAAATCTAAGGAAAAGGCATCAAAGACTGTTGGGTTGTTGTAAGAGTTATTTAGATATGTTGTTTTGCATGTTAGGCCTAAAATAATTATGTATATGGACTGATAACGTTTCTAATTATGTTGTTGTTGACAAATTTGTCGCACGTGTGCCACGTTGCGGCGATCGTCCACCCTCAAGTATGTATCTATCTAATGGCAAACATGGGGAGGCAAGGAATTCTTGTCTTTTATCAGTGGAAAGATGGAATGAGAGTTGCCACCTAGTATTTTGGTCACTAGAAACTCTAACTTGTCTCAGAGATCGGGTACGGGGACTGGTTGTATAAATGGAATGTATTAGCACCCCAAATATGTCTTACCCAAGGTAAGCTGCATTGTTTAATTGTCTGATAAATATCTAAGGTCTTGTCGTGTTTTCTAGATGTTGGTCCGTCTATGGTTTAAGAAAAGTCTTTCTAGGTAAGGAGATCCTTATTTTATCGGGTAAAAACCTAAAATATTTTATGTCATCAAAAGAAATACCTTTTTAATAGCGAGAATACGTTTTATGTATAAATTTGTAATCCCAGATACTAAAAGAAAACAAAATATATTTTTTTGAAATTTTTGAAATATTAAGATAGTTCTCGTGACTCTAATAAACTGGTTATTAAAGCCAAAATGCATGCAAAAACAATTTTTTTATATGAAAATATGATATGATTTTTTTTCTTTGAGAGACTAGGTTGTATGCATGATGAAAAAAACTTTTTTTTTGTTTTATAAATTTTTCAATGTTTAGACGAAAACCAGGTATTTTAATACCGGATTTGTATCTTTACGGTATAAAAATAAAAATTGATATTAATCAAAATGAAAAGAAAAATATGCGGGACAATTACAATCTTTTTTTGAAAATTTTTGGAATTTTTTTTAACTGGGCCGGACCCGGCCTAGATGTTTTGACCAGGGCGGCTTTGCTTGGCCTAGGGAATAGTGGAGAGTGAATTAATTCACTCTCCACTGTTCACGTAGAATAGTGGAGCAGCCCGAGTGAGGAAGAAGAAGAAGAGAAGTGGAAGCTGACCTCGCGATGAGGCGTTGTGGTTCACGATGTCGGTGTCTCACGGTGGCGTTATTGTCGTGGCAGCTGGTGGTTCCAGATGGCGGTGGAAAAAGATACACAGTTATTGCTATTTATTTATTTTTTTAAGATGCACAGGTTTCTCCTTTTTGTTCTTCCTGAATGTTGCAGCGAAACCAGCAGGGGGGAGATGATGGTGAGAGGCTGACGGTGACGTTGTTTCAAACAACGGAGAGAGTGAACAAAAAGAGAGTGAGGTTACTGTTCTTGTTTGATATCTCTTCTTCTTTCCCCTGTCTTTTTTATCCCCTGTTTCCTTCTCTCTAGTTTTAACAATGATCTCCCCCTCGTCCCCCTTCTGTTTCTTTTTGTTTTCCTCTGTTTTTTTCTCCCCAAAAAACTCTTCTTTGTTCCTCCTTGTTTCATATAAACAATTCCTAGTTTCCTCTGTTTTTGTTTTTCTGTCTATTCATTCCCTCTGTGTTTTTTATTGTACCTCTATTTCCTTCTCTCTAAACTGCCCCCCTCCTTTTCACCCCCCAGTTTTCTTCTCTACCTCTCAATATTTATAGGCAGAGGGAGAGAGGATCACCCTGCCCTGTCCTATCATGGTACAGGGCAAGGTGGCGTGGGGCGGCTCTGCGTAACCGCCCCTGCCTTTGTAGGGCATGGTTTTCTTCTTCTTTCGGCATGGTGACAAGGTAACGAGGCATGGGTTGCATTAATGGTGGTAGGGTATGGGATGTGGCTTGTCAGGATTTGTGCAAGTGGGAGGGGATGAGAGAGAGTGGGAAGAAAAACGAGAAAAAAAGATTTAAAAAAAACAACTTTTCTTTCCCCTGCTACACGTCCAGGGGAAGAACATTGTCATTTAAAAACGGCACTATTTTGTAATTCTATCTTCTTTTTCTTCTTCTTTTTTGAAACAAAGAAATGAATTTAGAAGTAACCTAAAAATGGGTTATGACAGTTGCTCCCTTTTCACAATGCTTACGGAGCAAAGACTTTGCATACTAAGTTTTGTAAAGATAAATAAAACTGAAATTTTGATACTGATTTTCTCAAAGTTTGGTTGACTTGAAGCTCTGTCTTCACAACAATTCTTTTCAACCAGGAACTAACAATCAAAATTGTGTATAACTTGGTCATTTTTGGATCTCGATCTGATGATCTTCTAAATTTTGTCTTTGGTTGGGTTAACTTGAAATCTCATTTGACGATTCTCTTTAACCATAACCTAACTTTTCTTCCTGGTGATGGGGTTTGAACTTTTTTTTTTCTTTTGAGAATTTCCTAATGGAAGGGTTTTTCTCATTTTTCTTTCAATGTTGGTAGCTCGGCCAATGTGAGATCCTATCTGGCGATCTCCTTTAACCAAAACTATAATTATGTATGTAGCTTAGTCAACTTGAAATCCCATCTGGCGACTCCCTTCAACCGAAGCTAGAATCTATGTGTGGTTGGGTTAACCTGGGATCTCATCTAGAGACCTTCTTTAACCAGAACCAAGTTTGTCTATATGTAGCTCGGTCAACCTGAAATCCCTTCTGGTGACTCCCTTTAACCAAAGCTCAAATTTGTGTATGATTGGGTTAACTTGAAATCCCATCTGGTGATCTTCTTTAACCAGAACCAAAAAATATGTAAAAAGTGGTCTCATTGTAATGGGTGACCTACCCAAGAAAGAAATGATGGAGTGGTCTCATTGTAATGGGTGACCTACCTAGGTGGAAGAATGGTCTCATTGTAATTAGTGACCTACCTAGACAAAACTAAAATGCGGAGAATGGTCTCATTGTAATGGATGACCTTCTGTTGCGATGTCACGGTCGCACAAATTAATTACCCTAGCTTAAAACACACAAGATAGTATAGAGCAAGCAAGGGGTCGATCCCACGAGGAAGTTTCAAGTTAGATTTTTATGTTGTACGTTATGTAATTGGGGGGATTTGGTTTGTGATTATCTAAACTATGGCAGCAATTAAACTAGCAAACAAAATCAATTAAAACTGAAATATATTAAGAAAACAAACCTTGGTCGCAAGCACACATCCACCTACAGAAATCAGAACCGATCCTTGAAACGAAACTCCATTTTTTATTCTGAATTTTTATCTTTTCTTAACGTTGGTTAATTAACAAATCCGCTGTATAACTAACCCTAACCAACAAACAATCAGAGTGTCCGCACTAATGATTTATTCCAATGACAGCCTTAAGATCTAGATAAATTCATTAATCTTAACAACCAAGTTGTCAGCTTGTGTTGCTTTGATCGAATGTTCTCCCTAAGTTTAATAACGTAGTTCTGCTACAATTATCAAGCTTAGTTGATTCACAAGTTTATATACCACAACTTCAGTTTTGATATCAAACTTAGCAATAGATTGTTCACAATAATAACTTAGAGTCTGCTCTAGCAATTAAGATAAACAATCATAGAGAATATGCATAGGAAAACAAACATACTCATTCATAATACAAACTGAAAATAAATGGAAGAATAAATCTCACAGTTCTTGAAATCTGAAGGTGTTTGCGTCCTTGCAACCAAGAAAACGAGCTTAGCCTTGCATATCTATTGAACAACTACTCCTAAAGATGAAAGAATACATGATTTTTGGGTTGTAGAGGGGAAAGTTTGTGTTTCTTCTCTTATGGCTGCCACCCTTCTTTCTTTGATTCTACTGCACTCTCTCTCCCTCTCTCTTGGCTCTCTTAATAGCATAAACTTAGCTGTCTATTTATACACAAATTGTAAGTAAGAAAAATCAAATTTCAAGTGTGAACATCAATAGATGGTGGTAGTGTGAAGGCAGCTGGCGGCTGCTGGCTGGCGGCTGACAGCTGGTTTGTGGTTGGTGGTTTGAGGTTGGTGGCTGCCTTCCTTGACCTTCTGGATTGATTTCCTTGAGGAGCTAAATTACTGAAATTAAAACTTGGATGTCGATTTTGATGCTTCGGGATGTAATTTAGATTCATTTCTTCACGAAACCTGTTTGCTGGCAGAATTCAGTTGTCATCTTTGAAAACTCATATCTCCCTCATATGACGTCGGTTTGGCTGAAATTTGGAGCGTTTATAGACCTTTGAGTCAGGAATCCAAAATAATTGACTTTGCATCAATTGGATATCTACAGCTCCAGATATTGAATTTTGAATGGACAAAGGTCAACACTGGCAGAATGCGAGTTTTGACTTTGAAGGATGTGATTTACATGCTCTTTGTATTTTTATTTTTCTTGACTTAGATTTGTAGAAAGGTATAGATGTTAGCTTTCTAATTCCACTGGAATCACTTCATTTTGACTTTTAGAGCTCACGCTCTACACAAAACATCAACTGAGGGTCAAATCTGCCAATTACCTCCAATTTACTCCTTTTTGCATCTTTCATCTAAAAGTGCCTTCAAAACATAAAACAAAGAATACCAAGGCATTTTATACATAAAACATAGGCAAAACACTAGTTAAATGTGGGTGAAACTATCGAATAATATGGTTACATCACCTACCTAGAAAAATGGTGGTCTCATTGTAATGGATGACCTACCCAGGTGGAAGAATAGTCTCATTTGTAATGGGTGACCTATCCAGGTAAAAAAAACATGGAGAATGGTCTCATGTAATGGGTGACCTACCCAAGTGAAAAAAACATGGAAAATGGTCTCATTATAATGGGTGACCTACCCAAATGGAAGAATGGTCTCATTGTAATGGGTGACCTACCCAGGTAAAAAAAACATGGAGAATGGTCTCATTGTAATAGGTGACCTACCCAGAAAAAATGATGGTCTTATTGTAATGGGAGACCTATCCAGGTGGAAGAATGTGATATCTTAACGATATGATAAGGCTTAAAAGGAGATGAGGGCTCAAAGGCACATTTGAAATAAGGTAGGGTTAGGAAATGCTCTACCTGAAAGATAAGGGTTCAAAGACGTACTTGAAATAAGGTAGGGTTAGGAAACGCACTACCCGAGAGGTGAGGGCTTAAAGGCACTCTCGAAAAGAAGTAAGGGCTCGAAGGCATACTCGAAATGAGGTAGGGTTAGAAAATGCACTACTGATTAGTACTTACAAGTGCATTTTTATCAAGGTTTTATATTATCATTTTGCACTTGAAGTATCAATAACTCCTTAACTAAAGCATGTTTTATAATAACATATCTAATTATATAAGATACCTTTAATTTATGGTAAATTTTCATCTTAAATGCAGGCCCATCACATAAATGAAAGAATTGATTGATGAGTTGAAGTACTGAAATTGAAAGGACAAAGAGATGGCCAAACTTAGAAAAGAGATGTTGGTGTAGTTCAAACTAGAACACTGTTCGGTAATTGGGTCATATCTGGAGCTATAGATCTTGGATTTAAGTCCTTTTTATATGGATGGAAAGATAAGACATAGGCCTACAACTTTCATGTGGAGCCCAAGATTTAAAAAGGCCGTTTTCAAGTCCAAATTATAGCAACAACGGAGAAGTCCGAATTTGTCCTGCAGCCTAGACACTGTTCAGTGTTTAGCCTATATCTCGAGTTCTAGAAGTCCAAATGACCTCATCTTTTTTTTTTCCTGGAAAGTTGAGACAGTTTTCTAGAACCTTCATGGAAGAATCTGTTCAAATCCTGATGTTATCAATGATGTTTTTGGCAGACAAGAAGATAATGATTGTCACCAAGTCAAGATGTGGCCACCCACTCATCAATTAGTCAACAAATCAATAGTTCCAAATTTTGGCCTATAAAAGGAGGCATTTGCCATGTATTTAGGCATCTTGGTGTTCAGATCAAGAACATGCTCTTGCTCTCTCTTTATATTTTGTAATACTTAAGTTTTGCTTATATTAATCTCTTGCTTATGCTTTTCATTTTCTTTCCTTGTTTATTTATGTTTCTTTCTTTCATTATGTTCAGTTAAGTTAATTATGTCAAGGTGAAAAGGGTACACTAATGGTGTCAGAATAAGTATAATATAAACTTAACATGGACCTTAATGTTGGATACTAACATGCTTTATATTTGCTATCTTGTTCATTTTTAATACTTTGCTTGTTAAATGGTTAATCTAGATTTATGTTGTATAACACTTGGTACAACAAATACTTGGTACTTTCATAGCCCATACTGTATGGTATAACCGACACCTGAGCTATGAAAGGAACTTGATTTGTTGTTAACATAAGTTATAATCATAAATGCCTGACAACATTTACAAGTATTAGCATTATTCGAATAAGATAACTAATGTAGTCATGTTAACAATTTATAATCCGATTGGAACCTCTTTCGTGTGTGTGGTTTCCAGTTGAATAATCAGAATTTATACTATACTTGTTTGACGTACCATTAGTGGATCCTCTAACCTTGACATTTGTTGTTATCATTGTTTAATCCTTACGTTAATCTTCCATCTCAAAATTTCTCATCAACTTCTTCCTCTTCTTCTTCACTACTATTATTATCACTATTATTATTATTATTATTATTATTGTTATTGTTGTTATTATTGTTACTTTTGTATTACTGTTATCAATAATTTTTACAATTAACCGCCCTGTGGTTCGACCCCGGTCTTGCCGGGTTATTTATTACTTCGACACTCCTGCACTTGGGAGAAGACATCAATCTTTTGGTCGTGTCAAGTTTTTGGCACCGCTGTCGGGGAGGTAAATTCTTGTACAAATTATAATATTAATTTTATTTTTCTTGTATCTAACTTTGTTTCTTTTTCTATTGTTTTTCTTTTCTTCCTTTTATTCTCTTCCTACACGTGCATGAGAGTGTGGTCACGTACATTAAGTGGTAGACTTTGTAGGGTATCCTCATCATTTTCAGAAAATATGGCCGAAGAAGATAACCAATCACTTCATAATGAAAATAATAAGAATATTCGGGTTAGAACACTTAGAGACCACATGAATCCCACAAGAACAAGTGCACCCTCATGCATAGTTTTTCCTCCTGATGCATCTCATTTTAATTTTAAGACAAGCCTTATTCAACTTTTACCATCTTTTCATGGCTTAGATTTAGAAAATACATACTTGTATTTAAGGGAATTTGAGGAGGTTTGCAACACGTATAATGACTCAAATTGTAGCATGAACACTATTAGATTAAAGCTTTTTCCTTTTTCATTAAAAGATAAAGCTAAAACATGGCTACAAAATTTGAGACCTGGATCCATTCGTGCTTGGGATGAAATGCAATAACAATTTTTAAAGAAGTTTTTTCCATCTCACAGAACAAACTCTTTCAAAAGACAAATCATTACTTTCTCTCAAAAACCAGGAGAAACATTATATCAATGTTGGGATAGGTATCGAGACTTGCTTAATACTTGCCCCCATCATGGTTTTGAAACATGGAGATTATTTTCATATTTTTATGAAGAATTAACACCTAGAGATAGGCAAATGGTTGAATTGATATGCAATGGAACTTTTGAAGATAAAGACCCTAATGAAGCAATGGAGTACTTAGATTTGCTAGCTGAAAATGCATAAAATTGGGACACCACAGGTACGAATGAGGCACCAAGTAAAACCCAACCTCATACATCTAGTAGGGGTATGTACAACCTTAGGGAAGATCATGACCTCCAAGCCAAGTTTGCATCTTTAGCTAAAAAAGTCGAAGCACTAGAATTGAAAAAGAGTGGTAAATTAAAATCTGTTCAAGACATTGCGTGTCAAATCTGTGAAACCAACGAACATTTAACCAATGACTGTCTAACCTTGCCTTCTTTTAAAGAATGTCTCCATGAACAAGCCCATGCATTAAACAGTTTTCAAAGGCCCAATCAGAACCCATATTCGCAAACATATAACCTTGGTTGGAGAAATCATCCAAATTTCAGTTGGAAGAGTGAGAACAATAATGCTCAAACTTCACAGCCACCATTTCAAGCACACCATAATTTCCAAAATTCTCATGGATATGTACCTCCTTATGCTCCCCCTCCTAAAAGAAATCTTGAGGAAACATTGCATGCATTTATGGAAAAGCAAGAGGCAATTAACACTCAACTTGCTCGAAGCATGATAGATTTTAAAGATACTCTTGCAAAGTTCACATCTGCTCTCAGTTTCCAAGAGAAAGGTAAGTTCCCATCTCAATCACAACAAAATCCCAAGGGACAATACAATGTGAATGCAAGTAGTTCGGGAAGCCAACACATGGATCACATAAAATCAGTCATCACTCATCGCACTGGTAAGGTTATTGAAAAACCCATTCTTGAACCTTGTGAGAATGATGATGAGTCAATCTCTGAGGGTAAGGAAGGGGTTGAATTTGATCATTACAAAGAAAAGACTGATTCCCCGCCAGCACTTCCATTTCCTCATGCCATGACCAAACAAAGGAAAGTCAATCACAACTCTGAAATCTTTAAAACTTTCAAACAGGTAAGGATCAATATACCTTTGTTGGATGCTATTAAACAGGTTCCTTCTTATGCTAAATTTTTGAAAGATCTGTGCACTGTGAAGAGAAAACTAAATGTGAAAAAGAAAGCCTTCTTAGCCGAACAAGTAAGTGCCATTCTTCAAAAAAATAATGTATTGAAATATAAAGACCCTGGTTGTCCTACAATTTCTTGCTTTATTGGAGAACATAAAATTGAAAGAGCCTTACTTGATCTTGGAAGAGCTAGTGTGAATTTACTTCCATATTCAGTTTTTCAAAGTCTCAATCTAGGTGAGTTAAAACCAACTTCTGTAACTCTTTTACTTGCCGATAGATCTGTAAAAGTGCCTAGAGGAATAGTTGAAGATGTGTTAGTACAAGTTGATAAATTCATTTATCCTGTGGATTTTATTGTCTTGGACACACAACCTGTTGAAGCATGTAATTCATTTCCTGTTATTTTAGGGCGTCCATTTCTTGCAACTTCTAATGCATTGATTAATTATAGGAATGGACTGATGAAGCTATCTTTTGGAAACATGACATTGGAGATGAATATTTTCAACATTTGCAAGCAACCTGGAGATGATAATGATTTACAAGAAGTAGATTTTATTGAAGAATTGGTTTATGATCAATTTGAATCTACTTTGAGTAATACTGAGTTTGATGAATTTGAAGATTTGCAAATGACTTATTCTCAGGAAGAAATCACGGAGGAAAAAGACATCAAAAATGTTGATGCGAATCTTTTGTCAAGAGTGACAATAGATTCAACATCTGACATCACACCAATCGACGATTACTTTCCTGATGAATCCTTACTTTCTCTTAGTTCAATGCCTTGGTTTGCTAAAAATATCAATTTTCTTGCTACAGGAGATTTGCCAACTCACTAGAGTACCGAAGACAAAGGTAAGTTTTTGAACGAAATGAAGAAATTTTATTGGGATGACCCTTACTTATTCAAATATTGTCCTGATCAAATATTTCAAAGATGCATTCCTGACAATGAGGTAAGTAATGTCATTAAACTTTGTCATTCTGAAGCATATGGGAGTCATTTCTCGTCAAAAAAGATGAAAAATCTTACAATATGGATTTTATTGGCCCACCATGTTCAAGGACACACATGCATTCTGCAAAGCTTTTGAAAATTGTTAAAAGTCAGGATTTATTTCAAAACATAAGGAGTCTTTAGATAATCTTTTGTTGACCCTTGAGACGCATCCTAGTAGAGATGTGCATCGTGCAATTCATGATTTATGGCCCCATTTTCATAAAGAACATGATAGACTTAGTCTTGGGAATCTGACTAAAAAAGACCATGTTTGCCAGTTTTTAAGAAAACTGGATGGGAAGCCTATCCATGACCCATAGAGGGCGTTTAAGCCGTTCTTGGTCGTAAAACCAAGGGAAGATGTGAGCCACAATCACAACTACCTGTACATACACATGCTTTTTCAAAATAAATAAATAAAGAGAGAGAGAGAGAGAGAGAGAGTGGGACTTCAGCTGGCCTACATATAGGTGGTATGATTGCATTTTCAATTCCTCATCTATAAAATCTGCTCTTCCTTCCCCTCATTTCTACTCAACCCTTACATTAGACAGATATAGAAGTGTGTAGAAATGGCAGGTCCCTCAAGTTATCACATAAAAAATATTTGTGTTTTCGGTGAATCCAGTCCTGGGAAGGAAATAGTTTTTTTCAAAGCAGCAAATCATCTTGGTCAGGTACTAGCTGAGAGAAAGATTCATTTAGTGTATGGGGGAGGCAGCCTTGGGTTAATGGGGGGTGTGTCAATAGCTGTATTTTTAGGAGGTAGTCAAGTTTTGGGGGTCGTCCCCGAAGCTTTAACAAAAGAGGACATCATTGGAAGAATAATTGGAGAGGAACTACAGGTCTCCACAATGTTTGATCGAATGAATACAATGTTTAACCATGTTGATGCCTTCATTACCTTACCAGGTGGTCTGGGCACATTGGAAGAGATCTTTCATATTTCCTCTTGGGCCCAACTGCACATTCACCATAAACCTATAGGTTTGCTCAATGTTAATGGTTTTTATGATAATTTGTTGTCTTTTCTTGATCAAGCTGTGGAATAGGAATTTCTAACATCTTCAGCACGACAAATCATAATCTTTGCTGCTACTGCTAAACAATTGATTGACCAACTACAATCTTTCATCCCTGTAATTGATCCCTCCATGAGTCGTATAAATTGGTCAACTATAGAAAGCCGTAAAAAGCTTAGATTGGATTTGAGCCTTCGTTTGTGAATCCTTGTGTCTTTTGGTTTTATTTCTAGCATAGTATTTTGTTCTGTTATTTCTTATATTTGTTTAAGTGTGTTTCAGGTTTGTTAGTGTTCGTTGTTTCAAGTAATGTCTTCTACACTCTATCTTTTTACCTTAGGACATTGAGGACAATGTCTCATTTTGGTTGGGGGGAGAGGGTAGTAGTATTTAAAAAAAAAAACTAACCAATTAACTGTTTTTGTTTTTAAAAACCATTTAGCAAAACTGTTATTACTAGGATGGCAGAGTAAGGGGGAATTTTATTGACTCTTGAGACGCATCTTAGTAAACATTTTCTAATGGTTATTTGCAATATTCATAACAAGGCCTATTAGAATACTTCTTAAAATATTCAGGTTTACAAACTCTTACATTGTTATCACTTGATTCTGCTCATATACTCATTTAACAAGTATTCTTAAACCTTCATTTTCACACACACACTTTAACATATGATTGTGGGTTGCACATTGAATTATTATATTATTTATATTCTTTTGTTAAAGGTAAAAAAAAACAAATTGATAATATTGATAATAAAAACGTAGATAAGTTTGGTTTCGTAGCCTCCCTAACCTAAGCAATTAAGCCTGAAGGGGTGTTTTAACACCTAATACCCTAAAGTCAACTGACTTGGGAGCTATTGGCCCAAAGCTTGTTAATGGATTAAGGAGAAAAGTTTAAGGGAATCAAACATTGCACTATCTACATATCAGTATCTGCAACCCGAGTTATTAAGCTCGTAGAGGTGTCTCAACACCTAATGCCCTAAAACCAACTGGTCTGGGAGTCATTAGCCGAAAGCTCGTTACATGGGTTAAAGATGCATTGTGTTTTAAGTATATGTATATATATTGAAAAAAAAGAAAAAAGAAAAAAAAATAATAATAATCCAAACCCAAGGAAGTTACCTTAAACATTAGAACCAAATATTGTTTTCTTCCAATAAAAGCCCCATCATCTATGTTTTCATACATTGAGCACATAATAAGGAAGGTTTATTAGTATTTTGTTTAAGAGATATTGCGCAGATATAATAAATTTAATGAGAGTTTGTTTATCTGGATAGATTAATGGAAGTTGAATGATGAATGCCTTGCTTTGTGGAATTTGCAAATTGTTTTTCTATTTTAACGCTTTAATTACTAGAGACTAGTAGTAAGCTGGTTGGGGGGTGTGATTAGTACTTAAAAGTGCATTTTTATCAAGGTTTTATATCATCATTTTGCACTTGAAGTATCAATAACTCCTTAACTAAAGCATGTTTTATAATAACATATCTAATTATATAAGATACCTTTAATTTATGGTAAATGTTCATCTTAAATGCAGGCCTATCACATAAATGAAAGAATTGATTGATGAGTTGAAGTACTGAAATTGAAAGGACAAAGAGATGGCCAAACTTAGAAAAGAGATGGTGGTGCAGTCCAAACTGGAACACTGTTCAGTAATTGGGTCATATCTGGAGCTGTAGATCTTGGATTTAGGTCCATTTTATATGGATGGAAAGATAAGACATAGGCCTACAACTTTTATATGGAGCTTAAGATTTAAAAAGGCCGTTTTCAAGTCCAAATTATAGAAACAACGGAGAAGTCCGAATCTGTCCTGCAGCCCAGACACTGCTCAGTGTTTAACCCATATCTCGAGTTCTAGAAGTCCAAATGACCTCATATTTTTTTTTCTTGGAAAGCTAAGACAATTGTCTAGAACCTTCATGGGAGAATCTGTTCAAATCCTGACGTTATCAATGACGTTTTTGGCAGACAAGAAGATAAGGATTGTCACCAAGTCAAGATGTGGCCACCCACTCATCAATTAGTCAACAAATCAATAGTTCTAAATTTTGGCCTATAAAAGGAGGCATTTGCCATGTATGGCATCTTGGTGTTCAGATCAAGATCATGCTCTTGCTCTCTCTTTATATTTTGTAATGCTTAAATTTTGCTTATATTAATCTCTTGCTTATGCCCCTTTGTTTGTTTATTTATGTTTCTTTCTTTCATTATGTTTAGTTATGTTAATTATGTCAAGGTGAAAAGGGTACACTAATGGTGTAAGAATAAGTATAATATAAACTTATCATGGACCTTATTGTTGGATACTAACATGCTTTATATTTGCTATCTTATTCACTTTTAATACTTTGCTTGTTAAATGGTTAATCTAGATTTATGTTGTATAACACTTGGTACTTTCATAGCCCATACTGTATGGTATAACCGACACCTAAGCTATGAAAGGAACTTGATTTGTTGTTAACATAAGTTATAATCATAAATGCCTAACAACATTTACAAGTATTAGCATTATTCGAATAAGATAACTAATGTAGTCATCTTAACAATTTATAATCCGATTGGAACCTCCTTTGTGTGTGGTTTCCAGTTGAATAATAAGAATTTATACTATACTTGTTTGACGTACCATTAGTGGATCCTCTAACCTTGACATTTGTTGTTATCATTGTTTAATCCTTACGTTAATCTTCCATCTCAAAATTTCTCATCAACTTCTTCCTCTTTTTCTTCACTATTATTATTGTTGTTGTTGTTGTTATTGTTAGTTTTGTATTATTGTTATCTATAATTTTTACAATTAACCTCCCTGTGGTTCGACCCCGGTCTTGCCGGGTTATTTATTACTTCGACACTCCTGCACTTGGGAGAAGACATCAATCTTTTGGTCATGTCAACTAGCCAAAAGGTGATGGTGAAACATCGATCTATCATTGATGAAAGCAATGCATTATGATCAATATGCATGTATACTTACCTGAGAAATATAGATCCTCTTTTTTTCATGGAGTCTTCCCTTTTCTTAAAAGTTTGAGTCTTGGTAGTAAACTTCGATGGCCTTTTCGCTCTTGTTTACTCAAGTCATATCTTGTGATCTTAACCTCTAGAAAAGGCTTCATGTCATCATACTTCTGTGTCCTCCAACCTTTATCTCAAGGGTCACCAGCTCTACCTTACACGTCATTTTCTTAGAAAGAGAATCATGGAGCAAGCCCTACCATGTGTTTTTGGATTGCCCCCCCCCAGCTTGATCATACCCCCAAGTGTTCAATTTGAGTTTTCTTTGGGGATGGGGCTATGTGAAGGAAGCTCTAGTTATTTACAAGAAGTTGTTGTCATACAGAATTTTTGAAATTTCAAAGCTATTCCAGCAACAGAAATCATTTCGATATTGGTTTAAAGCAAACTCGTTCTAAAAAAATTCAAGTTATTCCTATGGACAGGTTTTCAAAAGTGATGAATACTTTTTTGTTTTGCTTTTGGTGAAAATGTGCAATGATGTTTTGTTGGTCAAAACGTATCAAAATTTAATCTGAGAGTTTTAAAGAACCAGTGTTCAAAGCATTCATTTTATTTATATGAATAATTGAGCTTGTTTCACATGGGAAAGCATTACCTACCGATCTAGATTGCTTGCCTTTGATCATAAAGTGCTTGATTAGGCATGTAATGTAGGCTTTGGTTCTTAGTTATGAAGAAAAAGATATTTGTAGGCTCAAAAGGTGTTTAAAGGATTTTCAAGACTAAGAATTACTAGTGCTTGTTTCCTAACCTTTTGTCATTTGAATTTATTTCCAAAATGGTTTATCATGCCCCCCAGTGTTGGGCTTGAGCTCTCTCTTTGTTTTCTTCATTCTTCACTTGGTTGAGCATTATCATATCAGTTATTTTTGTGAGAAACTCAAATCTTTTAGATCATTTGGATTTTTTCTTCATGCCCCCCAGCTTTGTTTAGGCACCTTTGATCATTGAGAATTTGTTTTGATGCCCCCTAGTGTTATTTAGCCACTTTTAATCATCAATATCTCTCATATTTTCCCCCCAGTGTAGGGTGTGATCTTAACCAAGGTTATTTCCAAAAATATTACCAAACTCAAAAAGGGACTACAAAAGATATATTTTAGCCTCGTGAAAGGATTATCAAATATGGTCTTTCCTCATCTCAAACATATACACTTAGGATCGGTAAGCCTTGCTTTCATGTGAGTATGCAAAATGGTTTCTCATTATTCATTCAATTAAAACTCAACTTTTTGAGTCATCTCACAGTGTTTGGGTTTTTTCTTCAAGCTTTTTTGGTGTATAGTTATCTTTTTATAGGATCACTTGGATTTCTGGAATTTGTTTGTTCGGACAAACACCAATATGATTTCTGTCTCATACCAAAAACTTTGAATTCCCAAAAACTCTTTGTGAACATGTGAGATCATGCATAATTTTGGAAGGAAAGGCAAACACACCAGTGGTTTCATGAGTAAAGGTTATGCTCAGTGTTATTTGCATGAAAAACAAGAAAAAATGAAGGCATACTATGAACACAAGAAAACACATGATCTTCTTAATAAAACAAGGCTTATGAACAAACAAAGTCTTGCAGCATGAGCAAGTTGTGGACAAGACTAAAAGAGGTTGAAATCAAAATCAAAAAGAGCTTTGCAGACATTATCAAACAGAAGTAGTTATTTTTTTACACAACAAGAACAAGCTCCATTCTCTAACTTTGGTAAAGTCCCCCTTCGATTAGCCTTCCCATAATAGCTTTTGCAGAAATGTTGGATTGTGTTGAGGCTCTTGACCATGTTTGCCCTTTATTTCTTTAGGTCGAGTCGTTGTTGGGGTTTGATTGAAAGTGACGGGTTAGTTAGAAGGACCTTCACCAGAGTTATTTCCTAGTATTTGCTCGAGTAAGCTAAAGGTGAGCCATACTTGTCTTCAGAGATTCCAACTCTTCTTGAAAATAGGCTTCATAGTTAGTACACTCTCCATCTTCCATGTTTCTCATTCAGATTCGGGTGTTGTAAACTCTTTGAGGACCTATATTTCAACTCGATACATGTGTGTATGGATGTATGTACATGTGCTTCAAGGAGCTCATACTCTAAGGATAGGTTTTGGGCCATTACATAATGAGTAGGCGTTCTACAATGTCTCAAAATGGTCTCATATCTGCTCAGTGACAGTCTTTGTAAAGATAGTGTGGGGGCATTGCAAGAAATAGTTAAGGCATGTATGCCCACCATTACCAAGCAGGCACTCAAATATGAGTTGGGTGTTTCACGCATCTAAACCCTGACCAATATTCATAGGGCAGATTATTAATCCTCTACCTAACTTATAAGCTGTTATGTACTTCCCAAAAATTAAAGTGTGTGATGTGTGAGGCAATTCTATATAATGCATGAAGAAATATGTGCAGAATTTAAAGCATGTAAGAAAATAAATAAGAAAGCATATTAATAGTAAACACGTAAACCAAACAATAAAACACAATTATCAGATAAAAACAAAGCTTGGTCCATAAAGACCCTAGTGGAGTTGTCATTCTGTCGCACGTGTGTGGCGTCGCGGTGATCGTCCACCCTCATATATGTATCTATCTAAAGGAAAATATGGGGAGAGAAGGAATTCTTGTCTTTTATCAGTGGAAAGATGGAACGATAATCACCACATAGTATTTTGGTCACTAGGAACCCTAACTGGTCTCAGAGATCAGATTCGGGGACTGGTTGCGTAAAGGGAATGTTTTAGCACCCCAAATACGACTTATCTAAGGTAAGCTGCATTGTTTAATTGTCTGATAAAAATCTAAGGTCTTGTCGTGTTTTCTAGTTGTTGGTCCGTCTATGGTTTAAGAAAAGTCTTCCTCGGTAATGAGATCCTTATCTTATTGGGTAAAAACCTAACATGTTCTATGTCATCAAAACAAATACCTTTTTAATATCGGGAATACGTTTTACGTATAAATTTGTAATCCTAGATACTAAAAGAAAAAAAATTTTATTTTTTTTTAAATATTGAGCTAGTTTTCGTGACTTTAATAAACCGATTATTAAAGCCAAAATGCATGCTTACAAAAAAAAATTGTATAAAAATATAATATGATTTTTTATCTTTGAGAAACTTGGCCGTATGTATGATGAAAAAAAAAAACATTGTTTTTTTGTTTTATAAATTTTTCAATGTTTAGATGAAAACCAGGTATTTTAATACGGGATTTTTATCTTTACGGTATAAAAATACAAACCAATATTAATCAAAATGGATAGAAAAATACGCGGGACAATTACAATCTTTTTTTGAAAATTTTTGGAATTTTTTTGAAATGGGTCGGACCCGGCCCAATTGTTTTGACCTGGGTTGCTCTTCCTGACCCAGGGAACAGTGGAAAATGAATTAATTCACTCTCCACTGTTCACATACAAAGTGAACAGTGGAGCAGCCTGAGTGAGGAAGAAGAAGAAGAAGAGAAGTGGAAGCTTACCTGGTGGCGAGGTGTTGTCGTTCACGGTGCTGGTGACTCACTGTGGTGTTGTTTTTTTTTTTTATCAGAATGTAAGTATGTATTAAGATCAAAAGTAACCATGCTAGATTACCAACAAGTTCAAATACATGTAGAAGATATACAAGAATAAAAGAGGGAACAAACTCCCAGCATAATAGAACAAAAGGGAATATGCTCCAATAAAAGACTTGCCATGCAAGGCCCAAAACACAACTGCAAGGAACATGAAGAGGCATCCAAGCAAGCAGCAATCTGCATATAACAACTATGAGGATTATAGCTGTAGCAGCCAGGATCCCAGCAATGACTCTAACCAAATCTAAAAGCAACCGAAACTGAAGACAAAAGGGATTAGAAATAGCCAGCATAACCAAGCAGGAGGAGGCTTGAAACAAAACATAACCACTCAATGACAATAGCAGCCATTGAAACAAAGGCCATCCCAGCAGAACACCAGCTAGCAAGAAAAGCAAGTAACAACAGCAAACCTCCCAAACAAGAGGGGGAAGCACTGAAACCAAAAGGCAGATCAGCAGCAAGGACAAACTAGCTAGCACACTGAAGCAGCTGCCACCCAATAGTGGAGACCATCAAACCAATACCACTCTAGCAATTTAATGAAGTAGCAAGCTAACAGCAGCTGCAACCTGCATATCGAACAACATATAGGGGAGGAAAGACCCTTGAGTAACAAGGACATCAAACTCCAAATCAAGGAGCAACCATAAGTCACCAACAACACCCAACGGTGGCATTGTTGTCATGATAGCTGGTGGTTCCAGACAGCGGTGGAAGAAGATTCACAATTGCTACTGTTTCTCCTTTCTGTACAGATGCACAAGTTTCTCTTTTTTTTCTTCTTGAGTGTTGTAGTGAAACCAGCAATGGGAAGATGATCGTGAGAGGCTGATGGTGAAGTTGTTTCAAATGGCGGAGAAAGTGAGCACAAAGAGAGTAAGGTTACTGCTCTTCTCTGTTATCTCTTCTTTTTTCCCTTGTCTTTTTCATCCCCTGTTTCCTTCTCTCTAGTTTCAACAACGATCTCCCCCTCATCCCCCCTTTGTTTCTTTTTATTTTCCTCTATTTTTCTCTCCCTAAAAAACTCTCATATGTTCCTCCCTGTTTCCCACAAACAATTCCCCAGTTCCCTCTATTTTTTTTGTTAATTCCCTCTGTGTTTTTTATTGTACTTTGTTTCTTTCTCTCTAAATTGCCCCCCTCCTTTTCACCCCCTGTTTTCTTCTCTACCTCTCGGTATTTATAGGCAAAGGGAGAGAGGATCACCATGCCCTGTCCTGTCATGGTGCAAGGCAGGGTGGTGTGGAGCGGCTCTGCGCAATCGCCCCTGCCTTTATAGAGCATGGTTTTCTTCTTCTTTCAGTATGGTGACAGGGTAAGTAGGCATGGGTTGCATTAAAGGTGGTAGGGTATGGGATGTGGCTTGTCAGGATTTGTGTAAGTGGGAGGGGAAGAGAGAGTGAGTAGGAAGAAAAGTGGGAAAAGAAGATTTATAAAAAACAGCTTCTACTTCCCCTATTACATGTCCAAGGGAAGAAGAATAGTGCCATTTCAAAATGGCATAGTTTTGTGATTTTGTCTTCTTCTTTTTCTTTTTTCTTTTTTTTTTGAAAAAATAAATAAATTTGGGAGTAACCTAAAAAAATTTCCTTCAAAATGTGGTTTCCTTATATTGCTCATTACATTAACCTTATACTTCAAACATTGGTAAATTGCAATTAATTTGTTTTGTTGTTGATCATTCTTTTGATATTATAAAGTATATGTATAATCATTCTTTTCCTTTGTATTTGATGAGGTAGTTCACTAGAGAGAAAGAAATACTCCATCCATCTCCTACTCGTTTTGTTACTAATTTTGTTACTCTACTAAGCATTTTAGTACATAAAGATGATTTGATATCTATGGTGACATCTAAAAAAATGGAAGAAATTTTATTAGTGGTGTGTTAAAGTCTATATTTTAGAAAGAATATGTCATGTTCATGCAAATAACTGAACCTTTTGTTCAAGTTCTATGAATAGTTGGTGCTCATTGCATTAACATCATACTTCAAGACATTGGTAAATTACAGCTAATTTGTTTTAATGTTGATCATGCTTATGGTATTATAAAGTATATTTACAGTCATTTCTTTCCTTTATATTTGATGGGGAAGTTCACTTGAGGGAAATAAATACTTTGTCTAACTCCTACTCATTTTACAACTAATTTCATTTTGTTGCAAAGCATTTTAGTATACAAAGATGACTTGAGAGCTATGGTAACATCTAGAAAATAGGTCTCATCTACTTATGATAAAGATAGCAAAGGAGAATAGGTTTGAACATAAGATGAATTTGCATTGTATAGTTATATTATTATAATGAGCTTATAGTTATTTAACAATGAAAAGATATTTGTACACAAAGAGAGAAATCTTCTATTTTTTTTAGACCTCTAAGATTTAGTTAATAAGACATAGAGTAAGATATTATGATAAGAAACTTCTTCTTCTTCTTTTTTTAAAAAAGAGAACAATATTTTGCTTCATGATTTTCATCATTAAATTTATAACTTAAAAGAAGAAGGTTGATACCTTTAAACAAATTATATATAATAAACAAGGGAATAGTTTTTATGACCTAATACCATATAAAATGTAATTGTTAGTTACCATGAATTAACTAGAAGCATCATTTAGCTGGAACTAAAAGGAAAGTGGAACAATATTGTAAATGTCCTCTAGATATTCATCATCTAATGGTTTTGAAACCTCAAATGAATGTTAAGAAGAAAAATAGAGCAAGAGAAATGCAAGTAGATTTCAATCTATATAATGCACAACAAATGAAGAGAGGATGATTAGATAGTTAGAAGATGATGACAATGATAATAATGATGGCAATGTTGATGTTAATGGTAAAATTATATTATGATAAAAGAATGTCAAAAAAGGAAATAATTGACTACAAGTGCTAGAAAATTAAAAGAAGTTGCAATGGTAAAGGTATATTTCATGCCAAAAACAACTTACGGTGTTAGAAATTCTCTCCAAAGTTACTGGCAAAACAAAAAAACAGTTAAATGGTGTGATCTTACGATTGATGCATGTATACCATTTAATATTATTAAATTTTTTTTATTATCAGCATGCCATAGACATTGTAACGATTATGGATCATAGTTATAAAGGATCAAACTTTCATGATCTTCATGGTTATTACTTGCAAAGATGATTGGTGAAGCTACGTTTTATGTAGAGAGTTATCGAGAAATTTTGAAGAAAAATGGTTTCACATTAATGGCTTATAGATGGATAGATCAGAAGAGAAAGAATTTAATTAACTTCTTAGTTTATTGTCCTAAAAGATCAAATTTTTCTTTTAAATTTATGGATGTATGAGAGGCCTCAAAAATTGCTAAGTTGTTATAGGAGTTGTTTAAGGAGTTGGTTTTATGTATCGAGCTTGAAATCAATGTCAATATGGTGACTGACAATGCTTATAATTATATTACTGCTAGCAAGTTGTTGATGGAAGAATTTGCTTCAATATTTTGGTCTTCTAGTAGTGTTTATTGCGTTAACCTCAAACTTTAAGAAATTGATAAGTTGCAATTAGTTTGTTTTGTTGTTGATCATTCTTTTCATATCACAAAATATGTTTATAATCATCGTTTTACTTTATATTTGATAAGGAAGTTTACTGAAGGGATAGAAATACTTCGTCCAACTCATACTTATTTTGCTACTAATTTCATTATGTTGCAAAGTATTTTATTTCACAAAGATAATTTGAGAGCAATGGTGACATCTAGATAACGGGTCTCCTCTACGTATGCCAAAGATAGCAAAGTAAAAGAGTTTGTTAAGGGTGTATTGAAGTCTATGTTTTGGGAAGAATATACAATGGTCGTGCAAATGGATGAACCTTTTGTTTGATTTCTATAAATAGTTGTTACACATTGCATTAATCTTATATTTCAAGACATTGGTAAATTACAATTAATTTGTTTTGTTATTAAACATGCTTTTGATATCATAAAGTATATTTACAGTTGTTGTTTTCCTTTGTATTTGATAGGGAAGTTCACTTGAGAGAAAGAGATACTTCATCCAGCTCGTACTCGATATGCTGCTAATTTCATTGTGTTGCAATACCGCAAATGTCCTTTGGATATTCATCCTCTAATGGTTTTAAAACTTCAAGGAAATGCAAGTAGATTTTAATCCATATAGTGCATTACAAATAAAGAATAAAGAGAGGATGATTAGACAATTAGAAGATGATGACAATAATGATGATGGTAGCAATGTTAATGTTGATGTTAATGGTAAAAAAAAGATGTTACCATCTAAGAATGTCTTAAAAAGAAATAATTGACTACAAGTTCTGCAAAACAAAAAGAAGTTGCAATAGTAGAGGCATATTTCATGCCAAGAACAACTCATAGTGCTAAATATTCTCTCTAAAGTTGCTTAAAAAATAAAGAAGCAATTGAACGGTGTGATCTTGCTATAGCAAAAAGGATAATTGATGCATGTATACCATTTAATATTGTTAACTTTTTATTTTTATTATTTTTATTATTATTAGCGTTCTATAGATGTTGTAACAACTACCGGTCCTAGTTATAAAGGATCAAACTTTCATGCCCTTCATGGTTATTACTTGGAAAAGATGATTAATAAAGATAAGCTTTATGTGGAGAGTTAATGAGAAATTTTAAAGAGAAATTGTTGCATATTGATGATTGATGGATGGATAGATCAGAAGAGAAGGGATTTAATCAACTTCTTAGTTTATTGTCTTATAGGAACAATTTTTTATTAAAAAATATTATGGATGCATGAGAGGCCTTAAGGACTATCGAGTTGTTGTATAGGATTTTGTATATCAGGCCCGAAAACATTGTGCATATGGTGACAGACAATACTTCTAATTATGTTGTTGCTAGCGAGTTGTTAATGGAAGAATTTCCTTCAATATCTTGATCTTCTTGTGTTGCTTATTACATAACCTCATACTAATTTCATTGCACTACAAAGTATTTTAATACACAAAGATGATTTGAGAGCTATGGTGACATCTAGGGAATGAATCTCCTCTTTTTATGCTTACAAAAGGGAAAAAGTCTGTTTAAGGTGTTGAAGTCAATGTTTTAGGAAGAATGTGCAATGGTCGTGCAGATGACAGAACCTTTTGTTCAAGTTCTTTGAATAGTAGTAGTGATAATTGGCATTTCATTAAAACATTTGTATAAAGCTATTCATTGTTCATCAAAAATTTAAATGTTGAGGATATTTCAAAGGAAAAAAGCTAGGGGGCAGCCTTTCATTAACATTATCAATAAACAGTGGGATGCATAACTAAGTAAGCATCTTTATACAATGGGTTTTGGTTAAATCTTTGATTTTAATATGATGTCAATGCAATGGATAAACATATGAATACCATATTTATATTTATAGATGTCATAAAGAAATTTGCATATGGAAATACAATGTTGTAAAACATGTTTACTGATGATATGAAGTTGTTTAGGAATATAGAACATGATTTTGATCAAGTATCTATAAGAAATGATTGCACCATTTTACCTCTAAGTACATCATTATTTTTATATTCGAAGTAATTTAAAAATATTGTCTTTAAGATAATCTTCCTTATTGATTTTGTATATGAATGAATAGTGGATGACATATTGAACTTGTACTTCAAGTCTATAAAAGTTGGCTATACGAGTTTAAGTTTAACTTATAGTTCTTTAGCTTGTGAGAGATATTAGAGTATTTCTAACTTAGCCTCTCTAAAAAATGAAATAGATTAAAGCATTAGTGACCTAATGACCTTGTGTATGTCCACTATAATTTAAGATAAAAAAAGAGTAATTTATTTTCTCTAATTCTTTAAATATTATTGTATCTTATTCATTCGCATCATTGATACTTATATCATGTCTATATTCACTTTGACTTTGTACGAATTATTGAAAAGAGTGAAATTATGCTCCAATTAATTTTGAGGCATTTTATGACATTGAAAATTAGGTTATAAAAGATGATTTATTAACCTTGAAATCTAAAGAAGTAGATATCTTTTATAGTGATCTATTAATAATAAAAATTAAAGATACTTTCAATAATGGTAATGAATGATTGATGCTTTGCTTATTGTTTGTTTTAAACGTAGCGTTGTATAACATGTAATATTTATCTGTTAATTGTATTATAATTGTAGATTTGATAAATTTCAATAAGATTGATGATGATTGTGAAGATGAAGCTATAAAAAAGCATGATGATATTTCAATAGGTGTAGGCGATGTTGGCTTAATCCCATTGACACTTAGTTTAAATGTTGATCTTTTAGACATGGAAGAACTTAATATATTCATTGTATCAAAATGAAGGTAACGATGATAATGATGATGATGTATCTATGTGTGTTATATTGGTTTTCCAAGTGTTTTCATATCAAACTTCAACTAAAATGGTGCAGAATTTTTAACTTTTTAATAATGAGAATGTTATTGTTATTGAAGTGCATGTCAAAAAATGAGATTTGAAATTATAATTAATTAATTGCTCGCTTGAATTTGTAGCTTGTTTGGTTACTTTTGTTGCTTTTATCAAAATATGTTGAAGTGCTTGTTTAATTGTTTTTGTTAGAATATTGTTAGTTATTTTATTTTTTTAAAATTTTTTTAGTAAAGTAGATTAGTGGTTGCTATTTGTATTGTTTATCTTTTGGGCTGAGGGAAGAGGATTATAGAATAATAAATCTCATTTTAGGAATAATTTGTAGCATAATTGTTTTTTATTTCTTTAAATTAATCTGGTCACTTGACTGAGTCAACTATTAGGTTAGTTGTAATCACTATAAATATAAAATGCGGCTAACCTCGACGGAGATAGGTGCACAATCGTAGAGAAGAATATCCAAAACCAGGAAAACAAACAGTCTTGAATCGTTTCCACATTAAAATATCGAAACGACCTCTAAATTTTAGGCAACAATGGCACTATCAACTCTTCAACAACTCCTCAAAAAATCGCCACCATATTCAAGAATCCTCGCTTCGCTTCAAAACCCTCATTTGCTTCAATCCCCGAAAGCAAATCCACCCGTCAATTCTCACCACCTCGAAACCAAGCCAACTGAAAATAATTCCACTATCAATGGCAGACCATTTTTGTTTGGTTCATCTAAAGTAGAAAACTTGACCCATTTGAATCCCTGGCTATTTTCACCGATATCTCCAGTTCAGATATTTTCGTACCAGAATTTATCATCTGGGTTGGCCCAAGATGGTTCAAACGATGATGATTCAGGGATGTGGGCTGATAGTGTGAAGAAGAAGAGAAAGAAGAAGATGAACAAGCATAAGTACAGAAAGTTGAAGAAAAGGCTTAGGAGACGGACTTAGTTTCAAGTTTTTTTGGTGAGGGTTTCCGTTAATTTTCTTTTTGAGGATTGTATTACACTTTTTAGGTGTTTTGGTTAATGTTGAATTTCTCTTCATAATATTACCCGCCAATGAAAAAACCTAAGTGGGAACTTTATTTTGTTGGGTATAAAAAATTAACATTTTGCACTTCAATACACTCCAAATTATTAGACATTGTAGGGTGTTTTACTGTTGGTTTGATTTTTGTTTGAGTTAAATTTAAGGTATGCCATTGTTACATTTGTCTTGGCTTATGAAAGATTGGATGCATGCATAAATACCTAATAATGTAGTTTACAACAGATGTTAAATTGTTGTCAGAGGGGCTGCATTCCTGCATTCTTGTGAATGCGATTCCAAGTATTTTTTTTGTTATAATAGGCTGGATTAGTTGTACCTGGGAGTTGAATGAGTCAGTAGAGGCTAGTTATCTGCACAGCCAAACCTTTTCCTTTCTTTGTTGTCCTTATGGAGGGATTGGTAATGCACTGGCTTTTGCTAGTTGAAAGTGATTGTTTCCCCTTCTGTTCGATGCATTGTATTGGATAGGTAAATAACAGATGATGATATTGCGTTTACAGAATATCATGCTCCATCTGTAATTTCGAACACAGCTGTTTGTTTAGACATTGTGAAAGGGTGTTGCTTAGCTGTTAGTTCAGTGGTAGTTTATTTGCATCTTTTAGGGTCCTCAGCCTTTTTTCCTTCTCTTTTTCTGGTGCTTTGGCTCTAGGGACCATTGTCTTATGCAATGATAAAAGACTTGAATTTGCAATGAGATGGGTCAAAATTCAGACCTTGATAAAGAATCTTTGCTGAAATGCTGAAGGATAGGATTGTCTATGTATTCTGCCTCCCAGGGGGTGAATTTGCAGGGACCATTTTTGGGTGATGAGTTCTATTCTCCTTGAATTTATGGTTATCGATAACATTAAAGGTCAGTTCTTGCAGTTACCAGAGTTGAGGCAATGTTCTTCGAGTTTAATTATGCCTTTCTTGTTGCAACATTAGAAAATCTACTAGAAATGGGGTATTTTTATTCCCAACTTCGGACTAAACTGGGAAATTCTGTAATTAATCAGTTTCTGCAAGTTTATGGGAGTATCTAGAAGCATAGACTAGGTGTCTTGCAATATGAATTATTGGTCATGTGTCTGTGATGGAAATAGATATAGTTGCATTTGTAGGAGCTCAATCCTTGCTGATGAGATTACGTACAATCAATGTTTTGAAATCTCTGATCCTTTGAATTCCAACTTTGATTTTTGCATCCTTTCTACTTGACCCCCACCTCCTCTTTTTTTCCTTTCCCCCATTTTCTTCCCAAGCAAGCTTTCATAGACCTTGTTATTTTTCAAAGTGCAGGGTGGCTTTGTTTGGCCGTTACAAAGTATTTATCATATATGGTTACTAAATTACGTTTGCATCATAAAAATAAGATATGATCAGAGAATTAAACACATGTTTATTTGGCTTTAGGTAACAAAATTGGAAATCTTTTGGCTGGACCATGTATATCTCAAACCTTAGTGTGGAGCTGGAATAATAGCAAGATATCTCTATATCACAAGTTGGTATTGTTAAGAAGTTGTAAATATATATACTAAGGTGATAGAGATGTTCTTCTAATAAAATGCTGAGTTGCTCTTGTAAATTTTAAGGTTTTCTTAGTTTATTTAGTTATCAGGTTGTTGTAGCAATAATGCAAACAATATATGTTCTGGGTAGAAAAACATATATTTTAAAGGTAGTGGAGATGAAATAATAAGATACCTCAATATTCCTTGTGTGTGCTGTGTAGAAGTAGCAAATGTATACTGAGGTGATGCTAGCTTCTGAAAATGTGTGTTTTTATCATTGCCTTGTATCTGGCCCATTCATTGTGTGTTTTCTTGATATCCAAGTTGCTACTTCAGGATTGAGGAAGGAGTGAAAGCTAGTTAGTTGTTAGGTCTCTCTCTCTCATTGAGTTGAAGGTCTTGGGACCATTGCTTGCTGGTAAAAGACTTGGATTTCCAACCATGAGGGTGCAGGTCAGAACTTTGAGAACAAACTTTTTGTGCAAAAATGCTGAAGGATAGGATTGTATCCAGTTTCTCTCTCCCAGAACACCCATTTTCAGGGACCATTACTGCATAGCAGATAGATTAGTTATACTCTCCTTGGAATTATGTTATTGGCAACCTTGAGAGGTATTGCAATCAGCTGAGTTTAGGTATTCCTTACCTAATTTTACATCATAAAAGAACTAGACATGGTTTATTTTTCAACAGCAGGCTAAATTGCGTAATTCTGTGACAGAACCATTTCTACAAGATGATGAAAGCGTTTAGAAGCATAGACTAGGGTTCTTGAACTTCTTTTTTCTTTTGAGGAAGCTTCAAAGTCTTAACTTTATCTTGGAGTTTTCTACTTTTGAGTTTTTTCATTCCTCCCCGCGCCTGCCTTTTTCATTCTCAAGCAAACTGTTCTAGTTCTTCTAATGGAGGTGTTCTTTTTTGAAAATTACAAATTCTTCCTCTTTTTTTAATTTTCAAATTTTGACAGCAATCACGAAAATAAGATTTGTAGAACAAAACTTCTGTTTATTTGGCCGTAAGTAGTGCATTTTGAAATCTTATGGTTGGACCTTGTATGTATCTTGCCTAGGTGCAGAGCTGAAATAATATCATGTTGGCTCCGTAGCACATATGTGTTGTTAAGAAGTAGCAAATATATACTCAGGTGATGCAGCTCACGTGGCTGTTCTTCTAATAGTTAGTAGGTTATATTGGCTACATTAAAGAATAAGAGGTTGTGGACAGCAATACATATATCTGTTAGAATCAGAAACCCTCAGGCTGGACAAGATATTTCTATAATACTTTTGTTTACCCTGTAGAAATACCCAATATATACTGAGTTGATGGTTGATGGTGGTAGGTGACCTAACAAATTATCATTGAACTTCAGTTCAAGAAATCCGTACTTATGGGTTTGTGTGTTTGGAAAAGGGAGAATGTGAAACATGAGACTCAAAAGACTTAACGAGAAAATAGAGCTTGTGCAGGAAGATACAATGCTAAAAGTTTTGATGAATGGCACCAAGAATATAGTTGGTCAAGGCACGGTGTTAGCTTTAGAATCAATCTGCACATTGTAATTTTTTAATCGTTTTGCTTTAGAATATTTGCAAATTATAAGCCTGGTATTGAAGTATGAACTTAAGCTTGCCTTGCCTGGTAAATGTTTTGATAGCAGTAACCAATTTTGGGGATTTTAACGGTAATAGATTCGATAATTAAGGTACTAAACCATCAGAGATCAATTTGGTCGAAGTAAGTTGCCCCTTGTTTCTTTATGAAAACAAGTTTCGTCAAATTGATAGCGATTGCATTATCGACTAATTGTCATAATAATTTCTGACATAGCCTTTTGCAAATTATAGATTTCATTTTATGAATTCATAGCTATTGATAGTTTTGGAAATGTTCATGCATGTACAAGTACATGCTTTAATTGGACTTGTGTAATTTTGATAAAGAAATATGGAATGAAACCCCTTTGGAAAATCAGACAGTGAGATCAAGAGACAAGTAAGAGATACATGATTGGGGTGGAATTCAAAGAGGACATATTATTTAGAATTTAGCTTTCTGATCCGTCAGCTATTCTCATAAGATATCTTTTTTTTTTTTTTTTTTTTGGGGGGGGGGGGGGCATATATGATGCTTGTCAAGAATGGGTGAAGATGATCCAAATGTTTCATTCAACCTAACCCATTTCTTTCTCGTCTGCATTTGTTAGTCTCTCTTGCTTTCTTCTTTGATTTGGCTCGTGAGACCCACTGTCCTTGGTGAAGGAGACAGCCCTGGTAAGTACTGTCAAAGTCAAGTTACACAGCGTGGTGCTGACCCGCAGCACGCTAGCCATGCTACTCATATGATGCAAACTTGTCAGAGAAATCTAAACTTGTATTTTTCCGACTTGTGTTGGAGCATAGCATCTAGGGTTGTTGAATGTTCTTAGAACATAAACCTGAACTGCTGTATTACATACTCGTGATACTCTTTTCTTTCTGATGATATATTATCTCTGAAATGCAACATGCTAATGCATTGTTGATGAGTTGCAGTTCAACTGGTGTTAGTGTCTCCTCTCTTTTTAACTGTAGTCTCTTCTCTAAGCTTGAGTTTAAATCTATCTATATTATAATAAAAACACATACCAAGTATACTGGGAATTTTAGCCCTGCAAGGCTTTTGTTCCTGCAAAAATTTAAAAGCCTAAAACTCCTCAATAGCAAGGAGTATTTGAGGGTTCTGTCCTTTTTCTTTTTTTCTTTTTTTTTCCTGCCATGTCTATCATCCAACCTCAATAACAAGAAGATAAGAGTCAAGATGAGTGAGACCCACCACTTCCTTTCCCTTTCCCTTGCTTGATATCATGGACCGTATTTTGGCAGAGATGAAGAGTGATTTGCTGCATATCTCAGTACCCTTCTAATCATTTAGGTTTCTATTAAGTCATTTTCCCCACCAATATGATGGCTTGTTTTGCGACCTCGTTTGTGTTCTCAAGCCTTTTTTGTGCTGAAATCTGCGTCCATTTGCTGTTGCTGATATCTGCAGGTGTAAAAGGGGGGGCGGGGTCGGGTAGATGATATTTCACAGCCCCGAAATGAAAATCATTATCATTAGTTTTGACCAGTAACCACGTAATATTAGCAATCTAGTCTCCTTCTAGGGATCTCTGAAGAACTTTTTCTCCATGGCTGGGTAGGGATGTTAGAAAAACAGGAGATTTGATTGCCTCGCTCATGATGAGTTTGATATCAAATCAAATCATTGTCAAGTATGGTTGGAGTTATAGAGACCCACAAAGGGCACTGTAAATTTACAACAACTTACAGGGTGTAGTTTGTTGTTTATGGAAATTGTACTTTCACTTGGGGTTAAAGTGCCTTGCTACCTTTCTTAGGGAGCCAACTTTTGATATTGGTTCAAGGGATGCCAAGACCTAAGAGGGTGCACGTGCAGGGCACAACGAGAGGTGGTCACAAGATATTTTTTAATAAAAATATTTTTTAATTAAAATAATATTTTTTTAATTTTTTAAATATTATTATATTAAGATCATTACAAAAATAAGTATCTGAAAAAATCAATTTAAGATTTTCAAAACAAAATATAGTTTGAAAAACACTGGAAAAAAGCTGCAAACACAAAATCTGGCCTTTTGCGTCCTCGGTTGTGCAGAAAAGGTCTTCAAGCCACACATTTAGGATCTTTCCCACTGCTGCTTTTCTCAATTGCACTTGTTTTTACCATGGGAGTAAAATCTCAAATGCACCATTGACCATCATTACATTACATGGTCTTTAATCCCAGTTGGTTTTGTTTTTTATACCCACTTGATTTAAACGATCCAGTGAAGGCTCAAATCTTCCCTTTCAGCAGTGGATTGAGGAGCCTTAAAGGGCTTTCGTGGCGCTTATAACTTCATCCAAACGCTTGTTTACCAGCTATAATTACTTGGAAGGAATATGAGTTTCCAGGAAGAGACATTACATACAAGCTAGGGTTCTTCTTTGAGCCCGTGCGTGGAGGGAGGATTCACAATCGAGCTCCTTTTAAGTTAATCATAATTCAGTTTATTGAAACTAATTAATTAGTCATTGTAGCATGAGAAATAACTAAGTAGTCACTTGACCAGCTTTAACCATCCTTAATTTAGTTGTATTTTCGTTATAAAAATGCTTTATTTCACTTCTCTTTTCTAGAAATAAAAAAAAAACAAATTAGAAAAGAACATGGAATTGCCAGGAAGGACTCAATTATAAAAAAACATAGGGATTAAATATACATTTTTTGAAATTTTAAGGTTTAATTAATTAGCTTAGTTAGATTACAAGGTCTGAGATGTAATTCAACTTTTTTTAATTTTAATTTTAAATAGCACTTCCAAGTTTTTTTTTAGCAAATTAGCACAACCAAAAAACATTTTTAAAAATTAGCATAGATAGATAAATGGATGTTGAAAATTAATGTAATGATTCAAGACAATCTGGATCAGATTTATAATTAAACTAACAAAATAGTTAACTTGATTAGGCTTAATCAAAACTCCGTATACTTTATCAATCTAATTTAACTTGGATCAAATCTAACACAATCTCAAAAATTATACAAGTTAGGAGTCGTTTGCAACATGGGGACTCTTTAAATTTTGAATTTTTTTATTTAATTTTTTTATATTTTTAAATCGTTTTGAAGTATTAATATTAAAAATTATTAAAAAAAATATATTATTTTAATATATTTTTAAATAAAAAATATTTTAAAAACGTAACCTCTACAGCTATCACAAATACCCTATTAATTGTTCCCAATAATAAAACCTCTATATTGTTTAGAAAAAAAGAAAAATATTTCAGCGGAAAGCATGGCCTTGTGCTATTTCTTCCTCGGATATTTTTTGAGCTTCGCTAGTTTACCAAATTTTCCCTGTACAACGCCATTTTCTTTTTTTTTAAAAAAAAAAACTCCTTGTTTTTTTTGGGTTTGGAGTAGAGATGACTTCGAAAGATGCAAATGGGAATTCTCTTTCGTTGTGAAACTTATTTTTAAAGGAAAGAAGATGAGACTCTGTCAGGCGTCGACCCATCTGTTTTATTTCCATGAAAACCTTGAAGATGAAGAATTTGTTTAGAAAACCTCGTGATGTTATAATATTTCGTTTCAACTTGGAATGTTCAAGTTGTGGCATACCACAAATTAAGCTGTCCTCTCCTTGCTAAACCAGCTGGCTCTTTTCTTTGGGCTCGAGTCTCTCCTTGGACTTAGCACTGAATTGCCCCCTAAACGGCAGCTGAAAACACCCTGTTGACTCTTGATCCAACGTATGAAGCCAAGAGCCTCATGGTTTTTGTAAGAGAGAATCCTATGCTGACAGAATCCCATCTTCATATAGTGCAGTGATTTTAGGGCAAGCAAGCTATTTGCACTGAATCTTCCGATGAACTGAACTTCCATTCAATTTATATGTGGTTACAGAGCATGTTTCCAGCCAAGTGATGAGAACGATTCCACCAATCTATTCCTTAAGCAGCAAGGATGGATGTATGACGAGCTTGAATCTCTCATCAAGAGCACTCGAGTTTGTAATCAAGTATGGCAGACACTGAATCTTACAATTATCAACGAGTGATCCAAGATTTGAGGCTAAAATCTTTTTGTCTAGAGTATCTGAATTTTAGTCGAGATGAGATAGAATTTTGCTTTGTGATTTTCTATATACATACATTAGTAGCTAGCTATTATTCTTGGGCACTATTTGATAATGGAATTCATCTCCTTTTCAATTTGTTTTTCTTTCAAAAAATCATTAAATCGATGTTTTTGATCAGCCTGGAAAGGACAAGAGAGGCCTCATGGAGTAGCTGAGTGGAATAAAACTACAACTTAAAGCATCAATATCATCCACAAATTTATTTATTTTTTCCCTACATATCAAAATAAATGAATGATGGGCTAATTCAAACCAATGAGAGGGAAGTCAAACAAAGCTTGTTGCTTGAACCTGAGGAATTAAACTATTTAATATGGTGTCAAGAGGATGGAACCAAAATGTTCCATCCAAATGTTTTTTATTTATTTATGATTCTTCAAACCCAAAAATCACAATCAACTTTATCCACATGGGTTGTTGTAAGGCATTTCCACTTGCCATCAAAACACCTTGTCCACTCTATTTGACCCTACAACACCAAATAATTTAAGCCCTCAATTCAATCCCCAAGTAAAAAAAGTAGGCTAAATAAATCATACCCAACAAGCCACTTCCCCTCCCCCCCTTGCATTGCAATTTACCTCCAAGTTCTTGGAAATAAAGCAGGAAACTTTTGAATATAATGTTTCTGGTCTAAAACATACGTAGTGATAGTGGAAGGGAGAAACAAGCGATCAAAGAACAACAACAGGAATCACAGGGAGAGATGGGAGGGGTAACATCATCAATGGCAGCAAAGTTTGCTTTTTTCCCACCAAACCCACCATCATACAAGCTAGTAACTGATGAATTAACAGGTCTATTGCTACTGAGCCCATTTCCTCATCGTGAAAATGTTGAAATCTTGAAATTGCCAACAAGGAAAGGTACAGATATTGTGGCAATGTATATAAGGCATCCTTTGGCTACTTCCACCTTGCTTTATTCTCATGGAAATGCTGCCGATCTGGGTCAGATGTATGAGCTTTTCATTGAGTTGAGCATCCACTTAAGGGTCAATCTCATGGGGTACTACTACTTATAATATCTCGATTTTCCCGTCTTCACCTTCTTGTTTTTTTAGCTTGATTAATGTTCTTCTAACTTCTTTTTTTCCATCTGCTCTGATTCTTGTTACTTGTTCACAAGAGAATTTTGTAATCTTTCTATGTTCATCAATTTTAGATTCTTGCCATTTTTTTAAGTATTGGTGCTATCAAGATGGGATTCTTGCCGTATTTGCTCCCAAATCTTAGATTTAAAGCATGCGGATTTCCTCCATAGCTTGATCAAGGGAATCCTACTGAATTGAAATACCTCTATCTCTATGACTGTTGCCCAAATAAATCCACTGCGAAGAACCAAGGATCACGTTAGGCTTTGTCTATTATATATCTATATATAAGGGTTGATCCTGGTTTTTTGGTTACCAAGGAGAGGTTTGGACTCGAGACCTCTTGGGGGGAGGGGAGGACACCAACGCCAGTTGAGCTACAGTTCATTGGCTTAGTTTTTCCTGGTCGATTATCAGATTGTGCTTGCATCTCAAGCTAGTAGACATGCCCTTTCCCAAGTACTATTTGCTGTCATTGCTTAGATGAATTGGACTTGTTTTTTATTCTGTCTCAAGACATGTTATTAATCTGTGTTGTTGAGATACAACTCCGAGACATGGTTTGTGATTTTGCATCTCTCATTGGAATCTTGTTCATTGTTCTCATTCCATCTTTAACTCTCTCAGGTACGACTATTCTGGGTATGGGCAATCGTCGGGAAAGGTTTGATGAACTGTTTAACTTCTTAATAATTAATTGAAAAAAAAAACTTCTTTTATGAGTTTATTGGTTCTTGTGGAAGGAACTGAAATGGCCATCTGAAGACCATTTCCTGTGTTGCAGCCGAGTGAGCAGAATACATATGCTGATATTGAAGCTGCATACAAGTGTCTAGAAGAAAGCTATGGTACCAAGCAGGAAGACATAATCCTTTATGGGCAATCTGTTGGAAGTGGCCCCACGTTAGATCTTGCTGCTCGACTGCCTCAGTTACGGGCTGTTGTTCTGCATAGTCCCATACTCTCAGGATTAAGAGTCATGTATCCTGTTAAGCGTACATACTGGTTTGACATTTATAAGGTAACATGCGTTTATCAATACTCTTGTCCTACCAATCACTGAAGTGGTGATTTTATAATCTCTATAACATAATGAGTTTGTTCTTTGTTCTTTTCTTTTTTGCAGAATATTGACAAAATCCCACTAGTAAATTGTCCAGTTCTCATCATGCATGTAAGTATACTATTGCAATGCATGTTGAAGTGTATATAAAGCTTTCTTTTGTTCTTTTATAATTGCATATTTTGGGAAAAGCATAGCAAAATTTGTATCGATGTTCGTGTTTCAGTATAATTGGTGTTGGAATTGTTCGATTTGCTTCCTCCTTTATGTGCTTTTGTCATCTCATTTACAGTTTTTCCTTATTTTGAAGAATTTAAAATGCTCCCTGTATAGTTAGAAGATCGCCAAATTTTTAGTTGTTCAAGTAACGAGGAATTTTCATTTAACCTAGAGTACACATAAGTTTCTGGCACTCGTAATGCATCCAGGTCTGTTTGTCAACTCTCAAGCTTCTTCATGTTTCGTTGCAGGAACTTTGTTATGTGTTAATCTATGTATCTATGCATGTTTCTCTGTGTTTCTCCAACCAAGTATTACAAACCTAATTGTTCTCCATAATATATCTCAACACTCTACTTCTTGTAGACTGCCTTTAGTTTACTTGGTTTTTTCCTCCTTTTTTAGATTTTTCTAGAGAGGCGTATTGTGATAGCCCCTGCAGAAGTGACAGGGATTATCTTCTGGTATTTCATGGATGATTGATGATAGGGGTTTGTTATTTATTCTTATTTGGCAGTACAAGTCTTTTCAAGTAAATCTGACACATTTGGCTCTGTACTGGTGTTATGGTCCACGCAGGTGTCTCAAATTCAAACAAGAACATAGCTGTCATGTATGTGACTTGTTAACTTACTAATTGTAAGGATTGGAGATCCAGACAAAGTAATTAATCATAGTCTTTGAAGAATCTTAGCTGAACTATTACAATATAGGCCCCCCAATTTTATTTTATTTTCGATAAATGAAAGGAAGAAGAACAATGGGATAATTTCTTTTATATTTTTCTTTAATCATGTACCTAACCTTCACAAGGATTGAAATTTCATTTGGCAACTGTGGGAGTAGGTTTCCCAGTAAAAAAGAAAAGGTAAAACAAATTTTTTAAACATGATAGGGGTTAGAGCAGCCCTGTAGTTGGAAGAGGTAAGGTATATGGACCCCATGGATGGTCTAATCAGGATTCCTGAGCCTTTTGTTTTGTGCTCATAGGAATGGTGCTGTGTGCTGACTTCTGACATCACTGAGTTCTTTTATTTGACTGTCCTTGAGGTTCTGACATATACAGCTGAGGTAATTTTGTCTTGTGTAATAATTAAATTTGAAATATTCGCTGTGCCATGGATGGTCTAAGATTTAACTATTGCGTTGTGTAATGGAGAAAACAGTCAAAATTTCCCTTCAACAAAAACTAGAAAAAGAACATGAAAAAACTGCTTTTCATGCTCCATGACTCTCTGTCTACTAAAAAGTGAAGTGTTTCAGAGAGTGATCATTCATCCCCCGCCCCCTCTTTTTTTTTTTTTTTTTTCCTGTTTGGAATAATCAGTGTATAATGTTGTTGAATAAGATGTTGATCCTTTCATTCGTTATCTTCTTTCAAGTTCTCAATATCTAGATGCTAGGAGGTTTTCATGAGGGTTCATTCATTTATTTTAAATGCATGCAATCCCACCAACTGATGCAAGATGCCCTTGAAAAGTTAATTGACTTGGGATCTATTATTCGTAATTGCCTTAATATTTTTTTTCTTTTTTTATTTTATTTGTAGGGAACTTCAGATGAAGTTGTCGATTGCTCCCATGGTAAGCAATTATGGGAACTCTGTAAAGAAAAGTACGAACCACTTTGGCTTAAAGGAGGGAACCATTGTGATTTAGAGCACTATCCAGAGTATATCAGGCATCTGAAGAAGTTCATATCAACTGTGGAGAAATCTCCTTCTCAAAGATACAGTTCCAGGAGAAGTACAGATCAGTTTGAGCAGTCACGGAAGAGTACTGATGTCTTTGAGGTTTCAAGGAAAAGCACAGATCGAAGAGAGAAACCAAGGCACAGTACTGACAGGCTCGAGAAACCAAAAATTCAATCTAATCATGTTGACAAGCTAGAAAAACTAAAAAATCTGTCAAATAATGCTGATAAGCTAGAAAAGTTAAGGATGTCATTTGATCAAATGGAAAGGTCTCGGAGGAGTGTTGATTGCCATGAGAAATCCCGGAAAAGCATCGACCACCAATTGGAAAGAGCACGGAAAAGTGTTGACAGGTTGGAAAGAATACGGACTGGTTGATACTCAAAACCAACTGTAAAATTTACGCATGGGTTTGGTGTTGTGGGCAATTCATTTGGTTTTTCTTTGCTAATTTATATGGTTTTATGGCTGTGTTGCATTGTCTCTATAATAACAATGGCATGAAATGAGAAAGGGTTTGGTGTTATAATGATTTACTACAAATGACTCTAGCAATGTCTTTAATATTTCATTTCCACATTTCGTAATACAAATATGATTTTCCATTTTCATGCCCACTGACGAGAAAAAAAAAGATAGTCCAGTGTTATGCTCCTCAATTCTAAATGTTACATCAAGTGGATAACTCAGATGTTGCCATTCATGGTTTTGCATCAGGAGTCAAGTCATGGATTGGTTATGGGCAAGTGCCACAGCAGTTTTCGCCACCAGACCCGTCTGTAGAAAACTTGCACTTGGAAAGAGATTCTTCATGTGGTTGACTCGTTAGCAAGCTATATCAGTCTAGTAAGCCGGGAGCAGGATTAGAACGCAGATCTTGGGTGACATGAATCTCCTTTTCGTCCACCGGAGTTGCAGAATTATATACAATTCCCTGCAAAGAAGATAATCTCAGCGGTCGGGAGGGCCATCGTGCCAGAAGTTACTGAACTCTAAAGGACTTCATGTATTGGACATGGAGCCTTCCATGTGACTGGACAGAAGTGCCTGTTTCCTGAAGCAATTTTCAGTTAATGATCCATGTAGCACAATGGTACCATTTGCATGCAACAGGAAGAATGAATAGTTTCTGACAGACTACAGAAGTGGCAGCTGTACATGCCTCCTTTTCTTTATGGTTGCAAGTAAAAGCTTTGAGAGCCTCTGTTATTATGATTACAGCAGAGTTAACGACGCCAGAACCAAATTGGTGATGGCTATTAAATATTACAGTCCAACTGTAATCTTCACCCTGTACTGTTTGCATTGGTAGCAAGTACAAAATGCAGATGAAATTTTGATTTTTAAAAATGTTTTTTAATTAGAAATATATTAAAACAATATTTCTTTTATTATTTTTTATATTAATTTATCAAAATCATTTAAAAAATCAAGTTAAGATCATTCAAAATATTAAATATAATGCAAAAACAAACACTCTCTAAACAAACCGTGCAAATTAGTCCGAGCTATGCTGTACAATCCATCGAAGCTTTTTAAAGAACTGTTGCCAGAAGAGGTGATGCAGGGGTAAGAGATGTTGCAGGAAGTGTGCAGTGTTGTCGATTATGAACCAACCACACCCCACTCATCGGCAAACCCTTCTTCTATTGCCAGAAGTGAAGCATAATTGATAATTGTATCCATTATCAAACATAATTAAACAGCATCAATTTAACCAGGCAATGCATCCCAGGTGTCTCCTTTGCATTAGCTAGGAAACAGCTTCGATCCACCCCAGAAACAGCATCTATTTTATTAGACTACAATTCACTTCGAGAAAAATAGAGCATTAATTACAACAAAAAAGTCCACATGGAAACTTAAAGTGTGCCAAAAGAGAAGGAAAGAAAAAAACAAAGTTCATGCATTGACAGTTCCACTGTGATTGGAATTATGATAATATTTTAGGTGTTGTGTTGCTTGAAAATATATTAAAATAATATTTTTTTATTTTTTAAAATTTATTTTTAATATTAATAAATCGATCTAAAAAAATTAATTTAAAACCAAAAAAATATTCAAAATTATTTTTTGACCATAAAAACACACTCTTGATGGTTTAAGAAAATATATTAAAATAATATTTTTTTATTTTTTAAAATTTATTTTTAATATTAATAAATCGATTTAAAAAAATTAATTTAAAACCAAAAAAATATTCAAAATTATTTTTTGACCATAAAAACACACTCTTGATGGTTTAAGAAAAACGAGTATGATACACCAACAAATGCATCAACAAATCACTTCAAGCAAAACCACACCATTAAAAAGTGTGTGTGTTGACCATGGCTCGTATTTTAAGTTGAAGGACACAAGGTTTTTTTATCCTTGGGTTGTCGATGAGGTCCAAAGGCAGAACCCAAGAAGTAGTTGCTTGCTTTTGTTGCGTACAGAATGGTGCTTTTATGTGCCCAGTGGGATTCTATTGTATACCATGCTGTATTTCGTTTCTGAGACGGAGACAAAACATTCAGTGTTTGGTGTGGGTTTAGTTATATTTGAGATTAATGTCGGAGAGTTTTCTTCTTCTTCGGAGTTCTGGTCACTTGGTTAAGTTGGCTTTTACAAACTGGTCAACTCAAAACAGCTGGGATTGCATTGAAGGTTTCAGGGCAATGGTTCATGTTGCAATTCAAACGAATCCCATGTTAGTGTTGACTTAGAAGTCTTTGCCCAGACAGCCATGGACTTCATGAGAGCTTTACAGGCAATAAAGTGCCATTTTGTTGGGAATTGTTAAGGTGTTGCAGCACCGACATGGAAACTGTAGCTCAAGGCCCTGGATACAAAACTGTAATTGGCACTAATTGCAATTTTTCTGGGGAGTTTTCATTCATCACTCAACTCCCGGGAACCATCCACCCCCACACTTTTTCATTACAAAATAGCAACAAAAATTTACGACATAAAGAAACAGTGAAACATGACACTCAAGGCTCCAAGTTATTGTGCACGTTATGTCGCTTGTGTGGTAAGGAATAAACCTCAGACCACCACCGAGGAGCCTCTTCCACCCTTTTGGTGGTAGTCTGACTCCATTTCACCTGCAAAGCTAAAGAGAGGGTTGCAAGCTAGACAAACATATGGCAAGTGATCACCAAACCTGCAAAAAACAAAACGAAATGGGAAGTATTTTTGTTCCTTAACCTGAGGAAAGTGATCTAGCTCTAGCAGCAAATGTAGGATAGTGTAGTAGTAAGAAGATGCAAGATAGAATCTCTAGCAGCACATCCATCTTCAAATTAATTTTTTCACCTTGCTCCTCCCAAATCCCATCCGTTTGCTCTCCGCAATATGCATGCTTCCTGACCTTTTGTCTAGACATCAAGAGGATGAAGGCTAGAGGAGTACCCAATAGTAGCGGAAAATCTTTGGTAAAGTGAAAGTTTAAAGAACATTATGGGATTATGAGCATCATATGCTGTGAATTCCTTTCGTTCTTTCTAAGCTTCTAAAGGATCAAGGTTTTCAAATAGGAAAAAGTGGTGTGACTGGCCATCACGTGCTCCATGATCGGGAATCAGTCAATGGCTCAATCGGCCTGTTAACGATTGAAATTGGTGCCATAACTTTAACTTCTAACCATGACCTTGCACGCTACCATTCTACAAAACAGAAGAGAAGACTAGGGTGAATTGCTCAGCAGCTGAATGAAAGCTTCGATTGATTTTTATGGTTCGATTACTGAAGACCATGATGAACTGCACTGATGAGAATTGAGAAGTCTTTGTGCATGCATAAATTCTTCAGAGTTGCGACTGCCTGGTAGCCCCAACTACATCGGAAAAACCATGTTCAGATAGTAGAAGAAATGCAAATCTACTGCAACTGAATTAGACCTCTCATGCCATCAGCTCACCCCCAGTAATAAACTGCAGATTTGAGGTTATGCTGCAGGAGAGCCATGAGCAGCGACCTGTTTTAGCAATAATAACAACATTTGCACAGACAGAATAAAATTGTTTTGTCGTTTATGACAAGCACACTAGTCATGCACCCTCATGCCATGCACTCAAATATCAATAATGTCGTGCTAACCCAGCCAAGACAGGAAAAAACGAGAAACATTCTAGGAATTTGATCAACGCCATCTGAGTGGGATATTTATGATACAAAGACAAACTGATAAATTGACCATATCCCTTTTCAAAATACCTGATGCTAACAAGAAAGGTTTCTTTATTTCTTTATTTTTAATCTGAACTCAGCAAAAAATATTAATTGGCTATGTTACAACTTTCAGAAATGGAACAATCCAACAGGAAAAGTGATAGCCTTTGAAAGAATTGAGTATTCTTGTTGAACAAAAAAGTCAGGTTCCTAATGCTTTGCAAGCCAATGTATCACCAACATCATTTTAAATAGAATATTTGAAGTACATGTTTCAAGGAGCTCTGTCAAAGGGCTGTGTATCATTGTAACAGACATCCCATACAGCTTCCATGGCATCCTTTGCAGCTGCTTTTGAGCAGTATGGGTTGGCGATCATTGATTTCATAACTCTTCTTTTCACACAGTCCTTCATATTTACATTGAAAAGTTAATTATACTGTTATATATCAAACAATAACAAACCAGGATGGATAAGAAAGACATCATAAAAAGTAAAAGTGAAAATAAAATAAAATCGAGGAATGTAACTATTTGTTAGACACTTGCCACCGCCAATGATGCGATTCAGTTACCACGTTTTCACATTATATACTAGTCACCAAACATGACATTGCTTTAAAGATACCATTGTTGGCATTACACACTACCAGCGGTCCATGGAAGTATTTGAATGATGCCATGCCATGAAGCTTCCATACTAAGGGAGAAATCACTCTCCGGGTTTTATTGAGTTCTCACTTCCCATTATGCCTTGGATGGAACTTAAACTGCATTCCTATGAATCTCAAGCCATTTGTTATTAGTCCTGGCTACATGGATAAGAGTTCTTTTCATTGGAAACATTCCTATTCCTAGCTCAACCAAGTGAATAACATCAGATTTCATTTCAATTATTTTAGTTGATACATATCTGCAGCATATCTATTTATGGAAGCTGATAATGTGTAAGCTCTTTGGGCACGTTATCAGTATAGCCAAATTTGTTTGGACCCAGCTTATCCTACTCTATCAACTTGGCCAGGTTTTTCAATCAAGGGTAAAATTGTAAATCTAATAAATCCACCTATCTTCCCCTACCCTTTATTGGAAAACACTAGCCTCTCTTTCTTCTCTTCTCCTCTCCTCCTTTTCTTGTCTCATTCTACTTAATCATCTCTCTATCAATTGCTATTTATACACAAATGCAAAAAATTCTTAACCATCAGTGCCCTAATTTTGTAATTGACCCATTGACAATAGCTTGATAAAGGTGATTTCAAGTTAACATAACGTACCATCCTTGGAAAATAAGAGAATTATTCTTACTTTTCATTATATGTATATACCAAAGACACAAATCATTGTCATTGAATCATGTAATCAAGATCAGTAAAACAAAGTTTTTATATAGTCAAGAGCGAGAATTTAGTTTCAGATAGTTGTCAAGTTTAGGTGGATTTCTACGTAGTACAAGTTAAATTATATATTTTTTAAGGGTTTTCATTTTTCCAAATAATTTGAATTAACAGAAATGATGAAAAGGAACATACAAATCAACAACAGTCATGTTTTGGAATTCATATATATGCTAGCAATTGACTAAATAAGCATCCATATATCTTCTATAAATAGTGGAGCTAATTTTTCAACATATTAAAAGTAATTGAATTATCCTGCATGCAAGGGTGGGCTTGTGGCTAGTTTTATAATATAGAAATTACATTTCTTGAGCTTTAATCTAGAAGAACACCTCGTTCTCATAGTTGTAATTTCTCGTATTCTTCACTAATAATATATTATTCTTTATCAAATCGAAGTAATATTTAACAACTTAGGAATTGAAAATTTTCACCTTGTGTTTTTTCTAGGTGGAAAACTAATCTGAAAATAGCAGGTTTCTTTCCTAAAATACTGCCAAATATGGAAGACAACTCAATAATTGAAGTTGTCTCCCACTAAAAAAGGCACTTCAATTGCAAGGATCACAAACTCTTCAAACTTAACACGTGATGTCCTGCAGCTCTGAATTCTAATGGAGTGCATTTTAGTAAGACTCCAACTTCCATCTGTACATGGTGATTTCAAAGGCAAAAGAAACCTCTACTGAAAATGTAGCATAACCATTTACCCTCAATTTACAGCCAATGAAAAGATTGCTGTTTTCATCTTATACGCAAGCAGATGTGTGAATATAGTGGACATGAGTAAAGTTTATCTGCAAGGTTTCAGCAGAATTAGAACTCACCTGCTCATGGCCTCTTAATTTCATATAACCCCGCAGCAATTCTCGTTTGTAATGGCAATCACCACTTAAATGGCCAGCACGAATCTGTACACAAAAACAAGAGAGGAAGAATAAGTATCAAGGAAGGGAAAAGTAGTAGTTGCAGCACTTAGTATTTGTAAAAATATTTGGTAAATTTTAACAAGACTCCCAATTTGCATCTGTACATGCCAAAGTTCATGAAAAAGAATTGGTCGTTGTTGCAGTGATACACACCTCACTACAGGCATGATGAGCACAGTCAGCCCAATCCAAGTTCGCAGCCCGACAGTCATCATAAGCATGAATCAGCTCATGTATAACAACTTGGTTTACATCATCTTGAGTGTTCATGTGATTACTACACACCATTATCTGAAAAACAGAACCTAAATAAGAAGAAACACTTAAGCATGCCAAAGGAGAAAAACATACCCAAAAAAAAAGGCCTTCATGATAAGCTGGCCAATTGTTTGAAGAAATGCATATAATCCAACAAGAAATACATGATTCAGAAACCAATAGAAACCTCAATTAATCTAAAGAAAAACATCATACAATCAAATGCCTATAGAAAAAACAAACATAATGTAAATTCTACTGTATTACATTGACATCCAAATGAAAATAAGGAATAAAATCACATTATAAACCAAAATACAATCCACAAAATCATGAAAAAACGAAAAATTAACAAAGCAATGAGTCAAGGAATGCTACCCCTTCGCCACGAACATAACCACCAGCAATCTTCTTATCACAATTAACAGCTTTCAAGAAATTTTCACCAACTCCACACCCTGCTTTCTCCATATGCTCCCTCAAAAATTTCACCATTGGAGCTAATACAATACAAGACGAAAAAATAAACAAATTTTTTTTTAAAAAAAGTCTGTGAATGATCTTCAAATCAACTTAACTATAGTATCAAATAAAGTTAAAGATACCCATTTGCTTTCACCATTGATTCTAAGCTACAAATTGAAAAAAAAAAAAAAAAAACCTCCACTCTAATGAGATTTATGAATCAGAATGAGAAACGGGAGGGTTTTGAAATTTTACTCCTGAAACTCCGGCGAATCATATCTTTGCATTCCTCTACTGTCGTGCCGTCGGAGCCGGGTGTCGTGCCTGGTTCCTCCGCCATTTTCCGAATGTTGGGCTAGGAGATTTCTGTGACGGGGTTTTTCTGGTCCATGTTTGGGTTTTAACGTACGTTAGTTTTTAAACCGACCTGGGTCAACCCGGCCAGTCTTTGATTCTTGGTCAAATAAGTTGAGTAGAGTTAACTTTGAATGAATTCGTTTTGATTTAAGTGTTTTTTTGACCGATTAAGTCGTGAGTTAACTTAAGTTTTTTATCAGGTTACATAAAGTTAATGTTTTTTTTATTGTTAGGCTTTGTGATTTAAAATTATTTTAAAAAAAATTTAAAATTTTTTATTTTTTTATTTTAAATTAATATTTTTTTTATTTTTAAATCATTTTGATGTATTAATATCAAAACTAATTTTAAAAAAATAAAAATATATATATTATTTTAATATATTTTTAAATAAAAATATTAAAAAAAATAATTACATTTTTAAATAATCTAAACCACAAGGTTATTTAGATCAAAGGTCAACCAACCCTTCATATTTTTAAAGTACCCTTTTATTTATTTATTTCTTCAACATGAAAAATACAACCGTGAATTGATTGAAATAAAAAGAGAGCAGGTCTGAGATTGAAACTATCACACGGTGACAAATCATCACCGACCAAGAAATTAATTGTTTTAGAGTTGCCAACAAGAGCTTCTAAAATAGATATTAATTTATTTATAGATTAAATATTGGGTTAGTTATACTTAAAAAAAAAATTTGACATGGTTATGTTGTTTGTGTTTTCTCTAAAATTATTCTATTCTTTTAGTTTATTCATAATTTTGAAATCTTATCAAGGATTTTATAATTATGCATTAATAGATGAATGCGTTGAAAATATTTTTAAATTTTGAAATTTTTTGAAAAGATGTTGAAAATAGTACGAATGCATTAAATATATATTTTCTAAATTTTTTAATTTTTTTAATTTTTGGATTTGTGAAAAATATTTTGAAAAAAAACAGTCAAAATTAAGTTATGACAATTTCCCTCCTCTTTATATCGCTTACAATATAAAGCAATGTTGTCAAAATCGCGAGTTGACTTGTAAAATCATATGATTTTATGAGTTAACATGTATATAACGTGTAAAATTAGGTTAAAAACTCAAAAACCAACAAACTCATTAAAAGCATACCGAGTTTACGAGTTTGATAAAAGTTAAAAAATTCATCGACTCCCTATCCCTGAGTCCCGACACTCCACACTCCACACTCCACAATCCCCACTCCTCAGTCTCCCTTTTTCTCTTTGTCCTTCGCCCAAATCTCAAATTCTCAACCCTAGCAGGCTAACACCAACAACGCAGCTGGTTCCACAACTCTCTCTCTCTCTGTCTCTCTGTCTCTCTCTCAAAACACCCATTTTTTTCTTCACTTCTTTTGCCTCTAATCTGATTGTCTTAACTCTCCACTCTCTTAGCTGGTTTTGCTTGTCACTGTAAATGAAGTAACAATTGTGCCTTTTGTTAGTGGACATATTTGCTTGTTGGATTCTCTTCTTTTCTGTCATGTTTTATTATACGAAAAAGGGTCATCAATCTTGTATCATTTTTTGGTGGTTTGGCAGTTAAATAATTGATTGTGCATCAAAAGTATCATTAAGTCTCTTATTTTACATATGTATTTATTGTTTTTATTTGGGTTTTTTATAATAATTGATGTGTTTTTTAGTAATGAAGTTTCTTTTAATGTTTTGATAGGTTTTTGAAGCTTAAATTAATTATTTCAAAAAATTTAACGTCGGAATTCAAAACAAATAATTGAAGAGAAATTTAGTTGAAGATTGAAGCAAATCTTGGTTCAAATAAGTGATCTAAATTTACCCCAAAAATCAATTCTATTCCAATTCTAAAAAAGATTATCATATGATCTATTTCAAGCCCAAAATTGCCTTATGTTGTGTGCAAACTTCAACCATCAAACACTCAAGGTTTCAATGTCAATCTTAGCCCAAATAATAGGTACATTTGTATCCTTATTTTATGCTTAAATTCAGCCCCAAATCAGCCTCCAAATCAGCCCAAGCACAATCCATGATCTTACATGTCCACACAATAAATAACATTTGATTTATTTTGGGTAATTGATTGATCCAAGAGGGCAAGCACATTGATGGAAAGCTGGAGGGGACATTGTCACATTATTTTGGGTCAAAAAAAAGAAAGAGACAGCTCATAAAGGAGAAAGAAAAACGTGCACTAAAGTGTTCTCCAAGCTGACCTGTTTTGATTTTCCAAAATACCTTTCAGTGTTTTGCCTATAACTTTCAACTCAGATGTCCAAATAATCTGTTATTTAATTATCTGAAAAGCTAACAGAATGTCCTATAAATATGTCTATAATAGTCATCTCCAAAGGAGGCTGCTAAGAGGGTCGAATTGCTGTCCAAAGTTAGAGTAAGATTTGTGTTAAAAATTTTACTGAAATTGTATTGTGATCTTCTTTGTAGATTTCGATTCTTTAGTTTGTAAAACTTATTATTTCAGTTTGATTCAAGTTATTTCATGTTTATTGAAGTGTTTTTATATATAATCATGGTTGGTTAATCTCTTTCTTGGATCCAAATCAAGGATCATGGTGGTTGAGGTGAGTTCTTCAAGATATGAATGAATCTTAATGTTTATCTTCTCATTTTCTTCATGAATGTTTTATTATTACAAAGAAATTTTAGAAATCATTTAGGTAATGTTGTTATCTTGAATTTTTATGCACAAATCTTAGTTTTGGTATAGAGATTGTTTAATTCAATGCCTTACTTAATATGAAAGTACTTATTTATTCTTAAGCAATAATCAATCTTCATCTTTTAAAACTTTATTGTAATATCTTTCGATCTAATATCACCATCATTGATATTAGGTTAAGTTATCTTATATATGTTGAAGGAATCACCAATACATCACCATTAAAATTGATTTGGACCAAGACTTATTTTTTCTTGTCATTTAAAATCTAGTTACACTTTTTCATCTTTGAAAACAAATCCATCAATTATTTTCAACCAAGTTATTGTTAATTTAATTTCTTTTGAGTTTTTTTGTTACCTAGCTTAATTTTCAGATCTAGCTCTCTATGGATATGACCTCGATCTTATCGAGTTAATTGCTACATCGCACACTCATGCACTTGCGGGTTAAAACTAGCTAATCATAAAAAGCGTCCAAGCAATAATCTTGAACTTGTTGTTAATCTTACAAAAAAAAGGAAGTCTTCCTGGTATTGAAAATCTAATAAACGCATTATTTTCTGTTAATTTGTTAATCTTTTCTTCTTCCTCCTCATCCATGAGATTAATCAAGTTAATCTTTCCAGTGTTGTAATGGGTTCTTATACTCAGTATTTACTGTGACAAGTAGAAAGAAGAAAATCAAACATTAACTTGAGAATTGAGATGCATATAAAAAACATTGTGTAGTTGAGAAAACATGAACAGAAATACCTGTATTCTGTCTGAATTGGTCAATAGTAGAAACCATAGCGTTATAGAGATCAAGAATTACAAACGTGCTTTTATTTCCATTATCAATGTTCAATTTTTCTACTGCTTTCTGCAATACTTGGTTATGAATCTTGGCGTAATATTCCATGTATGTAAACTGTAAAGGAACTATATCTTTCAATTTTACGCTGCATAAATAAAGGCCCAACGAGTGCTAATAAACCACCTCAGCAACAGTCAGACATATTGGCCATGCCTTTCCTACCCTACCCCCTCTCCTCTCTCGCAAACCATATATAAATGCTATCACACAACAATCAATTAGAATTGTTTGTCCTCAAAAGCTAAAATTAACCACTTGCAAATGTTTGGCCAAATTGTCAGTCTTTTGGCACAACATTGTAGCTTATCACAGTCCTACCATCACTTGTGGTGACTTGGAAAGAAAGACTTTGGCCATTGAGGTAAGAGAATTGCTTTCCCAGTTCTAGCCCCAGCTCTTCGACATAGCTTGCCACCTTGTCTTAGAACCCTTTATCTATTTGGTAATGGTGGATACTATGTTGCTCCAACGTATAAGGTAGAATATCATAACTAGTCACTGTATAAATAATCTATAAGCATATAGAATATTACAATATTAAAAATCAAGTTAATTACAATGTCAAATAATCTGATAGAAAATTCTAAAAGGTGACATGTATGTTTCATTGTTGATTTAATAATAATGCAAAGATTTTGCAGAATTTAACCATATATATGTATGTTTTTTTATATATTTTTTGTCCA